>NC_080044.1:19488490-20111060 GCF_012489685.1 Lotus japonicus
TACGTATGGCATTCTCAAACTTGAGATGCCAAAATTTGAAGCATGAATCACGTATGGCATTTTCAAATTTGAGATGCCAAAAATTGAAGCATTAACATCCATAAAAACCAACTTTTTCAAACACACAACCCTGCTTCAAACTTGAAATGACCCTCCTTCTAGCGCCAATTTGTTTACACTGATTTTTCGTAAAATCACATGTAAATTAATTATTTCAAGGATCAGATCCTATTTCATGGGCTCTCCAAGTCCGACGGCTTACAGACAATTTATGTGTGTTTTCAAGAGTGAAAAAGTGAAGAAGTTGTCCGGTGACAACTTGAAAGAAACAACACTCCGGTGAGTATTGCAATAGATGTAGAAACAAGTAGAAATTTAAAAGAAGATAAAAAAGATTGCAAGGAATCAAAAGGTAATCAAAGAGAAAACAAATAAGAACAAAGCAAATTCATTACTGGAATGGTAAATGGTGGAAGGAATCCGTCTACTGCACACTCGTTGAAGCCGTTTGCCATAACCGTGGGCTTGAAGGCTTTTTTAGAGCTTTGCAGTCATTTAGGAATCCAACCCTTTGTCCTAGTTACAAACTAGTATTTATAGAGCTTAAAATGGAACTACCATTTTAATCCTACGGTTACAAATGAACTAGAAAATAACTGCATAATCTACAACCATTTATTTGGCATGATTACAAAATGATATATAACTCCCAGCAGCTTCCATTCTTCCAACTCAAAGTAGTGCCACGCCCCATTACTTGATAACCGCCAACTTGCTTGAAATGGTTAAGTTCCCATCTAACTTCCCTGTACGTGGCACATGTCTTTGGATATGGTAATTGCCTTGAAACATTGACGTTTCTGGTTGCCATTTGGATCATATAAAAGTAAGGTAAAGTTCTTGGCCATTTAACACAATATTTAACAGAAATATAAGCCATTTGAACTCTTAACATATAATCTCGACAACATGACCAGTACCATATTTCGACACGGCCAGTACCATATTTCGACTAGGTGGCACATGATATATATAAATATAAATTTTGGTATTAACAGAGGCCCCCCAAAATGTTGTTTCTCGAAGGAAGTGAGAGGATTAACATTTTGAGTAATAACACCAAAATTTACTAACACTGGATGGCTTACTTTGATAGTTTAGCCATTTTATTTAAAAACCAAATTCAATCCATGCTGAGGCCTTTGAATGGATTCAACATGACCACGTGAATGATCTATTGCCAAAAATAAACAGTAACGTATCCAAACCTCTCAAAGATCAATTGGCAATATATATCATTCATGTACTCATCCAAATTATGAGACCGAACTCACAAAACCTTGGTCGAATAGAAATTAGACAACCATGTAGAAATTGAATAGAATGATACCACACATCCACATATGCCAAATCTGGTTAATTGACATTTTTTGTGGTTTCAAAAACCAAATCTTTTTTGGTCTCAGAAACCATTAATTTGGTGATCAAAATTGCTTCACCCAATTCCTTTCCGTTGAAGGGGTACTAGGAGCATTACGTATGGCATTCTCAAACTTGAGATGCCAAAATTTGAAGCATGAATCACGTATGGCATTTTCAAATTTGAGATGCCAAAAATTGAAGCATTAACATCCATAAAAACCAACTTTTTCAAACACACAACCCTGCTTCAAACTTGAAATGACCCTCCTTCTAGCGCCAATTTGTTTACACTGATTTTTCGTAAAATCACATGTAAATTAATTATTTCAAGGATCAGATCCTATTTCATGGGCTCTCCAAGTCCGACGGCTTACAGACAATTTATGTGTGTTTTCAAGAGTGAAAAAGTGAAGAAGTTGTCCGGTGACAACTTGAAAGAAACAACACTCCGGTGAGTATTGCAATAGATGTAGAAACAAGTAGAAATTTAAAAGAAGATAAAAAAGATTGCAAGGAATCAAAAGGTAATCAAAGAGAAAACAAATAAGAACAAAGCAAATTCATTACTGGAATGGTAAATGGTGGAAGGAATCCGTCTACTGCACACTCGTTGAAGCCGTTTGCCATAACCGTGGGCTTGAAGGCTTTTTTAGAGCTTTGCAGTCATTTAGGAATCCAACCCTTTGTCCTAGTTACAAACTAGTATTTATAGAGCTTAAAATGGAACTACCATTTTAATCCTACGGTTACAAATGAACTAGAAAATAACTGCATAATCTACAACCATTTATTTGGCATGATTACAAAATGATATATAACTCCAGCAGCTTCCATTCTTCCAACTCAAAGTAGTGCCACGCCCCATTACTTGATAACCGCCAACTTGCTTGAAATGGTTAAGTTCCCATCTAACTTCCCTGTACGTGGCACATGTCTTTGGATATGGTAATTGCCTTGAAACATTGACGTTTCTGGTTGCCATTTGGATCATATAAAAGTAAGGTAAAGTTCTTGGCCATTTAACACAATATTTAACAGAAATATAAGCCATTTGAACTCTTAACATATAATCTCGACAACATGACCAGTACCATATTTCGACATGGCCAGTACCATATTTCGACTAAGTGGCACATGATATATATAAATATAAATTTTGGTATTAACACCATGTAAATGAAAATGAAAGGAAAAGCATAATCATCCAAAACCAGTATATAAGATAAGTCTTTATAAACTCCACATCAGTCTCAAACCATCATTGAGTTTCTTGTTTTTGTTTTAATTTAATAAAGTTAATTCATGTGCTAAATTAGAATCCACCCCCCCACAGATCTTAAATCATTGTATTGCTTTGTGATGATTCCTAGTCCAAGACTAAGAAGAAACGACTAAGATTTGCTCATTAAATATATATACCATCTGGTCACTATTATAAGCAAAAAATAACATTTTAAATTTATTGAATAAATGATGTATCTAATCATTATCAAGAGTTGATGAATTCCATCTTGATTAACCATTAATTCAACGAGCACTTAATCATACCCAATATTTATTCAAATAACATCCTAGGACATTATGTGTTTGAAATCAAAGTATAATAAATAACTTGCTAATTATTATGATAATCTCAAGACAAATGAAACTATTTCATTTCTTCTTGAGAATTTCCTATTGACAATTTAGGTAACTTAACCATTAGGAAAATCTCAGATGAGTTAGTTCAATGATCATATCCACATATGCATCATCTATGTGTGTGACTTAATAAACGAGGGCTATTAATATTTATCCAATAAATATTGTCACATACATATTGATCTATCCGAATCATTGATGTCCTGTTATCAATAATTTTATGATCAAGAACAATTTAGATTAACAATTATAAAAGACATGCTTCTCATTATTATAATCTCTATTATAATAGGAAGTCTCTAATTTTTAATCAAGGACCTTATCATATAATTTTGTTTAATTAAATAACAAAACATGATAAGAACATTCTTATACAATTACTTCAATTGTGGTTAATGACAAGTTGGGTCTTGGGCATACATATTTCCAATAACCCTCACATACGCGTGGTCACAAAATCCCAAAAAGACTTGAAAGTTCATCGCCATCTCTCCAACACAAAAGTAATTTATTTTTATTTTATAAAATGTAGACTTAATCCAGTTTTTGGTCACATAAATTGGCGAGGGACTAAAGGCATATTTATAGTAAAAGTTGAGGACAAAAACTGGATTAAGCCTAAAATATATTATATGAAGATTTTATGTTAACTTAAAAGTAACTTTGTTTTTTTTTTACAAATGGAAAGAACTTAAAAGTAATTTAACTTAAATTTTTTTTTGAAATTACTTAACTTGTTAATATTTAATTACTTATGTTAATAAATTCAAAAAAAAAGATTATTTATGTTAATAAATAAATGATTTAATTTTAATTTTATTTATAAGAGAATAAGATATTTTCTGATTTGACGGAATTCAATTGGATGTTTGTGTAAAACAATTTTACACTGTCAGTGTATATCCATTAAACTCTATATAATACTAAAAAAAAGATTTGATTATTAATCCGTGAAGCAGTTCATGAACAATCCGGTTTTGAGATAACTATTCCAATATTTGACATTTGAGTCTCAGTATACCCGACGACGTCAGAACAATCCTCTTCTCCGACGCAGATCTGCATCTCGCCCTTTGAAGGTACGTCTCTCACTCCCTGGCCCCTTCTCAATTTCCCTTGATGCGTTGCTTTGCTCCCCTATGTCTGATGCTTGATTGAATAGTTTCATTTTCATCACTGTGAATGCTAGGCCTGCCCAACTTACTATCAATTTGTTAATTTAGCGTAGCACTGCATTGGATTATGCTTATATATCTTGAATGGAGTCTGATTTGTTTGCAACCCTCACAAACAATTTAATTACCCTAGTTAATATGTTTTTCACATGCTTAGGTAGGAAAGCGTATATGAAAGGTGACACAGTTATGTATTGAGCGATCCAGATAACAAAGCATTGCGATCTGCGAAGGAAGGGAGAGACTGAGAAAGAGGAGAAGAATGGAGTGGGAACCTGCAGGTGCAGCAGGTACGGAGATGGAAGTTCCCCTTCCTCTTCCTCTGGCATCGGACTCGCAGCAACCCTACGTCTCTGAGCTTCTCTCGTTCACCCTCGATCGCCTTCACAAGGAACCCGAACTGCTTCGTGTCGACGGTGAGCGGATCCGCAGGCAAATGCAAGAGGTGGCCATTGGTAATTACCGCTCGTTCATTGCTGCCGCTGATGCCTTGCTCGCTATTCGCCAGGAAGTCTCCTCTATTGACAATCATCTTGAATCTCTGGTATTCTTTCATTTCCTTTATGTAATGTCTTTGTATGTATGCGTGTTTTTAGAAGTCACATGTTCAACAATGCAGTTTATTTACTTACTATTGCAAATATTGCCATGCTGTTACTGCATTGAGTCAGGAATCGATTTGGATGAGTTATTTTGTGAATTTAGGGTTTAGGAGCACAAACACTGCACTATACGGCATTTTGAAGATATAAAAATTGAATATGAACATCCTGATTTTTGATTGCTGGGATGAAGTTATAGATTCATGTTTGCCGATGTTGCTAGTTATTTCCATACATGTAGCTCTGTAGAAGAGTATGCAGTAGATTTTTTTGGATTTTAATTCACAGATTATATGAAGTTCTTAGATTTGCTACTGAGAACTATAACAGCCTAATTATTAAACCATTAGGTGAGATTGATTCATGGACCACTCATCATCCCGTTATCGTATCCAACTTACTCCACCGCTTCTCTGTTAGACCCACCTACTACAATAGTGCATTACCTCCAAAAGAATATGTCAGGTTCCCATTTAATCAAGCTTCTTTTGTTTCTTGTTCTCTTCCTTCTTGTTGCTGATCCTTCTCCATTTGTTTCATCCAAGCTTTGAAACCTTTTTCCAACAATTCCTAATGAGCGTCCCTCTTTGTGTGTGGGATCGGAAATGGGATAGCTAGGCCTTACCTAAATGTGTTTGATCTATTTTCCAAGCTGATGGCATGTGCCTATCATAATAACTTGTTATAGAACTTTTTTAAGGCCTGATCTTATGTAATGGCGTGTTCGGAAAAATGTTACTTCTAAAGTAAAAAGTATTTTAATTTGAACTTGACCTTAGACTTTCTTCTCCATTAGGTTGCATTGGAAAATCGTGAAAGTGGATTTTTAAAGTTGACAATGTTAAAACAAACACATACTGAATAGTCTAACAGGTTTAATTCTTTATGTAGGCTAAATGGCCTAACTAAATAGGAAAACAGATTATATTATGTCAAGACATTTCAAAATCCAATTATATAATAAAAACAGGTTTAAGTCTCTTTGTCATAATCATTTTCAATTTTTTTATGTATATGTCTGATTTGGGCATTTATCTTCTATCTCAGATAAATGAAATTCCAAAGCTGACATCTGGATGCACTGAGTTCATAGAATCTGCGGAAAATATTTTGGAGAAGAGGAAGATGAACCAAACAATGCTATCCAATCATAGTACTTTGCTTGACTTGCTAGAAATTCCTCAACTTATGGACACGTATGTTAAAAAGATAAATTATGCAGTTAAACTTGTTAAATTTTTAATTTCCATGTACCAATGGTCTCACATGCCATGTGAGTATGTTACAAGTACATCATTTGTGAGAAGCCTTGCAAATTCCTATGTTTGCAGGTGTGTACGAAATGGAAATTATGATGAAGCCCTTGATTTGGAAGCATATGTGGGTAAACTTTCAACCATGCATCCAAAGTAAGTTTCCACCCCTCTTCCATGTTGTTTAACATGTAATTTAATTTTAAATGGAATACCCCCCCCCCCCCCACCACCAGTTTCATGAGGAAAGGCTTGTTATCTTTTGCTCCTCCTTGTTACTAAATGTCTCCCTCCCTCCTAAGGTTACCAATCATTCAAGATTTGGCCGCAGAAGTTAGGCTGACCACCCAATCACTTCTTTCTCAGCTTCTTCAAAAACTACGCTCAAATATTCAGGTTCATGCAGTGGTTATATTTAATACATGAACAAAGGCCACTTGGTTAGTATATAAAAATGTTTGGATTTATAGTTTCTTATTAACTTATCTTCCATTGCTAGTTGCCTGAATGCCTGCGTATTATTGGATATTTACGGCGAATAGGAGTATTTAGTGAATATGGAATGCGTTTACTGGTAAGGTTTAATGATATTTTTTTACCATTCAAACTTCTTTTTATCTTGAAATTAAGCTATTCCTTCTTTTCTCTTGCTTCTATTTGACCCTGACAGTTATTTATTGTCAGTTCTTAAGATGTCGAGAGGCATGGCTAACTGGCCTTCTTGAGGATCTGGACCAGACAAATCCATATGAGTACTTAAAAGGAATGATTAACTGTCACAGAATGCATCTTTTTGATGTTGTGAATCAATATCGAGCAATATTTGCTGATGACACATCAGGAAGTGAGGAAAATTATGATGGTGGACTTCTTTTTAGCTGGGCAATGCACCAAATTACCACACACTTACAAACCCTGAAACTTATGCTTCCAAAGATAACTGAAGGTGGATCCCTCTCAAATATTTTGGATCAGTGCATGGTGAGCTTCTTCCTTCATACCACACTGATGTTGAAAATGGAAGGAATAGTGATTTTTGTATAGACTTAAAACAGGTGATTTAGAAATATGAACTATGTAAATTTGGATCTACATTAAATTTCTAGCATCCCCCACCTGGTTGATAAATAGGTAAGAAGATAGGAAAAAATTTCTTGAGATTGGCCTGCCTGGGCCTGCTTAGTATGGTGAAAATGCATTTGGCCTTCTGTTTCATGAAGAAATTACATTCACTTTTTCTATTTTCTTATCGAATCTGTTTTGACAGTACTGTGCTATGGGACTTGGTTGGGTTGGACTAGATTTTCGAGGCTTGCTTCCATCACTTTTTGAAGAGTAAGACATGTTCCATTTTATGATGTATTCTATTAGGTCAAATCACACTTCAGCATTTTTTAATATATAGCTTGGTTTGTTTACAGAGCAGTTCTCAACTTATTCTCCAAAAATATGAGTACTGCAGTGGAGAACTTTCAGGTACTGCTTCAACATTTGGGAACCTCTCCTCTCCCCTCCCCTCTATTCTTTTTTACCCTTTTCCTTTGCAAGTGTTCTACTCTTCTTTTTTATGCTGTGATTAAGAAATTGATTTGTTCTCAGTTGGTCTTGGATTCACATCGGTGGGTTCCCCTGCCAGCAGTTGGCTTTTCGAATAGTGTTGGTGAAGAAAGTCAAGAAGATGTAACTCCACCCTCTTATTTGATGGAGCATCCTCCTCTTGCTGTTTTTATTAATGGTAAGCCGAGTTAATGTTTCTGCTATATTACTTTTAGAAATTGCTTGTCCATTATCCTTTGTGTTATTTTTTACTGGATAGTTTTATTTCAAAATCCACTATTGGATAGAAAGTTCTTATCGTATAGATTGATAAAAATTTCGTTAATGGGTCATTGATATCATGATATGCACATATATGCTTTTAAAACATATAAAAATGAGAATCATTTGATTAATTCTTCTTCTTGTTCAATTTTACAATATTTGACCCAAATAAATAATCAACTAATCAAGGTAATATATGGATATGGTTCAGTTGTTGGGATCAACAGAAGTCTTAGAAACTTTCGTGGTTGATGGGTGATGCTTTATTGCATTTTGAAGCTTAATTGCTTATCCATTCTAAACCTTTTATCCATTTGCACTGACATCTCTTTGGTTGTTCCAGGTGTATCTGCAGCAATGAATGAGCTACGTCCATGTGCCCCAATAAGTTTGAAACATGTGCTTGCCCAAGAATTGGTCAAGGGATTGCAAGCTGTTTCTGATTCGTTATTGCTGTACAATACAACCCGGGTGCTCAGGGCTAACGAATCAGGACTTTTCCTTTCACTTTGCCGGGCATTTATTGAGGTGTTTTATAACCCTACAATTTGATTCCTGTTTCTAATTTGAGCTGTTCTAAACAATGTTTACATTTTTTTTATAAAATTATGAAAATAGTGTTAAGACTTAATACTTATATTAAGCACCTCACTATTACAAATTTACAATCCAAGTGGCTTTCTGTATACATATTACTGAATACCTCAAAATTCAATTTATAGGTTGCTTATCCACACTCTGCAACAAGTTTTGGGCGTTGCTATCCTGGTGGAGCAACTGTTATTATGGAAGCGAAGGATGTGTATCAAGGAATCAGCCGCCTATTAGAGGCCTCCTCTGCAAGAGAACTCCCAAAACCAGTAAAAAATGTCGAAATCAGCAGCGTAGCTGAAAATGGTGAACTGCCAAAAATGGAAAATGGGGAAACACCTGATGCCAATGCCAACGAATCTGAAGCCATCAATGCTGACGAGGTGAACGAAGGGATGAACTCGCAGACAGAACAAGAAAACACTAATCTTGAAAAGGCGGTTGAATAATGACATATAGGGATGGACAAAGTTATTCCTTTCCTTACTATCGCTCCCTGTTTCAGTTTTGTTTTGTTTTATTTTTCCATTCTATGTATCTTTGTAAACGGGTAACCCCTGCTGTTGTTATATTACCTCATAACCTCATTATTACATAATATGAATAGGCTATAGAAAGCATTGAGTTGTTCAAGTGGGAAGAAGATTGTACACAGATTACTTGTAGGTATTAGTGGGATAATGTTTTCATTATTATACATTCAATTCAAGTGCCTTTTCTCTCTTTCTGAATTTCATAATACGTCTTGTGGATGTCTATTGTGATGCTTATTTTTTAAAAGATCATTAGCAAAATTCTATTTAAGTGGGGGCTTATTAGCTAAATCACAGTTTCTATATGCATAAGTAAAACACATTTCCTTCAGTCCAAGCTAATTAATTAACTGGCTGAAATTCATGGGAAACACAAACTCAGTCCCTCCCTCAAATAGCGTCTTAGCTACCAACTCTGAAGCTTTCTCCGTTGGATTAAACCAATCCCAGAACAAGTAATCCGTACGATTCACACAAACATTGGTGTGGAAGGCTTCAACGCAGGGACCCCATCCATTCAACCTTCCAAATCCGCAACATGCTGATTTTGTATCTTTCATCCCTATAACATATTGGCCAGCAGGATTCAAAGGAAATTCAAATATTCCATACATAATTTTTGGGTTACAAAATAATCCATACATAATTTAATTCTGTTTGTTGTATATTAGTATTAATTAGATTATTATAAGATGCTTACCAAAGGCCAATGGGTCTTTCAACATAGTTGTTGTCATTGCATAGGTGTTGCCAAGTGAGTACTCAAAATTTCCCAACTCGGAGCTCAATTTTTGCATAAGAGCATGAGTTGCTTTGTAGAATGCAACTGCAAATTCATTCAATGATTTCACACAATTCTCTTCATTGGTAGAGGTTGCAGCAGGATAACAACCTATGGGCGGAACACTTAGAATGCCGAATTTCCGAGCACCTAACTCATATAGTTTCTGCATTTTTCAAATGAAAATCTTTCATATATGATCACAATTTAAAATTTCTAAATCCGTCACTATAATATATGAATCCATGTTTGATAGACTAAATCACATATTTTCCTTTTGATTATAACCACGATATGCTTCTCCTTAAGAAGAATCACTAAAACATAATGAATCAAAATTAAACTGCAGTGAAATTGTTATTTTTATCCTCCATTAAACTGTTATGAATCCATGTTTGATAGACTAAATCACATATTTTCCTTTTGATTATAACCACGATATGATTCTCCTTAAGAAGAATCACTAAAACATAATGAATCAAAATTAAACTGCAGTGAAACTGTTATTTTTATCCTCCATTAAAATGAAATTGTAAATCAAAATTTTCTTTTTGGTGCTGGACTGGTGCGAATCCGTTCGCAATAATGTGACTATCCTTCCCAACAAATGATTTGATTTTTTCAGAGTATGATCTTGTAACCTCGCTCTTGTTGGTTCTATAAATCAAATTCAATTCACATAAATACTTATATTGTTTTAAACTCCCAAAAGTGCGCTAGAAGGCCCGTTTTCGTTGAAGGGAAAAGAACAATGGAACATACTTTTTTGCTAGAGAGAATTATCCTCGACGTGTGGGCAAAGTGATGCAATAAGTTCGCTCTGATGCTATTGAAGGCGCCATTTATGGAGTTTGGTGGCTCCACGACATTGTTCTCTTCGTCCTAGAGAGAATTGTCCTCGACGTGTTTGGCGGCTCTCTCCATCTCTGATGTTCTTGCATCGGGGGTGTCTAAATGACACATGAGAAAGTTTGGGTTAAATAACTCATCATCCAATCACTTGAATAATGAATTATTTAATCTAAACTTTCTCATGGGTCATTTAGACAACCCATATTGTATCACTTTGCCTTTTACGCCATAAACTAATAAACTAATTTTGTGTTTCGTTAGTAATTTTGGGTGTGGTAAAAAAAGCAACCCCAAATCTGTGCCCTCCTTCTTCATTGTTTGGAGAGGCCCATTGAACCCTTAAGTGAAGGACTCAATACCCTAGTGAGAATACACACTCCATATTCATTCATACACACTCTTCTTCTTCTGGTTGTTGTTGAGCTATGGCACTCCTCTTCCGTCTCAGAAGAATGCTCACCTTCACAAACCCTGCTCCTTCTCTTTCTCTGCTCCACCACCACCGTACCCTCTCATCCACCTCCGGCGCCGGCACCGGCACCGGCGGCGACTCTTCCTTCAACTCCAAACCAAACCAAACCCTTCTCTGCTCTTCACACCTTCTTCTTCTTCTTCAGCCACGCCATTCCTTCTCCGTCAAACAACAACCCACACTGTTAAAACCCCTGCTCTTCTGCGCCACCGCCACCGCCTCTTTTCCACCTCCAGCACCGCCTCCGGCGCCGGCGACAACCCCAACTCCAACCGTCCCTCCCCTACCCTTCTCAGCGAACTCAGGGTTGCAATCAAGCAACTCTCAACCTCGCTCAACAACCGTGACCCAGCTTCCTCCTCCTCCAGCTTCCCCTCCCTTCCTTCCTTCAACTCCAATGAAGAAGACGCTGAGCAAAATGTGCCTGCCATCGACACCAAGCTTGAGCAGTTGAAGGTGAGTGTCTTGAGTTTGAGGCTTAAGCAACACACTGATAAACAACGCATTCACGAGATGGACCAGTCAAGAATTGCTTTCAGCGATAAGGTCTACGAGGATCTCGCCAAGTTGGATGAAAACAGCCATGATGAGGAGACGCATGATAAAATGGCTGGCACCTTGGTTCTACAGTTAACGTGGTTGAGGGATAGGACCACGGAGGTTGCTGAGTTGTCACAAGTATTGGTCAACTCCAGACTTGAAGCTTTGTATGAGATTGCTGAAAACTTGTACAATTTAAGGGAAGATTTGCAGGATGATGAGGTTTGGAAGGAATTGGATGAGGGGCTTAGGAAGGTTCAGGAGATGGAGATGAAAGAGTTTGAGATGGTAGCTGAGAAGTTTGGGGGCCTAATAGGTTCCATGATACAGCAGACCAATGATCTTAGTTCCCGCGAACGCCGGTGAAGTCAGTCACCGGTTTTCCAGGTATGGATTTTATTTACAACTAGTTTTGACATATCAGTTGCTGAAGAATTCATTAATGGGTTACTCACTTATTCCATATTTCTTTTTTCATGTATTTAGGGGTTGTGAATAAATGAGAGATATGCTTAGGCTAGATGGATTGAAAGAGGAAATGAAATGAAGGATTCAACTTGCTGCTGCTGTATTTTGGAAGGAACTCTCAGCAGAGTATTTGACTAACTCTAGTCTGTCAAATATTTGTAGGTAGTTATTGGTGAACATAGGTTGCACATGGTAGTATAACAGAGAAATTTTCTCTTCTGTTGCACAATTAATTGAGTTTTGAGACTTGAGTATTATTACTATTATCAATTTAGTTAACTTGGTTGTCTATCATGAAGCTTGCTGACTTTTCGTAGAAGTAAGTAGACTTCTTGACCATGTTTCAATTTTTATGAGGGATGATCAGTTATCTAGAGTTGCTAGAGGTCCCTAATGGCTTAATGTTACTTTTGTTTAATGGCATTTAGTAAGTCTCCTCTTTATATGAACATAGGTTGCACATGGTAGTATAACAGAGAAATTTTCTCTTTATTATTACTATTATCAATTAGTTAACTTGGTTGTCTATCATGAAGCTTGCCGACTTTTCCTAGAAGTAATTAGACTTCTAGACCACTCTGTTTCAATTTTCATGAGGGATGATCAGTTTAAATTGCTGAAGATTTACAATCTGGTTTCTGAGCTTGTTCTTATTTTTGTTGTTGTTTTAGTCGTTGTGGTTTAATTTTGCGAGTTAATGTTTATGAGTGATTCAAGAGTGTGTTGGATGCCTTGCACATGTGTTTTAGGCTTGTTTGGTTTTGTTAATTGACTGAATGGGTTGTTGTAGTGTTACTACTGGGCGATGGATCATTTCAATTACTAGGGAAATTGGAACCTCCTATAGTATGATGTGATTCTTACTCTTGTTACTGGTTAGTGATGATTCCAATAAACTAGTAGTTTGAGTCCTTTTTCTTTTGCGGGGCGGCTTGGGGGTAGAATTGTTCTGGATAATTATTGATGCAGCATATTAATATAAACCTTGAAAGCGCTTATACTGCTGTGGGTGCAAACGTAGGAACCCCTTTATTTAGTAGCTCTGATATTTGATCTTTGGCTTTCTCATCTATGCCACTCCAAATTAGTAATGCCAGTGTCAATTTGCGCTTAAACATAGATTTGCCATCCTTGTTAATAATCTGCTAGAAGGGGAAATCCTATGACTGTAAAAATCCTTTTCCTCTAGCTATTGGCAGAACTTGCCATCCTTGAGCTTTGCCATTCTTGGGGTCTTCATGTGGGATTTCTGGGTACTAGGCGAGTAGTGATGGTTGAGTTTGGTATGTGGTTGCTGGGCCAATGTGGTTGTTAGGTAGTAGGGACTATAGGGGTCTTTGTTAGTTGATCTTTGGTTGTTCAATGGTTTCAATTCCTTGCTAAGACTTATAATGAGTTTGGTCTCAGTATTGTTCCTTTCATCCAGTTTAATAAAATTCATTCAAGGAGGAGAAACTGTTGTGACGGAAAGCAATTTTAAAATCTCCATCCTTTTGAAAACTTTTTATATATCCATTGAGAATGGAAACTACTGCTTTCACAATGAGGGAAGATTAGAATCTGCTTTCATAACATGAGGGCTATTTTTATTCCTGCTATCTTCATAGTCTTTGCTTGTTATTAGATATAATGTTCAAGTCTTGTGTTCTATTTGCACTTGAGTATCTAAGCATATGTAAACTAGAACATTGCTATGCATCTTGCCTACCATTTCCTTTTCCACAAGTTCACTGAAATACTTCCCATTACCTCATTTTGCATTAGACAAGTTCACTATATTAATTGATGTTTTGTGATATGCATTGTATATAGTGAATAAATGGAAGTTTGAAATTAGGGTAGATAACCTTTATATGTAAGTAATAGTTGTGTTGTAGAACAGCCAAATGTTCTTCCTTGCCAAATTGGAATACGCTGCTGTATCCATGAGTATAATCGAGGATGTCATTGCTACCAACGCTAATTAGAAACAAAGCTTTGGAAACAAAAGTAGTAGCTTTTTCTGGCCCCAGTATCTCTGTGATATTACCACAGACCAATTCAAACTGTTCCACCTGTTTTTCTAGGGAAACAACCTCTCCCTGCAAAGATATTCCATCCTATTTTAATTGTTTAATTAACTGCATAAATTATACTAGTAAATATAAAATAAATACATAAATATATTTCTTCATTTTCACATTCTTGTGATCCATTGTTTCTATGATGAAACTTTTCACCTTTTATACATCAAGCCTACTCTTTAATTTCTAGATTATATTATAAGAACAAAGCCAAATTACTTGGACTTACCGATTGTTTGTATCCAGTGTATCTAAGAACTCCAGATCCCCCTGAGGCAAAGTTTACACCCAGCAGAATGTTGTGCTTGAAGGTGTATTGAAGTTTCTCCAAGGCCAAAAATGGAGGTGGACTCTTTGTATAACCAAATCGCCTCGCTAGCTTCCACAAAATTAAAACAAATCGAAGGAAATTAATGAAAACTTATACACATAAATATAAGTAACTAATTGCAGAGTCAAAAACTATGCATTAACATTTTAAAATAAATTAAGTTTTAGGGACATCCAAGTAGAATTCACTATTTTATGATCACCTTGTGACGAAATTAAAATTAGAAAATGATCGATAGGTAAGATAGTGTATGCTAATGAAATTCAAAATTAACTGTAGAATTCCATACAATATTTGATGATACAATCCATTTGTTTAAATAAATGTATTTACCAATTTGGTCAGCAGTGTTGAGGCCATTACTGAACCTTCCAGTGGGAAATGATTGATTAAAATCAATCCCATTGTAGGGGAAGTTGGCCTTTGTTCTAGACATGAGAAAATTGTTGGTTCCTACATCAAAAGCTGAGTCTCCAAATATGAATAATGTTGGCGCAGCCTTTTCCTCATGAGCTACGATATGCATGATATCAAACATGGCCAGAGAGAAGAGAATAGAGAAAAGGATTGAAGCTGTAATATAATGTTTATTGTTGAAAAAGAAAGCCATTTCTGTCTGTAACTTATATTTTTGCGTGAGTATCATACATGAATGATCAGTATCTAATCAAAAGTACATGGGTATATATAAATGTTAGACCTAAGAAAGTAACCAAAAGAAAAGGTTAAATATGGGGTCATTTTCTCGATAACAATGCCAAAAAGGAAAGAAAAATATAAGGACTAAAGAAACTGAGACAATAGACATGGCCGAACATTGACTATGCCCTTGTAATAATCAGCAAGAACCGATCATTAGTTCCACTGCGTCTTATACCTATTTGTTTCTTTATTCATCCATACTATATAAATTCAGTAAACATTCAGAGGAACCAAAAATCCTAGGCGGCAAACTCAGGAGCCATATTAGGATTTATTAATCTGATGTGGCATGTTCTTCATTCACTTTTACATATTCCAAGCTCATCAATGCCAAAGTCAATCAACTCTTATTTCAGTTCTCTACTTTCAACTATGCTATGACCAATGCACTCCATAATTGTGAGTTTTAAAAATTGAACACTTCCCTATTCTAAGTTCATCATTGCCAATGCTAATAAATTGTAATTTTCATTCTCTCATTTCATATTCTCAAATACCCGTTCGGATATGGTATAACCATTGCTATAAATACAAATAATTTATATTTGAAGGAACAAATTACCCGTTCAGTTTCCGTTCCAATGCAAAATAATAGGAACAAATTATTGAATAAATAAATACCCGTTACAGTTTTTAATTATGAAGCACATACTCTAACACGGACACGATACCAGTACCACAACATGGCTAAAATCCAAAAAGCAAGACACGGAGACACCATATATATATTGACTTGAGCTTTGCATTTAACAAATTTAAAAAATAAAAATTAAAAACAAAATAATATTTATTAATAATTAATTTAGATAAAATACTTTTAAAATAAAAAAATTCTATATATATATATATACACATATGTAAAATAGACTTGAAAAAATAACATTAAACACATAAAAAATAGTAAATTTATTTTGAATTAAAAAAATTAAATAAAAAAATTGAAAACTAAAATAAAAACCACATCAACTTTATTATTAATTATTAATTGTTAAACTTTTCAATTTCTCGTATTTAAAAGTAAATATTAAAATTTAAAACTTTTCAATTTCTCTTATTTAAAATGAAATATTTAAATTTTTATTATTCATTACAACTTGAGGTGAATTTTTAAAAAATAATAATAATTGAAATTGACTACCTTACATTAATGACAACAATAGATTGTTAATAATAATTTGTTTATATTTTTTACATTATTGTTAATAATAGTTATAAATCTTATTAGTTATTAATCATAAGTTGAGAAATTTTAAAAAAAAAACTTATTACTATTTATTACTTATAAAAAATATTTATTAATAATTAATATCGAAAAAATAGTTGAAAATTAAAAAAATGTCCCTATAAGATATTATTATTACTGTATCGAATGTGTATATTATTTGAAAAAAAAATTAATATGATTTTTGATCTATTATATAGAAGTAAAAATAACTTGAGGAAGCATAACAGAGAAAAATAATTATAACAAAAGTTGAATAAATTTAAATTTACTGAATAATATTTTACGATACTAAAATTATAACTTATTATAATTTTTAAGTTAAAATTAATTCAAGTTCAAAAAAAAGTTAAAATTATTTTATTGTTGATAAAAAAGTATAAAAAAATATGTTGTTATAACTTATATTAAAACCTTATTACTTGATTTAAAATATTTTAAATTCATTTAAGGATTTTTCAAATTATTAAATTGGTTTTTAAAGATTAGTTATGGTTGAAAAATATAATAGCATATGGGGACAATAATTGAGTATCAATGTTTACAACCAGATATATGATGAATCAACACCTCTGCAATTGAAACCACAATAATAAATCTAAAAACAGAGAACCTAAATCAATAAAATATATTACAACAAAAGTTTTTAAAATTAATTTAATACTAATACAAAAGAAATTTAATTACACTGTAATAATTTTTATACTATATTAAAAAAAAATAGTGTAAATAAACCCGTGCAACGCACGGGTATTATTTCTAGTATATATATATATATATATATATATCTTGGTATTTTTTATGAAACTCTTGTGATAAAGCTTAGGAAATTGCTTTGATGTTTTCTTTGTAAATTGACAAATTGTTTACAAAAAAATTAATTTACTACTGGTTTCATTCCTTTATTGATCATCATCATTAAAAATGTCTTTGACTATAGTTCTTCAAGTGATAAATTAACAATTTCTTTCATGTTCACTCTTAAAAATTATATGTTTTTTTAAAAATACAAGTGTCCTAGAGGTGTCCAACCAAGAAGAGGTGTTGGCTCAGGTGTCTGAGCCGTAAAAAAATACTTTTTTAATCGGACACAACGAGGAAGTGTCTGACCGACACTGGGATACAACATATGTAAGAAGTGTCCGTGCATCATATGTTTCTAAAAAACTGTTTTAGACATTCCCTGATTATATGGACGTTACGTATACAAAAGTTTCTTTTAAAGAAACAAATTACCAGTTCCATATTTTAATAAAATGTTTTAAACATTCCCTAATTTTAAGGACGTTACATACATTTTCCATATACAAATATTTCTTTAAAAAAATAACCAAAAGTATATTTAAGATTTCACATATCTTCGTTCAAACATAAATAGATAAAATCTCACATATAATTTTAAATTGTAAAATCTAAACACAAACATTCCAAAAAAAATGGATCGGTCTATATTGTAAAAAAACACGTGAGAGGCATTATAAATCTGAATTGGAATTGGTTTTTGGTTCTTTAGCACAAAACAACTTTTAGCCTTATGCAATTCTTATTCCAATGCAGTTAATGACCCTTCCAAATTCCCATACAGTTTTCCAATGCTCTGATATTCTAATTCATTTTCTCTCACATCCATATAAAAATGTACATTTCGACATGGATTGCCACACATTGATCCAATTTCACCTTCTGTAGAAGCTATTCGAAATTCTCTTGAGTTCTTATTGCAATATGGTTTATTTTTCTCAGATCAATCTAGCAAGGAAAATTGGAATATTATTGGAAGAGTGGTTCGAACTTGACATGATCCAATTATAGACAACTCTTAACTTCTATGTTCATACAATTTGGTATTGATGAATGTCATGGTGAATGCCTTAATTTCTACTTGCACTGCATATTATATTGGTTTGGTTGTGTTTACACGGATTTTTGGTAAACAAATATCCTCTTAGTTCGACTAAAGGAAGTTTAGATTCGGGGTCCTTTTGAGAAAACGCTTTGCCAAAGTGTAGTGTGTGAACGAGTGTATTCTCGACAACAATAAACAACTCAAACGAAACTGGACTTTATTGAATATGAGTCGATTACAAAACAGTCAAGCAAACTAAAATAGCATGAAAGCAAATTTCGACAAAACAAGCTACACACAAGAACTGGAAATCAACAAACTGAAATGCAGGGAAACTAAAGCGTTGGTTCTGCAACATACTCCTCCATCATCACGTTCTGCTCTCGAAGTCTCATTGATGCGGACGCTTAGAGCTTTTGGTGAATTTTCAGAGTTTTTAGTTGGGAACCTCTTCTTCTGCTGCTGCTTCCTCTATTTATATTGTTCTTTCTGCCCATGTTCTTGGCGGTTTTCCTTGGATGCACGATGGCTTCGTGGGTTTTGAATTTTGGCGCCATACCCCACGTTTAGCCGATGGTCTTCGCGCACGTGACTCTATTGCCACGTGGATGGTTCTGAGTCGTGGGCAACCGTTGCTATTCGTGGCATCGTGGGTGTACGCACGTGCTTGTAGTTGCTTGTTATTCGGTAACTGCCTCTTCCATTAAGATGATCGAGATTTCTTCATCTTCTGAGTGTGTCGAGTTATGGCTTTTACTAACTTGTCTTTGAGGGACATCGTGTGCTGAGTTGCCGGCTTCGCCCAACCCTTTCTGTCGAGAAACCACTTTTGCACCATGGTGTCGAGAATTGTAGTACTTGTAATTTTGGCTTAACAATTGCCCCCCAAAAATGTTGGTTGTCGACTGCTTTAGCTCAAAGACACCAAGCATTTTTTTTTTATATCGCAGCCGTTCGATTCCAACGATTCAAATGCTTTGTGCTCTCGACCATTCGATCTTTTTTAGTGGATGCTTCAGCCATCTTTCATCAAGTCAAGGACGTTGGTCAAGCTGTCAGCTTTAAGGAAGCAAAAGTCTCTGCTGGTAAAGCTCAAGTTGCAGCAATGAAAGAGGACTTCAAGAAGTTCACTGCTAGGAAGGTTTTGATCGCAGATGAAATCTCTGAAGTCGACATCAAACTTGAAGAGCTGCATCGAGAGATTACCAAACTGGAGAAAAAGCGAGCTGATTTGGTCGAGGAAGGCCCTGCTGTGAAGGATCAGTTGGATGTGCTTACTAAAGACTCCAAGGCTCTGATCATCTCGACAAAAGAGGTTATCAAGGAATTGGAGATTGATCAGGCTGTGAAGAAGGGTCTCGATGCCAAGATTGCCACCTTTGCTGATTGTTTGAACTCTTTTAAAACCCTGCTGTAGGACTCTTTTTTTTTATTAATATGTAATGATGGCACTATTCTAACCATGGCTATGCCAATTGCGTGTAATATTTCGACAATGGTTTTGGCACTTAAGCCATATAATTTGACGTTTAATTTGCCAAGTCTTTTCAGTTTCCACTACGCATTTATTTTGACGGCTATTCATTTACTGTTGCATCGTTCAAACTTCCTTGCACCCCCTCACATAGTCGTCGCTTTGTTTCTGGGGAATGAACCAATTTATTGCAATCTTATACCACGTTTTCTTGATTCAATGCAAGTCTTTGTTCATTAAAAGCCAAAGCTATTCATGATGGTGGTGGTAATCTGCATGGCCTATAACCATAAGATGAAGAGTTGGCAACTGATTGCCATTAATTAATGCATTCCTTGGTTGTTACCCTATAAATAAAGCGTTTTTGGTTACTTCTTTTCAGTAACTTCTCCAAACTCTCCCTTGTTTCTTTTCCAGAACTCTTTTCCTGCTTTCATAAATCCCTTCAGCCATGGCTAGCCGTCGTGTTCTCAACCAGATCCGGAACTTGGCTTTTGACCAAGACTTATTCTGGGAGTTGCACTCTTTCCTTCCTTTGGCTGAAGAGCTTACGGGGCTCATTAACCAACTTCTTTCGAGGAATATTATTGCCTCGGTAAGAATTCCTCTTCAGGAGTTCTTGAGCCTCCTGCATGAAGCTGTACCTCTATATGAAGAACACCGGGAGCTTACTGCTCGAGTGTTCTTTGCTGAACACCAGATTGACGAGAAGATGGAGGAATTTGAAGAGTTGAAGGCTGCTCTTAGCCAGGCGGACCCCGAGGGGAGTGTGGGAGCTCTGAAAACCTTGGTGGACAAGCTTTCTTCTACTGCCCGTGAAGAGCTGGATATTCGACAGGAGAAATCGCGACTGGAATCCCAACAAGAGGATGTCTTGAGGCGCATAGAGCCTCTTAGGGCCAGATACAATAGTTGTAGGGCCAACCCTCCCTTTTAAAACTCCTTTGCCATAGTTGTAATGCTTTATTCTACTCAATAAAACATTCGCGTTTGGCAATTTATTTTCTTTTACTTCCTTATTCGATGTTTATCTCATGCAATGTTGGCTTATACGTTTTTAAATATTTGCCATTTATCGTCATTTGTCGATTACCTCCTAATTCCTTAATCGAATAAGCGTTGTTTAAAAGTACTTTCTCGACTGTAAAAGGGCCTTCCCAGTTTGGGGCCCACTTTCCATAACGTTTATCTTTTTTATCAATTGGTAAGACGACCTTCCATACGTAATCACCAAGCATAAAAGACTTAGCTCTAACCTTTTTGTTATAAGCTTTAGCAATGCGATCTTTTTGCCTGGTTAAGGTATCCAACACCAATAGTCTTTCTTCGTCGAGATTGACTAATTCGTCAAGCATCATACTCCAATAATCTTCACTTGGAATTTCCTCTTGCCTTTGAATTCTGCACGATTGTAAATATACTTCTGCTGGTAATACCGCTTCATGACCATATGCTAGTCGAAAAGGCGTTGCTCCGGTAGATTCCTTAGGTGAATTCCTGTAAGCCCAAAGCACTTGGCCTAACGTTTGATGCCAGTTTTTAGGTTTTCGACCAACATGTTTTTTAATCAAGGAGATCAACGTTTTGTTGGCCGCTTCGACTTGACCATTCGCTTGAGCATAATAGGGGGTCGAGGTTAGGAGTTTTATACCCCAAGATTCTGCGAATGATGCTACCTTTTGGCCTACAAACACTGTGCCTTGGTCTGTAGTAAGTGACTCAGGTAGCCCAAAGCGGTACACTATGTGATTCTGAATGAACTCGATCACCGTGTCCTGGGTCACATTTTGTAGAGGAATTGCCTCTACCCACTTGGTAAAGTAATCTATAGCCACTATGATGTACTTATGCTGCCTAGAAGAACATGGGTTAATTTCGCCAATTAGGTCTAAAGCCCAACCCCTGAATGGCCAAGGCTTAATGATCGAGTGTAATTCACTTGCTGGCACATGTTGTATCCCCGCGTGTCTCTGACAATCTTGGCACCTCTTGGCATACTCCATACAATCTTTCATAATAGTAGGCCAATACATCCCTTGTCGAAATAGGATCCATTTCATCTTGATTCCTGCCTGGTGGGCACCACATAGCCCGTCGTGAACGGCCGAGATCGCTATGAACGCGTCGTCTTCACTTAAACACTTCAGTAGTGTTCCGTCGACGTTTTTCTTGAATAGTTCGTTTCCCATGATGACATAGCTCATTGCCCTGTATTTTGTCTTTCTATCTGTAGTACCCACAGGATTTTGCAAGTAATCGACAATTGGCTTTCTCCAATCATTAGGTGCCATATTGTCAATGACCAGGATGTCGAGGTTAGAGGGGTTTAGTTTTTCTTTGACCTCGATAAGCTCTTTTAACCTACATTTATCAACCATATATCCTGACGCGATTTGTGCCAATTCATTGGCTTCTTGATTGTCCACTCTGGAAACGTGACCTAGCCTAGCTTCGTCGAATTTGGCCAACAAATTGCTAGCTTTCGTGTAATACCTAGCTAGATTTTCACTAATGCACTTGTATTCCTTGGTAAGTTGCTTTATTACCAACTCAGAGTCCCCTTTTACGACGACATTCTTTGCCCCAAGGGCTATCAGGATCTCGAGGCCTGATGTTAATGCCTCGTACTCAGCCTCATTGTTTGAGCAGTTACTCTTAATCCTAAACTTGAATTTCGTGGGGATGCCCCTTGGGGATACTATGAACATCCCGATCCCAGTACCATTCTTATGGCTAGAACCGTCGAAAAATAGCTTCCAAGGTTGGATGCCTACGTAAGTTATGATTTCTTGAGGCAAAGTATGGTCTGCCAGGAAGTCAGCAATTGCTTGTCCCTTAACTGCCTTTAGTGGGGCATAAGTTAGTGAATACTCGGTTAGGGCTAAAGCCCATTTACCAATTCGACTATGCAAGATAGGTTTGGATAACATGTGCTTTATTATATCATAATGAGAAAAAACCATTACATCGATTGGCTTTATATAATATTTCAGCTTTACGCAAGAGAAGTACAAGCATAAACACAATTTTTCGATCATGGTGTATCGAGTTTCTGCATCATTTAACACCCTGCTTAAGTAAAATATGGCTCTTTCTTTGCTATCTTCATCTTCTTGAGCCAACATGCTTCCGATGGTTCCATCCGTGGCAGAGATGTACAGCTTCATTGGCTTTCCTCTTATAGGTGGTGCCATTATAGGTGGGCTAGACAAGTACGCTTTGAGTTCATCGAACGCTTTTTGATGCTCTGCTTCCCAGCGGAACGCATCTTCCTTTTTAAGTCGAAGAAGTGGGGAAAATGACTTGGTCTTCTCACTGAGGTTAGCAATGAATCTCCTTAGGAAGTTAATCTTTCCCAATAGTGATTGCAGTTGTTTCTTGCTGGTTGGTGGACTAGTGTCGAGAATGGCTTTAGCTTTGTTCTTGTTGATCTCGATGCCCTTTTTATGCACCACAAAACCCAAAAAATCACCTGCAATAACACCAAAGGCACATTTAAGGGGATTTATCTTCAAGCCATATTTTCTCATCCTCTCAAAGGATTTCCTTAGATGCAACAAATGGTCATCCCTTGATGGGGATTTCACCACAATGTCATCAATATAAACCTGCATGAAGGTTTCTATAAAATCATGAAAAATGGTATTCATTACCCTTTGGTAGGTCGCGCCAGCGTTTTTCAACCCAAATGACATGACCACCCACTCGTATGTCCCCAAGGCACCAGGACATCGAAAAGCTGTTTTCGACACGTCCTCTTCTGCTATGAAGATTTGGTTGTAGCCTGAGTAACCATCCAACAAGCTTAAGTATTCGTGACCAGCAGCTGAATCCACCATCATCTCAGCAATAGGCATGTGATACTCGTCTTTTGGAGTGGCAGCGTTAAGATCTCGGAAATCTATGTAAACTCTCATCTTTCCATTCTTCTTGATTACTGGAACCACGTTGGCTAACCAGTCCACATATCGAGCTGTTCTGATAAATTTACACCTGAGGAGTCTTTCGATTTCTTCCTTGATTTTCACCAACACATCTGGATGGAACCTCCTGGGCAATTGCTTGACTGGTTTCTTGTCTTCTTTGATGGGTAACTTCAATTCCACCACTTCTCGAATGAGGCCAGGCATTTCATCGTAATCCCAAGCGAAACAGTCTTTGAATTCCTTGAGTAATTTCACCATCCTGTCTTTTAGCTCCGGGTCAATGAGAGCACTGATGTACGTTGGCCTCTTTTCTAAGCCATCACCCAGGTCCACTTCTTCTAAAGGGTCTTGCGCTTCCATTTTCTTGGAAACATCGACCACTGGCTTCTCGAAGCCCAATGGGCCGTCATCATAGATGCAATCTAGCCTCAGATTGCAAAGGTCCTCGAATCCGCATTCCTCGGCACTCTGCTCGTTTTCTTCTATGCACGTGTCATCCTTATTTGTTGTTGCCTCCTCCCGGGGTGTCAATTCGACGGGCAGGATTGAGACACTAGCTTCATCTATAGCCATTTCTTTGGCCATCCTCTCGGCCTCCAAGGCCGTTCTTATTTTGTTTTCGGCTGCGTAAGCCGAAATTCGAGCCATGCTCGAATTAATCATCTTTATCATTGGCTTGCCACCCAACAGTGGCATCTTTCTCTTCATCACTGTGCCATCCACTCATGGCATCAGGTTTGCATGCTTCATTGAGGTTTAGGCCCCGGATGGGATCCAACGTTACTGAGTACTCTGAGTAGGGGTTGAAGTATTGGCTAGCCACTGTGTCTAAAGGAGCAATTGTGGCTAAACTCTTCTCGAAATTCTTCTTACAACCGTAGCTTGTTTCTGCTAAATAGTAGCTTTGATCTGCTTGTACATTTTCGACAACTCCATCAGCTTTCCAAATGGATATACGTTGGTGTAAGGTCGAAGGCACTGCCCCCACGCCATGAATCCATTCTCTTCCCAGCAGCAAATTGTAATTGGCCTTTGAAGGGACCACAATGAACAATGTGGAACGGGCTACTGTTCCTACGGTTATGTTCAACATAATTGCCCCTAGGGAAGAACCTGTCTTTCCTTCATAATCAGAAAGCACCATGTCATGTGAGATTAGATCCGCTTCAGTTTTACCTAACTTCTTGAGCATAAATCCGGGCATGAGGTTGATTGCAGCTCCCCCGTCGACAAGGACTTTGTTAACACCCTTCTCCTCGACTCTGGCCCAAACAAATAGAGGTTTCAAATGGCTCTTCATTTGCTCGGTTGGCCTTTGGAAGATAGCTCTTTCATCTTCGACAGATCCTCTCTGCATCACATAATAACACAAAGGATTGTCATCTGGTTCGTCGTCGACATAGTAGTCTTCCTCGCTTTCAGTGACCTCTGAGATTCTATCGAATTCTGCAGGTACGATGGACACGATGCAGATGATGTTAAGCTCTTCTCCATCACTGTCGTCGAAATCTTCGAGCATGTCTTCATCCTCATCTTCGACAACATCCTTCCCTTTTTCCTTAGCTGGATTTGGTGGTACGGTTGTTCCTTGTTTGATGGCGTGGTCCAGCTGGTTGATAATCGACGCCACACTAGGTTCATTGCAAGAGTTGTCTTCTGGCTTTATGTCCCATAGTGAACGGAACTTGCCACCTCTTTCCCTCTCAGCTTTCCTTTCCCTCAAAAAACGCCTGAACTGAGTCCTGGTCATTTGTTCAGGAGCATAGTAGTTCCCAGAGCCATAGGAGTAGCTTCGTGACACACGGGAATTGTTGATGTAAGAGGATCCCTGGCCTAAGTCGATTTTCTGCCACTTAGGGTATGGTTTTGGCCTTGGAGGCGCTGGCCCGAACCATTGGTTTCTTGGCAATCCAGCATTGGGGAGGTAAGTTTTGTCTTTATTGCTTGCTTTCTGGCCTTTATGGCCATCGAGTTCCTGGTCTCTCTCGACCCACTCCTCGTGAGGGTACTTCAGTCTCCTGGATACAGGAGCCTTCCTCTGATAATGCCTTTTCATTTCTGAATCTTGATAGGCCTTGGCTGCGGATTTGTCGAAAACAGCGCTGCATCGAGGGCACAGCATAACTTCTTTCTCGCCATTTTTGCTGCGGGATAGAAACTCGACAAGGGTTTCTCCAGCCTTGGGGTAAACCTCTTCCAAGTTCACTTCTTTCTCAACCTCTGGTTCTTCGACAGCTATGTTTTCTTCTCTTACTTCTCCCAGCGTCAAACCCAGACTCAGCTTTTCGGAAATGTCGACCATGCCAATGTAGAAAGGCTCTACATAGTTGGCCTCAGCTATCTGCAGTGGATCAGAGTCGATCTTCATTTGACCTTTGGCTTTTTCATCATACTTGAGTCTTCCTGAGTCCAATGCTCCCTGCACAAGGTCCCTGAAACGAACACATTGTGAGGTCCAATGACCAAAAAAGTTGTGATATTTGCAATATTTCTTCCCTTTCCTTTGTTCAGGAGAAGGAAGTTTTTGGTCTTTAGGGACCACAAGCAAACCATCAGACACAAGTATATCATAGATTGCATCGCATTTGGCCACATCAAAAGTATAAGTTTTCACAGCAGGAATCGTGTTCTTGGGGTTTTCCTCCCCATGTTTGTTTTCACGTGGTTTCAGTGCTTTACAAACATAAGGATCCCCTGGCTGAAGTTCAGCCAGATTGACGTCATTCAAATCGACGTCCGCCGGGACTTCTCGATAGACACATGGACTCTGACCTACTGAATCCGCATCTATGTACGCTACCTTCTCCTTCTTTGGCCACTTAGTAGTCTTGGCCCTTTCCTCTGACTTTTCGGCCTTTAGCAATTCGATGTGCCTCACTCTATCTGCGAGTAAAGACATATCTCGAATATACTGAGTGTCGATTTTCTTTCTAATGGAATATTCTAGACCACCAGCGGCTAAGACAACTAGCTCGTGTTCAGGGACATGGGTGAAACATCGGGATTTAAGCATCCTAAACCTGTTTAGGTAATCATCAATAGACTCTGCTGGCTTTCTTTTAACACTAGCCAGATCCTTCAAACTTACTTTGCACTCTCCCCTAAAGAACTGTTCATGGAAAATTCTTTCCAACTGAGCCCATGTATGGACTGACCTAGGAGCGAGGGTGGTGAACCAGGTAAATGCATTTTTGGTTAAAGAACTCGGGAAGTACTTCATTTTTAAATTTTCATTGATGGCTAAGTCTCCTGCTTCGATTTGGTACCTGGCTATATGTTCTACCGTGGACTCTCCTGAATCCCCCGAGAACTTAGTGAATTTGGGGACCTTCCAGCCTCGAGGAAGTTCTGATTCGAGAACCTCCTCTGTAAAGGCTGACACAAAATGGGGTCTATTCGCGAAACCCACGTTGAAACCATGTTGGTTCAACAATTTCTCCACCACAGCAGCAACATTTTGTTGCCCCCCAGCGTTCTGGTGTCGAATTCTTTCTAGCACACCATCAGCGTGTTCTTCCCTGTTTACCATATACACATTTTGCAATGGTGGCTGCACTGCCTCGTACAAAGGGTTTGCCCTCATCTCTTGGTGTTGCGGCGCCTGATAGCGCACCGGGGCAGGGACATGGTTAGGAAACGGGATTTGGTTAATCCCTGGTGCCGGTTGGATTTCGACTGGTGCCCCCAGGGCTGTCGCCAAACGATCCATCTGTCGTGCCAAATGCTGATTATTGGCATTATTATTTTGGAGCACAGGGTTGATTAGCTCACCTATCTGTCGAGATAGCATGTTAACCATTTCATGGTTACTATCATCTACTTGCTGCCTAATGGCTTGAAGTGAACCATTATTCATACCTGTAGATAAATAAATTTGTGAACTAGATCCAGGAATAGGGGGACTAACTCGACTTCCCAAGTTTAACATTGTTCCATTTGCCCCAAAAGGGGGTATGCTGAATGGGGGAACATTTTCAGGGAACGTCGAATACGTGCCTTGTATGCCTTGCATCATAGATGTAGGCATACCATAAGGCATGTCCCTCGTAATCGTTGGAACAATTTGTGCCTGTACTGATGTAGATACAGGCATTTCTGCAACTGCAGAAATTGCCACGTTCTGGGTTGGCATACTGGTGCCATGCCCCATTCCAGTAGAAACTTCTTCATTATTGTTACCGCTACTTCCCCCAGGGCTACTCTGATTACCCACGTTAGATCCTTGAGGAGAGGTTCTTCCTCGATTACTTGCCATACTCAAAGTCTTACCACTTCTCAGGTGCATATAAATCACAATCAAGACAAGTAGCAAATACCAAATAGCATGCAATAAACCCAAACACACAAAATGCTTCTGTAAAACTTAGTTTTCACAAAAACGGTCCCACTGGGCGTGCCAATTTGTTTACACAGATTTTTGGTAAACAAATATCCTCTTAGTTCGACTAAAGGAAGTTTAGATTCGGGGTCCTTTTGAGAAAACGCTTTGCCAAAGTGTAGTGTGTGAACGAGTGTATTCTCGACAACAATAAACAACTCAAACGAAACTGAACTTTATTGAATATGAGTCAATTACAAAACAGTCAAGCAAACTAAAATAGCATGAAAGCAAATTTCGACAAAACAAGCTACACACAAGAACTGGAAATCAACAAACTGAAATGCAGGGAAACTAAAGCGTTGGTTCTGCAACATACTCCTCCATCATCACGTTCTGCTCTCGAAGTCTCATTGATGCGGACGCTTAGAGCTTTTGGTGAATTTTCAGAGTTTTTAGTTGGGAACCTCTTCTTCTGCTGCTGCTTCCTCTATTTATATTGTTCTTTCTGCCCATGTTCTTGGCGGTTTTCCTTGGATGCACGATGGCTTCGTGGGTTTTGAATTTTGGCGCCATACCCCACGTTTAGCCGATGGTCTTCGCGCACGTGACTCTATTGCCACGTGGATGGTTCTGAGTCGTGGGCAACCGTTGCTATTCGTGGCATCGTGGGTGTACGCACGTGCTTGTAGTTGCTTGTTATTCGGTAACTGCCTCTTCCATTAAGATGATCGAGATTTCTTCATCTTCTGAGTGTGTCGAGTTATGGCTTTTACTAACTTGTCTTTGAGGGACATCGTGTGCTGAGTTGCCGGCTTCGCCCAACCCTTTCTGTCGAGAAACCACTTTTGCACCATGGTGTCGAGAATTGTAGTACTTGTAATTTTGGCTTAACAGGTTGTTAATTAGTTTAATTGTAGGTTATGCAACATTGTTGTCCCTGGTATTAAAATTGTTATCAGTACTTGCTTTGCAAATTTTCTATACATGTTTGAATTTTGAATATTTTTTTAGGAAAACTAAGATAAACAAGTAGGCACCTACATGCTACTGTAAAGTATAACATTCAAATCTGTAATGTTTTAAAAATATTTTTGGTTTATTTATGTTCGGGGTCCCTATACTATGGTCGGAAATCGGGATACGACCCTACATAAAATTTTCGTTGGTTGTCATCCTTTAACTTAGTAAATCGGTTGGGTCTCATCCCTTTACCAGTTGGGGTGCTCACATGACATTTGTAAATGTTGACATGTCATTTAATATATTTTTTCCACGTACCAAAATTAAATACATTTTCTAATTTCTTTTCCCCTACTTCTCCGCTTCCTCGATGAGATCGAATCCCAATTTCCCCCTTTTCCATTTCTAGGTTCTTGTGAAGCTTGGTAGAGGAGGACGACGAGTAAGGCGAAGACTTGTTCGACGACACATACGGGAGGCGACGCAGAGGAGGTGGTGCACGACGACCCAGAGCAATGAAGTACGATTCTTCTTCTTCCAAATCTTGCAGCTTGTAAGGACTAGATTTCTCATTATTTAATAACTATATATATAACTATATATAGTTATTAAATAATGAGAAATCTAGTCCTTACAAAGTGGTATCAGAGCAGGTCGATCTAGATAATATAGTCTAACATCCTTAGGTGTGCGGGGGGTTCAAAACAATTCTAAAATACTAGAATGATTGGAATAGGATGCCTAATGTTGTGAATGCAGGATAAGAAGGGCTAGAAGACAAGATCAAGCCATAGCTAATGCCCTTCAGCGCTTGGCGAATATTTTGGAAAGAAATGAAAATCAAGCTAATGGCCAAGCTCAACCTCAAGTACAAGTTGCTGAGGAAGGAGAGTATCAGTGGTTGAATAAATTTTTAAAGCGGAACCTTTCTCAATTTAAGGGAGGATACAATCCTGATGGGGCTCATTTGTGGATAAAAGAATTAGAAAGAATTTTTGGAGCTCTTCAGTGCTCAGAGAATCAATAAGTCGCTTTTTCGACTTACTTACTAATAGAGGAAGCTGAGAATTGGTGGGCCCATGTGAAACAGAGATTGGAAAATGAAGGTAGGGAAATCAATTGGTTTGTCTTCAAGGAAATCTTCCTTGAGAAATATCTTCCTGAGGATGTAAGAAACAAGAAGGAGATGGAGTTCTTGGAACTTAAACAAGGAAACATGTCAGTAGGAGAGTACGCGGGTAAGTTCGAGGAACCAGCTCTTTTCTACCCTCCTTATCAGGTGGCCGGGAACGAACGATCCAAATGTGTAAAATTTGAGAATGGTCTACGACCAGAAATTAAAGAAGCTATAGGTTACCAACGAGTTAGAGATTTCTCAACCCTAGTAGACATGTGTAAAATTTTTGAAGATGATCACAAGTCATTGTTAGCTCAATCTAGAAGCTTTGGTCCCCAAAGACACGTAAGACGAGCACCAGATAGAAGAAACCCATATCAAGCTCCATCAAAGTATGCGGGATCCCCATCTTCAGTTGGGAGGCCTAATTTTTCGAAGGACAATAATGGTTCACGTCAAACGAATCCGGTGGTTATCAAGTGCTTTAAATGTGGAGGACCACTTAGTAAGGGATTGTCCTAACCAAGGGCCGGTTTGTTATAGCTGTAACCAGCCAGGACATTACAATTGGGAATGTCCCAACCGGAGAGGAGCAAATGGCAACAATCAAGGAGGAAACTTTAATCGCAACACTACCGCCAATCACGGAGGCAACAACAATCGAAACAATGCAGGTCACGGGAACAACAACAATCACAAGAACAGCAGCAACAACAACAACAACAACAACAACGGTAAACACGACAACAATAACAACAACCACAACAACAACAACAATGAGAACAATCATCGACAAGTAGGGAGGCCACAAACAAGAGGACGAGTATTCACCATGAGCGGTACTGAGGTCGCCCAAGCTGACGATCTGATTCAGGGTAAATGCTTTATAAGCGGTATTCTTTTAAATGTGTTGTATGATTCGGGTGCTACTCACTCATTTATCTCAACGGATTGCGTGAGACAATTGAATGTACCTGTTACACCCTTAATTTATGACTTAGTCGTTTCCTTACCTACTAACATTTCTATAAGTACCTCATTACCTCATTTGTATAATTTTTTTACCCTTAACTCAATCGGATATAATCCTAGGAATGGATTAGTTGTTTGCTAATCATGTCCACCTGAATTGTCATGAGAAAACCTTATCCTTCGGATATGACACTGCCTATGAGCCTATGATTTCGAGATTTATCTCTGCCAGTCAAGTTCATGCTTCATTGAAAGAAGGAGCTCAATTTTATGTGATGTTATCTTCTATGGAAGGAGAAAATAATCCCAGCCTAGGAAACCTGCCGATAGTTAGAGAATTTCCAGAAGTTTTCCCATACGATATACCTGGTCTTCCTCCCGAAAGGGAAATTGAATTTTCTATAGATCTAATCCCAGGAACCGGACCCATTAATAAGGATCCTTATAGGATGTCACGTTTGAAATTAGTAGAATTACAGAAACAGTTAGAGGAACTGATTGAGAAACAATTTATTAGGCCTAGTGTATCTCCATGGGGAGCTCCAGTTTTGTTGGTAGAGAAGAAGGACGGCAGTATGAGGTTATGTGTAGACTATCGCCAGTTAAATAAGGTAACCATAAAAAATAAATATCCACTCCCTAGGATTGATGATCTTATAGATCAAGTGAGGGGAGCTGCTGTATTCTCCAAAATAGATTTAAGGTTAGGATATCACCAGATAAGAGTTAAACCTGAGGATATTCCTAAAACTGCTTTTAGGACACGATATGGACATTATGAGTACTTAGTAATGCCTTTTGGAGTAACCAATGCTCATGCTGTATTTATGGATTACATGAATAGAATTTTTAGATCTTACCTAGATAAATTCGTAATTGTTTTTACTGATGATATTCTTATCTACTCCAAAACGAGAGAGGAGCATGAGATTCATCTTAGAATAGTACTACAAATATTAAAAGAAAAACAATTATATGCTAAGTTGTCTAAGTGTGAATTTTGGTTAGAACAAGTAAAATTTTTAGGCCATGTGATTACTAAGTAAGGAATTTCTGTAGACCCATTGAAGCAGTGTTAGCATGGGAAATGCCTAAATTAGTCACAAAAATTAGAAGTTTTCTAGGGTTAGCAGGATACTATAGGAAATCTATAGAAGGATTCTCGAGAATTGCCTCACCCTTGACCAAATTGACTCGCAAAGGGCAACCTTTTGTTTGGACTTGCAAATGTGAATCCAGTTTTCAGACCTTAAAAGAAAAACTCACCACTACCCCTGTATTAGTTATTCCTGATCCAAACAAAGATTTTGAAGTATATTGTCATGCTTCTAAACTAGGATTAGGATGTGTATTAATGCAACAAGGTAGGGTAGTAGCCTATGCTTCTCGACAGTTAAGACCACATGAGAAAATTATCCCACCCATGATATTGAATTAGCCGCAGTGATTTTTGGCTTAAAAATTTGGAGACATTATTTATATAGTGCTAGGTTTGAGGTGTATAGTGATCATAAGAGTCTAAAATATTTATTTGACCAGAAGGAATTGAACATGAGACAACAGAGATGGATGAAATTTTTAAAGGATTATGACTTTGAGTTACAATACCATCCTGGGAAGGCCAATGTAGTAGCCGATGCTTTGAGTAGGAAATCTCTCCACATGTCAGCCTTGATGATTAAAGAAATGGAGTTAATAGAAAAATTTAGAGACCTTAACTTAGCAATAACTTTTGGCCCAAGAAGTGTTAAGTTTGGTACCTTAAGAGTTTCTAATGAATTTTTAGACCAAATTAGGAAAGCTCAATTTGAGGATCAAGATCTACAGAGTAAAAGGGAGAGATCTATTTTAGAAAATGATCCAGATTTTAAGGAAGGAGTAGATGGAATCTTGAGATTTAATAATCGGATCTGTGTTCCAAATAATAAGGAAATTAGGAAAATGGTTTTAGACGAAGCACATAAGAGTAGTTTAAGTATTCACCCAGGTGCCACCAAGATGTACCAGGATTTGAAGAAAATGTTTTGGTGGCCAATGATGAAGAGAGAGATAATAGGATATGTAACTTCATGTTTTGTGTGTCAGAAAGCTAAGATAGAACACCAAAAGCCTTCAGGAGAGCTCCAACCCTTAGATATTCCAGAATGGAAATGGGATAGTATTGTCATGGACTTTGTTACCGGGTTACCAAGGACTCCTTTAGGGCATGATGCAATATGGGTAGTTGTAGACCGATTAACCAAATCTGCTCATTTCGTAACCCATAAATATTAAGAGTTCTCTGGAAAAGTTAATCCAAATTTATATAAGAGAAATTGTTAGGCTACATGATGTACCCCTTAACATCATTTCAGATAGAGATCCTAGGTTTACTTCTAGATTTTGGGAAAGTTTGCATAAGACCCTAGGAACTCAACTTAAATTTAGCTCCGCATACCACCCACAGACAGTTGGTCAATCGGAAAAAACTATCCAAACCTTGGAAGATCTATTAAGAGCGTGTGTTCTTGAAAACAAAGGAAGTTGGGATCACCATTTACCTCTAATAGAGTTTACTTATAATAATAGTTATCATTCTAGTATAGGCACGACCCCATATGAAGCATTGTATGGGAGAAAGTTTCAAACACCATTATGTTGGTTCGAAAGTGGAGAGATTTTAATTCTTGGACCAGAAGTGATACAAAGAATGACGGACCAGATTAAAATGATTCGAGAAAAGATGAAAGCCTCACAAGATCAACAGAAGAGTTATTATGACAAAAGGAGAAAAATTCTCGAATTCTAGGAAGGTGATCACGTATTCTTGAAAGTTACACCAACGACTGGGGTTGGCAGAGCTATAAAATCTGAAAAACTCACACCTTGGTATATTGGCCCTTATCAAATTATGAAAAAGGTCGGACCAGTTGCTTACCAACTCGCTCTACCTCCTTTTCTCTCCAATCTACATAATGTTTTTCATGTCTCACAACTGCGAAAATACGTCCCAGATCTTTCTCATGTGATAGAACTTGATGCAATACAATTAAAGGATAACTTAACTTATAATGCACCCCCTATAAAGATCGTTGATAAGAAAATCAAACAACTCAGAGGGCGACAAGTACCGCTAGTGAAAGTTATTTGGGGTGAAGCTGGAACAGCGGATGCCACTTGGGAATTGGAAAGCAGTATGCAGAAATCTTATCCAGGCCTATTTAATTAGGTAAGTAGAATTTCGGGGGCGAAATTCCTAAAAGGGTGGGAGCACTGTAACATTCCATATTTTACTATTTAGATAAGAAAAATATTTTTTTACACTAGTAAGATTAATAAGTATATATATAGTGAGAGATGAGAGCATTAATTACTATCCATTCGATCAAAATAAATGGTCCAGATCTGACCTCACTTTTAAAATTGCACGTGACTTCTTTTCTGTTCATTCCTTTTTTCTCAACCAGTTTTCATCTTCTTTCCTTATTCTCCCCCTCCAACGGACCCATCTTCATTCTCCCTCAGTCCCACCTTCCCCATTCCTATCCTTGCTCCCCCTGTGACTGTTTCCTCATCAAAATCACCGATGACGAGATCTGGAACAGCGCCACCGTCATCTGGGAGGTCGGAACCACCATGGCAAACTCACAGATTTCACGAGCAACATGTTGTGGCTGTTGTTGACGGTTGACCCGCCGATCTACAGCATGAGTTTGCTCAGATGGTTCCCGGAGTGAGTGGGTGCGGCGGATCGGAGGCTTTTAGCGGTGGAGGGAATGAATCGGAGCTGGTCGCGGGGGTGGTTAGTGGATTGGGTGTTTGTGGTTCAATCTTAGAGCTAGTCCACGGAGTTTCGGTGGCGGTTTTGTCGGAAAAAATGGTGATCGAAGAGTTTCTCAGGATGGGTGGAGGTTTGCAGCTTTCCTAATTTCACTCCGGTGGAGGTCTTACCGGAAAAAATGGTGATCAGACAATTTTTGCCACCCACCATGTCATTAGAGGAGATTTGTGACTCTAATACGAAAATTATAAGGGGAATAAATTATCTACTAGATCCATGGAGGAGATTTGTGAAATTGACTTTCATGGAAGTTTTTTTTCTGATAACTTTTGGGCTGGAAGTGGCTTCTGTCAGTTCTGTGTATAAAAAGTTAAAAACTAAAAAAGCAAAAGATAAAATTAAAGCTGTTGTGCGATAAAAACAAGAGTCACGTGAGCTTTTAATGAGAGAGTTGAATCTGTACCGTCTTTTTAAATTCAACTAGCGGAATTACTCGTGCCCTGCACGGGTGACTTTTGTTATTTACAATTTAAATTTCGTGTAATATTATGTTTTGTATCTTTTTAGTAAATATATTTTAACAATTGTTTCAATCTACCATGATTTCTTACTTATTTAAATATGAAAAAAATTAAATATTTTAAATTATAAAACTTTTTTTTTTGAAACTAAATTATAAAACTTAAATTCACTCAAACTTTTGTATATATATTAAATCAGTATTTTTAATTTTTTAATACATGTTTAATTATTAATATTTAATTGATTATTTTTCATATCAATGTTTCTATTTATAATAACTAAGAATAATAATAACATATATTTTGATTCAAAATGTCAATTTCGAAGAGAAATCGATATGTAACAACAAAATGAACCACTTCTAATAAAACTCAAATCAAATCATAGGAAAAAATCACCACATTAAATAAACCAAAATAATAGATAATTTACGAAAATTATTTAGAACCAAAAGCTTCTCTTATTTTTGAATAAAGTCTCACGTGACTATTACTTTTAAGTTTGAACTCGTTTCCCTTTTTTGTCTTTGACTCTTCGATCATACCTTTGGTAACCACCGCCTACCAGGGACAATGGAGAAAAAATCTATTTTATCAATCCAAGCAGATAAATTGAAGGATTTCCGTCTTTCCCCTTCATGATTTAAAAAGGGGTGAAGCAATATATAATGGTGAATACAAAATGGAAGAATGAGTAAATAATAGGATCATGAAATAAGGGTGTTCAGAATCGAACCAAACCAAATAAAACCACTCAAACCGATCTAAAAAACCAAAAACCAAAAAAAACCGAAAACCGCAAAAACCGATATTTTGTTAATGGCTCGGTTTGGTTTTCAGTTCTCATGTTCAAAATCGAACCGATCCAAACCAAACCGAAAGTATTTCTTTATTTAAATTTTGACATACATAAATTACCCATTTAACCATACTTATACTGTTTTATTCCATGTATACTCAAACCTTTACAGTAATATGTTTAACCTTTTTCAAGTTAGGAGACATATGTCTTCTTTTCATTCAGGGAAAGTGAAACCCTCTTGTTCTGCTTCTTTGCCTTTTACTCAAAACAATACGATTGTAAAATTGCTTGATAGTCAACTTAGATAGAGTTAATTAGATATTGTCCATGAAATGCAGTAGTGTTACAAATTACAGTCATCTCTTAACAATCATAATATCAGTGCGTACTTAATTCAGTTTATACAATATTGATGATAGTGAAAATAATGATATCTTGTCTCTGTAACTTTTACGGTGCTTCTTGTTTTATGATTTTATTTTCTATTTAGTTATTTATTTGAAGATTTTTAGTTTCTTTGAAAAACTGAAATCCAAGTCAATCCAAACTGATAAAAATTGGATCCGATTGGTTCGGATTTGAAAAACAAACGATTGGATGATTAAATTATAAAACTGAAGCGATCGGATTGGATGAATTTTTCCTTTAAAACCGAACCGCGAACACCCCTATAATGAAACATGAAATAAATCATTTTACACAAAAATAAAATGGAGTGATAAGAGGATAATGTAACCAATAATAAACTTATAATATTGCGATCATACAGTGGTGGTGGAGAATTATAAAATACAAAATGGAAATAAAACTCTGAAAACAATAAATCAAAATAAGATAAACACAATGCCACAAAGAACGGGTGAAAGAGAATGTTATATATTAATGAAATAATGTGAGAAATGTCTCAAAAGAGCAAATTAAACAAATTCTAACCAATGCGCATGCATAGCAAAATTAATTATTTTCTGCATTAAGATGGAAAGCATTACCTTGCACATGATCGATAAATTATTTTTCTCTATAGTTGTTTCAAATGAAAGAAAAATTGAAGGTGAATGTTCCTTAACATATAATCGAATAACGAATTGAGAAACAGAAAAATAAAAGGGAGGAAAGAGAGGAGTATGGAAAATATGGAAGAAGGTTGAAAATACTTACCATGGAATAGACGAACGGAGAAAAAAATAGGATGAGTTTTTTTCATAAGAAATCCCAAAGATAAGAGGAAGAAGTATATGATGAATAGAAAATGGAGGAAATTGAAAGTCCTTGCTTTGTTGTTGAGGAGGTATGCACAAAATGATGTTGAAATTGTTACTAATGCTATAAATTTAACATGTAATTTTATTTACAAAACCACCCTCATCACCTCCTCGACCACCCTCCATCACCGTCATCACCACTGCCACCACCACCACTCTACTGCCACCACTTGCCACAACCACTGCCACCACCACCGCTACTACCACAAACACCATGAACCCTTCGCAACTGCTACTGTCGTTGTCGTCACTGTCATCGTCATTGCCACAACCATTGTCCCATAACACTACCATTATCACCACCACCATTACCACCACTTACACGACCACAAACTTATCCACTCTGACTTATGTTATATAAAATCTAAAGTTTGTGTATTATTATACTTTTGCACCTTTTCATAATTTGTAATTGCACAAATATATAAATACTGTTGATAAGCATAAATATATACATGTTTGTTACAAATATATACACGTATGAAAGAAATGTCTAAAATTGGTTCTTCAAACGCCACCTGGACAAATAGAAGATTTGGATCATCTCATGTGACATGATTTTTTTAAAGCTTAAGCAAAAATCCATTGAAGTATACAACATACATGGGAGCAATCTCTCCCATGTGAGGTTAGACACAAATAAGATACAATGTTATTTCAAACACCAAAAACAAAAGAATACATACCCATATATAACCTTAAGCCAATTTAAATCAACTCCTAACAATAAGAAGCCAGCCAGGAATAGCAGCCCTTCAAGGATTGTTACCACGAACCAAAAGCAAGTTCCTTACCCAGTTTCAGCATTCAATACAACAACACGCATCCCATCCTTATTAGTCAATGTAATAGATCGATATGATATTAAAATTTAGAAACAAACATGTGAAAAGGGGCAACACAGTAGGTATGGTGGATAGAGAAGAGAGAAGATGCTTACTTGAGATAGTCGTGAAGAGAAGATCAGAATCTAGAGACGGAGAAGGGGAAAAAATTATGCATCAGAATTGTAGAAGGTTTCAAAGAGACAATGTACCTATAGACTCTTTGAATACACAAAGTAAAAAACGTTGAAAATGTGTTCACTGGTGGAGACAGATATAGTCTTTTGAGTAAGGATTTTAGGATGAATATGAATGAAATTGTTTTTGAAAATGTATCACTGGAAGTGTAGGTCAAAAGTTTAAATTAGTGCTTAATGAGAATTGATTATCATGACTGAATGATTAGTGGGAATTGATGAGATCTCTTTTCTTGGTTGAATTGATGAGTTTATTTAATTTGATGATTGAAGAAATTAAAATTTATAGAAATTTATCATAAATGTACGATAAGAAGTTTCCATTTTAAGGAAGATAATTTATATATAGTACAATTTGAGTTTCTAATTATCTTTTTTTTCTGACACATATTGTCTAATTATCATAATTCTAGATTATTGTCTGATTATTTAAAGTTCAATTTTTCATATTTAATAATATTTTAATTTTACTTTAATATTTATTATCAATTGCATAGTGTTAAAAAATTAAGTTATTAGGAAAATATGCATAAAAATTAAATATATACTTTTAGAACCACAAGGGGTGGCACAAGTGGTGAATGTGCATTTCTTTAAGGGATTTTGTCTAGGCATCTAGCCCGTGTTTGATCCCCTATGAGTTAAAAAATAATTACTTTGTGGTCAAGGACATCACTACCATATCCCGAACCAAATTAGTCACATGGGGTCCCTTTCCCGTGGAGACTGGTGGCCAAAGGACAAAATACACTTTTAACATTTTTTTTAACGTAGCATGTTCTTAATGATATATACTCATCTATTAATTACAATCAATAATATTAATTAAATTTTAAACAATTAATGAATGAAACTCAAATTTTAAATGGAAAATTAATATGATCGTTCTCAAAAATATATTTTGATTTTGAATTTGAATTTTAAAATGGTAATTAATTCTATTCATCAATTCTAGGTATTAATTGGAGTCATTAATTACACTTATAAGGGATAAAATGTTTAGAAATGATGAATGTCTAAAATGAGAAGTTTTTTAATTTGGAAATTTTAGTCTCATGGCTTCTTACAAAAATATAATATGACACAAATTGTAGACATTATATAAGAAATAAAATTAAAATTGTATGATGATAAAAAATGAAAATATTTTCTATAAATTTAAATTTCATAAAGACATAAATATAGTTTCAACAAAATTTAAATTAAAAAAAATGATGTTGTAAATTAAATAATCAAAATAATTATGAATACTAATTAGTAGTATTTAATTTATTGATCAAATTGCGTCATAAAAAAATTATTGATTAAATTGTTTTGAACGTTCAAAAACAGAATATTTCAAAAAAAAAACAGAATATTTCAATATGAGATTAATTTCTATGCACTAATCTTTTTCTGATGACCAAAAACACAAAACACATCATTATTTTATTTGAAATCCATTGGTATTAGTATTCAATTGAATCACCTCAGCTACAATATACGTGTTTCAAAGTTTTTTAAAAAAATCAATACACATATTTCGATATGGTTGTAGGTATATGTGATAAAAAAAACATTTTTAAAATCTCTAATTTGTTAAACATAAAATTAAAAATTTAATTTATAGTTTTTCATTATTTTCGCAATATCTTCAAGTGCATTGTTTAATGTAAAATTGATAATTAATTAAATATATAATTTTCAATTATTTTTGCAATATTTTCAATTTCCAATTATGATTTCATAGGTAATGGTTACATAAAAAACTGAAAATATAATTTTGAATTAAATAAGATGATAGTAGATAGGATGAGTCATTATTGTATGTTGCGACAAAAAAGTAGAATAGTTTTTTTTTCTTGGAGGGAAAATGGATGAATTTGGGGGTGCCATGTGTCATAGGCCTTCTAGAAGAAAACCTTATTTTCATATATATATATATATATATATATATATATAGATATATAGATGGGTGTGATTTAATGCTCTCACCTCTCACCATAAACCACTTCTCTCACCTGATATGCTCCCTATATATATATATAAATAAAAATAAATAAATAAATAAAAAACTAGAAATAAAAGTTTCACGTAAGTATCAAAAATAAAAGAAATAAAATAAAATAAATAAGAATAGTTTATTAATTTCTTTTTGAGCACATGATTATTGTGCTCAATCTTGGCCATACAAGTGGCCATTTTGATGGCCAAATCATGGCCCTTCATTCTCAAATTTTTCTCCAATGTTCTAGAAATGAATCTTGACCATCCAAGTGTGCCATTTGTTGGCTTCATCTTGATCATCCATTCCATGATGCAATCCTAGCCCTCCAAGTGTGCCACATGAAGACTGAATCATAGCCATCCATTCCTAGGGGCCTCAACTATAAATAACTCCTCCCTCTTCACTTCTTCACACCACACACACTTCAATCCACTCTTCTTCTCAAACACACACCTTCACTAGTATTCTTACTCTTAATAAAGATATATAATTTAAGTTAGCAAATTCACTTGTAGTGAAGCACCAAGGAGAGGAGGCTCCAAGAGGATATCCAAGGCTTGCTCAAGATCTTTAAGAGGTAAGGGGGATAAATTTCAAGTAATTAATAAGAATGTGAATAATGAAACATATATAAGAATGATTTAGGAGAAGAAAATTTTAATTTGAGCGACCTTGAAATTATAGTTCCCGGTAGAGTTTGCATAATTTGAATATTATTTTTTACCTATTTGATGTTAAATTGTTCACCTAATTAAATTCTGAATACACAAGGTTAGATCACCAACTTTGGCCGTGTAGCATGATAATTTCAGAAAGGAAAAAAAAATTGAAGAATTAATTCAATCAAATTTTCTTTGGAAATTATAGTAGTCACTACTACAGATTTGACGTTTTGCCACGCCCTAATTGTCACGGTTATAGGCGGAACCGTGACAAAAGGTCAATTATCACGGTTTTAAAAGGAACCGTGACAAAAGGAAATAATATTTTATTATTATTGTTTTGGAACCGTGACAACAGAAGTTCAATATCTGGCTCTTATTTTTCCCTCCCCTCCAATTTTTCCTGAAAAACCCTACCACTGCACCCTAACCTCTTCTCGCGCGCTCTCAATCGGTCTCTCTCCAATATCTGCCTTCTCAATCGGTCTCTCTTTCCTGCTCCCTCTCAATCGCCGGTCGCCGTTCTCCATCACGCCGTTCGCCGTTCGCGTCGTTCTCGGTTCACGCCGTTCTCTGTCACGCGCACTTCTCTCTCTCGAGCACCATTGCAAAGCCCAGGTACCTTTCTCTCTAATATTCATCTCTACTACTCCCTAATTAGTGCTTGCTGCTGTAATATTCATCTCTGCTTCCCCCGTAAACCAACTCAAATAGTTCATCTGTAGCTAAGTTTCACTTAGGGTTTTTCTTGGTCCTGCATTACCTCTAGTTATTTGGGGCTTCTTTTAAACTGTCCCTCATGTGGCCAAAAATCTGGGACTGTTTGAAATCTGTGTGATCTGTTGTTGTTGTTGTTCTCCTACTGCTAGTTGCAGACTATTGTGTGATTGAGAAAGTTTTTTGCTGCTGTGCCCTGCTCAAATTGGTACGGGTTTGGAAGTGATTTGGCCAGACAATGTGACCATATTGCTATGAGATTGTGCTTTTCATCAAACAGAATTTTTACCTAGTTTGTCTCCTTCTGTTTCTTTCTTTTATCTTTGTACAGATGTTGGTGTATTGGTCCTGGGAGTACACCTAGTACTCTCACATTAATATATATCTTATTTTGGTGAGAATCATTTGAATTGTGCCCTTTTAAGACTGAAAGATAAAATTGATTGTTCCAACTGCAAAATCACAGAAAAGAAATTGGGTTAGAGATCAAGGGGGAAGAAATTGGGTTAGAGATCAATTGTAATATCTAAAATCATTCCAAGTTATTTCAAATCCTGGGCTTATTTAGTTAGTGTTTAAAATTTGGGAGTTGTATATCTAGGATCTTTATTTCAAGGTACGGGTTTCAATTCCAAGTCATTCTAAGTTATTCCAAGGTACGAGTTTCAATTCCAAGTCATTCCAAGTTATTTCAATTCCAAGTCATTCCAAGTTATTTCAATTCCAAGTCATTCCAAGTTATTTCAAATCTTTATTTCAATCAGGGAGTTGTATATCTAGGATCTATATAGTATTGAATTGGGAGGATTAAAAATAGTTGCTTGTAACTCCTAAGTCTCAACTCCTTTATTCCGAGATTGGAATTGCAACTAAGGTTGCTATTTGAAGCTTTATATTTGAGCACCTGAATGGACAAAAACTGTTCCAGTTTTCATCATATATTATATATCTCAGTTTTGTAGAAAGGGGCAGATTCACTGAGAAATCAATGATGCATGTGGTTCTAGTCTTTTGGTTTGTGGAGATGAACTTGAGAGATAGTTAAAGAGTGAGAGAGGCAGAGAGTGAGTGAGAAGCATGCATCCCTTCTTTGATTTGTGTTTTTATTTAATTAGAATTTCCGCTAATATGAGTTTGTTAGTAATGAACAACCCATGTTCTTAGTTTCTTTCCCCAATTTAGTTTTTCTATTTAGGATCTCAGGAATCAGTTCAGTTCGCATGCTTTCTCTTTTGATTTTTGTTCTCTAGCATCTTATTGTGACCTAATTTGATTTCGTTCTTGATGCTTCCATTTAGCATGATAATTGATAAGTATTTAACTTGGTTTTTAGACATTTAGTTCACATGATTTAAAGGACTTAATGCAGAAAAAGACTAATAAACATGGCTACATGATTTTAACTGCCCCTAATACTCTAGTTAAAGAGTGGGATTTGTATCAGTTTCCATGTTCGCGAATCCAGTATACCTGAACACAGCTAGGTGTTAAACTAACAGAAAGGATTAATTCACAGAGACCGATTTTCCATAGATAACCATAATGGGCTGCTGTTTCTGTTGAGATATCTTTGCTATTGCAGTTTGGGCTGCTGTAGGAAGTGATTTAAGCCTTTTTTGCTGGGGAAATTGGCTGTTGTTTTGTGTTTTGCTGAGGTCTTGTGGGCTGGTTTTGGTGCTGAGAATTTAGTTATGTTGTTACTGTTATCATGAGAAATTAATTTCCTGGCGCTGTGCTGTTTTGGCTGCTGTTTCATGATATTTTATTCATGTATTTGGGGTTATATTGGCCTGCTGGATTAGGCAATCTGGTTGGTTTTTTCTGTACATTTTTCCAGCACAATCTGGTTGGTTTTTTCTGTACATTTTGCTATTACAATCTGGTTGGGTTCTCTTTAATTATTGCTTTTGGCTCTGTTTGAATAGATTTATTCGAAGTTGAAGATCGAAGAGCCAAGCTGATTGCCACTGACTTAGAGGACCAGTCTGATTCTAAATATCCAGGTTTCACTCTTTCCTCTACTCCCTACTTTTTTCAGCAGTTAACTCATAGTGAATACTTTATCTGTAAGCACTGCAAGTTGAAGTATGTGATACAAGTTAGATGTCCATAAGCATTAGAAATAACATTTGGAGCCATGGTTCTTTATGTGTGTTTTCATTTATTTGTAACTTCTATTTGCTATTGATTGTTAAATATTCACCCAAACTAAATAGTTTTTTGAGAATGAAGACATTAACCTTTGTCCACCACGTAGGTATGGACCGTAAATGGATGTTTGCTAATCGCTTATCCGATGAATATGCTGCTGGGGTGAAAGAGTTTGTTAAATTTGCGGTTCAAAATGCAAAGAACCCAAATAGTTTGCTATGCCCTTGTTTAGTTTGTTGGCATGGTATTCGAGTTAATCCATCTGAATTAGAAGATCATCTAATTTGCAAGGGAATTGATAAAAACTATATATGTTGGTCAAATCATGGCGAGTCCAGATTTGATTCTGGTGATGCAGCAGATAGTGTGAGATCTGCCTCATTTGGAGCAGAGGAAGATGCATGTGATGGTGACCGTGTTGAGGAAATGGCGAAGGCGGTTGAAGATGATCTTCGTGATTGTCCTCAAATGTTTGAGAGGCTGAAAAATGATGCGGGGACACTTCTTTATAATGGATGCTCTAAATTCACAAGACTATCTGCGGTCTTAAAGCTGTACAACTTGAAAGCTGCCAATGGATGGACTGATACGAGCTTCACCAACCTACTAACACTCTTAAAAGATATGCTTCCAGAGGGAAACGTTCTTCCCGGTCGACTATATGAGGCTAAACAAATGTTGTGCTCTATTGGAATGAGTTATGAGAGGATTCACGCATGTCCTAATGACTGCATATTATTTCGAAATGAATATGAATCTCTTAAGTCATGTCCCAAATGTAAAGCTCCACGATATAAGAAGGAAAATTCATGTCCTTTAAAAGTGTTATGGTATTTCCCCATAATACCCAGATTTAGGCGCATGTACCGCAGTGCAGAAGTTGCAAAACAGTTGACTTGGCATAAATATAGAGGAGAAGGAGATGGAATGCTTCGACACCCGGCAGATTCTCCCCAATGGAGCAAAATTGATTCTGACTATTCTGAATTTGGCAAAGAGGAAAGAAACCTACGCCTTGCGTTGTCTACTGATGGAATAAATCCACATAGCCTCCAAAGTAGCACCCACAGTACGTGGCCGGTGATACTAGTGATCTATAACCTACCTCCTTGGCTTTGTATGAAGCGCAAGTACATGATGTTATCAATGTTAATTTCTGGGCCTCAACAACCAGGAAATGATATAGACATATACTTGTCTCCTTTAATTGAAGATCTGAAGAAATTATGGGAGGTAGGGGTGGAGGTGTATGATGGGTCAAGGGAAGAAACTTTTAGGTTGAGGGCAATGTTGTTTGGTACGATCAATGATTTCCCGGCATATGGCAACTTGTCGGGATATAGTGTAAAAGGAAAACTTGCATGCCCTATATGTGAAGATGATACAATTTCAATGCGATTAGATCATTGTAAAAAGAATGTTTTCCTCGGACATCGTAGATTCTTGCGAACAACACATCGTTATCGGGGGTGGACAAAAGCTTTCAATGGTAATAAAGAAGAAGGTAGAGCTAGAAAGCCATTGAAGGGTAGTGATCTGATTGCCAAGGTGAAGAACGTGAAGTGTAAATTTGGCAAGACATTCAAAAAACAACTTCCTAAATGTGGTTGGAAGAAAAAGTCAATTTTCTTTGAGTTGCCATATTGGGAGTCACTTCATGTGAGACATTTTCTTGATGTGATGCATATTGAGAAGAATGTTTTTGAAAGTGTTATAGGTACTTTACTAAATGTGCCGGGCAAGACTAAAGATAGCATCAATGCAAGACTTGATTTGGTTAGCATGGGCATAAGAAAAGAATTAAGACCGGTGAAGAAGGGGAAACGTACGTATCTACCTCCAGCAGCCTATACGCTAAGCAGGAAAGAGAAAATTGCTTTGTGTAAATTTCTTAGTGGGGTAAAAGTTCCACACGGCTACTCTTCAAATATTAAGAACCTTGTATCAATGAAAGACCTTAAGTTAAAGGGATTGAAGACTCATGATTGTCATGTTCTTATGGAGAACTTGTTACCTGTGGCTTTACGCTCCATTTTGCCAGAAAAAGTGCGAGATGCCATTACAAGATTGTGTCTCTTCTTCAAGGCAATTTGCAGCAAAGTGATTGACCCTTCTAAGTTGTCAGCATTGCAAAGACAAATTTCTACAACTTTGTGTGATCTTGAGATGTACTTCCCACCTTCATTTTTTGACATAATGGTTCATCTAACCATTCACTTGGTGAGAGAGATACAAATGTGCGGGCCAACTTATATGAGATGGATGTACCCTTTTGAGCGTTACATGAAGGTTTTAAAAGGTTATGTAAAAAACCGAAGCAGACCTGAGGGGTGTATGGTTGAACGGTATGTAGTCGAAGAAGCTATTGAATTTTGTACCGAATACCTATCCAATGTTGAATCTATAGGGCTTCCGAAGTCTCATCACACACGAAGTATAGAAGGGGAAGGGCTCTTTAAAAGCGAGATAATAACAATACAAGGTAAAGAATGGCAACAAGCACACTTATATGTTTTGCACAATGCAGCTGAAGTTGGGCCATATGTTGACAAGCACAAGGAAGTGATTAAGGGGTTGAATCTCAATAGGTCTGATAATTGGTTAGCAAAGGAGCACAATCGGACTTTTATAAAATGGCTAAAGGATCACGTTTATAAGGAGTGGGAAGAAGATCCTACCTCGGTTTCAGAGAGGTTGAAATGGTTGTCGAGGGGTCCAAGTATGCATGTCTTTAATTACAACGGCTATGTAATTAATGATTATACATTTTACACAGAAGCCCAAGATGATCGGAGTACAATGCAAAATAGTGGGGTGACTCTTGTTGCTAGATCTATGCATGTCTCTAGCGCCAAAGATAGGAACCCCATATATGCAGACATGTCATACTTTGGGGTGATTCAACACATATGGGAGCTAGACTACACAACATTTCAGGTTCCTGTGTTTGGTTGTAAGTGGGTTGACAATAATTCTGGTGTCCAAATTGATGACTCAGGGTTCATTCAGGTTGATCTTAATAGGGTGGGGTTCAAAGATGATCCTTTTATTTTGGCCTCTCAAGCAGAGCAAATATTCTATGTCCCTGATCCTGCTAACAATAAAAGGTCCATTGTTTCATTATCAAATAAAATAAATGTCAACAACGAGGATGGACAATATGTTCAGGAAGATAATGCTATTGAAGATGACCCTTTCTTCGGGATATCACAACCAATTGACACCGATTCAGATGAAGATGATAGTTATTATGTTAGAGATGATCATGATGAGGGAATTTGGATGAATATAGCCTTTCATAATAAAATTGAAACCACACGTATGCGCATATTGAAGAAAAGGAAAAGAACTACTAAAACAAGTTAAACCAGTATGCATTTCCTTTCAATGATTTTATGTTGAAATATTTTTTATATATTACATTCTTAGATCTGTCTCATGATCCATTGACATGTTGTTTCAGGAAAATGGCTCCTTCAAAGCAAGATAGTGGTGACACCGGTGTGATTAAGTTAATTAGGCGTGGAAGGACCATTATGAAAGAAGTCCGTCGTGCAACAAGTCAAGGAATAAAATTTGAGGTAACATTTTAATACAATGCTGTTGTTTTTTTGTTTATTCTTTAAATTCATACATAGATTTAATTTATATGGTGAATATTTAAATGTATTAGGTTGGTTGGGACCCGGATGGTGTACCAATTGATCCCAACAAACAAAAAATTGTCAGTTATATTGGTTATCTTGCTAGGACAGACGTTCCAATTACTTGTAATTGGTGGCCAAATGTTGACGATGAAATCAAAAACCAAATATGGGAAAAAGTAGAGGTTAGATCCATACTCTTAATATTTTCACATTGAAATTATCTATGTAAACATATTCAACATTAATCGAACTTGCGATGTTGTAGGTTGCTTTTGAGATTCACCCCTTGCGCAAAGACTATGTACTTAAAGAAGCAGGTGCTTTGGCTAGAAATTTTAGGAAAATTCTAAGGAAAAAATTTTTGGATAAAGATGGTAATGTGATAGATCATCCACCGCTGTCTTATGACCTTGTGATTGATCATGATGTCTGGATGGAATTTGTTGATCAATATAAAGATGAAGAATTCCAGGTGAAATAATATTTGTGTGGTGTGCCATGTTTTCATTGCATTTGAATAATTATGACATGATGCAACTACATTGTTTTGAAACAGAAACTAAGTGAACAGAATAGGAAAAGAGTGTTGAAGCCTAAGTACCCTCACAATTTAGGGCGTACGGGATATGCTTGCCTTCAGCAAAAGATGGTATACAAACACACATAATGCTATTTCGTCTCTCTAGATAAAAATCTTATTATTAAGTGTTATTTGTGATTATTTTGGTTGTCTTAAAACAGTTGCAGGAGTCTGGATCAAGCGAGACATCCATTCCTCGCCATCGCTTGTGGAAGCGTGCTCGTGTGTCGAAAAAGGGCAAGATTAATGAGAATGTTGAAGAAGTTTTGAGTACATGTGTAAGTACATATATGAATTCACAAGTAAAATGAACCCTTAATTCTTATTTCTGTAATTGAGAAATTTTATATATCTTAGGAGACTCTCACACAATCTGCATCACAAGAGGAGTTACATAAACGTACACCAGATGATATTCTCGGTCAGGCACTAAAGGTTCCTGAGCACCCAGGCCGTGTAAGGGGTGCAACCTTTCCAATATGTCAGAAAACCTTCTTCAAGAAAGGTCAAAAGAAGTCAATCCAAAAGGAGACTCCAGCAGAAGTTGCACAATTGACAGATTTGGTCAAGACTTTACAGAAACAAGTTAGTATATTGCTACAGGAGAGGGAGATCACCAATGACATAGGGGCTGTACACTACGCCAATGGAAGAGATAGTTGCACGCCTAACATATCACCTGTTGAGATTCATGAGGTAATTGGCTTTGTCTGTGTTTTGTAATAAACTTATAATGATACTTCTTTTAAGGGTAGTTCAACATTAATAATTTTTTCATTTGTGTAGGGGAAGAGGGTTGAGCAGGAGCAACTAACACCTAATGACATGGATACGTTTACACCACTAACACCTAATGACATCCCTATGGTAACTTGTTTATTAGTGTTGCGATTTGTTATTGAATGTGACTTTCTTCAAGAACTTACTTTTTTTATCATTGATTTAGGGTACTACATGTTGTTCCTTGTGTTTGGAGCTGCCTTATTGGCGCGTGGTTGCTAAGGGAAAAGTGTATAACACACTTGGTGATACAATTCATAACTGCCCACTTCCAACCGGTTATGTAAAAGTTAGTATTGATGTTGCGATTGAGGATGATGCAAAATTACCGGTACCAGATGCATATGATGATTTGATTAGCGTCCACGACGCAATTGGGGGTTTAGTGGCGTGGCCTATCAACCTCATTCAACTTGATCACACGGTATGTATATGTTATAATTTTACAAAGCTAGCTAATATATATTTGCAATCACTGATGATACATAAATTTAAAATTTTCAGAATTGTCCATCATCAAAAGGGAATGAAATGAAGGATAAAAGCAAGGCAGAGGAGAATGACAAAGACAAGGCGGAAGAGAAGGACAAAAATCAGGTGAAACCATTGATTGTGAAAGAGAAGGTGATGGAAACAAGATGCACAAGGGAATCTGTTGCATCGCCAAATCAACACAGGTCTCACATTGGGATAAGTGCCAATCAACTTAACAGTTGTACTTTTCTCAACATATATTCAGAAAAGGTTCTTATTCAAGGGAAACAAATTAAAATACCAATAGATCAAAAAATATTCCATGATGTTTATATGAAGATTGAGCATATTGGTCGTGAGGAAGTCCGTGAAATCACTGGGCATGGTGAATTAAGTGCTTCAGCCGTTTGTGTTTATATGAGGTACTTTTTTAAACTTGACTGAAAACAAAGTTTTTAGTTTTCTTATCTAAGCAATTTTTTAACATTGTATTTTATTTGTATATTCTTATTTAAGGTTCTTATTTGATCACTGTGTGGCTGAAAACTTGACTGAGAAATTTGCCTTTTTGAGTCCTCATCGAACGGCACATGGGCTGACCAATCAAAGCCAATATATTTCGGATGCAATTATGGCAAATGGACACCCAAACCAATTATATCTTGCACCGGTCAATATAGGGTGAGAAATATTGGATGAAATTTGTAAATATTAATTCATAGTTACTTGATTAATTTATATGATTAGCTACTTGATTTATTAATATTATAATTTAACATGTCTTGCTTGTAGGGCACATTGGGTGTTGGTTGTGATCAATGCCACTACAGGGACCTTATTTTACTTGGATCCTATACATGGTAGTTTGAATCAACGCAAAGTCATGAAAGAGATGTTTGATAAGTAAGCTTATATAGATCTACTTGCTATGTTAGTCATGCTATTCAACATATTTAATCATGATTTTTTCATTCAATTTGTTAGTGCAATGATGATCTACCGTGCTAATTGCAATGACAAGAGGATTACATGGTCCAAAGCCAAATGGAATACTATAAAGGTATACAAATTTACATAGCTGAAAACAATTAGATCTAGCTACCAAATCACTGATATATATTATATTTGTTTTTTATAGTGCCCTGCCCAAACAAATTATATAGATTGCGGGTACTATGTACTAAGCTTTCTAAAGGAGATAATTGCGCACAAAAAATCTACAATTCCACAAGCGGTATGGAACTTTGACTAAATTCTTAATTTTTCCTATTTTTAAGTGTGACTCTAAATTTTGTAACTTTTACCATCATTTTGCAGTACTTCTCTGATTGTCAATTTGGCTTCTACGATGAGGATCAACTAAATGAAATTAAAGAAGAGTGGGCTACTTATGTGTTAAAGAATTTTGCCTAGTGTGGGCTATTTGCTTTAATTCCTTGTGAGAGTATGGGCTACTTATGGTATGGAACAGCACTGCATGTTATTTTAGAGTATTTGGTTCAAGCAGTGTACTGTACTGGCTAGTGTTGGCTATTTGGTTTAATTTCTTGTGAGAGTATGTTCTCAACAACAATTAGTATTGTTTTGGACAAATTAGTGTAAATGTATTGTTTTCTTATTCAAGGTTGGAATATTTGAGTAATTTGGCTAGAATATGTGAATGTTGGTGATTTTATGCAATTTATTTTTCAATATAAACGTACTAAAATTTATGCACACACCAGGTAAAAAGAAAAAAATCAAAAATTCTGTAGCAATTTCACAGACCAGGTGTATGACCTATTGTCACGGTTACAACCGTGGCAATAGAGGCCACCTATTGCCACGGTTACTTACTCAACCGTGGCAATAGAGGGAACCTATTGTCACGGTTACTCTTTACAAACCGTGATAACAGGCTAATCAATTGTCACGGTTAAATAGGTAACCGTGACAATATATGGCCTCTATTGTCACGGTTAAATAGGTAACCGTGACAATATGTGGCCTCTATTGCCACGGTTACGTTTTGCAAACCGTGATAACAGCCATATCAATTGTCACGGTTCCGCCTTTAACCGTGACAATTGAGCAATTGTCACGCCTTCTATTGTCACGGTTAAACCGTGACGAATGGGCGGTTTTAACCGTGACGAAAAGCCTTTTCTGTAGTAGTGAGTACCAGTGTTACGTAACCATAAATCTAATAACGAAATGAAAAGTTGGAACTCAATATAGAAAGGTGGATTTTTTTAAGATCATTATAGCACTTCAGTACTTAAAATGTTTAGAAGAAGAAGAAAAAGAATTATTGAATCTAAGAGGCATTGATATATATATATATATATATATATATATATATATAATGACAAGTCATGTTTCGTACTGAAGTAATAAGGGGGACTAAAATTAAACATGCATCATTGAAGGTGTCTGTTAGTAAGGAAGCTTATGTGATGTTAGCGGGTTCCGAAGTTCAATTCCGGAACGATATTAATATTTAATATTTTGAATGATATAAATTGGTGTGTTTCGATGTTAAATTCCGGAACGAGATTGTGCTTTTGATGTTTGATATGTTATGAGGTGTAATTTGAGCTTCCTGAATTTATATGATTGGGCCCACATGCATTGCATGCATTAGTTTGAAGAAGGAGAATATGAAGTCCAGTATTAATAGTGCACAGTGTGGTATGAGACATATTATACACTATAAATCCTGGAGTAGGACGGAGGTAAATTTCCTGCATATACATCACGCATCTCATAGCATAATTAAATTATAACTTGTTAAACTTAAACTAACCTAATAATTTAATCTATTGAGTTTAAGTAAAATAATCTTACTCTAAATTCTTATTAATCTACTTGAAACTTATCCCCCCTTACCTCTTAAAGATCTTGAGCAAGCCTTGGATATCCTCTTGGAGCCTCCTCTCCTTGGTGCTTCACTACAAGTGAATTTGCTAACTTAGATTATCTATCTTTATTAAGAGTAAGAATACTAGTGAAGGTGTGTGTTTGAGAAGAATAGTGGATTGAAGTGTGTGTGGTGTGAAGAAGTGAAGAGGGAGGAGCTATTTATAGTTGATGCCCCTAGGAATGGATGGCTATGATTTAGTCTTCATGTGGGACACTTGGAGGGCTAGGATTGCATCATGGAATGGATGATCAAGATGAAGCCAACAAATGGCACACTTGGATGGTCAAGATTCATGTAAGACCCGAGATTTTAAGCTTAGGATCAGTGGAAGAGATTTCCATTTACGATTAGGGTTGAAGTATTGTGAAGGGAAACCTGAACAAGAGTTTAGTAAATGAAATAGATTTGTGAAGGAGAAAGTTCAGGAAAAGTCAAAGGATTTTATCGAAGTCGATAAGAGTTATAGCACGATCGTTTTACGCTTAAACCTAGGTCAGAAACCCTAGTATATAGCTAATTTTCAGGCACGACGGAAGTTAATTCCAAAAATCTTCAGAGAAATGTTAGAACTTCTCTTTTTCCATATATCACAATCGTTTCGAGGAGAAACTCTAGGATCTACGAACGTTCGATTCCAATCATCGGAAGTTTGCCGAAACCGAATCCCTGGTATTTCAAAACCCTAGAATTTCTCGACAATGAAGACTTTATCTATTCAGAGCTTCAAATGAATATTCTACACGCGTACACCCATTTCTCTTGATGATTTCAATCTTTCTTCCGAAGGAAGTTTTCTATTCCGACATTCGATGCAAAAAGCAACTTATCGGGTAAAATAGTTTTATACCGACTATGCATTAGTTGCCAAAAATACAAGGAGACCTCTTTATAGTTTTGGAATTCTTTTGCCAAAACATATCTATTAATTCACGGAGAATGACGCCGGAAAAATCAGATTCGCGAAACTTTCATTTTCCCGCGAATTTCCAACCTTTATATATAGCAAAGAAAGGAAGAAAAACTCAAATTTTCCTCCATTTTCTTCATCAAGGCCGCGAGTTCTACAAGGGAGGGAGAAGAGAAGATTTCCTTCATTACTTGCTTGATCGTTGATCCGTTAGTTACTGCTTCAAGGTTTCGAGGTATAGTCGCTAATCCTTACCTCTGATCGCTTTTTCCATAGCTTTTCTGTAGAGTTTTCTGAGCGGATAGTTTATGGGTTTTTGCAAAACTATCCTGAATCTTTCATTTCTGATTCTAAACCTCTTCCTTATGCGCCCAAGATCACTTCTGCCGGGTTAGATTTTCCGTTATGTTGCCGGAATTCCGCCGGAATCAATTTTAGCCTAAAATACCCATTTTTGGAGTTTTTGGTGTAAAGCTTCAACCTTTAGGCTGAAAACTATCGCCTTAGCTTAGTGCTAGTAGAATTAGTTGTCATAAACGTCGTTGGTGACGTCCCTGCAAAATTTGGTTTTTGGGATTTCAGTTTTGAAATTTCTAAGTTAAAAATCATGACCAAAATACCCCTGCGACAGTTTTTGATCCGATAATTTTTCCGAGTTCAGAATACCCTTAGTTACGGCTAATGATAGTATAGGAACCAAGTTTGATCGAAGAAAAATCGAGTCTCCTAATTACCTAAAGTGGCCGAACCTATTAAAGGGGGAGGAGGAAATTTCCTTTTCCGGAAACTTGTCTTTTCGCGCTAGATTATCGTACCTTAGAGTATAGATTACTTCGAGTAACCTTAGTAAGTATCGATAGCTTAGTTTTCGATAGATTCTGATAGTATTTCTGTGGTTTTGCTCTAAAGGTGATTTTGAGGAATTCCCAGAGGAGCAAGCCTTTGATTGTGAACAAGTGTTAGGAGATCGTCCTGGAGAATCTATAGGTGAGGGCTTCTCACTGAATCTCTAGTTAATGCCTAGGGTCGATGTTTCGACATTGTTTACTGTTTATGCACTGGATTGTGTGTGATTGGAAAATGTTTTCTGAGGCTTCGGTTGACAATGTAGATGGTTCATCTACTGAATGTTTTTGAGATTGACTTACATGCTATGTGCTATGTGGGTAATCTAGGATGTGTGGTGCATGCTTTATATGCTAAGTGCTAAGTGTTTATGATGCGATTTATTGATATATGACATGTTGTTGATTGTGATGATTTAAATATGCTCTGTACTGGAATCTGAGATTCTGAATGGTGAGAATAGCGGGCAGGTCATGCCGATTTTATTTTGAGAGTTTTGAGAAAATTTGATAGGACGAACGAGGTTCGGGCCTTAATTTTGTTTAGTGGATCGAGACATCCTCTGGAAGCGACTTGGGATTGGGAGATCCTGAAAATGCATAAGACTTGCGATAAGACAAAATGGAATCTATTTTATAAAGAAAATTCATAAGACCTTAAATAACATCAAAATCTTTAAGTAATGATATCAACCTCGAAGGAAGGCATTGGAAGTCAAGTCATAGTTTTGGAAAAACGAGGAGTGTCGTCGGATCCAAATGTTGAGTTTGTTGTTGTGCTGTTGGAGCAGCGTTTGTTGTTGTGCTGTTGGAGCAGCGTTTATTGTTGTGCTGTTGGAGCAGCGTTTGTTATTGTGCTGTTGGAGCAGCGTTTGTTGTGGTGCTGTTGGAGCAGCTATGTGTCGTTATGAAGTGTGTCTTTTGGTCGCAGAATCGACTTTACCTTAGGGTAAGCTTTTAGAGACTTTAACTTCCCTAGAACACATGGCGACGTGTCGAGTGAGGACGGAGACGTTGTTTGACTAATCATTTTGCATTCATGCAACATTAATGGGGTATTAACACAGGACGTACTCTGGACCTCGTCGGTTTCCAAAATGGTCATAAGACCCGGAATGCCGTGAAAGAGCGTTTATAGATGTCTCTTGTAGCAGACCGAAATGGCAGACCTACGGGTTTACTGCTGATCTGGCTACCTTTGTGTGGTGTAAGAGGCACGCGGGCCGAAATGGTTCCACCGTGGCTGGTGTTAGGGCTGATCCGTTTGATGTCCATCCCTTTCCGGAATGCATGTGGTTAACTGGGTTAACCTGCATATCATTTCATGCAACATGCATACTGACTTAGTGATGAGTGTGTTTGATACTTGTTAATTCTATTTGAGGCATGTTAACTGTGATTTATCGTCGTTTATATTCATCATGAGATATGCAACCCTAGGATGTTATCCCTAGCTAAAAGCCTAAGTGGCTATCCTATTATCTGTATCTATCCTTGCTATTATTTACATAATTCTTTGGAGTTGACCCTCGCGTCTTCTGTGTGTGCTTTGGCGAACAAACGCCCTTTGTCAGATGTCTTTGGCGGACTAGTTCACGACGGTTCACCCTTCGGGGGAAACTAGAGTTGGGATGCTGGAACAGGAGCGCATCGCGATAGCGAGCGGAGGACGGAGGATGTACCTAGACTTAGTCGTTCTGGATTCAGATTCGGACGACGATCACGCTAGCATGTAGGATTGAGTGTTAGTGTGAGCTCCTCGAGATGGGATTAGTGTAGGAGTAGAGTCTTAGCTCTGAACATCATTTGTTTCATTCGGGATAGGGTAGTCTCCCACCTATAGCTTTTTGTGTGGTTTCGTTACGGGAATCACAGAGAGTTGGTTGGACTTAGGAAGTCTTGTTTCAGGCCGATGGGCCAGCTGATTCTCATTTTGAGGGATAGTGTTGCGGACACTTCACCTTTTCATTTGGTTTGTACATATTGCCTACGGGCGTTGCACTTTTCTTTCCGTCACTGGAGGTTACTCGTGACGAGGTTGTTACTTACAGCGGGGGCTGTTTATATATTGTATATTAGTTCTATTGCTTTTCGCTTTTGGGTTTTATTTAATTCAGTCTTGTCTTAGTTATTATCAAAAAAAAAATATTTCACGTTTTTCCGCATTAAGTTTACTTTTGGGTTACTAAAGTGACGCCACCGAAATCGGGGTGTTACAATTCATTTCTAGAACCTTGTAGAAAAATTTGAGAATGAAGGGTCATGATTTGGCCATCAAAATGACCACTTGTATGGCCAAAATTGAGCACAGTAATCATGTGCTCAAAAAGAAATTAATAAACTATTCTTATTTATTTTATTTTATTTCTTTTATTTTTGATCCCAACGTGAAACTTTATTTCTAGTTTATAATTTATATATATATATATATATATATATTAATCTTATTAGTGTAAAAAAATATTTTTCTTATCTAAATAGTAAAATGTCGAATGTTACACAGCTTATCTTCTGCAACTCGGGGTAGATCGAGGAGGAGGTGCAAATGTGGGTTGAAGGTTGTGTTGTATACATCACACACTGACATCAACCTAGAGAGAAAGTTTTTGAGGTGCCCTTACTAGCATGTGCGTGATTTCTATCTTCTCTTATCTCTTTTTTTGTTTGATTTTGTCGAATTTCATTATCACTGTGTGTGTAAATGTTCTCAGTTCCCTTTGGTTTGCTCAGTTGTCATCAGGTTGTGACTATTTCAAATGGCTAGATGAGGAGGAGGAGGAGTTTGAAGCTGCAGATTTCATTGAAAATGTTCATTCATTATGTCAACATGAACTAAGAGAAGCAGAGAAGAAATTGATGAAGCTACAGATGAAAGTGGTGGAAGATCAGAGGAAGCAGATTGAAGAAACAAAACTTTTGAAACAACTTATGTCATGGATTGTGATTGTTGTTTTGACATTAATTATTGTGATGGGGAGGTTTATGCAATGGGTAGCTATGGTTGGTAGAGGTCTTAAGTTAAGCATTAAGCTTGGTTTTTTGTTGTTGGTAGATGTTAAGGTCTTTCTGGTTGTGATGTACTTGGTTGGTATGAAATGAAATTGGGTTTGATTTCAAATGAAATGAATCCGACTTTGTATGTGAAATGCAAGACAAATGACATGAAATGCATTGAAATATAGAGTATTCAGAAAACAAGAAAACCCCAATAAATATAACCATATAAAAATAATGGGAAGATGACAACTTGAATAAAGTGCATTAGGCACTTTCAACACACCAAGTTTACATAAATTGTCACCAAACAAAGTGCATTCAACATAAAGGACAAATAAAATAGTCACCAAGTTCACATAAATTGTCACCAAAAAGTAGCAAGTGCCATTGTTTCACTTGAACCAAAATATGCCTCCCATGTGCAACATGTCTCCACCCACTACCATCAGAATAAACATTCCAAAAAACCCTAATCCATTAACTAGTCCTCAATTGTCTTCAATTGTGTTGGCTGTCAATCACAATCCCACCAGCAACTTGGGTTGGCCTTGACCTCTGATTCCCTCAACCTTGACCAGCAACAGCTTTAACTGGGGTTTTCCTTGGCCTTCCTCTTTTTGCAGGTTGAGTTTGTGGTGCCCTTGCCTTCTTAGGCTGCAAATTGAATAGATAGGTAAGAAAACCGTGTAACTGAATCAAAAAACAATGATAAGCCTTTAACTCACATTCTTAGCCTTGGGTGCTTTGGTGCTAGATCTAGTTTGTGTTTGAGCTGCAGATCCAGATGCAGGTTCAGCTTGGGTGCTAGATCCAGTTTATGCTTGAACTGCAGATCAAGATGCAGGTTGTGTTTGTGTGCCAGATCCTTCTCCAGCTGCAGCTTGGGTGCCCGATCCTTCACCCTGTATACAGATGATAAGTCCAAACTTTGATTCTTCATTACATAAGCTTCAACAACATTAAAACAAGGGTAAAACATTACAAAATTATCACAATCTAAGTTGTTGATTGTGGTGGAGGCATCTTGCAGGTCCTCACATTATGGTCATATTCATTTCACCTTGAGAATTTCATCCTTGTGTTGGCTCTGCTCACCCTTGTTGTTTCACCATCCTCAACAATTGGATCTATCCTTCTGAGCTTCTTTGGCCTCCCAGGTCCCCTTTTATATTCTGGTGGAAGCAACTCCAAAGTTTCAGGACAGGGTTCCCATTGGTTGATTCCATTAATTGATGAGACTGACTGGCCATATCAGAGCTTATAAGCATCTCTCTTATAGCACTGGTGGACATAGTCCTCAGGGTCATTCCCTCTATAGTGCACTCCCGCCAATGCATGCCTGCAAGGAATCTCTACAAGCTCCCATAAATTGCAGGTACATTTATTCCTATTCAAGTCAACCACAAATCCATCACCACCCTCCATATGTTGCACTTCAAACATTCCTTGACCAGTCCATCTAGAAATCCAATCACCAGCAGCCTTGATCTCCCTGTCCATCCTTATTCTAGGCTTTGGGCATACATCTCCTTTCCACTTTATCATCTTTTCATTCAACACAGCAAACCTAGTCATCAGATAAGTCTTTATCCACTCAAACATTGTTAATATTGGCTTATCTCTAGCTACCAATATTGTGCTGTTGAATGACTCAGATAGATTGTTGATAATGACATCACATCTTGGGTAGAAATTCATTGCATGCTTACACCACATTTTCTTTGGAATTGCAATCAACCAGTTGTAAGCAGGCTCATTAAGCGCCTTGAGTTGATCCATTTTAGCAACCCAAGCTCTCTCATATGTTGCTTTTGCAGCACCCATCATGAGATCTCTGATTACAGCCCCTCCACTAAACTTCTTCTTGAAGTTTGCATACAAGTGCCTTACACAGAATATGTGTTCACCAAGCATCATCTCTTCAAATGTGGGAATGAGGCCATGCAATGCATCATTAAAACATGTAATTTAATCATTACCCTAATAGGCTATTTGTAACACAATCAACAAAGGGTGATATAAGGACATACCTTTTGCTGGTCATATATAAAGACCCACCTATTTTGTCCAATATTCCTCAGGAGAAGATCCAAGAACCACCCTCAGCTGTCCTTTGTCTCACTCTCTACTGCACCAAAGGCTAAGGGGAATATTGATCATTAGGATCCCTCCCTATAGCTATCAACAAGCAGCCACCATACTTAGTTTTCAAATGACAGTCATCCACACCAATAAAATGTCTACATATTGTAAACCCCTTCTTACATGCATCTAAACACATGTAGAACTTATCAAATCTAGGCTGTACCAGTAATGAAGGCTTATACACATTAATTTTGCATGTGTTCCTTGCATTAGCCCTTCTCAATTCAGCACTATATGCCCATAACATTGTGTATTATTTGGCTGCCTCACCCTCAACAATCTCCTTAGCTATCACTCTTCCCTTCCATGCCCTCCAATGAGTAACACCAACTGAGTTCTCCTGTTGTAAATTAGTCATAACCTCAGAAACTTTAATATCTCCATGACTCTGAAACTTCCATGCAACCACCTTTGCAATCCATGCAGAAGTTTCATTCTTGTTGTTATAAACCCTCCCACAAGTGTGTTTAGGACATATGGTTTTGGTCTTAAAAGTTTCCTTGCCTCCCACTTTACTCCAGAACATCTTAAACGAGCAGTTCCTGGTACATTCCACCTTTACTCTAATCTTGTCATTCTTTGGAAATGTAACTTTCCTACCATTTAAAACAGAATGATACAACACTGCATCCTTAAACTGCTTTAGGGAAATAAACTCCCTTCCAACCTTGAACTTGAATTCCTTGCACATGTCTTCCCCTCGAAACACACAATTCTTTGGTTTAGGGTCTTCATCATTCTCAGACTCATCCTCAGATGCACTATCAAGCTGATCAGAACTGTATTCATCTTCCAAATCATGTTCCTCTATGTTGATTCCCTTAGGATGAAGCATATCAACATTGATACCAAAACTGGTTTGAAACATATTGTGAAGAACATCATCCCACTCAGGCATGTTAAACCCATCATCTATGCCAAGATCCCTCTCCACCTCACTATCATCGAAGTGGACTCCCTTGCATGGCTCATCACTGCTGATGTCTTCAATTATAACAGTCTCCTAATTTCTCTTAACATCACTTGTGTTTCTCACAACACTACTCCTTATCCTTGAACTCCTCCTTACTCCACCAACTTTCCTTGCCTTTCTAGAATGTGTCTTTCACACTCTTACTGTCTTTCCTCACATCACTTGCTTTCTTCCCTTTCCCAGATTGTTCTTCAGTGGCAATCTTCTTCCCTTTCCCCACATCACTTACTTTCTTCCCCTTATTACTCAGCTCTTCAGTGGTAATGCTCTTCCCTTTCCCCCACATCACGTACTTTCTTCCCGTTATTACTCAGTTCTTTGGTGGAAATGGTCTTCCCTTTCCCAGAAGCAAACACTATAGATTGCTTCACACCAGTAGCAATGTTCTTCCTTTTCCCAGATTAGTGATCAACAGATGACTTCAATCCAGCAGCATTCTTCTCTTTTGCAGCAACATGCTTTACTTTATAGCCATGAGACTTAGGCAAAGCAGTGGCATGATGAACATTAGCTTGCACCTCAGCACCAGAACCCATCTCAGGCACAACATTGGCAGAAGCAGTCTTAGGCACATCAACACTAGAACCCACTTGAACACCAACATTGGAAGAATCATGAGGCTCATTTGGTTCCACCGGAGCAGCATCAATGGGAAGAACCTCCTCCACAACTGAGGCATCAACAATAACCTCATGCTTGATGTAGACAGAAACTTCACACAAAACTTTTCAGCATATGAAGCAAGCTCTTTGGCTTGAGAATCACTTGCAATCCTTTTCATTCCAGTACGGAAATCATTCTCATTTTATTTCCACCACATTTCAAACATCCCAATATATTCAAGCCCCTTCACAACGTCCAACAATTCCCAGTAAGACCAATGATCGATGTCCAATCCAGGAAATGCATGAACCACATCATTCACGTACTCAGCCCGAGGGGCAAGCACAAATTCCCCTCTATGATGAACAACCAATGTGAAAGTCATGATTTAGCTGCAAAACAAAAAGAAATAAACCCCAAATTAGGTCACAATCACAAAATAAACCATAAATTTGGTCCCCACTCACAAAATGGTACATGCAACCTCAAATTTGGTCCCCACCCAGAAGAATCGAACAAAATAAAGCCTAAAATCGCGACTAATCAAATGTTTTTGGTCCCCACCAACAAAATCCCCAAAATACAGCCAAGTTTTTCGTTTTTCACGTTCACAAAGGGTAAAGAACACAACAAACGGTACCTACCTCTTGTCTTAGGTGTTCACGATTTTGGGTTCCAACGTACGAGGGTCGAACGATGAAGGCGACGTCACACCAAACGCCGAGCACGATGAAGACGACGACGACGGAGAATGGAAGGCGCCGACAGAGAAAGGAAGCAGTCGGCGGAGAAAGGATGCAGTCGGCGGAGAAAGCAAGAGAGGAATGAAGGTTACCAATTTAGGTTTAGTTAGAATGAGGATGAAAAGCATTTCTGCAATGTAAATTAGCGGGAGAAATAAGAAAAATTAAATTAATTAAGTTAGGTGGGAAAGAAAATAAAAAAAACAATTACAACCTACATGTCAGCACTTACCTGTGCCATGTGAGCACCCCAACCGGTAAAGGGATGAGACCCGACCTGTTAATTAAGTTAAAGGATGGCAACCAAAGAAAATTTTGTTTAGGGACGTATCCCGATTTCCGACCATAGTTTAGGGACCCCGAGCATAAATAACTCAATATTTGTCTATCATTTCAATGGCTTATCTTTGTTTTAATATTGTGTTATCACTGCTATTGTGCTAACATTCTTTTCTCAAGGCTCATATATGTGTTGAAGAAGCTTTAAATTATGCAATTGGTTTTTGAGGAGGATTAGTGGAAGTGAGAAAAGTTCTCTCTTCTATTAGGTAAACTCCAAAAATTTGCATTTTTGTGAGTTTTTATTTTAAGGTTTCTATTTGAGTTACGTTTTTGGTTTTAATTGTTATAGAATTATTTTAATTGATTTTCATTATATGCTTCATTATTATAATATATATAATAAACGGCACAAGAAATGCTAAAAGATAGTACAAAGGAAAAGGAAACAAAGTCCAAAAACAGCAAACAAAACAAAGAGGAAACTTTAACAACAGAGTATGATGCAGTGCAGCATAAGCACACACAACACTACCACGCTTTCACCCAGAACCAGCTATATCAAGGTCCTCACCCATAACCAACACACCCACCGCCCAATCCCCCACCGCTGCTACACTCCACGACCCCAAAACACCAATAACCTCACAAATAATGGCCAAACACAGCTCTGCACCTCCCACAGCCGATAAACTTTCAATCAACCCACCGATTGCAAAAAAAAAAATTAGGGGTGAGCATCGGGTGGGTTTGGTCGGTTTCGGGCTCATTTTGCCCAAACCAACATGTTCAAAGCTTCACCCGATGTCGACCATGAACTAGAACGGTTTTGTCGGGTCCGGGTAATGGCGGTGGCAGGTTGTACAGGCGGTTAAGGGCGATTCTAGCCGTCACTAAGCAGAGGAGCAAGAAAAAAAGAGAGAAGAGCAACCTCAACCAGATCCCAGAAGATGTTCAGTAAAACAAAATTCTTGAACAAAAACATTACATAAAGCAGTTAACTGAACAAGAAAACCCATCGGAAACAAGAAGAACCTAGATTCAACACATCCATTGTTCCTAATCACCTCCAAAGAAAAAAAAAGTTTGCATCTTGATAGGTCTATTCGAAGAAGATGAACGATCAAACCGTTGATCCAAGACAAGAGTGGGGCGTAGTCGCGATCGGAAGAGAGCCACAGTGGAAGAACATGAAACTGCAAGTTGAAGCATCAAGGAGCCAGATCCAAGGAAACAAAGAGCTAGCGGAACGAAGAGGAGAAGCCGCGAATATTCATCGTCTCGTCAATCCGCACCGGCGAGGAAAGCAACGGCGGAGAAAGGAGGAGTAGCAGTAGCGGCGTAGATGAAGAAAGAACGGTTGGGCCTTAATTTCACTTATTTAATTGAATCTCAAAGGCATCCATGGAGAAATAATGGGAAAGAGAGAGACTTGACTAGGTGGCCTTTGGCTTTACCTTTCCCAAGTCTGCAATTTTGAAATCAATGATCAAATTAGATGAAGTGGTGCACTAATGCTCAACTGTAGGCTTAGGAAATAGGGAATAATTAAAGTGAATAAATTATAGATAGTACCTGAGTGATAGATGTATAGGTTAGTAATTATGCCATAGACATAGGCTTTACTGGGGACTGACGTAAGTAGCAGGCAAGTCTATGTTCAAATTTTTTATGTATTAAATTATGAGGTCGGGCAGGTTCGGGCACCGACGGGGAAAATTTTCCAAACCCGCACCCGCCCAACTGTAACCATTTCAACCCATTTTGTTCCCTTTTTAAACCCGATGACCCGCCAGGACCGACCCATTTTAGTTTTAAGCTTCTGAGTACTTCGGTTTTGGGTCGGGCTCGAGTCCATGCTCAACCCTACAAAAAATCGGGTTTGATAACCACTCACCCTCCCATTTAACCAGAACCACACCTTCATCTGGATGCCATCAAACACCTCATCTTCATTCCAACTTCCTCCCTAAAAGATGACTGAATTTCTCCTCCCCCAAAATGACCCTACAACCGTAAACCAAATCACCCTATATAACTGATTCTTCTTTGAACTTAACTGCAAATTAAAATGATGCTGCAAATGTCTGATGGAGTCTCCTGGAAATACAGCGGAAACCCCAAGCCACCTATAACACCTCTCCCACACCTTGGCTACCACCGGGCACGTAAGGAGCAAATGCGATGTAGTCTCTTCCTCTTGTACACAAAGAGAACATAATCCCTCAATAGCTGTATGAATGACATTCCTCTTCCGTAAATTAGCTTTCGACTACAAACGATCCAGCACCATTTTCCACGCCAACCCGCACACATTCGACGGAGCCGCTGCCAACCAAATCAAACACAGGATCCACGGTCCCAAGAAAAGGCTCTCGAAGCAATCTATATGCAGATTACACAATGTAACACCCAGCTGGTTCTGCTGTCCATATGAAAGAGTCACTCAATCCTTCTACTAACACACCAGTATCAACTACTTGACGCAATTCCTCAAACATAACTCCCTCTCGCATACTCAAAGGCCTCCTCCACTGAAAACACCACGTCTTCCTACCCTGTTCCCAAACCCCATCTCAATAACAGTCAAATTCTTCTGAACTAATAACATGAACAGCTTCCGGAAACAATCCTTCAACAACACTGGGCCAAACCTGATGGCGACGAATTTGATAAATTGGGGTTAATAGATCAGGGTAGTTATGCGGATATCATCTATGACGACACATTTGATAAATTGGGGTTAACAGATCAAGACGTGATGCCATATTCCGGGACTTTGGTAGGCTTTTCGGAGAAACAGGTTTGGGTACGCGACTACTTGGATTTGGACACAGTTTTTGGCGTTGATGAGAACGCAGAGCTCTTGCGCGTAAGGTATTTGGTTTTGCATGTAGTGCGTCGTACAATGTCATCATTGGTCGGAACGCTGAACCGCCTCTGCGCAGTGATATCAACTGCCCACCTGGCGGTGAAATACCCGCTAACCTGCAGAAAGGTAGGAAAGATCGCGATAGATCAACGGCGGGCGAGGGAATGTTACAACAACCGCCTGAGCTTGTATGGGAAGAAGGGAGATGGCGCTGTGCATATATGTCACGAGATTGAGATTTTGGAAGGCGATCAGGATCAACGGAGCGTCTAGGGCCAGGGTCAGAGCGGCGCGAGAAGACAGGGACGGTGGATCAGTGAAAGGTATGGGGGACCAAGAAGGAACCGAAATCAGGAAAGACCAAATGGCAGGTCAGGGAAAGATTGGCAATTTACTGATTCTCATGCTGAGGAGCGCTGGGCAAAGCAAATTGGGAAAAGTTGATCAATCCTGGGGCGAGCCGAAGACTGAAGAGGAAAGGTGCCAAGCGCGTCGCCGCAGGAACAAAGGAAAAGGGAAGGTGGAGTGTTGGAAACCGGTGGGGGCCGCGAATTTTAAACCTTCAAAGGCAGTCCGGTACGTCAAGCGAGGGAACAAGCTAGGCAAGAGCCCATTCTACCACAAGGTGGCCGAACGGAGCGATCGGCCTTACAAGAGCGAAGAATAGGTGGCGAGTACGTCGAGGGTGTAGGATGAGGTGTTCGGCGTAGTACTCTAATCAGAAGGGACGACTACTGGGAAGTCAGAGCAAGCGTAGAGCAGGAGCAATGGCATGGCGGGAAGGAGCAAAAAATTAGGACAAAAACAAAGACATGCTCTTGTTCTCCATCTCGGGAGTTTGTTGGCTAAAACGTCTAAACTGTAAAAACAAAGACACGTTCTTGTTCTCTATCTCGGGAGTCTGTTGACTATAACGTCTGATTGAAAATACAAAAATTGTATCCAGCGATTTCAATCAAACTGAATTGCGGCAAGTGCTAGGTGGGAAAAATTCCCTGAAGGTGGCGATCCCAACACGACTTTGATGTCTGGGGATCGCTCCGGAAAACCCGATGCTGCTCGTCCTCACCCATTGACGACGTGTGCGGATAAGCTTCTTATCCAAAAAGCCTCCCCGAAATATGGGCGAGCATTTCTAACTAGGCTAAGCCTTGGGCAACCCACATGGCCATTGGGACCCAAGCCACCATAAGTCCTCGCCAGGAAAAATTGGCAAGGCCACACCTGATCTTACGGGAAAAGCGTGTGAACAAAGCCTCAGTTCAAAAACTGAGCAAAAGTCCAAGTTAAACCTTGCACACCACCAATGTCGTCAGACGTAATTCAGATCTGAAAATGGAGCACGAAGGGACATCAAATTTTTTTGGAAGGAACATCAAAAATAAGTTTAAAACAAAACCAAACTAATTAATTTGGCTTGAAAAATACATTGTCCATGCCTAGTGGGCAAAAGCAGTACTTGCATTACAATTATCAAAAAACGGTTAACACTATATCCCTTTTTTCTATTCCGAAGCGTCCTCCAGGTCAACGTTGGCAGCTTCTGGTGGATCCTCCGGACCTTCCAGCCCAGTTGGGATAACCTTCTTGAAAATTCCCATAGGATCAAGGTTGGCGGAAGGATGAAGGAGCTTAACTTGAGCTTTGGCGAGGAGGAAGCCGCACACGCGCTCTTTGGCCGCCGCCTGGGCAGCTTCTTCCCTCATCTTCTTCTTAAGGGCCTCGGTCCGAGCATCCACCTCAGCCGCGAGTTTACCTTTGGACGCTAGGTCCAACTTGGCTTCAGCTAGTGCCTTACCCTTGCTCGCCAACTCGCCACGCAAGGAGGCGATTTCTTTGTCTTTGGCGGCAAGAGTTTCCTCTTGGGAAGCAACAATGCTTCCTTTGAGGTCAAGGTCTCGCTGCAGTTCCTTGATGCGGATCTCAAGCTTCTCTTCCTTCTCATTGGCCGTGATCAGCTCCAACTTCACCTTTGTGAGCTTATCAAGCATCTTCTTCGTTTTGCTCTCTTGGGCCACCAGTTGGTTGGTCAGTTTAGAGCAAGTCTCGTTGGCACAGAGGTTGTCAGAGCGGAGTTTCTCCACCTCTTGGCGGAGTTCAGCAACCCCAGCAAAGTGTTATGAACGCTGGGCCACTTGGGCAAACAAGCACCCGATGCGGAGGAGGCTCGAGGACAGCGGTTGAGATTCAGCAGATTTGCTGACCTTTGGATTTCCTCAGCATATTACACGCGGCCTACACACGTCAAGCCACCATGATTCACGGCGGTCGCGGCTGCTGCTGGGCGAGCGAGTCAAGTGCTGTCGCCATAATCCCCCTTGTGGACTTGGGGACTCAGAGACATCTGTCGAGCAAGTCAAAATCTAGCTTTAGCTTTGTTTACTACGCCATGTTGGCGACCTATCTTGATCACTAGCCTTGACATTAGTTAGTTTTTCTTATGCTTGTCGCCTTTGTTTTAAAGACACTCTTAGCTCTCATGCTTCGAGCTCAGTGTCTTGTGGACTGGGCGAAACCCCCAGAGGCCCTCGTCCAAGAATGCTCGCCCCAAGGCGACGCACAAGCTAGGGGTTTGGGCCTCTTCCGAGAGGCCCAATCGGCCCACTAAGGACAGTTAGACACGCCAGGCCCAACCCCTAGCCTATAAATAGGGGGCGGTTACCAATTGTAGGGGACTCTTAGCTCATTTCATGAATAACAAACTCAAGATTCAGTTACACTCTCTTTCTAAACAGTTACACGCTCTCTCTCTCTAGATTCTCTCATTGCAATCCTCTCACTCTAGGTACTATACCTCCTTTCTCTGTTCTTGGCCGGAACACTTACGGATTTTCTCATTATCAAATGATTTAAAATTTTCCTTAGGATCTAAAGCTGAACTACGTGTGAGAAGTTTCACTGCCTCTACATTAAATCTTCTATTTAATTCATATAGTTGCAAATCAATTGCAGAATAAAACACATATATTCTATAATGATGTTCCATATCTCTATCTTATTTCTTATGACGACCATTACCCATAAAATAAGGGGCTTTCATATTAGGAAATTCAACTTGATGAACATCACAAAATATTATAACATTTTCTATATAAAAATACCTGCAGTTGGTGAAGATTTCAAAATTGTCGGGGGCGATGGCCCATGTCAGCCCCTCCCTAAATACGCCCCTGTATATATACCAAAAGAAGCAGACCAAACATTACATTGCTTCAGGCCAGAGAACTATATATTGCTAGGATCTTAACATTCCAAACATCATAATGTCAAGGATATTTGGACCGGAGGCAATTGTTACTGAATAAAATGACAGGCCATACTTTGATCCAATTTTGATGGGGTCTTACGCATTGTGAGAATAAGGATTACCAATTGGGATAAAATCACTAATTACTAAAAATATTTGTAGTGTTATGATATCACTATATATACTTGATTCTATCCAGATTTGTTACAACTTTCAACTATATGCATATACACTCGATTAGGGGACATATATCAGGTATACATTATATGTTTATCCATAATTTTTAGCTCTGGTTTATTTTGTAAGCTGACATTCACTGACCTCTCGCTGCAAATTAATAGTTGGGTGTTATGCTCCTTTCTGGAAATATGGGAACAAAGGAGAGGAAGAGAGAGCATATTTGTTTGGTAGAGCAGATGTAGATGGCAAAATTATGGGGTTGGGTAACTGTCATTGTGGCTCTACAAATTTAATGAGTCACGGAGCCAAGATGAGTTAGCAACGCTACATTTCGCACTTCTGAATTCAAATGTTATAAATAGAATACAAATAGCTGAAACAAGGAACTGCAATGTTATTATTGTGTGCAAAATTACAAAAGTTGACTTTAAATTAAGTACTGATGCCAATGACAAATATATATGAAATCTTATTACCACCGAACAAATAAGACAAAATTGCCCCATCGATCATTTTATTCATGAATTATTCTGCACATAATTAAAATCCTATGGCAAATATTTAGAGATGCCTAGGTAATTATTTTTATTTAATTTTCATGTAATCGAAACATCATCCCCTAATTAGACATGTTAATATTTTGAACCAACTAATTGTCTGAAGTTCACGGGAAACACAAACTCAGGCCCTCCCCCAAACACAATCTTTGCTGCCAACTCCGAAGCACTTTCCGTTGGATGAAACCAATCCCAAAACAAGTAATCGGTACGATTCGCGCAGAGTGTGGCGTTTAAGCCTTTTAAGCATGGACCCTCTCCGTTGAACCTTCCAATTCCGCAACACGCAGACTTTGTTTCGTTCAACCCTGCAATATATTGCAAACAAATGTTAATGTAAACGGGACGTTAGTAAACACTTCAATGTACTTAATTTAAGTAAAACTTCATTCATGTTGCACTCAAACGATATCTAAACACACGCTAGATCATTATATGATGCTTACCAAAGGATGATGGGTCTTTCAACAATGTTGTCGTCATTGAGAAAGTGTCGGCGAGTGAGTACTCAAAATCTTTCAACTCTGAACTCAACTTTTGCAAAAGAGTTCGAGTTCCACTGTAGAACGCGACAGCGAAGTCATTCAATGGTTTCACACAGTTCCCTCCGTTGGCAAAGGTTATGGCAGGACAACACCCTATGGTTGAAACGCTTAGGATGCCAAATTTTCGAGCCCCTAAGTCATATAGTTTCTGCAGTTTGCAAATATATAGTCCCAATAAATAAATATTCCATACTTTATCTACCGTTTTCTCTTAACATGTACCGAATGACAAATACTAATAGTAAAAGCATGGTTCATGGGTGAATCAGTTTTCATCATTGTTGACCATAGAACTGTCCTAAAAATCAATTGCTAAAATTGAAATTAAGTACATGTACGTACAGTGTAAAATAAATTGTGAATTTATTTAAATTTGTTCTCTTAAGACCTGACTTTTAACTTTTTTTAACAAGAAGAAAACAATCGATCACTTGAAAATTAAAGAGTCGAAATTTTAAAAGTAACAATTTGTGAAGGTTAAAAACCGCTATAAACTGCAGGTGTCGTGATTCTCTGGCGAATTGAATTGGGATGATCACCAATATTTTTGAATTTTTAAATATGAAGTTTACATACCCTTATATAGAAGCCATAGTTGAGTTGTAGAAGACGCAAATATTGTTCCTTGCCCAAATGAATGTCACTATCGTTACTTGCAAAGTCAAAGAGGTCGTTGCTACCAACGCTAAAGATAAACAAAGCCTTGGATACAAAACTAGCAGCTTTTGCTGGCCCTAATATCTCACTGATGTTGCAACGGACCAATGCAAATTGTTCCACCTGCTTTCCAAGATAAACCACTTCTCCCTGCATAGATTAAAATCAAAGATTACATCCTAATTTAGCTGTTTAATTAACTTTACACACACTATACTTTTTTATAAGCAAAATACCTTTTATCATGGTATTCAACATTATATTATAAGGGAAGAAAAATTACTACTAATTACCCATTGTTTTTGCCCTGTTTCTCTGCGAATTCCTGATCCGGCTGAAGCAAAATTTACACCCCCAAGAATGCTCTGCTTGAAACTGTATGGAAATTTCTCCAAAGCCAAAAATGGCGGTGGACTCGTGCGATAACCGAATTGCCTCGCTAGTTTAATTAATTTCCACACAAGAAGAACAATGCAAGAAAATTTAATTAATTAATGAATAGAAACCATATAAATTTTACAATTAATTTCATAGCATATTTTATATGAAATTAAAATTCTTTGTTCAAATTCAATGTGTTTACCAATTTGGTCAGCAGTGTTAAAGCCATTGCTGAACCTTCCGGTGGGGATTGAATTATAAAAATCAATACCATAATAGGGAACATTGGCCTTTGCTCCAGAATTATTAAGGAAATTGTTGGTTCCAACATCAACAGTTGAGTCTCCAAATATGAATAATGTTGGAGGTGCCTCAATGTTATGTGCTACGTGCATTTCAAGCGTGGCCACAGAGAACACAAGAAAGAAAAAGACTGAAGCATAGTTAGTTGCCATAATAGAAACTTTTCGTTTTGGCTTAATTTGACCCTGGCGTGAGAATCTCAATTCTCACACAAGAGTTCAATTTCTAATGTTTGATATCTTATGAGAAAGTCATTGGTTTATATAAACCTTGGAAACCTCGAAAATAACCAAGGAGTTATACTTAAATATTATGTGGTGATCATAGTCTAATAAAAACAATTACAAGATTATAAAAATTTAGAAACAGAAACATCGACATGGCCGACCAGTTACCGCATCTTCATGCTCTTGTCGTAATCAGCCGTTTAGATTCATTCAAACCTACTCTTCATTTCTACTACATTTTCTATCTATTTCTATCTTCTCTTTCAACTAAGTGATTGTCAATTACATCTATTACCTTAGTAAGTAAATTATGGTATATACCCTGAATTTTTTTTGGGTGCGTGTACTACCCGTATCAAGTAATATAATAGATTATTATCATGTTATTCAAGGTAAATACTACATATTTAGATTATACTTTATTTATCAATTAACTTTATCTAATGAAATTCATTTTTTAATGAAAAATGAACGAGTGGAGGAAACAAATGATGATGATGGAGATGTGTGAAAAATGACTATGGTTGATGGATGAACAAAACTCAGAAAACACAACCCGTAAATCCCATGTCCCTAAGAATGGAATGATGCATTACTAAGATAGAACAAAACCAAAATATTTTCCGGCACATGAGTCTTTATTATCGAACCAACTCATTTAAGGTACCACACTTTAATCTGACTTAAGGTTCATAGCAAACACTTTTTTTTTTCTATCTCTTTCTACTTTTTTTTTTTTGAAACTATCTCTTTCTACTTTTTACTTCTTCTCCATTTATAGGGAAATGTGAACAAAGCATTATCCCATAATCAACAACAACGGATCAGTCATCAGAGCATAATATTCCAAAGCATATATTAATGTAAATTTTGTGCCTCTACATATGCAGGTACATATTCGTTTGTTTATTCAGACTGCAAATATTTCTTAAATAGATGTCAAAATGATGTTTTGCAGTTTGTTTTAATTATTTAATTTGCATGAAGAATTTGTAGATTCAACGCTCATTCATGTTCACATTAGAATAATGATGAACACTATTTGTAATGGTTGAAAACAGCCACATTGCTAGTTTTTTGTGTGTATCACTATTTTGGTGTACACAGATCATTTTTGTTGTAGATTAATCATGGAAAAATCAATTTAGTGGTGATGGACGCCTAAGCTAAAATTTGTTAATACAATTTCGGATTTCTATTGTGTAAGGAGATGAATTTCTTTTAAAAGAAGGTTGTTGGCACCCAAAAATAGGGAAAATTCGGCTAGTTGTGCCGGTTGTTGATTAGCTTATTTCGAATGCCTGAATATGATAATTGATTTTAGTTAGCTAAGTTACAAAGTGCTAATTGGGCCAGTTATTAGTTGATTGATTGACTGATAAATAGTTGTTGGCTGACGAATTTGTTGTCAATCAGTCGTTAGTCGATGGATTGACTATCAATGTGCCATTAGCCGATTGATCGATTGTTAACCAGTCGTTAGCCGACAGATTGACAATCAATCAATCGTTAGCCAATGGGTCGGTTGCTAATCATTCGTTAGCTGATTTGGGCCTTGAAATGTCGAAGGTTGTTAACCTAAATTCATTACTCTTGATCAAAAATCCTTATAAATCATGTGCTAGAAGAGATAATGCAGTTTTTATTGATAATAACAAATCCCTACTTGTAAGGAAAGAATATTTTGCATAGATATTATGAATTTTACTATAATTAAATAACCTTTAAATGATATATTTCATCCGAAACTTGAAGAGAAAGTTAGAATGGATCCACTTGCCATAAATATAGGAGCTTCATGATCAACTTGGGAAGGAAAACCCACTAGCCGATGTGGTGGTCTCTAAAGGATGTGATAAGATGTCATGGTTCTAAATGTTTTTATACGTGTGCTTAGTGTCTAGAGAACATTATAGACTTTATTGAAGGCAAATAGCTGTTGTAATCATGTGAGATTTGCCTCTATAAATAGCCGTATGAGACTCATTTGTAGGAAAACAACTCAAAAATCAATCAAAACTACAAATTTTATGCATTTCGGTTTGTCATTTACTTTCAACATTTTACTTTGTGTACAACCGTTCAGTCATTTACGTTCCTGCACTTTGTTTATTCATCTTTTAATCGTTTATTTCCAGTTGTTTAAGTCTTTTATTCATCAATTTTAGTCGTTCCCTTAGTTTAGTAGCATTATTTCGTTCACAAGTTCTCAATAACGACTACTACAAGTTTTTGAAGTGTCGATCTTAAAAACCTACATTAAAAAATAGAGTTCCTTCGTCGAGTAATCGCTTGATTAGAGAATCATAACGTTTGATTTCTCAACCACCCACACAACTATAGTCTAAAACTATTTGTAAACTAATAAGTGGTAAAGTCATTTTTTTTCCACCTTCCAAAAAACAGTAGACATAAAATATTGATTTAAGAATTGCTACGTTTAATTGGAAGGAAGAGTATATGATGGTATATTGCTTTTCATCACGAAACTTGGTTTTTTAATTTCTAGCCATCCTTTTTTGTCTTCTTTTGGTCAAAGCCATGCTTTGTTTTTGTTTTAGCAGCATTGGTATTATCATAAAATTTTCCGATGGCTCCGGCCATTGTTGGAAATTCCATTACTTTATATTGGGCTGCAGGCTTCTCCAATCTTGGATCTTGTTTAATCAGCATCAAACAACTATTTTGGTTTCAACATCAAACAACTATTTGATTTTGTGAGTTTAGAGTAAAGTAAACTAGCATCTTGGTTATGAAATATATTGAATCGTTCATTTTAGTCACGGAAAACTAAAACCACATTGTGATAAATGAAATAAATTGATATTTATAAAAGAATTACATTGATGGCATTTTTCATCATTTAGGGGCAAAAACTTGTTGGATTAGCGAAATCATCCTTCAAATAGACTATGAAAGTTGGCCAATTCGCTTAATATAATTGATAGATTGTGTAAGGATGTAAACTGTATTGAGATTTGTCATGGTCATGTGTTTAGGGAGACTAATGTATTTGCAAATGATCTGGTCAAGCAAAGGTGCCATAAGGAGAGGTCCTATGGGCTGTTATAGGCGAGAATTGATGTATTTCAACTTCTATTAGATTGTTCGTTAATTATTAATGAAATTTTAGTTTCTGCTAAAAAAAATGATGATTTACTCTTAACTAGAAATTAAACCCGTGCGTTGCACGGGTTCGTTGTTAATTTGTATTTTTTAATTGTAATATTTAAATTTGCAGAAAGGTAAGAAAGCTATTATTTAGAAGAAGATTTAGAATATATGTATAATTAAATATAATTTAGTTATGATATTCTCACACTTTCTTTCTCTAATAAGGGAAAAAAGGATCAAACAGGTAGATTTCTTTTTTTTTGCTTCATCGGAAGAAAAAATAGGTAGACTTCTATTAAGATTGAAATGAGAGTAGTTTTATTTTTATATAAAAGAAATTTAATTACTTAATTAGATTAGTATTGAAATGAACGTGGTAGTCTACTATTTTTTTTTTCTAAAATTGATTTAGTCATGGCAGTGATGTTATCAGTTGTGCTAATTTTTTTTATCAAGATTGATGTGGTTGTTTACCATTGCAGGTGGTATAGAAGTTCTTTTAAAATCACTTTCACGAACATAAAAATAGATTTTATCTAACTGCAGAATGGACGTCATTTGTTCCCTTTGAATGATTAAGTTGCTATTTGTTTTCCATAATATGACAATATTGAGGAGTGAAAGTATATAAATTTATGTGGCTCACACTTTGTTACTGATTTGTGTCATATAAATATAGAAATGATGATATATTTGTATGATTTCAATTGAATGAGAAGAATTGTTTAGTAAATTACCATATATGTGAAACTCACAGTTTTATTTTCCAATCATCTGCAACAGGGATATATCACTAAGTAATGTGTGTTTCTTGTTGTTGTTGATGATCTTTCTCCTGCAATAAAGAAATAAGAATGAGTAATTTAAAAAAGCAATTTTGAAATTAAATAAAATAATTAAAAATGACATACTTGTTGAAGTAGTTAGAGACAATTGTCATTTTTTTCTCACCAGCAGTTGAAGTCTAAGAAATATGAATAATTTGAGTTTGTGAGTGATTTCACTGGTTTGTTTATATAGAGATATAATAGATGCATGATTCAATATAATATATTTCATTTTTTATTTATTTAATGCAGATATTTAATAGCCTCCTAACATTAACAATTTTATTCAGTTTTTGACACTCGTATTGCCATCATGCCACTATTTTTAATTTAATGTTAGTTTTTCTTCGGAGTTACTATGTTAAGGAATTCTAAGAGTTTGTGAGTTTAAGAAAAATAGACATATATTCCTGCAGAAAATTGGACAGCAAACTAAGACCATTGCATATCAAGATTAATTTTGGTGGAAGTATGCTTTATTGTTAATAGTTTTTTTTTCTTGGACTAAATTGATATTAGTTTAAAATTAACATTAAATTTGATTTTAATTTAATTTAAGATACCGTGCTAAAACCATTTGCAGATATAACTTTGTGGTATGTTACACTTTTGACATGGATGTTACTCTTTTGCTTATACATTTGATATTTATTAAGTTTAAAACTGAAATCATTAGTGCACAAGTTTTCACTACCCGTTCATTCACTCACTAAGCTATCTCATTAAAACACAAGTTTTTTTACTAATGTATGTAGGTTCTCATGTGTCTTTGTACTTAATACTTAGCTCAAGTGAGCTTTACTAATATATATATATATATATATATATATAGATAGATTTTTTTTTTTGAAAAAACCAAATATATATATATATATAAATAATTACTTTGGGAAATAAGAGCCCCAAGTACAATATAGATAGATATATATTGATAAAAAAATTTATTTTAAAAGTATTTTATCTAAATTATTTTTTAATAAAGGCTTAAATACTCTATAGGTCCCTGAAATTGTGCCCCGTACGAAAATAAGTCCCTGAAAAAAAAATTTCCGATTCCGGATCCCTGAAATTGTTTTTTTAATCAGAATAAGTCCCTACCCATGTTATGTGCTTATGTGGCTCTTATTTTGCACAATCATCATTTCCATGTGGATTTTTTAATTTTCTTTTGTTACACATGTGTTAATCAATTATAATTAACAAATAAATCTTAAAATTAAACCCTAAATCAATTAATTCCTAATCCCTAATCCCAAACAAATAAATCAGAAGAAAACAAATTATTATTCACTATGTAATTCTTATTCATCTTCATCATGAATTAATTTTCATCTTCATCATCTTCATCACCTTCAACCTCTTCATCTTCATCATTCATCCACCCCCACCCTCAACCCCACTGCAAAAACCTCATCGCAACCCACCCCCAACCACCAAAATCCCAAAAACCAACCCCCACCCCCAAAAACCCAGAAATCTAGTTTCTCCCTCTCCCCCTGCATCTCCCCTAATCCAGAAACCCAACAATCCAACAACACCAGCCCCCTCTCTCCCTTCATCCACAACCAACATGAACACCAACAACAACATGAAAATCAACCCACAGCCAACCCACAACCTTCACCAACAGCAACAACAATGTAACAAAACCCACAATGAGAGTGAGAAGAAAAAGCTGCGATAACCCAACTCTATGAAGCTAGAAAGATCAGGACCCAGAAATCGATCTAGAACCAACCCCCACCCCCAAAAACCCAGAATCGAACTAGAACACGAAAAAGGCGAAGTAGAAGAGATTGAGACAGGAGACAAAGGGCCAGTGGCACCACCGAGCCACCACCGCACATATTGGCGGCCGCCATCGCGAAGAAGCTAGGGGTTCTCAAACCTGAAGCTCCCTTCCTTCACCTTCTACCTCTGCTTCTCTTTCTCCTTCTTCGACTTTCCTTTCCTTCTCTTAGGTTGAGTTCTGATTATATTAGATTTGAGAATTTAGGGATTTATGATTAGTGGGTTTAATTAGATTTAGGTTAATTAGGTAAATAATTTTTTATATTTAAATTTAATAGTTTGTTTATCCCATGTGTATTTAAAAATAAAAGAAAAAGCCACGTGTAAATATTGAGTCAGCAAAAAATATGCCAGATAGGCTTAAACCACGAGCAGGGACTTATTCTGATTAAAAAAACAATTTCAGGGATCTGGAATCGGAAAACAAAATTTCAGGGACTTATTTTCGTTCGGGGCACAATTTCAGGGACCCTTAGAGTATTTAAGCCTTTAATAAATATTATTTTGTTTTTTATTTTGATTTTTTAAATTTGTTAAATGCAAAGCTCAAGTCAATTTTAAGTCTATGAATGTTGTTATTTAATATAAGTAGTTGAATAGGTTTTTATAATACAATTTTTTTCAGTTTTTAGTTTATTAAATTTTTTATTTTTAATGTATTTAATACATTAATTGCATGCAAAAACACAAGTGTGCTTTACATATATATATATAGATTTTTTAAATCAATATATCTCCTTGTTAGGTCTCTCTCTAAATAGTGTAGTATAAGTAGAGCTGTCAATACAGGCCAGCCCGGCCCATATGGGTCAGCCCGTATGGGTTGGGTTAAAAACGGGTTGGGTTGTGTCAACCCGGGATCTTAACGAGTCAGGAAAATATGAACCCAACTCGGCTCGCTACGAGCTCGCGAGTTGGCGGGCTGGCTCGCGGGTTGAGTGAAATAAATATAAAAAATTGTGAAATTGGATTAGAAATTGTTTAAAATGTTATAAAAAATATTTTCAAAAAAATACTTATAGAAATTGGTATCAACTCATACAAAAATTTTTTATCAACGCAATTATTTTTATCTCACATTTGAAATATAGAAAAAGAATTTAGCTTACAGGATTTAAGAACACACTTATTTTACTGTCACATTTAAAATGAGATAAATAATATAATAACAATAAATAAAACATAAAAAATTGACTCAAATTAAAAGAAATTAAAATTTCCATTTTTCTATCTAAAATTAATCCATAAAACTAACCTGGAATTAAAGAGAAATAAAATAATTTTTTAATGAAAAATAACTCTGACCCGACGGGTTGGCTCGCTTGACCCGCTGGTTGGCCCGTCTAACCCACGGGTTAAACGAGCCGGGTTGCACTAACACAAGTTCTTTTCGAGCTGGAATTTAACCAACCCAACCCGGCTCATTTAGCCAACCCGTCGAGCTGGCCCGTGGGTTGGAACCCATATTGACAGCTCTAAGTATAAGTCAATCTCCCATTATTAAGGCAAACTTAAATATTTGCATTCTTTATCAATTATCATAGATTGGGACAGAGTTATGGACAATAACATCCAACTGCTGAAGAAATTAAAGTGATAATATGATGTTAACAAACTTGTCCTCATGGTCTTACTCTTAATCAGACAACAGGAAAGGCTACTCTTGAAACAACACACTGAAATTCATGGGCGCTACATATTCAGTTCCACCACTATAGACACTGAAGGCAGCTAAAGTAGCTACATAATCTGTGGGATGGTACTGGTCCCAGAACAGAAATAGGTTGCGATTTTCGCATACTTCAGCATCAGGGCTGCAGGGTGTACCGCCAGAGAGCGTTTGATTTCCGCAGCAAGCTGATTTTACATCTTGCAAACCTTCACAAACAAAACAATTAGAGAGTCATTTCATTAGAAAATGAACAATTTTATGGCGAATCAAGTTAAAAAACACATCAATTCATGAACCATATATATTTTTAGGTAACACTTGCGGGAACTAACGGTCAGATATAATGATTCGTGGTGGATCACAGCGTTTAACAACCCACATTTATATTATTTACAATATGATCTTTATGTGCTAAAATTAATTTGCAAAGAAGCATGACTATACATGCTTAGATCAGAGTCAGATAGCTTACCAAATAGAGTAGGATTATCTATCATGCTACAGGTGATGTCATATGTATTTGCAAGTGAGTACTTCATGTTTAGGAACTCTGAGTTCAAATTTCGCAGCACAGCACCCAACGCTGTGTGGAAGAGTCGAGCAATGGCGTTGAGCCCCTCCAGACACTTACCATCACTCGCGTTGGAACGCAGAATCGGTACGCAACCCAGAGGAGGAACACTTAATATGCCAAATTTTCTGGCTCCAAGGTTCAGTAGACTCTATGAAAACATAGAAGGAAATTAAGTCAATAAAGATGTTAATTTGAGATATTAAAAAAAAGAGGGGAATATTTGTGAGGTGACAAATTAACCTTGAGATGAGCTTCGTAGTTGTTCATTAGATTGACCAAGAATTCTGGTACTTCCAGTGTGATATTGCTGGGATTGGACTTACTCAAATTATCAAAGAACTCAAATATATCATTGCTTCCCACACTAATAAGGAAGAAAGATTTGTTAATTCTTGTGTCATTTAGACACACTGAGATGTTGCTGATAACAGTTTTGAACTGCTGGATCTGTTCTGCGATGGGTATAACCCTATTCTGTTTTAGCACAAAAAGTCAGTTCAACTTGACGACTAGAAATTTAGATATTTGATAGAAGCTTTTGTAGAGTATGGTGCTCACAGAAATTAGATGATCATTGTAACTGGTATAGAAAAATTTAGACCAATTTTATTCTGGATCATGTTAAAACTGGTTCATCCATGAACCATGCTTTTATTACCAACATTTCGTAAGTTATTTTACCATATACTACATATGTATTAAAATTAATTTGCAGAGAATGTCTTTAATTTAACTTACAAACCATATTTTTCTTAGTGTAAACTAAGGCTTAGAAAAATGTTATAATGTATTGTTGTGGTAATTCCTCAGGAAATAAGGAAAACAAAAAGTAATGCGAGTTTTGAAAGTTTGCTTTGGAATAGAGGATCTAGGAAAGCAAATCAACTTAAAAAATGTTTCTTACTTTACAAGTAAACATTCTTCTTCACTATGACCGAGCTATGAGCCTATGACTATATATATATAGGAGTAGATCGAGGAGGGAGGTAAAACTTACAAACCGTCTTCCAGTTTGGTGCTGAAGACCAGATCCTCCTGAAGCAAAATTGACACCTTTAAGGATTTCCCTCTTGAAATGTTGTGTGTCATTTTGGACAAGATACAAAAACGGTAGTGGGCTCTCGGTGTATCCTAGAAAGTTCACTGATGAGCAAAATGAACATATCAGTGACAATATCAGGCATCAGCATTTAGCACACATGTATAATAACAAGGATACACAAGTCACAAGTACAATATGTAGTCATCCTTATTACTTCGAGAATAGTATGCAATAAAGAAGTTTCTAGTGAGATATTAAAATTTGTAACTACATGCAGGTTACAAATTCTATGATCAGTTCAAACTTTTTAATTACAAACTATTAAAAATACAACTTAAATATGTTCTATGACCAAAAAATATATAAATATTGAGAATTGTGCATCTAACTAAAAGTAAAAGAGTTTTCAACTACTAGAATGAAATGTGCACTGAGACCAAGGGTGGAAATATGCTTAGACTATACTAGGTTGTACTTAAATAAGTCTGACCTACTTTAAATATCCAAGTTCTGGGTCTGGCCTGTTATTTGTCATATGCGCTTTTTTTCAAGCCTAAGTCATGATCTGTTGAAAGTCTGGCCTGGTAGTCTATTTAATGATCTCTTATCATATGACATTCAAGTATACCAACAAACCTATTTGTAAACATGCCAACAAACTTATAGCTAACGAGAGAAAATATGATAATATCATTTTATTGTCTAAGTCAAAGAAAATAGGTCATCAATCTATATCTATAGAGGTTTATATGGTCAAATAATTATATAGTGTAACATGCATAGATATATAAATAATTCAATAAATATATAATTTTTAGATATTATAATAGAAATTCAATGTAAAAATAATAAAACAAAATTATATTTATTTAAAAAGACCGACCTGTTAGACTTACAAGGCTTTATGAATGGCTTAAGTCTAGCCTTTTTAACTAAAAAAGTTTTTCAAAAAGCTTTGACCTTATCTATTTACTACTCCCTCCGTTCCTAATTATAAGACCTAATACAAAAAATCGCGCTTATTAATAAAACATTAAATGTGTCTAATTAGTGTGTTGGTTTTTTAAAAATGCATACATTCTTCCATATTTACCCTTTGTTATTTTCTCTCACTAATAAATGGTAGGTGGTAATTAAAACTTTGGAATTGAAAACACACCATTAATGTAAGGGTTATATATGGAAGAGTAGAATATTTTTTGCTAGATTATTGTTAAAGGTCTTATATTTAGGAACTAGAAAATTTTAAAACTAGGTCTTATAATTAGGAACGGAGGGAGTAGTTTGGTCTGCGAGTAATGTGGGCTAGGCAGCCTGACCTACTTTTATCCTTAACCGGGGTCTTATGGGTGCCTTAAATCTTATATGGTCATACGACCCCCCAAAATTGAATTAAAGTCTCAAATTAAGATCTTTTTGTTGGAGGTGCTCTTAATTTTTAATCTCTAAAAATATGTATTGTTATTTGTTTTAGTCCTTGTCGTGAAGTTTTGCTTACCAAGAATCACATAATGATGATTGACTCTTCATACTTGATATTTTTCATATGATTTAGTATAGTTTGACTCACTCATTTACACAAACAAATGTGAGTCACGTATGACAACGATTGAGTTGTGTAAATGAGTAAGTCTCACGATGCCAAATCAGATAAAACACATCAAGTAGAAAGGATGAGTCATCATTATGTGAATCCTTTAAGCAAAATTTAATGACAATGACCAAAACAGATAACAATGTATATTTCCAGTGGTTGAAAACCAATAAATATTTTTTTATAAACTAAAACTAACATTAGCTCTATTTTCAGGGAACAAAAACATATTTTAGCTATTTAAGTAAATTGTATGCTTCTAATCTAAAGTGGAAATTTCGAGTTATTGAAAGCACATATTAAACCCATTTGAATGCAAATTAAAGAGTACTTATTAAAATTTATCGAGTGTCTTTAAAAAAAAATTGAAATTTATCGAGTGTTTTTTCCAATTACATAAACTCCAATAAGCCCATATCAAAATAGACTCGAGTCAAGTTGTGAAATAAGTGCACCTATGCCTGTGTTTGGAAATTATTTTACAATTGAATCTAAAATCATAGTTAACTATAAAGAGAAGCTTGTATATGTGTTTTAGAATTAATCTAGAAAAGTGAATCCAAACATGCTAAAATACCAATACGATCCGCGGTGTTGTAGCCATTGCTAAACCTCCCGGTTGGCTTTGAGAATGGAAAATCAATCCCATAAAATTGCATATCTGCCCTAGATGATGAATATGACAAGAAACTGTTGGTACCAACATCAAAAGTGGAATCCCCAAATATGTAAACTGCAGGCACTCCTAGTTCACTCCCCACATTCAAACTCGAGCAAACCATGGCCAGGAAGAAAACTAATATGGCCATCAATTTGTTAGCCATTGTGGAAATAGCTATAAATTCACTGTATAAAATAATCTTTGAAGTGTTGGTTAATGCATGCTTTAATAAGTAGCTGCCTAGCAATATTTATACAACTTAGATACTACACAAATATAATCAAGTTTTGTTTATTAATTGCCAGCTGTCTACAAATGAAACAAATCATTCGTTTCTAGGATTTTAGGCGGTGAATCCTAGTAAGGAAATCTAAACCTTGCGCCGCATAAGCTAGTTCCTGTCCGAAGATCCCTTCCTCATACAAATTAAAAATCTGCTAACTCTATCTTAAGATTCCTTCCTGATGCTTCTGTGATTCTTTTTAATTAATCCTGGACCATTATGATTACATCATACATGTTTCTAAATTAGGATATACTATGTATATTTTCTTTTGATTGCATAGGTGATTGTGGAGTTGGAGGCTGACAAGTGACAAGTAATGTCCTCTAGCTCTTTATAGTATTTGGAGTAGCCATTGTATATTGAAATAGATTATGTATACTTTCATTCTCCCAATAATTAATTTTGACTTAAAATCAATGGAAGGAGATGTATGTCACAAAGATGAATTAACTTGATATATCAAGGCCCTGTCTTCTGATATTTTTCACTAATTTTCTAGATCGGTATGTTCAATCAAGTTTAAGGCAGGCGATCCGAATTATTAAGACTTTAAACTTGACAAAAACCTAATGATTATTGTGTTCACTCTTCTTGCTTGGCACGAATACCTTCAACACATTCCCCTGTAATGTTATGGGGGGTGATGATTAAATGTGGATAACTAAGGCCTCAGTTGGTCGATCTATCTGGAATGAAAATATTTTTTGAGTTAGAAGATGTTGTTGAAGGAGATCATTTTATTTGTGTTAAAGTGTGGTGGGAAGCAGAGAAAGTCGAATATTGTATTGTGAATGTTTATTCATCATGTGATCAGAATAATAAAAAGACAACTATGGAAAGACTTGGGGTGATTTAAAGGACGGGTGCAATATTGAAACATGGTGCTTCACATGTGACTTCAACAAACTTATTAATGAGCCACTACTGGTTGATCTATCTATTAGTGGGGCGGAAGTACACTTGGTATAAGGCAGATGGTAAACAATGAGTAGAGTGATTTATGTAGTAAGAAGGGTAGGTGAGTGAAATTTCAATCACAATGGGGGTTGTGGTTGTCCAGGAGTGGGTAATTGCCTTGTTCTTTCCAGGCTCCATCTCTTGAACCTTCAAACAACTACTTTGTGGGGGGGGGGGGGGGGGGGGACTTGCAGGGATTCCCACCAGAGTTCACTAAGTGGAGACACCTACTCTTCTCAAGGAACAACTTCACAGCCGACATTGGGGTTCACATAAACCCCATTTCTTTAGGGAAAGATGGTGATACCTGGTGTAGGAAAGGGGAGATCATGTGTAAGTTACGTGAGTCATTCAGAAATGGCTACATCACTCAGGTGCCCCGTAAGGAGCCTCAGTTAAATTTTTGACGGAACACTTGCTGAAAGACTTGGTTGCAACATCCCCTTTGCTAAATGTTAAAGACTCAGCTTTAAAAAATAAGACCCAATTTGCACGATCACAATACTTGAGAACTAAGTAAAATAATAAAATAATAAAATAATAATTTCTAAAAAATTTACACTAAAATGTCCTTCAATATCACAAAAGAATATGATGATAATTTTCACTACTTCAGTTTTCTAAATGTGACCAGAGTTGCATTATTATTGAGAATCAAGTTTCAAAAAAATAGTACAATTTATATATCAGGAACAAATATAATACGCAGTTGCAGAATCATACATCCCAAGTATAGCATCCAACATGACATTCTTAGTATCTCTATATATGACAAAATATACCATTCCTATACGTATATGACTGAATTAAAAACGTACTGATAAACTGGCTCCAGTGTGTTCAGGACTGTGACTTTTTGAATTTTAGAGCATCAAAACGGGCAGTAAGTTCGTCATAATCTGGCAATTTGGGATGAACTCGAATGCTACCATCCCTTTTGACCTGCGACGAAGGTGCAGGGGGTGGAGGTCGCTGAGGCGGCAAAGAAACATAAGGTTCTCCTGCTTCAATTTCTTCATCACAATCTGATTCATCAAACTTAATATCAGAATGTGCAGAAGTTGGATGGTAGCTGTGTCTTCTGTAGTCCTTTCCATCATTGAATTGAGTAGGCAATTTATCTTCTTCACTGTTCATTTGGTCAGACCTTGGCAAGCTGTAGGACCTGTGCATTTTCTCCTCAATTGATGATTTATGACTAGTCATGTTCTGTTCATTTGATCGGAAGGTCCCAGAGTTCACTCCTGAGTTATAAAAGTATGGTTGAGGGGCTTCGTTATGTTCCTTCATAGCCATATAAGCAGCAACTTCTGCGGCAGCAATTGCTTTCTTAGCTGCTTCAGCTGCTGCTTCAGCAGCAGACTTGGAATTTTCATAATGCACGGCATCGCTTTTTCCCCCACCGGATAATCTGATTAGTCACCACACAATCCTATAAGGAAATAAGATAACAAAAAGTAGCAAGCTTAATCTGATTCTATTGGTATAATAAGATTCACCTTGTAGTTGGATTATTTGATTCTGTGGACACATCTGTTAAAGGCTTGACAGGTAAGCTGCTGGCGCTGACAAAAGTACGGTGCCCATCCTGACCCGAGACAGAATGTTATCAATGAAATTTTGAGACAGCATAGAATTTGATATTATAGACAGAAAACATACTATTAGCTCTTCTGGAGGTTTCAGAAGTTCTTGCTCAGATTCTGCAGTATCCCAATCAATTTGATATTCCTTGGCTATTTCCTTCAGAACTTTCAACTTTACCTCACCAGGAGGTGTTCGTACTGAGAGCTTGTCGATCAGCTAAAAGACATTGCAATGCATAAGCACGGATATTAATACTTTTGAGACTTAATAGAAGTTTAGGTGTTGATACTGAGAATTTGTTGATCAACTAAAAGACATTGCAATTCACAACCACGATAGTGAATACTTTTGAGAAATTAATAGCAGTTCAGTAGTTTCTTGACAAAGAAGCATCAAATCATAAAGGACTCTTCTTTATAGTAACACACGCGAAATTGCAATCCAGAAAAGATTCACCTGGCGATTTACACCACAGTTAGGTCTAAGATCAGTTGCTGCAGATACAAAATCTTTCCCATATTTCTTCTCAAAAATATTTTTAAGAGCCACAAGTTCTGGGATTTCTGAGCACCTAGGGGCTGCAAAGATTACGCTAGCTATTCCTTCTTTCAAATCAGCTGGACATACCCTGAAACAAGGATTAGCATTAGAATTTCAAATGTTACTTTCATGTCCATGAATTGAGTTCCCCTATACTTCACCTCTGCTTTGAAATGATTGAGAGCCTGGCCACAATTAATTCGCAGAAGAGCTCAATGAACTCATTTGCAGCCAAAACGTTTTGCTCTCTCATCACGTGCTCAACCTACAAAGCCACAGAATCTTTAGGTAAAAATCACAAAATGCAGATCCCAAGAGAAAAAGAAACAAAAGGCATCAGACACATCACATACCACCACGCTCGAGGGAGAAAACCTCAACTTTCAAATTTTATACTTTTTCTTAAAAGTGAGCACTAATAAGAGACAATGAACAGCCACAAAAGAATTTCAATGAAATTATATTATTGAACCAATTAATATGAATCTTTAGTTGTGTTGGATACAATTTCATACTGAATGCTACATTTACATAACATTAAACGTAATCTTCTGCAAAGAATTACAAATTCAAATGTTGCCTCCTCCTGATGCTTGAGACAATTGCGAGTATGTTTGTATTGAAACTTTCTAAAACGTAAACCCAATTCAATGGAGGATCATCATCCCTTTCATGTTTCTGTATTGATAACCATGTTTATATCCACTAGCTTGTATCGGAAAGTAGGAGAATTGATGAAAAACTATAAATCAAACATACTAAATATTGTGAGTGCGCCAAGAAATTTGACCTAGCAGCAATTGGGAAATTTTAAAATTTTCAAACATCAACAAAAGAAAAGCTGCATTTTGTTATTCCCTTTCCATCTATGAAGCCATTTTTATGCAAAAAAAAAGAGCACTTATTGGAACGTATACAGTTCTTTTTTCTAGCAGACAAGCTCCAATAAGTCTGTAATCTGTATCCAAACGGGCTCCATAACTAATATCCAAAAGAGCAGCACATGATGTTCTCTTTGCCTGAACTCTAGGAAAGTGATTTGGAATTACATAAATTACCCTTCCTTATCACTTTTATTCCCATGAACTATAGTTAGGTTTCTTATATGAATATCTCCATTTTGTCACGGAATGAGATTTAAGCAACAACCAGCAATACCCACAACTAACCAAGTAAGCACAGAGATACAGAACCAAAGCTATTTTTCTACGAAATGGCAAAGGCTAACTCCCCAATTTCCAATCAAGGAACATTTTCTCTTTAAAATATAACAATCTATGAAGAACGTTTATGTCTGTTCTGTACAATTAACACAACCATCTAGTGCATTTCTATGTAGGCAAGATAAAGAAGGACAAACAGCACAGCCATTTTGAAGGGCATCCAACAAAAAGGGAAAACTGGTGCTATAAAGCTCAGTATCCAAAGAAGGGTCAGACACATGGTAGATCTATTGTACATGCAATAGTTCTTCCAAATTAATGATCTCAGCTTCCATTCAATAATGTCAATTATGCAGATCAAATGACATCATAATATCTTATCACAAATTATTATGACTAATTCTAGGCCACACATATCTGAATCCTCCTCCCCACGGACAAGTATAGTATGAACTCTCGGATAATAAGTAACTAAGTAGTGATTCGCAGTTATAAAGTACATTCATATTCTACTCCCACTACAATCATCTACTATTTTTGGATAGGTGAGGAGTGTTTCATTTCATACTCTGCTGAACATGTCTAACTTTTTATTTTTGATTCCTCATCCAATGAGCAACTATCCTAGTAAGTAGAACAGTCCCTAAAGTTTTATCAAAAACTCAGATCCTTCGTGGACTAAGACCTCGTTTGGATGCGGATCAAGAGCACATATTGGAGCTTATGTTGTACTTTTTTCTATAGTAGAGAAGCTCCAATAAATGCTTTTTGGTGCATATCCAAACAGGCTCTAATTAGCATATATATATAGAAATTCGAAGATACCATAACTGGGGATTCTAAATTGAAAAGTTTCAGTTTATACTTCAAAGGGAAAAAATACAAGAAAGAGAGCGTTGGATTGGGTTAGGGTTTAGCGAGGGGACAAATTACCCTGATACGTGCAGTGGCATCTTGACCTGATTGGAGAAGGAGAGCAATGTCACGCCTCATTTGCCTGACGACCACCTCCCTCTTGTTCCTGAGCAGCTTGATCCTCGCCACCGCCATCTTCGCCGCCGTTTTGCTGCAAAACGACAAAAATAAACCTTCATTTTCGTGTTTCAAGAACGAGAAGGGGGAAGAAGGAAGGAGGAAGGTGTTGGTTACCATTTGGAGGAGTTGAAGCCGAGGCTGAGGAGGGCGAGGGTGAGCTTGACGAGCCTCTTGGTGCGTGATGCGGCTGCGCTGGCGACCGTCATGGCGGTGTGGTGCGGCGGAGAGAGAGAGAGTGAAGGAGGAATGGTGGTGCTTTGAGGGAGGAAGTGTAACGGTCTGCTGAAAAGGAAAGAAAAATATACTGTATAAAGGTTGAAAAGTGTCGTTTTTAGTAGAGTGGTGGGCCCATTACTGCGTGGGAAAATGTAGCCGTTAGAGGTAGGAACACGTTATGAATGAAGCTTCGATTTGTGTTCGATTGGAATCCTATGCAAAGAGGTGCACTAGTAATAGTAATGATACATACATACATACTTTATTTATTTTTTTCATTTCATTTCCCCTCACTTTTTTCTATCTCTTTTCGTATTTTTTTAACATCACAAATCATATTACTCATTTATCTCATGTCTCTACTCATTTACTTAAGGTGGAGGTGAAAATGAGATGTTAAGACAAAATTATCATCACGCAATTACTATTAGAGGTGTCGACATTGTATTCTCAAAATGGTGTAAAAAATTATTACTACATATCAAATAAAAGATAGTGAATTTCCCATGGTACAACTTTTTAAGAAAAAACTTTTATAACCATACATGAGCAGTTTTTATTTGATATGTCATAATGTCACTATTTTTCTTTAAATTCAAGTACGACTCAATTCGTTAAATTAAGAATATGTGTCTACAAAAATAGCTTTTAGCTACAACCCTAGGGGGATCATCTCAACACAAGTTAGAAGGTAATAGCCAAAGATGCTAAAACATGAGTTGAATTATTTGCTCTTCTATTCACATGTGAGAAGGATTCAAGGAGATAGACCGCAAGTAATATGTAGTCCGGGATGATTTGGTTTATGTCAAGCCTCCTTACTTTGTTTTTTACAGCATTAACCACCACCAAAGAGTCGGATTCCGCCCTTCATTGGTGTCGGCAGATAGACACCAATGAAGGGCCATTCTGCTCTCGACCACCAACATCCAAATTAACCTTGAAGTTACCCTCAGATGGCAGATGGACCTGCTAAGTATGAAGACTGAAATTGGATACGGAAGCCTCTTTCAAATATGGTTGCCATGCAAGAGGTACTGCCGACAAACTCGCTACGAGCTGCAAGGGGCATGGTTGCATTAGGTATGTGCACTATGTGTCAGGGGCCTTTAGAGACAACACTTCATTGCTTACGGGATTGTCCGAAAGTTGGGAGAATTGGGAATATTATTGTGTGAATCAAGGGGAGACATGCTTCTCTACTGCACTCATAAGGAGTGACTCAAAGGCTTAGGGCCCGTTTGGTGCGGCGTATAGTATAAGGCCTGATAGTATAAGACCTGATAGTATTAGGTCTGATAGTATGAGTCCTGATAACTTTCTTATACTATCCAGCGTTTGGTCATACTCTGTATAATTTACCATATCGTTTAAATTAATGCAATTTTATGTTTAATGAAGTATTAAATAATGATATATAATAAAAATCAAATATGGAAGTGATTATAACGGTGGTGGCGGTGGTAATGGAAGTGGTGATGGTGGAAATGGTGGTAGGTTGGTGTTGGTCGCGGTGGTGGTGACAGTTGAGATAGGTTAGTGGTGGTGGTGGCAGTGATGGTGGTTGTGGTGGTGGCGATGATAGGGTGGTGGCGGTGGCAGTGGCGGCTGCGCTAGGGTGGCGGCTACAGTGGAGGGTGGAGGCAGTGGTGGTGGTGGTGGCGATAGGGTGGTGGTTGTGGTGTCGGTGGTGGCGGTAGGGCGGTGGTGGTAGTGGTGGCGTTGGCGGCAACACCGGCGGTGGTGGTGATCGGTAGGGTGGCGGTGGTGGTGATCGGTGGTGACAATGATGGTGGTTGTGGTGTTGGCGACGATAGGGTGGTGGTGGTAAGGCGGTGGCGGCTTAGTAGGGTGGCGGCGACGGTGGAGGGTGGAGGCAATGGTGGTGGTGGTGGCGATAGGATTGTGGTGCCTGTAGGGCGGTGGTGGTGGTGGTGGTGGTGGCAGCAACACCAGTGGTGACGGTAGGGCGGCGGTGGCGGCGGCGGTGGTGATCGGGTGGTGGCGACAACACCGGTGGCGGTGGTGGCGACAACACCGGTGGCGGTGGTGGTGCCAATGGTGGTGTAAGTTGGCAGTAATGGAGGGTGGTGGTGATAGTGACTTATACGTCACAACCTTATCATGTCTTATCCATCACTCACATGATGGATTAAATAATACGTCATTTTGACGTATAAGGAGACTTTGATGGATAAGCTTATACAGTACAATGTCATCACCAAACAATGGATAAACTCATAATATATTGTATAAGCTTATACTATCATGCATAATACGGCGTGCCAAACGAGCCCTTATTACACAAATCCGATCCATCTTTGCTTGATACTTTGTGGTGGGTGTGGAGGTCTAGAAATTCTGGTTGCCCGAGGGATACACGACGCGTGATCTTTGGAAACACTAATTCCCTTATAAATGATGTTGGCACAAGGTATAGCTGCGTCCATGTAATGCTTATGTGGCTTGAATCTTGATTATTGATAAATAAAAATGCCAAATAAGCATGATGTTATAGGAACGATTTTCAATTAAACAAAAAAATTCAGACACCAAAAAGAGGTTTCCTCCACCGCGCTCTCCTTTCTTCCACCGCGTTCTCCTCCTCCATTTAGTTTCGTGGCTGCTTGCACCACCGCCCCTTTTCCTGCTCTCTATTTCCGTCCTGATTCCATCGCTCCCACCATTCCTTCATCCACAGCTACCAAAAAGAGGTGCCGTTGACTGAATTTCTACCATCGCTGTATGATTTAGGGTTTATTTCTGTTTTGTGCTGCATTAAGGTCCACCAATAATGCCTAAACCATGCAATTTTTCTTAATTTGAGTTTTGAGTTGATTTGGTTTACGTACATTTATTCTTCTCAATCTTAACGTTCCTTAATTTTGCAGATTCAACTGATTTCCTCGAATCGAAGGCTTCGACACTATATTTTGATTGGTTCAATAGCTAGTAAGTTCTCAACCAGATGAAGTCTGTGAAAGTTTTCTTTGAGAAATCAGAAACCTGAAATTGGATATATTTCCTCTAACCAAATGCATGTTTTTTAAGTTGCTATTGGACCGTTGTTATGAGTATTAAGCATCAAATTTGATGAGGAAAATAACCTGTGAGAATGATTTGATTTGAAACTAAAATTAAATCACTGATGCTTGAATTGAAGCTTAGGCAGTAGGGACTTGTTGGCTTTATGGAGCTGCTTTCGTATACATATAATGATGATTGGCATGCTCATTGAATTTGTGTTGTGAGACTGGGTTGTAATGTGAATTTTATTTTAAAGCCTCCTCCATATTTTTTGTTACTAGCAAGCAAATGGGAGTGGTTCTTGTTAATAGTGGTATATTGCTTCATTAACACTTGGAAATTGCAGATAGTTTTCTAATAGGTAGTTAAGGGCCTCTTTGATTTCAGGAAACATTTTCAGTTTTCACTAAATAATTAACAAAAATGTCACATTATTATATTGTTTATAGAGCTGGCAACACTATAATCTGATATCATGTTGTCAAATTTCAATGTGGGGAATGTGGTTTAATTTTATCCATGCAATGATAGATATGATAAAAATAGCTTGTGTTTGCTGATCGGGTCCAGGTTTGTGCAATGCTCGACCAAATTTTGGGTGTATCTAATTGGCAACTTGTAAAAAAGCTTATTCAACCATGTTTGGTTTACTTATCCTCCACATATTGTAATTGGCCAGATGCTAGAGTGTTGGAAAATAATTATTTATTACTTAACTGTTGTCTCTTTTTCATGCCATGCTGAATTTTACTGTACTAAACCAAAGTTATTTTCTTTTTGTGAGTCACCATCTGGTCTTTTTCGATTTTTGGTAAGTTAGTTGACTAAAGATTTGTATGAAGAAATGTCTGATTCTTCCTTTGGTCCTTTGCCTTATAGCATCCCCAGTTCTCTTTTTCGTTTGCTTAATTTTGCTTTATTCATCTAATTAGTTTTATCATAATGTAAGTGCCCATGTAACATTTAAATTCTTCAAATTTAACTGTTACAATTTAAGTTCAGGAGTTGTTTAAGTGCAAAGTATGTATGGCATATTCTGTTTGTAAGCCTTCAAATCTCCGGGTTTAGGTACCCTTTGCTGCGAGTATTTTAGGTAGTAGGTACTCTTCACATCCAAATGAAACTTCTTTGTTATCTTTCAAATCTTAGTCACCAATCGTTGTTGCCATTTCATCCAGTTGAAAAATGAAGTTTCTTGGTTGGTACTTGAAGATCGGGATTGTGTCAGCTTTGCTTGGAGCTTCTATGGAACTGTTCATGATCAAAACTGGCTTCTGTATGAGGAATTTCCTTTCTTTATTCTCTAATCACTCTTGCACTTTCTTGTTTCTCCATTTGGTGTTCTTATTGACACTGTTTCAAAATCTTTTGCAATTTCATATTATTATTCATTATGATATGACCTTTTGATTTGTATAGTAGCACTGTAGCAGGTTCTTGAGTTTGTTTACTTGATTAGTATCTTGAGTACATATTGTGTTCAATACTGCTCGTGCTAGATGTAGAACCCCATAACGTTAAATTTGAGTTTTAGAGAGTATTATGAACTTCCAGTGAGAAGGGATTTTTGAGAAATATGATGGACCAATCAATGCACTATTTTGCATATGAAGAGGATATTTGATAATTGTTTTCTTCAGGATTTTGATAGTTCCTGTTGGTGCTTTTGAATCTAAGGATTTTCTACTTCATAAAGCTTGAATTTGTTCAATTTTTCCTTGCATGATGCAGATGACAAAGTAACTGTTTTGGAGTCAGAAAAGCGCACATGGGAGAATTCCCGAGAAGCTCAAGCAATGAGAGATGCTCTCAACCCTTGGAGACATATTGATGCAGAAGGAACAAAGAAGTCCTGAATAGAGTATGAACCATTTTCTTAAAATCCCTTGAGTTTGTTAATATTTACTTTCTTCTGTTTTATTTTCCCCAGTAGTGTGTCCCCCTAATAGGCTAATATTTTCTCACGTATTTAGCAATAATAGGCAAACTATGGTTTTCTCTTACAATAACAGAAAAGGACACACAGGTAGTATTGAAGTATAAAGAAGAGAGATTAGGGATGGCAGGGTGGAAGAGTTTTTTTTTTCAGACTTTTTGAAGGCAACCAACTTGTTGACCAAAAGAAGTTCTACTTAAAGTGAGAATTAGTGGTCTTCAAAATTAGTTTAGAAGTGAAAATTAGAAGATCAAAAATATATTTGAAACGCGAAAAAAATTATAGCACACTAGCAGCGGTTCAGACCACCTTTAGACACCAATAGAAAAAAAAGGACTTGCAGTGGTTAAAACCACCTCTAGTCAACACAGAATAAAAAAGACAAGTGGCGGCCGCTGATATAAAGATGTATTTGGCGGCAGTTGCCCAGAACCGTGGTTAGTATGTCTAGTAGTGCCAAATTCGCCGGCAGTTGACCAACCGCTACGAGTCCAATTACCTAAATCTCCGCTTTCTTGTAGCGGCTAAGAACCATTGCCATTTCTACTTTCGAGTGTATTATGCGGGAATCGAACTCAAGAACTCTTCCTATGTCTACCTTACTAACTAAACTACCCCTTGAGCGTTATTATCCTTCGTGTTTATGTCAATGCGTAATTTTGATTCAGTTTATATAAGTAATTATTTGATAAACGATTATAAAACTTGGCATCATCTGAGCAAACTAATTTAAATTTATCAATTATCTATATATCATTAGAAATATGTACAGTGTATTAGTAAAATTAAATAGTTCAACACATAAATGTAACATCGTGTATAATGGAAACACAGAGTGTTAATTGGATTAATAAAAAAAGACAAGTATATTAAAAACAACTGAAAACAAATATTGAATTGGATTAATAAAAGTCAATATTCGACACATGAATTTCCTAATCTAACATTTCAGAGTTTGTTGAGTACAAAGTAGAGTTTGGTATTGATCCTAAAAGACCAAATTTGGAGTTCATGGTCTTCTTGAAACTCATTCTCAGATACAACCTTGTTCCAATTCTTGATCAGGTTGTAGACGAAGACACTTTTCATCTTCCACTTCTTCAAGACCAAAGAAAATTCTCTCAGGCTTGGGTCCAACACAGTCACATCCAAACCAAGCCCATCAGCACTGCATTCTTTTTCTGCTTTAGTGAGGAACTCACACTTGATGCTGTTTTCTGGTAGTGAGAGACGATTGTGGTTCGTGTTCACGTCAGTGCCGTAGAGTTTCTTGCTCATGAGAAATTGAGTATTGGTACCATTAAGCTCTGCAATCCTGTTTCTGGTTTCTACAGGCAACTCTTGCACATTCTCTGAAGCAATCTTCTTTCTTGATTTTTTCTTGGCAGGTTTGGGTGGTGCTTCATCCTCTTCATCATCATCAAGAAACATTTCTTGATTTGGAATTCTGGGCCTTTTTCTAATCACCCTCTGAGTGTGAGTATTCTCTGTTGTCTCTGAATGCAATTTGAACACTTCTTTGGTTTGGGCTATCTCTTTTTCAGAGAAAAAATTGTGAGTTAATCTCTTTTTCCAACAGAAGTGGGGTGCTTGCTCTGATAATATCTTTTTCTCTGCCTTTGTCGCTTCAACCTGTGAATGTGAATGTGAATGCATTTCTTTAGTATCACTTTCTCTGATCACCCTCTGATTCTGATTTTTCTCTGTAGTCTTTGAAGTTCCTTCTCCCAATCCAACATGTGATTTCAATTTCTTGATCTGAGTCAATTCCTCTTCACTGTAAAACTGTGCTGCATGCTCTGAATCCTCTGATAATACCATATCAAGAAAGCCAGGCTTGAAGGGTTTGGAGGAGAACTTCTGACGTGTCTCCCAGTCTGTGATGCTGTTCACCAGTTTCCATAGTTCTTTCTTGTCCCTCATGATGATCGACCAAGCAGGGGAAGATAGAGAGGTAGCAAAGCAAATTCAATGGATGAGAGAGCTGAATGATATTGAAAGAAAATTAGGATTTTGTGTATGTATGTGAAAGTGAACTAGTTGCCGTTGGCTCGTAATATATAGCATAGGCAGTAACTAATGTGAAGGTAGGTTACTTGAAGCCAAATTAACAAAGATAGAGTTAAATTGGTGGTAAATATATCTTTTAAGATTCATTCTAAAATTAAAACAGTTGAAATCAATTTAAATTGATCTGAAGATAAGATAAAAATCAAGAAATCAAGAAATTAGATTAGATGGAAGATAGAGTTTACGGGGAAGTGAGAGAGAGATTTCAATTTGATTCTGAAATTACGCGTAAAATATATTTGATTTAATCAAAATGGTGGGTTACTGACTTCTATTTTGTAAATTATGTATCAGATCAAAATATCACACGGAACAAATTAAATCTAAGGTAAAATCTTGGTTCTAAGGATATCTTATCTTTTATTATCTTACACAATGTAATAGCTTTTTCATATCTTTTTATTGTAATTGCTTATAGATTTCAATCCGTATTATTGCAGGTTGTAATTTCAATCTTGGAGTATCTTTTTAAATAAATGATTAACGGTCAAAAATAAATGGTTGTCTCAAATATTTTTATTTTATTGAAGCACACAAGTATTAAGCTTTTTGAAGATTTAATTTAACAATTTGGTCTATAATTAAATAGTGCATCGGAATGACACCAGGCGTAGCTCATGCTATTGAAAAACTGAATGGTTTAATTTGCAAAGAGTGTGGAAAAATTAATTTTGATAAAATGGGCACACAAGCGAAAATCATGTAAATAGTTATTACCCGTAATAACATGTAAAATAATGGTTCATTGGTTCATGCTTGGATTAATATTGCACATGGATACAATATATTCCTTCTAAAGTTATAGTAGTATATTTTACTTTTTGAGATTTAGAAAATAAAAGTGAACTTTGTGTGAGGGAAAAAAAGTGTTTTTTTATTAGTGTACTTAAACATAAATTAGTTTATATTTTTTTGTAAATATCTCTAAAAATGTGATCTCTTTTTTCCAGAGAGTTAACAACTTTTTTTTATAATCTTAAGCAAACACATTCTAGAAAGAAGTTAAGTCATGTCATGTGACACATTAAAAATAGATCAAATTTAAATAAAATTCTAAACAAATATAATGAGAACTCTAAAGTTATAGTAGTGTATTTACTTTTTGAGATTTAAAAAATATACGGCCCTGCTTGCAAAACATGTTGGAAGCAAACACACCACATATGAGTAGAGATATCAACAATTTCCACTAATAAAGCTTCCAAATGCGAAGTCAAATGAGGAGATCCAACATCCTAATAGCATCAAGCGAGCCAGTCTCACAAATGACATGCCGAAAAAACCAACTCTCTCAAGCTAAGAGAAGGTCATGCTTATGGACGTTAGCTCATCTGAGAGCACCCAAGACCCGTTGGAGATCCCAAAAAACCACCCAGTCAAGAAGCAGAAGCATTGCGAACAAGGCCACCAAAACCAACTAGCTGCTTCTATACATCATAAAAGTCATTTGTGTTAAGCTTAACTATAGAACCTCTTGGGCAAGACCAAAGTAACTTGCTAGAGTGCGAAGAAGATGAGATAGTAGGAGGACTCAAGAACTCATCACACTCTTGAAGATGCAACTTGTTGCAGAACATACTCCACAACCATAAGGTATCCTTAAAAATGGCAATGTTGCGGCAACGCCAAAGCCACTAAAATATAATGGCAAACATGTGTTGGTCTGTATGATGGATTGGAAAACTAGCCCAAATCCACGAACACGCATGGAAGAAAGTTGGTTTTACGACACACCAAGTCTAGTCCAAAGCTCTCACGAATGGATGCAGTCGCGCATGCATTGTGTTTCAAATTCAACGTTGTTCGAGAAACGAGAACAAATATTAGAAAGAGCCAATATCCTAGAGAGATGAAGAAAAAAAAAATAGAAGAGTATCAAGCAGAAGAATCCATAGAAATAGTTTCATCTTCTCCGGTATTTTAAGGTGCCAAAGTAGCATAAAGGTTGGGTTTGTATTGGTGTTCCACGCATCTCATGGAGAGCCCAACTATAAGCTGAGTGAGAAGTATACAAACTAGTAGGGTTGTTCTTCCATGACCAGCTGTCTTCAACATCTATGAGCGAAGGACCAGAAAGAAGAGAAAGTTGATGTTGCAACCTAGTGGGGATGGGAGTCGTAGAACTCTCCAAGGACCACAAGCCATCTCCCCAAACATCATGAGCTTACAAATCAGTATCTAAAATGTGGATATAGCCAACCAAGGCCTGGCTAGTTTGTGTACCAATAGAAGGAATTTCCAGCCCCTAACTGTCAAGAGAAGTCATCCGAAATCACACCCCATTCCTTCACCAAACTTCTCCAAACGTACGAACTGTTAGAGATCCCAGTGAACCCCTTTCCCCCATTATTGACCATATATTTGGCTCGAATAATGTCATCCTAGAGAACATCATCTCTTGACAGCAGTTTCCAAACCAACTTCCCAAGAAGCGAAACATTTTGAAGTATGGAGTCCCAAATACCAAGCCCACATGCTGCCTTCAGGGAAGACACTACTAACCAATTAATTAATTTTATTTTTGAAAAATTGACATCTCCACACGACTTTGGACAATTAAACAAAAATAACCAGCTAAAAGTTGTAGTCAAACATAATAGAGTACACAAAATACTCAACCAGCAAAAAACATAAGATTCCAGACCTCACAAGATAGAGTACCATCAAGAAAAAGTATAGACCTCACAAAATACTAAACTAAAAGTTCACCATTTATCATGGTACTTATAAGGTCTTCAAGGGCCTACAGAAAGTGGCAGCAATTTCCGATTTATCCGCCTCTAATTTTACCAGAACCTCACCAAGATGTTCAGCATTAAGGTCGAACTCCTCAGACAACACTTGTTGATGTTCCACATGGTCATATGCCACCTCGTGCGCTGCCCCATTTTCACCTCGACCAATCGATATAGAGTAGCAAGAAACAAATTGTTTAGCATCTTACCTAATTGCAAGCAGCAATGTGTTCTTTTGATGGTCACACATTTCATGTGGGCTATTTAGTGTCTCAATAGAATTATCATTGTTGGAAAAAAATTCTAGCATGCTTGTAATCCTTCTCAATGGCAAATTTAAGAGCTTCGGTTATGCCCTTCTTCTCAATATAGGTGGTGTGAAACTTGATTTCACTATCAGTTACAAAATCTTCTGCACTAAACAATCAAGAACACTTAGTTTTAAAATCTCTCTCATGATATCTTACGAAAATAGCAATACAATATCTCCCTTTAAGAGAGCTTGCATCTGTTGTGATCACCATAAATTTAAAGTTGGATTGCTGCTCTAGAGGGGTTGTTAAACTCGACCCAAAAAGCCAAGATAGTCGTGTTTGAAGCATCTTTCAGGTTTCACAATGATAAGGACAAGGGCAAGTATCAAGAAGCACTTAAAGGACTTGGAGGACCAATGACTAGGGCTAGAGCTAAAAAGGCCAAGGAGACTCATCAGCAAGTAGTGGCAACAATTCTTGAAGACAAAGTGGTTGAAGTGATGCCACCAAAACTTATAATGATCATTCAGGTCCATGAAGTAGTACCAGCATCAATCCATGCCTAAGGGCAGTCTTGTTTTATTTGATTTCAATAAATGTGTAAATGAACATCGATAAATGTGCAAATGATCATCATACCAGCAACTCACCAAGATGTTCGACATTATGGTCGCACTCCTAAGACAACACTTGTTGATGCTCCACACGGACATAAGTCACCTCGTGCCTTGCCTCATTTTCACCTCGACGAATCGGTATAAAGTAGCAAGAAAAAAACATTTTGCATCTTACCTAATTGTAAGCAACAATTTGTTACTTTGACGGTCACACAATTCATGTGGGATATTTAGTGCCCCAATAGAATTATCATTGTCTAAAAAAATTCTAACAAGCTTGTAATCCTTCTCTATGGAAATTTAACATCTTCCACAATGCCCTTCTTCTCAATATAGGTGGTATGGAACTTAATTGCATCATTAGAAACAAAATCTTCTGCACAAAGCAATCGAGAACACCCACGTTTAAAATTCCCCTCGTGATCTCTTACGATAATAACAATACCTCATTTTAAGAGATCTTGCACCTGTTGTGATCACCATAAATTTCGAGGTGGATTGCTACTCTGGAGGCGTTGTTGAACTAGACCAAAAAAATCAAAGTGGTCGTGTTTAAAGCTTATTTCTGATTTCACAATGATAAGGACAACGACAAGAATCAAGAAGCACTTAAAGGACTTAGACGACCAATGACAAGGGCTTGAGCTAAAAAGGTCAAAGAGACTCTTCAACAAGTAGTTGCAACAATTCTTGAAGACAAAATGGCTGAAGTGATAACACCAAAACTTATGATGATCATTCATGCCCAAGAAGTTGAACAAGCCCCAGTCTATGCCTCAGGGCTGCTAAGTCTTATTTTATTTGATTTCAATAAATGTACAAATTACCATCAATAAATGTGCAAATGACCATCATACCAGCAACTCACCAAGATGCTCATCATTAAGATCAAACTCCTTAGACAACACTTGCTGATGCTCCACACGGTCATATGCCACCTCGTGCGCTGCCTCATTTTCACCTCGACTAATCAGTATAAAGTAGCAAGAAACAAATTGTTTTGCATCTTACCTAATTGCATGCAGCAATTTGTTCTTTTGATGGTCACACATTTCATGTGGGCTATTTAGTGTTCTAATAGAATTATCATTGTCTGGAAAAAGTTATAGTAAACTTGTAATCGTTCTCTATGGCAAATTTAACAGCTACAACACTGCCTTTCTTCTCAATATGGGTGGTATGGAACTTAATTTCACCATCAGTTACAAAATCTTATGCATAGAGCAATTGAGTACACTCAGTTGTAAAATTCTCCTCGTGATATCTTTAAGATAATAGCAATATTGTACCTCCCTTTAAGAGAGTTTGCATCTGTTGTGATCAACATAAATTTCGAGCTGAATTTCTACTCTGTAGGGGTTGTTGAACTCGACCAAAAAAAACCAAGGTGAGTTTAAGGCCTATTTCTGGTTTCACAATGATGAGGACAAGAGCTAGAGCTAATAAGGCCAAAAAGACTTTTCAGCAAGTAGTGGCAATAATTCTTGAAGACAACGTGTGCTGCTATCTTATATACATCCTCTTTTGGCCCTAAAAAAACACTCACAAAACATCTAGCCTCATATATACATGCATCTCCACATTCTCTACAAATCTCCCTTTTTTGCTCTAAGCCATAACCAGCCCTCCATTTGACAAATCTCCTCCACGTTCTCTACAAATCTCCATTTTTCTTACAAGTGTTCTCTGCAGCAAAATGATGGGCAAAGGAGAAGCTTCTAAGAAAAACCAGGCGGGTTCCTTCTATGGAAAAACCTGCCAACGTGGTTTGAAACTCTAGCAGAGCTACAAAAGTGCGTCCAAGACCATGCAAATAAATGAAGTCGTCAAGAACTAGCTCATGAAAATGAGTAAAATGGTGCATATAATGAAGAATGAGTTCTAGATCTATGAGTCTCTCTTTTACTCTCTTTTTTCTTATCTGTCAAGTTAATTTATGTTCCTTGGAAAATATGCTAGCTGTTAATTGAACTATAAGAAGATCAGACCAAATGAAATATACTTTGATATCTTGTCTTTTGCTTTAATCTTTTTGTTTTCTGTTTCGCTTGTACTGTTTCCTCACCAAGGGGAGGTCTGTCCTTTGTATTTGCTTTTTATCTATACTAGGATTGCGACCCGTGTTATGCACGGGGTCTTTATACGTAACAGTGACAATTGGAATATGAAATTAAGTGTCTCCTTAGATAACATGGTCCACGCATATGTCGTACATAAACAACTACAATACGAATGTTCATGTGCAGTATTAACCTCGAATTACATATAAGCCCTCCTCTGTGATGAGCAAAAAACATTGTAAGTATCCACCACTAAACAGAACAGAAATCACTAATTAGAAACATACTATCTGAGGATTTGCATTGGCTAGAAAAATTTGCACCGTACTCCTACCTACAAAAATAATATGACTTAAAATCCAAAAGCTCAAGCTAACCAAGCCTTCTAAATAAGAAATGAATCAAATGAAAAAAATACATTTAGCTGTTCTGTTACAGTGGTATACACTTTTGATTAATCCATTATTTTCTCTTTGTTGTCATGCACCATTAAACATGCCACTAACAGAGAATTTCTCAGCAAAAGATCAGAAGTTATCTCTTTAAAATTAGAAACCAACAGGGTACATATACATGTAAAACAAACTCAATTTTAACTTCGTCTCCTTCTCCCTCACGTTATTTCAATTAGAGGCTCAAATATATGGGTTCTTAACCTAAAAACACTCAAAAGAAATGAAAACAAAAAAACAAAAAAAACTGTAGGGTCCTTTCAACTTTGAATTTAATACATTCAAATATTGAATCGGAATTAGTTGGATGAGAGAGAAATCCATATCTACATTTTAACAACTCATTTTCTAGTTCATGATTATGCACCTAAAAAGCAAAAACAATTCAGCATCCATAAAATAAGAAAACCAACGAAGATTGGAAGGTAAGTGGTTCTTTTTTTTTGTATTGGTTCCAGAAAGATGGATAACTTCAAACATTGAACAATAGAAAACTGAATTACGCAGCTCCTATAAGCTAAGAAACAGGGAGCAACCAAATCAGGAGCAGAGTTCCATGGGAAAATAGAGTTACTGTGAAAGAATAAGATTCACTACCAAATTAATAGTGGTCAATGTTTCAAGGTTATTAAACTTGCACTAAAAATCTATAATTTATGTTTAATCAAAGTTGAACCCAAAGAATACACCTCCCATGCCATGTATAGTACACTGCCAAAAAATAAAAGAATACAATTAGTGTTATATGACCGAGGATTAAATTGGAAGAAATTCGATTAACATTCTGAATTTACGTGCAGTTGAAATGTGAATTCTCAAGTTAAATGGTGAGAATAAATTCTTAAAACACAACACTTCTTAGAGCTACAAATTGGGGAAAGTTAAGTCTAAATTAGAAAGAAAAACAAAGAGTAAAATCACTAATGAAAGGAATCTCAAGTAGATAAAATCCTAAAGAAATTCCCCAACTATCTCTGATGGATAATTCAGCACGAAAAAATTAAAAAATGCATTCTCTTTCATAATGATGCCATGATAACAAATATATTCCTTGATCCTTCATCCAACCAATATAGTATTGATTCCACCTAAGCTTCCGATTGAGATAAATTAAGACAGCTTTTAGATCAATTGCAACCTTTACTCACTTGATGACTGCTTTGAGTTCTCTCTTCATCTAAATGTTCCTTGAGTTCAACTATATTTGACCTTTGATTGTAAGCAGAAAAGAGACATAGTTACCACTGGGAATATAGATACTTCTCATCTAACCATTCTTGCAAGACTTACAACTTAAGTTCTTTTTAGCTGCATATAATTTCGAATGTATTTTTCTCAATTAAAGGGTAAGATCTTAAGTTTGCAAACACAACCATGTAGAGAGGAACACTACAGATAGAAGATGCAGAAATAAAATGTTGCAGCAAAACACAAAATTGTTGCCCAGATAATAGTGGAGGTAAGGGTCTAATTAAGAGACATTATGTGACCAAATACTAAATGATGTGGGTAAACAATCAAAGAGCGAATGATTTGAATTTCAAAAATGACAAATGATGTCTGCAGCAATAATGAAGCTATATTGTGTTTAAAAAGAAGGCATAACCCTTAAAACTCCTCAAGATAAGACATAAATTAAAAACTCTATCAGTTAACTATGTGTTGAGAGATTTTTTCTCTATACTAATACTACTTTTAAAATCCTCAAGACTCAATTGCAGTATAGAATAGGGTTTTGTCGTATCCGCAGGGAATTGGTAATACTACGTCGTTCAATAGTTTTAGTAACTTAAGTAATGGGGTTTCATAAGATTTTGAGAGGATTTTTGTAACAAACAAAAAATAAAAACAAAGCAAAACAGAATAGAAAACAACAGGGCAGAGAAACTGCTGGGATTAGATTCCATTGATTAACCTTTCTATATCCTACTGATTCAAATACATATCATGTCTATGCATATGATTCCTCCCACCATTTCTTATCTAACTACCCAGTCCCCCGGCGTAGAAGATTATCAACTCAACTATATTAATCTTCAATCCCTTGATCAATTAACAATAATGAGTAGCATTAAGCATGGATGTTTGAATAGACTAATGATCTAACCCTATCCCTAGATCTTAGAGTCATTAGATGATTTCTCCTAGTTCAGATTTAAATAGTCAGTTCCCACCATCCTATTAAATCTAAATTCATGTTCTAGGTGATCAATCCAAAACAAGCATGAAGCACAAGAGAAAATCACTAAATCATAAACAAAGGAACATGATAGTATATAAACTGAATCAAATAGAACACATAGAGATTTATCAACTACATCTAATCCCAACAAGAGAGATTAGTTATCCATTTCCATGGATAACTTTACAAACATGGAAAAGAAGCGAGAAGAACCGAAGACTCCGCGATGTTTCGCCGTCAAATCCGGCACCCAAGCCTCCTCCCCAAGTGCTCCTAGCTTTCTCCCCTGTTTCTAAGGTTTGGAAGTGAAGAGAAATGAAGAAAATATGGAAAAATTCGAACTCCCTCTGTTCTGCCCTGTTTCAAGCCATTTATAGACTTTAAACCGTCTTAATTTCGCTCGAGCGAGATTCTTGTTCGCTCGAGCGGGTGGCTTTCTTCATGTCTGGGTTTCCTGCACCGCCATAGCTCGCTTGAGCGAAATACCATCTCGCTTGAGCGAGATCTTCCCTGAAACTTTGGCTTGAGCGAATTTTCTTTGGCTTGAGCGAGTTCTTTTCCCTAAAATGGATTTCTTCACCCTCTTGTTGCTTTTCTTCAATGAAATCTTAATGGAAATTCTTTAACATCCATTCCTACATCAAAAATAGGGATTAGAATCTAAATTCAACATAAAAGCTATACTAATTCTAATTATTTACTAAACTACACAGTTGAGGGTTAATTGATATGAAATTCTACACTTTTATCAAAGATAAGTGCCCAAAGTAATATGGAAAACTACGTAAAATTGACACTTATCAACTCCCCCCAACTTGGAACTTTGTTTGTCCTCAAACAAAGGTACTGATTATCCAAAATCATATGTACAAGGTTCTTGCAACAAGCATGATAAACATGAACACTCAATTCCAATTTCTTTTTCACCAAAACACATTTTCCAACTTGCATTCTCAATCCAAACATGTGATGCCCACAAAGAGAACACATAGTAATGAACAATACACACTCAATATGGGTTGATGAGGCAATCACAATCAAATGTTTCTCAACCAAGGAATTTATCAATCAATTGGCAAATAAACTTGTAAAGCCAAAATAGGGTAAGTGTTTCACACAATGTCAACCATTGAATCATAACAATTCAAATTTGATATCTGTCTCACAATTATCATAACTGCATGGTAAATCAAGGATCACTAAGGTCTTATAGGGTTGTAATGAGGCCTGGTTTCCAAAGAAACATTGGTTTTTCTGGATATTCAAACACTTTATAATCAAGAGATCATACACAATGTAATGCCAATCATGAATCCTTCACTCTCCTTACCAATATTTTCTTTGTCACCATTTTCTCACAAATTAAATCACAAACCCTTTTCTTTCCCTTCAATTCCCCAATCCTACACTTTTCTTTCTTTTCTTCTTTTTCTTATGTACACCCTTTTTTTTTCTTTTTTTTTCCTTTTTTTTTTCTTTTTTTTTCAAACACACAAGATTGAGAAATTGATAATTTCAAAACAAGATGCTAAAAGTCTCAACTCCCCCCAACTTGTACACTTATATAAAATCTAATCATGCATGCTCTCTTGACTTAGAAAGTAAGGAAGAGACATTGTTTTTCTTTTAAGCTTGGGATCATATACAAGAAAATTTTCAAATTTTTGGCTCAAATGGGGTAACAAAAGATATTCCTATACAAGGGTAGGCTATATGGTCAAGTAGCTATATATATATTAATGAACAAAATTGCCTTGATCATTTCCCATCATTCTCATGCAATCAATACTAATAAGAGACTCAAGCAAATTCAACTGTGCAAAACAAATGGTGACTCTCTCATGCTTTCAACTGTTTAGGAACACTCCTTCACTCGGTTTCAGGCTACATTCCTTGATTTCAAAACATTTTCAAATTCATGCCATTGTCTCATGTGAGAAATGCAAGTATTCATGCCATGGAAACTATGAGTGCAAACACATAATCCTTCAAGGTCATGCAATTAAATTCATGTAGTCACTTTGAGAGTCCATTCATCATGCTTTAGCAAAAACCAAACCAAACCAGCAATTGCAATTCAATCCAAGACAATCTACTCCAATCCAAAATACTAAACCAATTATCTAAAGCAAACAAAGTACTGAAATCCAAAAAAAAAAAATGCTAAAACTATAAAATAAATAACATAAATGTAAATCGAACTCTGATATGAGGTCGTGGCAGCTCTCTCAATTAGTCCTCATCAATGGGATCTCCCTCCATCTGGTTTCTCTCTCCACCTGTATCTGCAGCTACAACACCATCATTTGCATGTTTCTCCTGCTGCATGGCTGCTACTCTCCCCCTGCTGAAATGTTGGCCTGTCCCCAGGCCACTGAGAGTAAAGCTCAATATCCTGAAGGGAGGGCCACTGGTATGGGGCAGGTCCTGGATGCACTGCAGCTTTAGAATAGTGTGCGTAAGTGACTATGGTGGCTCTATAATTGGCAGCCTACTGCATAAACAGATGTTCTTGATTTGCCTCAATCCTATCCAATTGCCTCTTGATCCCCCTTGGAGAAGGGTCAGGTTCAGGTCTGTCAGTAACAGGTGCTGGTGAAAGTGCACGAGGCTGTGGAAGCTTTGCAGGCTCGTCCTCGCCTACTGTCTCCTCAATCTTGCTGAGGCAACGATCTTTGATAAATGCAGCAGTAATAGGTTGCCTGATATCATCCTGAGGGTGATCTGGAACATATACTCCATGATACCTGCACAACTCAGAGATAAGAGATGGAAAAATCAAAGATATCCTCTTCTTTAAACGCACTGCCCTGTAAATGTCATCAGAGATAAGGGATGCAACATCCATGGAGTATTTCTTGAGGATGCTATAAATGATATAGGCCTTAGGAAGACTGATGTCTGATGTGTGCCTAGTGGGATTGATATTGGCCCACAAGAAGGTTGTCCATATCTGAGTGATAGTGGTCAAGTGAGCTCTCTTAATTTGTTTATCTTTGTCCAGTTCTATCCCTCTTCTAACACACAACTTATCTATCACTCTTCTGTTCTTAAATCCCAAGCTGGAATTCACACATGCACCCTTCATTCTTTGGAATTTGCACAGGCCATCAGCTCCTAGATGGATGGGGTCCTCCAAAAATTGTCTGATGGTATCTTTGTCATAAAGAACCTTGGTGCCTCTAACAGAAGACTCCCTAAGTGTCTTGGAACGATCTGAACTGAAGGCATTAGCATAAAATTCTCTGACAATTATTGGATTGAACGTATCAGAAAGATTAGCCAATTTCTTCCAATTTCTTCTTTCTAGCTCATTTTTGAAGTCTTCATACTCTCCATCACCCAATACCACTTTCCTTTCCGGCACAAAGTCATGCTTTAGCATCTTCAAGTACCTATCATAATTTTCATCAGTTAGGAATTCAGGTGCATTATTCTCATAGTCACAATTGTGTGAAGGGTTCTTTGTGCGTGCCATTCTGCAAAACAAACCAAGTTTTGAACAAATAGTTAGAGAAGGTATATTAAATTCAAGTAAATACTTCTCTTTTCAAGTGTGATTGGTCAAAACCTCTTCTTTACATGCCTCATTAAATACACTTGTGCACTTCATCAAGCACATGGAGTTAAATAATAAAACATCTCATGGTCATGTAAGCACCATTTCAGTTCATGGATCACAAATAAACATCCCTTTACATGCCTTTATCGTAATCATGATGTATCTCATGTATAGATCACAAGTCAAACCACTTTTATTACAAGTTCCTTCAACAAGACCATTCTACTCATGACTACAACATAGCTTAGAATGTTAATTTAAAATCAGCACACTCAAATTGTTGTTCAGAAACACTTCCACAAACAAAATTGTCTCTTGCACATTTTATCGAACACTTGGAAGACAAACTGAACATTGAACATATGAAGCATGTGTACCACACTTAAATCAACAGTTCTAACATGACATTAAGTATATGATCAGTTCAATCAACTCAGGATCGCACAAACTTACTTTTCACATCCCCCAAATTCTAATTGAACTCTAGGTTTACAAATAATAATAATAATAATAATAATAATAATAATAAAATAAACAAAGAAATAAGTGAAGGGAGAAGAGCATACCTGGCCCGTGAGTGATTGAGAGGTGTGTGCGCAAGTGAGTGAGTGCGTTTTATTTGTGTGCAATAGAGTGGGTAAGTGCTTGTACAGTGATGTGTTTTGTGAGTATTTCAAAAAAAAAGTGATGTGTTTTGTGAGAGGGGACGAAAGAGTGTGAGTGACAATGTGAGAGTGTGTGTGAAATCAGTGTTTAAAAGAGTGAGTGTGTGAAGTGAGTGGGTGAGAGTGATTAAGCTGCTACAATTTTTTTTTCTGTTATGAACCTCTCGCTTAAGCGAGAAAAGCAAGAACTTGTTTTCATGTTACTCATTTGTTTCACTGCAGACCTGGCTCAAGCGAGTGAATATCAGAATCGAATCAACTTTTTTTTTCCAGAGAAACTCGCTTAAGCGAGTTACATTTTCGCTCAAGCGAAATATCCATTTTTAAATTCGCTTGGTTTTGGCTTAAGCGAAGGTTTTACAGAATCAACATCTATTTCCCTTCTTGCATCTCGCTTAAGCGAGATAACTTTTCGCTTGAGCGAGATTCTCAGTTCTGCATAATTTTTATCAGTTCAGAATACAAAAGTTCTTTCAATTTCACAACCTCCAGGTTCAAAACTCACAAAACTTACCTCCATTACTTAACAATGACTCTCAAGCATTCCATACACCATTTTGGACCTGTGGAAATTCTCAAATTGAACATGTTAAGTGTTAAAAACACAAAATCCACATGAAATTCATACTATTGTAACTTCACACAACTCAATGCCCAAATTTTGTTTCACTCGCTATTCTTGCCTTTTAAACACTTACACATTCTACTTATACCATTTAAAACTTGTGGAAGTCCATAAAATTCACAATTGTGCCATTCTTCCACAAAACACACTTTTTGTTAAAGAAAAGCATGTTTTGACCACTTGAGCAATTTCACCTCAGCATCATAGAGTTCACTAAAAAACTAGCCTAATACTAGAAAAACAACATCCAAAAGCACAGAATGAGTTTGTTCTCAAGAGATAGGAAGCAATTTATCACAAATAAAGAAACACAGCCTCATACTCCAAAATGTGCTTAACTCAACATTCATTCTTTCCATCATTACATATGCATGAAAAACAACATTTTGGAGATATAGCTATTCTAAAACTCAGATGATTAGCAGTCTAGGCTCATAAACAAAAAAAAATTCATTCAATTTCACATGCATTTTTTTTTTCACAAGTCACAACCCTAAATTTCATTTTAAGCACAGTTCTTGCTCCCTAATTAATCAAACCCAATATGTTCATCATGAGAATCTTGTGGAGAGTCTAAGATCAAACAATCAAGCACAGACTCCACAAAATCGAAAGATTACAATTAAACTACACAAATTACAAAAAACTCAAATCTAACAACACAAATACAATTGAAATTCATAAATCAAAACTATCTATATTAAAAACATAAAAGCACACAAAAGAGATTGGGTTGCCTCCCAATAAGCGCTCTTTTAACGTCACTAGCTTGACGCACAAAAGTTCATCATGGTGACCACAAACAAGAATTGAAAAACAATCCCTTCTTCTTTCTTGGCCTCTTTATTTTCTTAACCCTCTTTTTCTTCTTTCTTTTATTACTCCATCCTAATTCTCTTTCAATTCCATCATTCAGTTCCAATCCAAATGTTTTAGGTTGGAAATAAAAATCCATTTTAGCATTGGAAATATGATTATACATGTGAATTTGTTTGAAAGAGATAGGTAGAGCATCATTGTGTTTATCCAGCATATCACCAAACACAGAATCAACATGTTCAACATCAAAAGCCATATATGTGCTCTGGTGATTGTGTGAAACTTCAGCAGTTTTGGAGTTAACCTCATCCTCAATTACCTTCTCACTTACCTTTTCAGCATCAATTTCAGTTTGCTCACCATTAACCTCGTCATTGTTGGTTGTTGATTTATCCTTTTGCTGCTCTGCTATCTGTTCAGCCAACCGTCCCACCTGAATCTCCAATTTTTTTATAGAGGCCTCTGTATTCATTTGATTGATCATCGAAATCTGCATAAACTGAATTAGAGTATCCTCCAATTTTGATATCCTATCTTGTTCTGGTGGTTGACATAACTGGTATGGTGGTGAGGGAATATGAGAAAGTCCATGTTCTTGCCTCCATTGTTGATGCACTTGAGGTTCCTTCTGTGAAGATGATTGCTGCATTTTCATGAGTTGCATGGGAAGATTAACCAATTGCTTGGAGATCTCCTCTAATTGTTCAGCAAGCTCCATCATCTTTCCCTTACTCAAAGCTCAAAGAGATGTGAGAAATAACAAGATATATACAAAATAAAAAGAAAGACTATACACAATATTAACAATTACTCAAGAAACACAAACTATTGTGATGACTTAGTATATGACGCAATTCCCCGGCAACGGCGCCATTTTGTTGAGAGATTTTTTCTCTATACTAATACTACTTTTAAAATCCTCAAGACTCAATTGCAGTATAGAATAGGGTTTTGTCGTATCCGCAGGGAATTGGTAATACTACGTCGTTCAATAGTTTTAGTAACTTAAGTAATGGGGTTTCATAAGATTTTGAGAGGATTTTTGTAACAAACAAAAAATAAAAACAAAGCAAAACAGAATAGAAAACAACAGGGCAGAGAAACTGCTGGGATTAGATTCCATTGATTAACCTTTCTATATCCTACTGATTCAAATACATATCATGTCTATGCATATGATTCCTCCCACCATTTCTTATCTAACTACCCAGTCCCCCGGCGTAGAAGATTATCAACTCAACTATATTAATCTTCAATCCCTTGATCAATTAACAATAATGAGTAGCATTAAGCATGGATGTTTGAATAGACTAATGATCTAACCCTATCCCTAGATCTTAGAGTCATTAGATGATTTCTCCTAGTTCAGATTTAAATAGTCAGTTCCCACCATCCTATTAAATCTAAATTCATGTTCTAGGTGATCAATCCAAAACAAGCATGAAGCACAAGAGAAAATCACTAAATCATAAACAAAGGAACATGATAGTATATAAACTGAATCAAATAGAACACATAGAGATTTATCAACTACATCTAATCCCAACAAGAGAGATTAGTTATCCATTTCCATGGATAACTTTACAAACATGGAAAAGAAGCGAGAAGAACCGAAGACTCCGCGATGTTTCGCCGTCAAATCCGGCACCCAAGCCTCCTCCCCAAGTGCTCCTAGCTTTCTCCCCTGTTTCTAAGGTTTGGAAGTGAAGAGAAATGAAGAAAATATGGAAAAATTCGAACTCCCTCTGTTCTGCCCTGTTTCAAGCCATTTATAGACTTTAAACCGTCTTAATTTCGCTCGAGCGAGATTCTTGTTCGCTCGAGCGGGTGGCTTTCTTCATGTCTGGGTTTCCTGCACCGCCATAGCTCGCTTGAGCGAAATACCATCTCGCTTGAGCGAGATCTTCCCTGAAACTTTGGCTTGAGCGAATTTTCTTTGGCTTGAGCGAGTTCTTTTCCCTAAAATGGATTTCTTCACCCTCTTGTTGCTTTTCTTCAATGAAATCTTAATGGAAATTCTTTAACATCCATTCCTACATCAAAAATAGGGATTAGAATCTAAATTCAACATAAAAGCTATACTAATTCTAATTATTTACTAAACTACACAGTTGAGGGTTAATTGATATGAAATTCTACACTTTTATCAAAGATAAGTGCCCAAAGTAATATGGAAAACTACGTAAAATTGACACTTATCACTATGCTAGTTTAAAAATATTAAATTGTTCCTCATCAGCATCTAAACCATTAGCTAAAAATTGAAAGACACCACAATGAATAGTAAAAAGGCATATGAAACATTTAAAAAGAAGTAACTTCCAGTATTAGCTAACCTTACGAGGTTCTTGAGCTGCATAAAATGAGAAATCAATGCTTTGTAATCAGAATAGTGATGGCTATAAATAAAAACACGATTCAATCAGAAATGTTAAGGTGTGATGGATCATCCTAAAGTTTATCTAATAGGCTTTACAAAAAGGAGTATTTGATACTTTAGAAAAAACATAAAATTCAAAAATAAAAAACTGACCTTCCTCCTAAAGTTTAGGATTCTACTAACCATGAATCTAACTCTTAAAGCATGAATTATTGATTATTGATCAAGTACAAAACATAACAATAAAGAAACATCTAAAAGTTTCATGATTTTCATGCATCTAAATATTTCAAAACCATTAAGGCGGAAGAATTCTAGTAAAAGGAATTTTTATACCTTCAAAAGAAATTTTTCTAGAAGTAATGCCTGAAGCATACTTGAGCCCAACAGAAAAACCCCTGAAAATCATGTAGAAAGAAATCTTTAGGTAAGTAAACATGATTCTTATCTTCAACGGTCGAAAATAATTTGGAAATTGGAAAGATAAGTCTTGTTGTGTGATGAAGTATTAGAAAACTAATGTAAGACAACATAACAGATAATCAATGCACGCTATGTCAATGTAAACAAATGATAAGTTTTAGATTGAGAACAGGAAAAAAGCTTTACCTAGCATAGCATATTTGCAAAACTACTATTGCAACTTAAAAAAACTAGCAAACTGGCGCATAACAACTATAGGCCATGCAAAACAAATATTTTTATTTTAATAATAATCTATGTATCTCTGCTTGCGCTTAACACCATAGTTTTTCAGAATCAAACAACAAATCAAAGGAAATCAATGACGACATATAAAATTCACAATAAAGAGAATAATAAACAGTATACACAGTAATATACACAATATAACAATAAGGACATAAAGAAGTGAATATATAGACATATACATTAGGAACAGATAAATTGGGGCAAAACCTCATAATCAATCAGAACACTGTGAAGTAAATATGGCTTCATTGGTAGATTCACTTGGTAACTTTTCCACATACGAATGATCCTAACCCTTATAGTCGAATTACTTTTACCCGAACGTGAGTTACTTAGTTGATTGAAACGTCCAACCGTCTCTATCTCTATTAGAGAAATTTTAGTTCAATTTCAGTTCAACTCAGTTCAATTCACAGGAGCAAGCATACGAAAATAAACTTGGTAGATGGGTAAATTTATAGGATACAGTTGTTGCTTACAGGTTAGAGGGAGCCTTTAAAATAATTGGAATTGGAATCCATCTGTAAATCAACATAAACATATGGTCCTGGTAGCATGAAGCAAGATGACGACCAGCTTGGAGAGTATCAACCCACACAATTGTTGATTGCAGATATACATCTTGCCATTTCTTCAAGAATTCTAGAGAAGCTGCCAAAAAAAAATGTCACAATTAAACCATTGACGCACCCTTTAGACCTGCAATTGAACCTGAACGAAGCTATGAGAGTAGGAGGGGGAAAGGAAAAGCACGTCGGCAACATGATGACGGAAAGGGTGGACGACGTCTACCTGTGAAGGGGATGATGATAGTGTGTGAGAAAATGGGCCAGCAACTAAATAAGACAAAGTTAGTTATCCCTAAAAAATGCCCCGTGAAGAGTAACCGAGATTTGAAAATATAGGGTAGAAGATAATACTAACCTTTTTCTTTCAAAAAAAAAACCAAAACCTATGATGATCATTCATGACCAAGAAGTAGAACCAGCTCCAGTCCATGCCTAAGGGCTGACAAGTCTTGTTTTATTTATATTCAATAAATGTGCAAATGACCATCAATAAATCTGCAGATGACCATCATACTAGCAACTCACCAAGATGTTCAACATTAAGGTCGAACTCCTCAGACAACACTTGCTGATGCTACACACGGTCATATGCCACCTCGTGCGTTGCCTCACTTTCACCTCGACCAATCGGTATAAAGTAGCAAGAAACAAACTGTTGAGCATCTTACATAATTTCAAGCAGCAATTTGTTCTTTTGATGGTCACACATTTCAAGTGGGCTATTTAGTGTTCCAATAGAATTGTCATTGTTTGAAAAAAAATTCCAGCATGCTTGTAATTCTTCTCTATGGCAAATTTAATAGCTTCTGCACTGCCCTTCTCAATATAGGTGGTATGAAACTTAATGTCACCATCAGTTACAAAATCTTCTGCACAAAGCAATCAAGAACATCTAGTTTTAAAATTCCCCTCGTGATATCTTACGATAATAGCAATACAGTACCTCCCTTTAAGAGAGCTTGCATCTGTTGTGATCATCATAAATTTCAAGTTGGATTGCTGTTCTGGAGGGGTTGTTGAACTCGACCCAAAAAAACCACGGTGTTCGTGTTTGAAGCCTCTTTTTGGTTTTACAATGAGAAGGATAAGAGTAAGGATCAAGAAGCACTTAAAGGACTTGGAGGAACAATGACAAAGGCTAGAGCTAAAAAGGCCACAAAGACTCTTCAGCAAGTAGTGGCAATAATACTTGAAGAAAATGTGGCTGAAGTGATGACACCAAAACTTATGAAGATCATTCATGCCCAAGAAGTAGAATCAGCCCCAGTCCATGCTTAAGGGCTGCCAAGTCTTGTTTTATTTGATTTCAATAAATTTGCAAATTAGCAATTGAATAAGTTGGGTCCAAATGCATTATGTTGCTGAATTTTCTTTTAGTGTGTTTAATCCACTTAAAGGGGGGTGTGTGTGTGGCGTGAAGAGTAGTAAAGGGAGGGACCCATCCCTTTTTTAAAACTCATTGAATTTTTTTTTTTTTGAATTTGAATAAGTGCTGAACGGAAGAGTTGCATCAGCAAAAGGCAAAATATTGGAGAGCTATCAAGGTCACGGAAGGAGTTACCATACAAGGGAAATTAAGTGTATAAAATGGGATGTTTTCTTGTCAAAACAATCATTCAAGGTGGAAGAGAGTTATTTTCTCGTTTAATTGGTGTAATAAAAAGCTTAGGATTCTTTGTGCAACACTTAGTCATCCTAGATTCTAGGCTGAAATTTGCTCCTTTAAAAAGAGCACATTATCATTGTAATTTTCAAATTATGAATGATAAGCTTATTGAATTTTCGAAATTCATGTATAGAGAGTGATTCTCTTGATTTCTTGAGTGACTCAAGAACCTGACATATCAAGAGATAACCACCCCTTTGTGTAAAGTATTCATCTCTCTATTCCACTAAAATTCATCTCATTTTTTGTCCATTTCTTTCTTGCTTCCAATTCTTCGTCATTCCTCCTTACAATTCATAGTTTTCAGCTCCAAAGCAATCCTAGACGATCCATTTCAGCCCTTGCATCAACGAGGGGCATATGAATATTTTTCTCAGTGTGGTGGTGAAATGAAGATATTGTTTAGACTAACTTCGAGACTTTGTGTTGGGAAATCAAGCCCACCGGTGGGAGATGGGTCGAATGCAAGTGTTATGGTATGAGGGCAAGTGCCCTCACTTAATTTTGGAAAACATTATAAAAAAAAATTGAGTAGTAAAAGAATGTGGTTCTTTATGACCCCTTTGATAAAAAAGGCCCTCACGTATATCCCACATTGCAAAATGTCATCACTTTTGTCCCACATTACTAAATGCCCTCACTTAAGTAGTAAAAGTATGTGGTTTCTGATGGCCCATTTGGTAAAAAAATGTCTTTACTTGTGTCCCCTTTGATAAAAAATGTCCTCACTTCTAATAGTATAAGCAAAATTTTTTTTGTTACGAATTTATATGTATATATTGCCCTCACTACATCAAATATCTTGATCCGTCCCTGAGTGGAAGCATCTTTGTCATGAAGTTCTTCATGCAACCACGAGACACCTCTTCACCAAACCACACAAAAATATATATGCACGATCAATCTCATTACAAACATTACTCGTCAACTAGAAAATTTGCATGGGATAAATACGAGTAGAAGATAATATCGATTTAGCCAAACAAACACGCCATGCACGATTAAGGAGCTCAGTTGTCCAAGAAGTTGGCTCCTTTGAATGTTATCCAAAGAGGACTAAAAAAGAACTTTGGACACACGCCCTTAATTAAGAAAACCCAAGTACTTTTGGAGGCTATTTACAAAAAGGATCCTTGTCACATGCTAAAAATCGTCCTGCAAGTGCCTTAGTGTACCTTTTGAACATAAATCTACATATTTCTGAAAATAGATACCCAACTCATAAGATAAGAAAAAGTCTTAAAGAACCTCTTGAACCAGCCAAACCTGGAAGATCTTCCTTTTGCATAATATAAGAGAACATGATCGGTATTTTTAATGTGTTTGTTCATTTGCAAGGACTTAAGTGCTCTGAAAAATTAACAAGATTGGAAGGCTTTTTAGTTGATAAAGTCCTTGAACGACATGGAACAAACAAAAAAGTAATTCATAAACCATATTCCTTCTAACTTGCATGTTCACTTTGTGTTAGTAGTAGTTTGCATCTCTTTTTTTATTAGTCTATTTGCCATTATATGACCGTGTTGCATACACTGTTATTTGTGTTACTTAAGCGGTTTCATGTTTGAACTGGATGCATGTTTGTCAAAAAAATAAGGTTATTGGAGAGTGATTCTGTTTTGGGAAGTGCTTAGTGTTTGTTAAAAGGGTGAGTGTGACTTTGGGAACCTGAATTGAGGATGACAGGGGGCATATTGACTTGAGTTCTATTTCTGTGTACACTTACCCATTGTTTGAGTGTGAGTGCTTATAGCTAACTTATTTGTACCTGCTTGAATCTGACTTGACATGCATATCATTTGAGTAAATGTAGTTGTGTGTGAGATGTAAGTAGAATTTCTTGTTGGCATCAAGAGTTCGTGATTTAATTGTCCCGTAGTAACCCAATTTGAGCCTTATATAGGTGGTTATTTCTTCGGTGCCTTACTTTGGTGAATCAGTTGATTGTGTCAGGTGATCTACAATTGAATTGAAAGAAAATAGCTTGTATGAATAGGCTTCGCATCTTAGCTGTGTGAAAAAATAGAGAAGAAAATTAAGGTATGTATGTGCCTCCAAAAAATAGAAAAACAAAGGAAGTAGTGAGGTGAGTATGAGTATGGGAGTATTCACTTTCTTTATCTTCCAATTTCACCATTTTATTTGCAAAAAATAAATAAAAAAGTTAAAATAAGAGAGGAGAAATGTTTGGCATGTCAGTTTAGCTAGCTTAAAGCTTATTTGACTAGCTTGAAAGCTCTTCAAAAGTGTTTGGTGAAGGAGCTTATTTTGGTAGCTTAAAGCTTTAAACTATATAAGCTATCTCAGGTAGCTTATAGCTTAAAGCTTATAGCTTATTATATTTATTCTCATTTTTATCCTTATTATTACATTAAAATTCCACTATTACCCTTATATATTTATAAAAACACTAAATCTATTTTCCCTTCACACTTACGTATGGAGTTTCTGCCACCATTCCCGCCACACCGTTGTGCACCACAAGTATTATAAATATTATATTAATAAAAATAAGTAAAAATTAATATTATATTTTTAAGATAATAAATAACTTAGGTTAATACAAATATTTAAAGTGATAATAATTTTAATATTAATATTATATAGGTATTAATGTGAAAATAATGTAATGTTAAATACTTAAATATAAAAATAATTATACAAGTATGTCATTTTATAATTTCAGCTTGTTTAACAGCTAGTTTTACCAAACACTTTTGTTTCAATCACGTAGTTTTTCAGCTTTCAGCTATCAGCTATCAGCTAGCTTATGAGCTTTCAGCTATCAGCTAGCTTATAAGCTTTCAGCTAGCTATTCAACTTTCAACTAGCTTATTAGCTTAACATGCCAAACATAGCCAAAGCCTAAGTTTAGCGATTGCTCTTGTGTGTTTAATAGAAAAATGATCACTTGATTGTTTTCGTAGCCCTATGGAATTCTCTTGGGTGTTACAACTTGGTGAAATCTCTTCTTGTTGCTCATGACTGCCTTTACCCCTTCTTTTCCATAGTCTCTTCATTCTAATTTTCTTTTTTGTAACTTTTTTTGTACATCAAAAATTGATTAGATACTTTTGATTTTTCTCCTCCTTCCAATCCTTTTGCACAAGTATTTCACCAAAATAAAAATGTGACATCCTCCAATGACCCAAATTCTTCCACATGCCCTTCAATAAATTCACTATCGCCCTCTTGTGCAATCTTCAACACAATTCATTATGGGCTCGTTTGGTGGTCAGAATAAGATAAGAGTATGATAAGAGAAATGATTGAATTTAGGGTTAGGGTGCTAAAAAAGAACCAAAAATCGTATTCCTATCTTGTCAGGATAATTCTATCTCAGCTCCCTCATAAGGATAATGTCACGACCCACTCTAGGTGCATGACCGGCGCACAGACTAGCAACAACCAAACTCTCTACTAGCCTGGCAAGCCTATAGATAAGACCACAGTATGGACACATAAATCAAAGTATCAAGTTCTACTGAAATTTCGACAGAGTTTCCTTTGTATTTTCAACATCAACCTCATCAAAATGATAAATACCTGTCATAACATATATCTAGAAACCCAGCAACCAGATATTACATCATAACAAAATAACACCATCATAGGGTCTTAAGAGTACAAACCAAACAAAGCGCTAACATAGTGAGTTTAATAATTACAACTCAGAACCAGAAAACGACTCTCTATCCCTTTGGCTGCATCATACTGGAGTCGACCAAAAAGAACATACTAGCGACCGCACAATGGAGGCATACCAAAACAAGTGAAGACTCCTAGGTAACTCAGCAAGGCCCAGAAATCCGCTACACAGCTGCTTGTGAATCTAAAAAAAATGGAAATAATAATGGGGTAAGTCACAAAGACTTAGTGAGGCATAATAAATAAAGTGCGCGGAAAGGAGAAGCACTTAAGGCACGATCATTAAAACCAGATTTTTGGTATATCATATATATACATAAGAAACTTTAAATCAATATCCTCTTGGACTTTTTTATAAATCTCTGAAAGCTCCATACACTTTTACACAAGCTTTAAATTCAATAACGGAATAACAAAAATTGGGAGACTTTTTTACCTAGATGGTGTAATTTGGAAGATTTATTACCAAAATGGAGCAACTTTTTTTTTATTTACAGGTTTAGTGTAAATCGTTAATCTCATTGGCGATATCATCTTTTTTTTTCTTTTGATTTTGGGAAATCGCCACTACCAGTGGCGACACCCTATAATTTTTTATTTTTTTTTACTTTATTTGTTAGTGACGGAATCGTATCCGTCACAAAATCCTAGTATAATATAAAAGGTATTAGTGACCCAATGTGAAGAGAGATAGCATTCGTCACAAAATGTCTAGCGACGGAATTCTATTTGCGACGAAGTATATTTCGTCTCAAAATCCCAGTGAATAATGAAAAATAAGTTAGCGACGGAAATTGAAGTGTGAATACATCCGTTGCAAAAGTTTTAGCGACGGAATTTGTGACGGACACATTTCCGTCACTAAAAAACAAAGTCAAAAAAAAAAAAAAAAATTGGTGTTGCCACTGGTAGTGGCGATTTCATAAAAAAAAATTAAAAAAAAAGAGATATCGCCACTTCAACTGGCGATTTACACTACTTTTGTAATTAAAACAAAAGTTGCACTAGTTTGGTAATTTTTTTTGAAAATTGTACTAACCATGTAAAAAAGTCAAATTGGGAAGCACCTTCATCATTCAACAACAATCACCTCCACAAACTATATGCATATAGGCTGCATTGTCTCTTCGTTGCGACAAACGGTACGCTACTAAAAAGCACGAATTTGCATAGTCACATTATCTCTTCGTTGTGACGAACGGTATTATACTATGACAAAAAGTGCATAGGTCGCATTATCTCTTCGTTGCGACGAACGGTACATATGTCGCATTATCTCTTCGTTGCGACGAATGCTAAATATGTCGCATTATCTCTTCGTTGCGACGAACGGTAAATATGTCGCATTATCTCTTAGTTGCGACGAACGGCTTTCCGAAATATAACTCATCACATAATTTTCAAACATAAGATTTGATAGAATATTATATAGTTTTAGGTTCAGCTCAAAATACCAAAAATATATATATTATTATGTACTAACATTTCAAATCTCATTAAGCTTCATTTTTTCCTTCTCATGAGTTTAATTTCTAAACTTTCACATAGTCATCACATCACGTTCTTGAATCTTCTAAAATCCTTAAAAAGAAACTTAAAGCTTAAATATCACAACGCATAGAGTAAAAAAAAACATCACAAGTGATCAAAAGCCAAAGGTTTGCAGCAACAACAACAAAACTGAGTTTAGGCACCAATTAGTTCATGTACTTCAAAACATGGTATAAAACTCATGGACATAAGATATAATATATAAAGAGCTTGAACTGAAAATATAGTTTTGTGTTTCTCCCATGAAAATTAAATATAAAAACTTGCCACTTTATAAACTATGCACTCACAACTATGAAGAGCAAGCTCAATCTCTTCCCGTGCCCTCCGCTTGACCAAGAGAAGCGTCACCCCGTGAATCTACGCATCAATAACGGGTAACAAAAGAGATTAGGCAAAACACCCAATTTATGAGACTTAGGGTTTTAAAGGAAATCATGAAAATAACACAAACACTTGATTTCCTACTATGCTATGATAATACCCACTACTAGTTCATGCCATAAAAACAGATTTCTTAATCTTTGAGTTGAAAATTTTACCTCAATGAATTCTAAATAGCACTACCTAAGAGATGAGAAGAGTCCCAAATACCCACTTTCACAGTTCCAAATACTGTGAGTAAGAGAGCTTGAGTGAAGAAATGATGGAGGAAATATGGAATGAAAATGGAGAGTGAAATCAAAGTGGGAGGAAGGTGCTGGAATAAGAAATTGAGGAATAGAGGATGGAGTCCACCTTTCTTTTTTTTTTCGACAGTGAGAAGAAATGGGTATTTTACCCACATTGCTATTTCCTTCTCAATATAAGCTGGCTTTCATTCTTTCTTTTTTTATTAATATAACTTACTAATACTACTAATACAGTGCGTTTCAGATAACTTTTACATATGATGAACATGATAAGATAAGGGACAAGATTGTGTTATCCTATTTTGCTAGCGCAACAAACAACAAAATTAGATCAGGATATGATTACACTATCTTATCCACCAAATAGGCCCCATGATTCGAGTTGAGAGTTCACAAGCTCTCACCATTGGCAGCATCGCTAGCCAAGAAGCCTTCCGCAAAAAAATTCAAACCGGAATCATTGCCATTAAATTCCTCCGACACATAGGCTATGTTTGGCATGTTTAGCTGATAAGCTAGCTGAAAGCTGAAAGCTTATAAGCTAGCTGATAGCTGAAAGCTGATAAGCTAGCTGAAAGCTGATAGCTGAAAGCTGAAAAGCTACGTGATTGAAACAAAAGTGTTTGGTAGAACTAGCGGTTAAACAAGCTGAAATTGTAAAATGACATAAAAGGACATACTTGTATAATTATTTTTATATTTAACATTACTTTATTTTCACATTAATACCAATATGATATTAATATTAAAATTATTATCACTTTAAATATTTTTATTAGCTACAGTTATATATCATCTTAAAAATATAATATTTATTTTTATTTATTTTTATTAATATAATATTTATAATACTTGTGGTGCGCAGCGGTGTGGTGAGAATGGTGGCGGAAACTGCATACGTAAGTGTGAGGGGAAAATAAGTTTAGTGTTTTTATAAATATATAAGGGTAATGGTAGAATTTTAATAAAATAATAAGGATAAAAATGAGAATAAATTTAATAAGCTATAAGCTTTAAGCTATAAGCTACCTGAGATAGCTTATAGCTTAAAGCTTTAAGCTACTAAAATAAGCTCCTTCACCAAACACTTTTGAAGAGCTTTTAAGCTAGTCAAATAAGCTTTAAGCTAGTCAAATAAGCTATAAGCTAGCTGAAATGACATGCCAAACATAGCCATAGTCAATTTTTCAAAAAAACCATAAGTTTATCATAAAAGTAAGGGTTTTCTACATCACAAGTATATATGAGGTAAAATCACCTTATCCTTGAATGACTCAGTAATAATTTGACATATATCATGAGTTGTCATTTTCTAAGACACGTGTAAAATGTTATTAGCCCACTTAAACTACAGTGATTATAACTCATATTTAATTAACACCATTTAGAAAAGTGAAAGAAAATTTCATTTTATCATATTTTTGGTACTCCTAAAATAACGAATTATTCACTTTGGTCCCACCATTCAACTCTTGGACTCATCAAATGGCTCTTCGACCCGATAAGGATAATTATATCTTCACACCTCACTTTTGAGGTGTGGAGAGGTGGAAGAAGAGAGAGATAGGAAGATAGGAGAGAGAAAGTAAAGATCTGATATGTGTTTTGATTGATAAAGAAGAGAAAAATAAAGAAAATAGAGGTGGAAAAGAAGTGGAGAGGTGTGTATATATCATAACTCACTCAATAGATATTAGCTAAGTTACAAACATAATTCAACTTAACTAGGATTGTTCCCGTGCGATGCACGGAGACACGATTCTACAATTTATTAAAATGAATTAGACAATTTATAATTGAATTATACCATTTATTAAAATGAATTAAACATAACGGGTAATTTAATCATTTTAATATACTTGATTGTAATCATTTTATTAAACTGAACTCTACAACTTATAAATGAATTAGGCAATTTACATATCATACTTTTTTTATAGTAGGAAGTGATTTACATATCGTACTTGATTGTTTTACAACCTTTCCAATTATATAAGTTAAAATTAATCATTTAAATATGTATATATTATAATTATTTTACAATATTATTATGTTTAGTCAGATTTATAGCATATATTCATATAAACAGGAACAATGAGTCCATGATTTCGGCCAAAGGTGACTACATCTAGTTCAACAAACAACCACTATTTACAAAAATGGCAAGTTAGATCCAAATTCAAGTTTAAACATTTAGAGATTGATGATACTATTAAGCACTATATCAATTGTCAAAACACATGTGACAGTTCCAATTCACAAAACAAAACTAATCAATATATATATATATATATATATATATATATAATTGAGCTGCAACATGCACAAAAAGCCTTGAAAGTGATAAAATTAACAAAGGTCGTCAGACATTAGATGTTATCTAATTGATACCTAAAATAAGTAGAAAGCACTGCCAGAAGCATCCCAGGTTTAGTATGTGTTCCTGAATACGAATGATATTTGTACCCATTCTATGAGCAGCTCTATCTAACTGGCCTGCATAAGAAGAGCCAAAAACATCACATCACATGAAGTGTACGCATATATTATTTCTGCTATTGATTAATCTATAAATTATCTCTTATTTGCACAAGTGTTAGGAAAGAGAAGAGAAGCTCAAAAAGTTTCAGCCAGAGCACAAACTGAATCCAGAAGTCAGATCTGAATTAACATTTCACATATAAATGGGATTTAGAAAAAATCTGCCAAGATACTCAAAATGAAGCTCCTCTGCACCAATAACAAGAGCAGAGTGCTAGCCTAGCAGCAAGCATTCGACAACATCACATAACAACAGACATGAAGTGAGTTCACACAATGAATATGACAATAATCTAGCATAGAAAATGATAATTCAAACAAGAACTAATAGTTGGGAATTGCAATTCAGAACAAGGGATAAAGCTCAAGAATAACAAATTATGTAAAAGTATTTTTTGAACTGTGCCCTCTAGTATTTCTTATTTAAAATTCCAAGTATTTTAATAACGAACTAGTCGCTAATTTATTCAAAATTTCGGCAAAGTTACCCTTTTTTTTGAGTTACCTATTATGACAAAAGCACCTGTCAGAGTACTAATTCACCAAACATAACTAATATAACGATTGCTAAAATATATAATCCAACATTGGTGCTCAATATCAAGTAAGAACCAAAATTCCAAAACAGAATAACTCTAAACTCTGTTGATGGGAATAGTAAGATATAGTTAAATAATGATTAGGGAAAAGACCAATGTTTTCTTCATTCCAATTAGTGTCTTTGTCCTGTACATCTCTTTGTCTCTGCATGCGGCCTTATTTGTCCTTAGACCAGTTCAGTATTTTCTATCTCTCATGCAGAAAAAATACCACCCCTTTCACCCATTTTGGCCCTCCACACATTGAAAAGCAAGGAAAAGAAATTGCATAATTTGAAGGTACCAGAATGCTGAAAAATAAAAACAATAGAGGAACTAAAACTCATTGAGAAGAGTCTCAGAAGGAAAATACCATGGTTCACACTTGTGCAAATCAGCATCCGCAATGGCTATAGCATAGAAATAGCTGTCAAGAACCTTCTGTGGGAGGTAGTACATATGAGCTCTTCATTGGTTGGATGAAACCTGAATCCCTTATCTTTCTTTCTAATACTGCAAATAGAAAATGACCAAGGTGATCAAGTCTACATTGTGTAATGTGTATCATTAGCACTCAAGAAGGCTAATACAACTAAAAGAAAGATGAATACCACCACCCCATGGGTAAAATCATAAGTTATCAATTCCCTTTAAACACTTTGAAGTAAATTACTCCCTATCAGAGGCAGGAATGTCCTCTAATCCAAAGTCATTTGCAATTGGAAAGTGTTACCTAAATGAAATGACTAGCTAGAAACAGGACCAATTATTTACTTATAGTTCAGTTCATTAACTGTACGGAAATCTCTCGCAGTTTCATAGATAATTATCTATCCCAAAACAGATCAAGAAGTATTACCATTTTGAATATGTACACTCCCATGGAAGCAATGTATGATGGTTTATTTTCAGCCTCTTCTTGTGAAAGGCCCAAAACTGTCGTATCCACTTGCTAAATGATGAAGCAGTATTAGCCATAAATCAAATTCCTGAAACTTATAGTGTCTTCGTAAAATAATAAGCATGAATTACCATTGCTTTCAGATCTTCTTCTTTGGTCTTCTCATTATAGCAGCTGATAATTGAACTATAATCAACCAACACTTTCAAGTCCCGGAATCAGAACCTATGGCATAGTTTGCCATCAAATCCAGCATAAACAAAATCATAAACGCTTGAGAGGTAAAATGACATATTTCCATAGTGGAATAAAATTTCAAATTTGAACGAACCTGAGAGAAGTTGGAATGTACAGAGTTAAATTACCCACATCAATCAATAGCGAGCATTAAGAGCCATAAGCAAGTTGATTCCCCCAGGGAGGTAAGCCATATTGGGAGACTTCGTAAGCGTAGCATCTGAAAGTGTTGTAGCAGCTCCTTGCAATTTCCTTCGATTAGTACCTTAGACATGAATAAGGATGACAATAAGTAATAGTGATTTTGAATTAAATTGCTCCAAGAAACTATTTGAAAGTTGTAATGATCATCTAATATTTCTTAGCCTTCATATTCATTAAACTAAATAACAAAAACACATAGAAAGGAAGGGGCTAAGGTCACCATCAATTCACCTAATCTATTCACCTAATCTTTCATCATTTTTAACTCCTTAGCAGTTGACCAAGCATTGGGGATCATCAATCCTAGTGTTGAATCAAGTTCCATTTTTTATCCATGTTGTCAATCTTCCCGTGGAAGCATCAAGTGAGAGAGGATTGATGATATCTTGGAATTTCAGCTCTACTACATTTAGCTTTTCAATGCTTTCAAATTCAATAGCAACATCACAGGCTTGTAAAGTAGCCCTAAATGCAAAGCTACCATGATGTTAACAGAAAATTTTAGCAATAAAAGGCATTCACACATGCACACAAAGCACAAATTGTTATTTCATTTCGTTTAATTACTCTTGAACCTCATATTGACAATTTATCGAACACATGGTGGGCACTTAAAAATTCCCTTGCATCACTTCCTGCTTTATGTACATCAACCCCAATATTTCTTAACCAAGCACACAAGTTGACTTAAATGCAAAGAATAAAAAACAAATCATATTCACAAGAAAAATAATCATACTAGAATCGAAATCAGAGAACCCTAAACTTGAGTGGTCATGAAATTGTTGAATTAAAATCCTTGCAACTACTGAAGAATTAAGTAAAATTAGGATAATAAATCCTAAGAAATGTACCACTTTTGGAATAAACCTTGTCTCTGTTGCAAAAAAACAGAGTGAGAATTGGAGATGATGTGGAAGAAGATGCTTGAGTCTCGGCATGAGATAAAGCTTGTCGCAGAGAGAGCTTCTCTCAACCTGAAAGGGAGAAAAGAGAAGCGATGTGATGATAACAGACTTAGGCTTGGCTCGACGGTGGCTGGTGCGCTGGCGTTGAAGTCTCCGGCGGCGAAGGAGATTTAGAGGTGCTGTGTCACTCGGATTCTCAGAGAGAGAGCTACCTGAATCCTTGTCGCGCGTCTTTCTCACAGCTCTTGAACACACCTTCTTGCAGAAACTGCTAGCCAGTTAAAGAAAATTAGGATCTAGACTTTTGAGTGGGGGGTGTTTTTTTTTTAAACTTAGTGGCAGGTGAATTAAATGATATATTTATTTTATGAGCATTATTTGTTAAAGGGTTTTTCATATAAAGCATTGTAAAATGATATATACTTTCTTAAGCGTTTTATATTCCAAGCGCTTTAAAGAATAAGAGAATATTGCTTAAAAGCGTTTTTAATCTAAAGCGTTGTAGAATGAATTACATATTAAAAATGTACACAAGCATATAAAATAAAACCATGAGGCCATGAACAATAAATCATCAAGCATTAGTTCACAAAATGGCCTAGTCTAGTTCAATCAATAAGGTTTGTTTGTAAATATTTTGCTGTAGAATTCATGACTTTCTCTAACATTAGCCCATGAAATGATAAAAAATAATCCAATCAGCATAACTCAGGCATGAGAAAAAAGTGTGAACACACCTTGTCCCAAAAGGAAAAAGGCACAATATGGAAAGAGGGCTTACACGACATATAGTAGCAAGTTTTCATCTCAGTCTCAATTTCAACAACCTATTAAGAAATAATAAAAGATCAAATGTTACAGTAGAGACCAAACACTCCGGGAACAGATTAAAACATAGCGAAGGATAAACTTATTCATGAATAAAACAATCACCAAAAAATAAAATATTCATCAACACAATAAAATCAAAGTAAATCCTATGAACATGGGCAACACAGTAGGTGAGACCAAGATTGAAAAACTCAATAGCTGGTGTAGCAAAAAAAGAAGGGGTATAGATAATTGAGAAACCGAGTAAGATTCAATGATATGAGTTTGAAATTCATAGCTGGGGCATGCAACTTCACAATGCAAAGCACCAACACAACCAAACTCATATATAGAGATAACTGCAATTGATTTTACACAAACCACAAAGGCGGCAGAGTAACCGTAATTGGATTGTAGACACAACCAACCATGTTAGTGGTAAACATGATGGCATTACTACAACAAAACAACAATTTGAATAAGCTGGATTGAGGAAATCAAAATTTTGAAGGCTGAATTCTTGGAGTTATTTGAATAGTGTACTTTTCAAGAGCAACAGAAGAAAAAAAAACCAAAGCAAATGAAGGCTACACTCTTGGATAACAACCACCATCAAAGTGAAGCTTGGATCAACCTGAAAACAAAGAAAAAATGAATTTTCATATTGTAGCTGAAAATTAATAGTCATATAAAAATGGAGGGAGGAAGAAAGAAATGGAAGAGACATCCTAGAAGAAACCAGAAGCAGAAAATAAAATAAAGTAGGATGAGAAAGGAGGCAGAGAGACAACTCAGCAGGACCAAGGAAAACGTATATCAAAATAAACAATGGCTTATATAGTCAAAGATATACACTAAACTATTGCAGTTAGTAAATACATGAAGACAATTTTGAATTCATTTGAAGGGTTACCACCTGGACCGCGTGTATTAGATTTGCATTTCAACAAATGGAAGATTGAGCCTAAAATGAAACTTACTCTTTACTAACATAAATAAATTGAAGAATGAAATTTAGAATAACTTTCCACGAGTTACATGTTTCCTTTTAGCATTGATAATCATTGTCTCCGCATCTGATTATTATCAGTCCTGTTAAAGAAGCCCAAAGTAGAACAGATTATAAACCACATCCAACAAAGCTAGAGACTGAAGTGCCCAAACCAAAAGGAACAAAACCGAGTAGGAAGTATCAGAACAAATGGAAAACATAGGAGGTCAAGAACACATGAGCATGTGATTTAAATAAATATATGGTGATCCTAGGAAAGGGAAACATTGAAGCTCATGAACACATGAGCCTCAGATTTTAATTGCTAAACTAAAGTCCCGAAAAAAGCACATGTATAAAAATCATTGTTAAACTAAGAAAAATAACAAAATGATATTAGTATTAAAATAACCTATTTTGGGTGATGAATCACAATTACATATTAAAACCTTTTCAATAATCAAAACCATATGAAGAACATACAGACCGAATAATTGAGAAGATTCTACATGATTAAAGATTGTAAAATAAAAAAAAAGAATAAAGAATTGAGGACATGAGACAAAGATCTTGCAGAGGTAAATTCGTGAGATGGATAAGCCAATCATATCTAATAATTCAGGGTACATGAATGTCATTATATTATCAAACAAATTATCACCACCACCAGGCCAAGGGCAAGAAACACACACTATAAAGTTTCTCTAAACATGATTTTAAAAGGAAATTAAAAGAATCATTATAATATTTCAATGTTCATGAATGCAAAATATCCAGGCCAAAGGTGTCCAACCTTGACCTGCTACTTCATGTGCAACCATTATATTATGTTTGTAGCTTGAAATGAATCATGGCATCTTCAAAATTCAGGATAATGCACAGCCTTGAGACTACATTTCTCAGACCAATCTATTTCACTTGTGTTCTTTGGAAGTTTTACTTGCTTTAGAGATAATTATTCTTTTCTGCTTTATTTTCTTCTACAATTACTCACTTAGTTGCAGGTGAAATTATTCCATAAGCCATCATGGATATTACTCCCTATGTTCCTTCTACATACTATTATATCAAAGAAACAAAGAAAAAAAAACCTTGCCTAGAAGAATGAGAAACTTACGCAAGCCAGTCATGGATCCAATCTCTGAGAAAGATGATTCAACAAATGATTAGAATGTTCTTTAATGGTTGACACTGTCAAACTTGTCTCCTGCTTTCTTTTGAAAGAAAACTTTGCCTTCAGGTTACTGAATAACTCCCCAACTGCATTTAAATCCCCACCAAAGAGAAAATCAGTGGCAAATTTTTCTTGCTGTTGGCAACAACTAAGAGGTAAACACAAGTAAAGGAAAATAGATACAAATCCACACAAAGCTACACACATCTATCCAAAAGCTATAAGGAATACTGATTAACGAATGATGAGAGATGGATAAAGATTTATTTTTCTTTCAAAACCTCAGCATAAAAGAGAACAATGTGCAGGGAATATGGACTCAATGGTTTACTCACTGGACGAATTTCCCACATCCGAAGAACTATAAGCCTAGTTCTCCAAGTGAATAGTGGAGAACAAAGAGGGATAGTGCAGAAGAAAATGGATAAATCGATTATGAAGGAACAGATGAAGATCCTCACAGTATGTTGTTCAATTTATAACCATACATGTCTGATAGGATGGGTTAAGAGGCTGCTATGCAGTAGACACACAACCTGTAAAGTATAATTAGCAGGGGTTTTGGGAGGTAGAAGGTACCTTGATAGCGCTCAAATCGCATCCTTATGAAGCATCTTAATCTTGGTCAATAGGCAAACGAAAATCAAATAAAGACTGGCCTATCATATTGAACCCAAATTGGCAATCATCACATTTTCTAATAGCTGTTAGAATGTCAAAATTGACACCCTCGCGATAACATCACATTTTCAATTTAAAGCAAACAGAAAAATTCACACATTGAGCTCCATCACATGAAAACAATTTTAAACCCCATTAAAACTAAAACTCTCACCCACATTGGACAAATACCTTACAAATGGTATCAAAACCAACATTAGTTTCAACAAACCAGTTTTTACGATCTCCATTCAAAGTCACAGGAACGCCAACCACCAGCAGAATCCTAACAATTGTGATCAATATATTTTTATGCAAAATATACATTTGAAATTAGACCAAACGATATGAATAAGTACAACACATAACTCTGAGATTAAACCAGTAACAAAAATTAAAAGATAATCTCAAACATAGAGCTTTTATAAGCAGCCCTTGTCTTGTATCTATGATGACAAAATTACAAAATCCACAAGATAGTCCCAACCATACCTTGGTGGGCATTTTGCTTCAGCAAACGTTTCTGCAAGCTGGGCAACATCTGTGTTTCATGTCACCCCTAATAGATAATGTATTTTAACATTCAGACACCTCTTTCTAAAAATGTAAAACCATAAATGAAGATCTAGTAAGATTAAGTATACCCCCAATGATGACAAGGCCATCAAGTTTCAAGTTGTTGCATGCAGCAAGAGCAGCATTAACTTTCTCTGTGGTCCTAATTTGATCTTTCGTCCGACCAAGCAAATCACAACCACCTAAGAAAGTAGCCATAGTGTCATAAGGAGTTAATAATTTTCTGAAAGATAATTGACAAACTAAAACAAATTCATTTGCCATAACCAACCTTGACTCTTGTATGTGGAAAGAACACTGTCAGTTATCTTTAGAGTTTTCTGGGCAAAGAGACCTTCAGAACCACCTGGAGAAAGGAATAAACACATTCATTGGATGAACAACCAACCGAGAAACATCTCACAATTCAATTTATAAGCAGAACAAAAAAGGTAGATAAAAAGAAACCAACAATACATGTCAGATATAGGATGAGTTGGGGGCTGCTATGCAATAGACACACAACCTGTAAAGCATAATTAACAGCTGGCCAGCTCCATGGACATGATCAGTACAACGTAGCTTCAGAGGATAGGAAGAGAAAGGCAGAGAAAGGAATAATGAAGTAGGTTTCAGCTAGCATATAGGAAACGTGTAACAATAACAGAAAGGTTCACCCCAGACAACCCAATAGGCCCAACAAACCTTCACTTGATAACAAAAAAAAAGATGGCCATGAACAGTGCAACGGGATTTTGCAATTTAAGTTAGTAGATGCACAAGGTAGGATATAGCTGATACAATAGGGGAGTACATGATACTCAGCAAGAAAAACTACTTATCAATCATATCACCTTTCTTTTATATTTATTCTAATTAAAAACTACATCACTTCGACATTGGGAAAAGAGAATAAATAAAGGGACCATTATATGGATATTTTTGCATTTATTTGATTTGGTAACTAAAGGCATACCACAAAGAGACTATCTTAACTTGTTCCAAATTATCTACCACACATTTGAAATGAGGTTCCTGAGTTTTATTGGCATTTAATTGTATTCATGATATACTTAGCAATAAAAAGAGCTTTTATATTGGAAATAAAGAAACATGGCACAGTAACTGTATCTATGTCCATAAATATATAATTAGAATAACTCCTTCCTGTGCCACTGTAGTTAGACACAAAAAATATAAGACTTAGGTGTTCTTAAACAACAATACAATTAAAACAACCTTAGTTTCCTGCTGACTTACAAATGCTTTGTTCGTATCTCATTAGACATTGGCAAGTATAATGCACATCTTAGCGTATTAGTGAAGGATAATTTAAAAGTAATGCTAAAAACAGTCAATGAGTAGGCAAAGGATTCTAGAATAATTAGATAGATTCATAATAAAGCATCCACTGGATCTACCAGCTAGATAACAGAAGTTCCTAAAGATGACAAACTTAGATAAGTTCAAAATAGATCATCAACTGGTTCTACCAGCCAACTAACACTGATGCCTATATATTACAAGAAAAGAGAACTTAGGACCTAGATAAGACAGATATAAATTGGAGTGTGTAATTGCTCAGAGGCCAATGACCAACTCCAATTAATGCATCAAAAAGACATAACAGATTTTGACATTCCTACAGATATAATAATAATAATAATAATAAATTGGTTGTTGTCTTTTAAGCCAATCTTCATCATTTGTGAGCTCAGGCATCAAAAAGACATAACAAATTTTGACATTCCTACATATATAATATCAGCAATCTACACAGAGCCTGCACCATCCTTGTAGTAAGGGCCATATTACTCAATCACCATTCTCTTCATCATCAGAGATGACAATAATTTCATTGAGATCAGCCACTTTGGCCTTAGCCACTTTGAGGCATCAACGAATGAACCACAACAGACAGAGATGACGAATTTATAGTAAAGCATGAATGTGGTGAAAAAATTCCGCACCTCTTTTTGATCAGCTGGCTTTGCATACACACCATGTCTTTCCTTCCTGAAAACACAATATGAACATCTCAGCACAATATGGTTCAATTTATAGCAACGAATTTAGAATTCTCCAGATCAAATCAGAGAGCTGTAAAGGAATTAGAGGAGGAGGTAGGGTATAGGATGACAACCTGTAAAGCAGAAAATACAGTTGTTTTGAAAAGTTGATAGATGTCAAAAGTACCATGGTTTGCAGATAGGAAGAAGCGAAGATAGATAACAGATGAGCTCCATAGCCTAGTAGCATCCAAACGATTACAGCGGTTGATGAAGTGACGGTGGCACAGTCGGTGAATAGATTAGGGATTAGGTGCAAAACGATGGGCAGTTGCGTGAAGTGGTGGGACGATGGTGGCCGGAATTCACGGAAGAAAGGTGAAAATGTGTTTGTTTTGAATTTCTATTTTCTATTTTCAAAAACTGAAAAATATTGGAAACATGTTTGGTTTAACTATTTTTAATAGAAAATTAATAATTATCGTTTTAAATACATTTAAAACAAAGCATATATAGTCCACGGTTGCTTAAATATTTAGTTCAAAGTTCGATATTTGAGCGATGCGTATGAGAATTTTTTTTGTTAGAAGTAACTTATTCACTTAACGTGATCTCAGAAACTCGAAGAATTACTCTAATAGCTATCGATAATATATAGAATACATTAGAAAAAGAATACATTAGAAAAAATGTACCTTTAAAAAAAATTAATAATAACAATAAATTTATATCTCATTAATGAATAGTTTATGAATAAAAAATAAAATAATATATGTGTTCATATATCAAATGGAACTATCTGTACCCAAAAAAAGTATATATAAGTAGAACTATCTTTTAAAAAAAACAAGTAGAACTATGGAAGAGCGGGTGCAATGCAATCAAATTACCGAAAAAGGAAATAGTTAGAAAATGAAAAAACTTCACCATATTAACAAGTTTGCCACCGTGTTTTCTGAAAGTTTGAAAATAAAGAAAACGTTGTTTTTTTATTTTCAAAATTGGGGCCATTTTCTGCACCATTTTCTCTGAAAACATTTTCTTTTTTCCAAGCAAACACATTTCCATCTTGATTTTCATTTTTTAGTGAAAATGAAAACAGAAAATGAAGAAACCAAACAGGCCCTAAGTTAGTAGATATGACAACCATTTTCAACCCTTAGCCAATTTTAACACATTTTATGGCCATTTAATAACCATTTCAAGTTGATTCTCAGATACAACATATAATAGAAGGAAAAAATACTAAAGAATTGGATTAATAAGAATCAATCTTCTTCCTGAAACTGGTTTAACCTTAAATTTTTACTTAGTAAAAATTCAGATGAACACATAATAGCAGGAAAAAATACTAAAGAATTGGATTAATAAGAATAATTATACATTTGAAATTCTTTGATCCTATTCCTAATCTGACTCAGACTCTGTTCAGAACAAAGTAGAGTTTGGTATTGACCCTAAAAGACCAAATATGGAGTTCATGGTCTTGTTGGAACTCATTCTCAGATACAATTTTGTTCCAATTCTTGATCAGGTTGTAGACGAAGACACGGTTCATCTTCCACTTCTTCAAGACCAAAGAGTATTCTCTGAGACATGGGTCCAACAGAGTCACTTCCATACCAACCCCATCAGCAGTGCATTCTTTTTCTGCTTCACTGAGAAACTCACACGTGATCCTTTCTTTTGATTTTCCTCTGTAGTCTTTGAAGTTCCTCCTCTCAATCCAGGCTGAGATTTCAATTCCTTGATCTGAGTCAATTCTTCTTCACTGTAAAACTGTGCTGCATGCTCTGCATCCTCTGATAATAACATGTCAAGAAAGCCAGGCTTGAAGAGTTTGGAAGAGAACTTCTGACGTGTCTCCCAGTTTGTGATGCTGTTCACCTTTTCCCATAGAGCTTTGTTGTTCTGGTTCTTGTTCTTGTCCCCCATTGATGATGATCGAACAGGGGAAGAAAGAACAAAAATTGAGAAAGTAGTGTGTGTGAAAGAGATGATAGCAAATGGAGAATCGTATGATCAATATTGAAATGAAAGAAAACAAGTTAACTGTGTGTGAGAGAGTAAATTATAGAAACTGTGAATGAGGAAAAAATTTCATTCTCTCATTGAATTATGTATCTGTATTACAATATGTATATATCAGAAAGTAAAGTAGTTATAACTGTAAGTGGTTAGTCTCTAACTGTCTAATTAAGTAAGTTACAACTTAATAACTAACTAAACCCATTCTCTAATGAACAAGTTTGAAAGAAATGCTCAGCTTTATTTGGATGAACAAGCTTGAAAGAAATGCTTTGGTCTGTGATCATATTCTTCCTGTAGAAAAAAACTCTTCAGGGGGAAATACCATTAATTGTAGGCTACGTATGGGACTGATAAACAAGCATAGACTTTGGTTATAAAACTAGGACTTCAACTCTTCATACCTTCACAGTTTTCAGTAGAAAAGTATGCCCATGAGAGAATGAACAAGAAAAAGAGAGATTGCTTTTGCATGTTTTCTAGTCTAAATATGAAACTTCCATTAAGCAGGAGATGCTGACAGACATGGGGATATGGTGTATGCTTCTGAAATATGCAGCATTGCTGTATATTATACTGTTATTACCTGAAAATATTCTTGACTGCCATCCTTTTGTTCCTAAACTATCTGTAGCCTAATATGTCCTGATTAATACTCGAGACTATCTTTAATCTCAATAAAATTGCAATTTGTGTGCTGAAAACTGGATTTATTGTGGTCACCTGAATTCTTGCACCCTATTAAGATTATAGTTGAATCTTTCAATCCTTTTTGGGGCTATCCCAGGTGATTTCTCATAAGGGATGGATTTTTTATTAGGTTGTTCATGAATTTGAATTTTGCTTCTCATCTGCCTCCTATGGAAGGACGAAGGAGTTACAATACTGGAAAATATTTTTAATTATTGAGTATTGACTATTGTGCCACATATTAGAAATGTGGACAATATCTAGTTTATTTTATTTTTCTGAAGTTAAGGGGAGTCTTCAATCTATTTGCAACTTGCTTATTTGTCTCACTGCATTCGCTTACTCTTGTTTGATGTACCCTTTTATGTCTTAGGGAAAGAGATTCGGATGGAGATGGAATGGTTAACTTGAAAGAATTTTTGCATGGGCTCTTTGATTTGCTAAGAAACTATGATGAAGAAAGTCACAATGATTCACATCATTATGATGATTCTATGGATGCTCCAGCAGGAGTGTCGTTTGCCCAGCTTGAAAAAGATGGTGACTGGTATTTACCTTATATTTTTCATCATTGGTCTACTTTCTTTGAATCTTTATGGTAGTATCTTCATAGCATACTATCATTCATGATTGGGTTTTCATCTCAATCTATGCAGGTTTTTGTCAGATGTTGAACTACTGCCTATAATTGGGAAACTTCATTCATCTGAGTATTATTATATATGCAAAACAACAAGCAGAATATATCATTTCACAGGTACCGAATTTAGCCATGCGATGATTACACTCTCATTGTTGACAAGTGTGTCAATTTTTTCTGATGAAGTCATCTGAATTCTGAACATGCAAATGACAGTTTATTCTGTTGATATTGGCCACTCACTCTTGCCTTGCCTTAGCATTTTCTTTTTTCTCCATTTGATTTTCTTATTGACACTGTTTCAAAATTTATTGCAATTTCATATTATTATTCATTATTCATATATGAAACGCAAAAAAAATAAAATTAAAGCGCACCAGCGGCGGTTCAGACCGCCTTTAGACGTCAATAGAAAAAAAATAGATCCACGGTGGTTTAAACCTCCTTTAGTCACCAACAGAAAAAAAAAAAAAAAAAAAAAAAGACAACCCGCTGATATAAAGATGCATTTGGCGGCGGTTGCCTAGAACTGTGGTTAGTATACCTAGTGGCGCCAAATTTGCCGTTAGTTGTCCAACCCCCGCGAGTCCATAATTAGTGCTAAACCTCTGTTTTCTTGTAGCAGCCAAGAACCATTGTCATTTCTACTCCCGAGTGTATTGTGTGGGAAACGAATTCAAAAACGTTTTTGTAAGACCTGGATTTTCAGAACAAGCTAATTTCCGACTCACGCGTAGAATCAGTGTAAGCGTGACAGGAGTTTGATATTTGAGAAAGATTAATGAAGAAGAAAGTTCAGGAATTGCTTGAGGAATGTTGCGTAGTCATTTTAGGAATTAGAGCGAGTCGTCTGCACACCCGCCTTATGGCAAGCGTGTCCAGAATAGGCTAATTTCGCTTTAGAGCAACGTTTTAAGTGAGATTTCGAATCCTTGGAAAATTTAAAGATTTTCTTTATTTTTCCTTCGACCAGCGTTTCATTTCGGAACTCTGGACTGTACGCACGATAGTATTCACTTTTCGGAAGTCCGACGACGCTAATTTCCTTGCTTCGAAACCCTAGATTCGAGCGATGGATGAAGACTTTTTCTATTCGGGACTTCTAACGAAGTTTCCGTCCGCGTTGCCAGATTTGTTTCGACATTTCCAATCTTTCTTCAGAAGGAAGTTTTGTCGTCTGAGCATCACAGCAAAAAGTAGTTTAACGGGACAGATTAACTTACACCGCCTTTGGGATTTTAGATATCGTTTTTCCCAAATCATAGATAATTGTTTTGAGTTCTGGAATTCTGACGCCAGAATCTCTCTTAGAATTCCTCGGTGGACGTGCTGCAAAAATCGGAATCGCGAAATTTTCATTTTCCCGCGATTTCACCTGCCTATAAATAGCTCGAAAAAGCAAAATCTCTTCATTCTCACCCATTCAAGGCCGCGAGCAAGGAGAGAGGAGGATAGGAGAAATTTTCGCGAAAACTTGACCAATCTTCGTGCAGTTCGTCCCTACTTCTAGGTATTGAGGTAACTAGCATGAATCCTACCTCTGTTTACTGTTTCTGTTGCGTTTCTGAAGTCGTTTCTGTGCTCACAGTTTTGAGCTTTTTCTAAAATTGTCCGATTTCCTTGATTTCTTGGTTGGGTTATGTTCCTTATGTTCCCATGAGTCTAAAACCTCTGTCAGTAATCGCCGATTGCGATTCAGTTGTCCAAGATCTGAAAAATTGATTCAAAACCCCATTAGTCGCACATTTCGAAACTTTATTGTCGAAAAGCTGTAATCTGACTTTGTGCCTTTAGGATTTGTTGTCACGGATGTCATGAGGATCAATGCTGTCAAATTTGTTTTCCGAACTGATAACTTTGAAGTTTTGAGCCTTTATTTTGGACCAAAATGCCCCTGGATAGTCGTATTTCGACCCGATTGTCCGAAAATTGTTCCGACAATTTCTTTGCCTTAGTTTTACCCTAAAACTACCTTGTGAATTGATTTAGATCGAAGAAAAAGTTCGAAAACCCTATTTTCCATAGTGGCCGAAACCTTATTGCTTGGGTACCGTGTCCAAAAATAATTTTTGGGTCTCTATGACCTGAGCCATTGCGTAGCTCTTTCAATTGTCGAAATTTTGGCGCCGGTTTCGTGTCATTCTGAGTTCTGTAGCTCGAGTTATGCTCGTTTTAGCGAACGAAGTCTCCGTTGTCAATTTGTGCCTAAATAGGAACTCTGAAGCTTTAGAGGCTTTCTTTACGATTTCGATTAGTATTAGTAGATCGTGTTGCTCCTAGTGAAGCTTGTGTTGATGATTGTGTTTTCTTTGTTCTAGGTTCGCAATTTCCATGCCCAACTTCTACTCACGAAGGTAAGGGTAACTCGGTTTTAGAGCGTCTTTGAGTCTTGCATGCTTTTATCGCACTGCCTGTGTTTGAGATGAAGATGTTTATATTGATTGGCAGATGATTATGATTATTATGCTGAATTTGGAAAATGTTTTCTGAGAGGCTTCGGCCGTTTACTGGTTTCTGTCGTTACTGCTTCCTAGTGGATGGAACATGTGGTTACTTTGGATTGGTCCTTGGGTGGGCTTTGTTATTGTCTGACTTGGCATATAGGGCTTGAGTCAAGTGGCGATGAGGAGGTGTGTCCTATCATTGTCCCATCTTGCGAGGTGCTAAGTGGCGATCAGGAGGTGTGTCCTATGATTGTCCCGTCTTGTGTGACGTTAAGTGGCGATTAGGAGGTGTGTCCTATGATTGTCCCGTCATGTATGACGTTATAAGTGGCGATGAGGAGGTGTGTCCTATCATTGTCCCGTCTTGAGAGACGATATTGATCGATCCATTTTCTTAGCAGCATATAGTTGCATTATAGGGAACTAACACCTGACCCTATGTTGTTGGATTTTCGTATTGGTTTATTGATATCTGATTTGATGTTACATTGTTGAGGTTATTATTATCTGAGTCCGATTTATGTTTAAGTTGTTGATATATGAGTTGAGTTATGTTGCTAGTTATTTACCATGCCAGGTAATTAAATTCGAACAGCATGATTTTTCTCTTTTATACATGGTAATTGCATGGAGTTAACCCTTTCTATTTGCTACTTGTTGTTTGGGCGCTTAACGCTATTAGGCGATGGAGATCCTTCCGCCGAGGCATAGCTACTCGAGTTGGAGATCGAGTTGTAAGCGGTGGAGTAGAGGTATGAGAAGCAGCTTTGCTTCTCTTCTTGTGGATTATGTTGGAGTCTCTTTTACTTTATGAGAACTTTGTTATTAAAGTCTTGCTTCCGCCACTGTTAAAGTGCGCATGTTTATTCTGAACCTTACTTATGGTATTGTAAACTATTATTACTGTATATCGGGAAACAAGTTATCTAAATAAAGTTATGGTATGTTTCCAACCTTTTAGCCGAAGTGTTTAGTTGTTTTACAGAAAAAAAATTCCCTTGGTTTTTAGGGATTGCAGATTGGTCCTTAGACTTTGTTAGGTTACTAATGTGACTCATCAGTTGAGAAATTGGGGTGTTACAGTTTTCTATTTCTGCATTGCTAACTGAGCTACCCCTTATGCGTTATTATCCTTTGTGTTTATGTCAATGCATAATTACGGTTTAGCTTATATAAGTAATTATATGATAAATGATTATAAAAATTGGCATCATCTGAGCAAATGTCACGACCCAAACCTAAGTCGTGACCGGCGCATAAGCTATTACCATAGCCTAGCAAGCCTGCTTTCACATGATTCGTTTCTGCAATACCTCTTATAAAGAAAGAAACATGCTTACGAAGCTCAAACGATAATTGGACAGAGTTTCCTTTGTATTTCTACATTTTTACAAAATAATAAGACCTGCTAAAGAGGTATATCATTCAGCCAGAGATCCAAATCTACACATATCCATTATCCAAGAAGTAACATCATCAAATACATCGTGGAACTTTTACACTTTACAAAATATAACTATTACATATTCCCTATAGCTGCAGAATACCAAAAAGATCAACAAAAGACATCAACATGGCCACCAACCGTAGGAGGCCTACCAAAAAGAAGTAATTGTACAAGCTGCAACTGAAGCAACCTCCTACTCAGCTACCTGTGAATCTGAAATGGAAATAAGGAGGGGGTAAGTCACAAAGACTTAGTGAGGGCCTATAAACCACCATGAACTAGAAGGGGAACATCATAGGCACGATGTTCTCTTTAAAACTCAGGATAAATATGACATTTGATCAAGTCAAATAACTCAAATCACTTTCATAAAACATATATGGCATGGTAAAAGCTTCATGCTTTACTAACTCAAATCAATGTCACTTTGACATAGAGCAAACTTAAAGAATCATAATGCGGTTAAAACATTTTCAATTTATAAAATCACTCAAAATCCGATAATTCAAATACAATAGGGAACACACATGAGAGAACCATAATCATAAGGCGGCCCCATCTCGTTGATAGCCCTTTCCTCCTACGGGGTGCCCTTTTCCCTAAGGGCGGCTCCATCTAACGGATAGCCCTTTCCTTTCTCAAGTCACATCGTGTCATCGGGGGAAGCTACATCTCGTTGATAGCCCTTTCCTCATAAGGATTATCTTATCCAAGAGGCGGCTCCATTTAACGGATAGCCCTCTCCACCCGGAATCATGTCATATCTCATCAATCTCATCGGGGGAAGCTACATCTCGTTGATAGCTCTTTTCGTGCACTGGCGGCTCCATCTAACGGATAGCCCTCTCCACCGGGAATCAAATAACTAGGTGCACCTAGGCCGTTACCTCCGTTAACGGCTACGGGGTTCTAACATGTATTCCCACAATCATCTTTTCAAAATCATAAGCAATCTCATATCAAAGTTTCAAATATGAATGTTCTCAATAATTATCAAAGCTCATCAAGATGTCATTCTCAACCCAACATGATTCAATACATAAAGTTTGTAACTTCATAACTTAAAACAAACTAAAATCATTCTCAAATCCATTTATTTGATTACATAACCTTAAATAACTCAATAAAAGATAGTCATGTGAATGAAAGGATGTTCCCCCAATTTTAAATAAATAGACACTTCTAGTTATAATAAAATAGTCAAAACCATAAACATAAAGTAATTAAAAATATGTCACAATGGTCATAAACCACTCACAACTATGAAGGATCAAGAGGAGTGCTCCCAACAACTTCAAGATGCCCGGATGAGTCCGTGATCGGCAAGTCTGAACATCAACAACAAATTTCAACTCCTTAGGAACTTAATTTAGCTATCTATTATCCAAAAGCAACCATGAAATCCCTAATTGTGGGCTCAAATTCCTAAAATTAATTTACCCAAAATTAACATAGACTAGAATACCATTCTTTATAATTTTTTGGGTTGTGAATATACCTTATTGAGCTCAAGTGAATACTCTTTATGGGGTGGGTAATCTTCTCCTCTCTTAGAGCAAAATCCCTAGCACCCAAAACACTAACCAAGAGCATACACCCACTTGAAAGATTCAGCTTCTTTTATTCTTCAATTGGAGTATTATACGGTGGGAATTTTGGAGCTTTTTGAGTGAATAGTTTTGATGTTGATTTGAGTAAAGATTGGGAAATAAAAAGGGTTAAAAACTATAACCGTCCCTGAACTTTGAGCGAGATTTGAAAACCGTCCCTCGCCGGAAAATTATCTGAAAACCGTCCTCACACTTTCAAAAACAAATTGGACTCGTCCCTCCGGCCACCATGGGTCCGGTCGCCGTGCTTATTTGTCATTAACGATCCTATGTGGCACTGCCACATCAATTAATGAATCTAGTTGGATTTTTTTTTTCTTTTCCAATTAAATTTAATCATTTCCAAATCCTAATTAAACTAATTAAATTTCATAAATCCTAATTAAATTTTATTAATTCTAATTAAACTGATTAAACCTTTCATCTTTGTTTTTCATTTAAATTATAATTTTTCCTTATCATAATTAATTAATTTTTTCTTTTTAAAATACAAAACATATTAATTTAACATTAAATAAGTAAAACTCTGAATCTTCATCATTTTATCATCTTCATTCATCTTAACCTCCATCTTCTCCATCTAAGCTTTCATCATCTTCATCATAAAACTTCAATTTCAAAACCCCAACAAACAAGCACCAACCAAAAATATAAACCCACAAATTCAAACTTCCTCAAACCAAAAAATCAGAAAATCAATGTTCATCCATGCCCAGAAAATCAGTGTTCATTAATGTCCAGAAAATAATGTTCATTCTTCAATATATTGCTTCCTGTCCCACGTTCAATATATTGCTTCTTCAATATATGATTTTCGTGAATCATACCTTCACAAAGGCAACCAAAACATACACCACGGCACCATCACCACCTTAATGTAAATCTAGTCTTGATACATAAAATCCAAGCATTTAGTGAAAAGAACAAACTCAGAAAACACCACCATCCAACCCATAAACAATCTAGAAACCAGAAACAACCATCCAACCCAGAAACCACGTCCCAACAACCCTAATTCCCCACCCCACTGCAACCCCCATCCAACCACCACCCTAACAACAACGCGCCACCACTCTCAAATCCCAAATCCAGAAACAACGACTCAAAAATCCCAAGCCCACAACCCAATAATCTCAACCCAGAAACCCCAAATCCAGAAAAACCCTAGAAAAAAATCACAAAATTCATACCAATGAACAACCTTCACCTACACTGTTGTGCCTCCATCCTGGAAACATCCATTGCCTGACCAAAGTTTGAAGCTTTTTTAGAGAACCAGAGCAGAGAAGCAAAATCCCCAAAACCCAGAAGAAGAAGAAGAAGAGGAAGAAGAAGAAGAAGAAGAAGACACCATCTTAGATCTATCACCGTCGTCTCCGAATTTCTCTCGATCTCACCATCTTAGATCTCTCACCGTCGTCTCCGAATTTCTCTCGATCTCTTCCTCTTCTCTCCGATCTTTCTTGCTGAAGCAGAGCTTCAGAGCCTCTGTTGTTGATGGTCTCTGTGGGAAAAAATTAACGCAGGTCGAAGAAGAGGAAGAACGTAGGAGAAGAGGAAGAAGAAAATGATGGGAGAAGAAGAAGAAGAACTGAGAAGAAAAGGAAGAAGATGAATGTTGAACCCTAACTTATGAATTGGGGAAAAAGGGGATCAGATTTAGGGATTTAGGTTTAGAGAAGTGGTTAGGGATTTAGGGTTAATTAGGAATAAAAATTAGGAAATATTAATTTTTTTTTTAAAATACATGTCATCTCATTAAATGACGTGGAATGCCACATAAGGGGATTGCCGGAGCTATGGTGGCCGGAGGGACGGGTCCAATTTGTTTTTGAAAGTCTGAGGACGGTTTTCAGATAATTTTCCGGCGAGGGACGGTTTTCAAATATCGCTCAAAGTTCAGGGACGGTTATAGTTTTTAACCCAAATAAAAATGATGGAGAGAAATGGGAAGAAGTGGTGCTGTCGAAGGAGAACGAAAATGGAAAAAGGAAAGGAGAAAGGGAAAGTGGGGTGGGGTAGGTCGGTTCCAAGTTTTTTATATTATCTGATTGCTATATTTTTTTTTTCTTATTCTATTGAAACGGTGCGTTTCAGCAAACTAATTTAAATTTGTCAATTGTCTATAAATATATGTATAATTTATTATTGGTAAAAATAAATAATTCAACACATAAATGTAACATCGTGTATAATGGAAACACATGAGCCAGCCGCATTGCACAGAGAGTGTTAATTGGATTAATAAAAAAGACAAGTATGTATCAACTGAAAACAAATAATGCCTATCCAAAAAAAAAATTGAAAACAAATAAAGAATTGCATTAATAAAAATCAATATCCGACAATTGAAATTTCCTAATCTAACATTTCAGACTTTGTTGAGTACAAAGTAGAGTTTGGTATTGACCCTAAAAGACCAAATTTGGAGTTCATGGTCTTTTTGGAAATGATTCTCAGATACAACCTTGTTCCAATTCTTGATCAGATTGTAGACGAAGACACTGTTCATCTTCCACTTCTTCAAGACCAAAGAGTGTTCTCTGAGACCTGGGTCCAACACAGTCACATCCACACCTTGCTGTTCAGCAGTGCTTTTTTTCTCAGCTTCAGTGAGGAACTCACACTTGATACTATTTTCCGGCATAGACAGACGATTGTTATTCGCCTTGACGTCAGTGTTGTAGAGTTTCTTGCTCATGAGAAATTGTATATTGGTACCATTCAGCTCTGCAATCCTGTTCCTGATTTCTACAGGCAACTCTTGCACATTCTCTGAAGCAATCTTCTTTCTTGATTTCTTCTTTGCGGGTTTGGCGAGTACTGCTTCATCCTCTTCTTCATCATCAAGAACCATTTCTTGAATTGGAATTCTGGGCCTTTTTCTATTCACCCTCAGATTATTCTTTGCCTTTGTCGCTTCAACCTGTGAATGTGAATGTGAATGTGAGTACGTTTCTTGATCATCACTTTCTCTGATCACCCTCTGATTCTGATTTTTCTCTACAGTCTTTGAAGTTCCTCCTCCCAATCCAAGCTGGGATTTCAATTTCTTGATCTGAGTCAATTCTTCTTCACTGTAAAACTGTGCTGTATGCTCTGAATCCTCTGATAATACCATGTCAAGAAAGCCAGGCTTGAAGGGTTTGGAAGAGAACTTCTGAAGTGTCTCCCAGTTTGTGATGCTGTTCACCAGTTTCCATAGTTCTTTCTTCTCCGAAGGCTTGAAGGGTTTGGAAGACAGCATTTGACGTGTTTCATAGTTTGAAACACTTTTCACCAGTTTCCATACTTCTTTCTTGTCCCTCATGATGATCGAACGAACAGGGGAATTGAAGAAAGCACCGAAAGAAAAGAAATTGAGGAAGGAGGGTGAAAGAAAGAGATGATAGTGCGCAAATGGAGAATTGTGATCGATATTGAAACAAAACAAGCAGCAAAGTGTGTGTGAGAGACTGAATTAAAGAAGCGGTGGTTCTTCCCTTAATATATAGGCAAAAATGTGAACGTTAAAATGTATCTTTAAAGATTCATTCTTAAATTAAATCAGTGGAAATCTTTAATGTAAACCTAGATTGATCTTAAAATGTGTTAAGGTTTAATTGACGGTACAATATATCTTTGAAGATTCATTCTAAAATTAAAGCATAAATTGATTACAAATCAACAAAGATTGTAACCAAAAAAAAAAAAATCAAGAAAGATTAGATTTGTTTTTGGTACGAAGAAATAAAGTTCACGCGGGAAGTAAGAGGGAGAAATTTCAATATAACCGTTTGGTGGATTTCTGGATAAAGAAGCTTGAAAAAATGATTTGATCTGTGACAATAAGTTGTCCTGGTAGAAAAAACTGTTCAGGGCAAAATCCCCCATTCATTGTGTAATAGAATGCTTGAAACACACAGGTTAAGGATAAAAGCATTAAGAAAGTAAGGAAGTAAAACAAAAAATTATTAAGGATAAAAGCTTGAACACACACACATTGGTCAAAATTAAGTGTGTGTGTGAGAGAGTCAATTAAAGAAGCGGTGGCTCTTCCCTTAATATATAGGCAAAAAATGTTAACGTTAAAATGTATCTTTAAAGATTCATTTCTTAAATTAAAACAGTGGATACAGTAGACAATGGAAGAAATACAAAGAGAACAAGGAGAAAACATAGAAAACAGGGGAAGTTGCATAGCCAAGAGGAATTTGGACAGCGACTCAAAGATGTTCAGAAGAGTGATCAAAATGCCAGTCATAGCAGTAGAGATACCCACCCAGGCGCACCAAATAATCTTTAAGCGAAGTGCCAAAAACCAATTTTTTACTATTCAATTTTTTTTTTAATGTTTTACCAAAATTAAGTGAGGGCACTTGCCTTCATACTATATAACTTGCATTCGTCCCTGCTCAGAGCCCTCCTCAATCGAAATGACCAAGACCCACTTTCCCATATCCAATATCAATCTATTTTTCTGCGTAGAAAGGTGGAAGAGTTTGCGGAAGCTAATACTAAGGGGTACACACTTTCACACCATGAATCTTTCCAATCTAAAAATCTAATGGCGAACCAAATCAGATGGAAGAATGAGAAGCAGAATCTTATTCAAAGTAGCCAAACTCTTAAACTCGTGGAAGCATAATTCAACCTTATTTCTAAACCTTGAAGGAATAACAAAGGAGTAAGAAAAAAAAATTATAAGCTGTTTTCATGTTGTAAATTTACAAAGCACTACACTCAATCGATAATATGTGTTTGGTTTCATGTTGGGGTTTGTAAAATCAATTCTCATATTTGGGATGCGATAATATGTTCCAATTTTTTAGTCACTTTTGTGATCAATTTTAAGCGAGGAAAAGAAATAAATAAAAAAGAAAAAGATACGCCAGATTTTTAACGTGGAAAACCCTCTCACAATTCTCACAATGAAAAATAAATATGAGAATTGTGAGAGGTAAAAACCACGGGACCTAGTCCAGAAAAAAAATATCCACTATAAAAATCATAAGTACAAATAGTATTCTCAAACAACAACAAAAAAAAAATGCTAGCTTGGGCGTCTTCAGGGAATTCCTCAGCCAGCATTGCTTTTCTACTGAAACTTGAGATCATCAGGGATTTTCTGTTATTAAAAAAGTAAGGGAGTTAGAAAGAATAAAAGCATAATGAATCTATTAATTGAAGTTCATAAAAGAAATGGTTAATTACAAGTGTGCGGAAATAGGATAAAGGAAAAAGTTGAGTAAAAAGAAAATTATAAAAAGGTTATCAATGAACCTGTCCAGCATCTCCACAGAGAAAATAGGTTGTTTCAGCTACTTTTGCACAGCAACTGGACCCTTTGTAACATTATTATGGAACTAGCTCACCCAACATCCATAGCGTCCAGTGTTCTGAAAAACAACACAAGAATTATGAGAAATGTTCAGTATCTAAACAAAATCCAAACTAAACATTAATGAAACTTAAAAACGAAAAAAATATTTAAAACTTAACACCCTAAACCCCCACTACCCCAACATGGCGAGCAAACAAAAATACAAAGACAAAAAATCCCACCGACATTCCCGGCCATGAAATTAGGAAATGCACCCATAAACAAACCTCCATAGTAAAGGCTAAAAGATAGAAAACTCAAATTAAATGTTAGGTGCAAAGCTAAATTAGGAGTGTGCTCAAGCAAGAAAAACAAAGCAAACCCAGGGACACACACAAATGGAAAACCTTTATACATCTAAGCAACTTTTGTTTCATTGAATTTCTTCACTGCCAAAGAAGGAACACAAATTCTACATGGGGTCCCGGGATGTGGTGATGGTAATTGCCTCCCCACTTTTTCAACCGTTGAGTTTCTTAGACGTACTCATGCCTCACTGGCAGCGGAGTAGAGCCCTTTTTTTGTCACGTCTTTTATAAGTAATTTAAATAACACCATTGATGGGTCAACACTTATTAATGTTAGGGATTTCTTTTGCCTCACTCATGTCCTTCGACATTTTTATTATTTTTGACAATCAGTCGGCAGCGGGAACAAACACACAATCCTCTGACAGAAGTAGCCTGTCCATACCGACTGAGCACTCACCTTAGCAGCGGGATCGAACACACACTCATTTGATAGAAGTGGCCCGTCCTTACCAAGGTGAGGCAAGCAACATAGTGAAGCTTATGGCTTATGCATGCCCTTCAGATATTTTTATGAAGCTCAATTTGTCTAAGACCGAGGAGTTACATCAGAGCACCCTTTTAAGTTATTATGTGTCAACTATCACATCTTTGATGAATATTCAAATACCGTTTAGACGTTTATTAATTCATGTAGTAGAATTTAGTGCTCAATCAAGGCAAATAACGAAATGCAACTACTAGAATATTGCTAAGTAAATATAAAAGCAACACATTTGATACAGCCCCACAAGAGTACTGCTTTCCATATTGACAAGAGACACACTGACATATTTAACAACGCACCCAACACTTAAAAAACAGTTTTCACTAATAACCAAAACTAAAAAGGTTTAAAACTAGTACATATTCACATTCATTTCATAGGCATGCAAAAACTCTCTACTAATCACTCTTTCTTTGACTGACTCTACTAATACAGGCAAAATAAAATAAGACCAAAATTCAAAAAAAAAAAGAAACACAAAACATGCAGCCAAAGCATTAAAACACACAACAACAGAACACAACACATGCAATTAAACCATTAAAAGTGAAGAAAAAAAAACCAGCAAAGGTAAAGAAAACTCCCCTATCATCAGCAGAGTAGGAGGACCAGCCTCAGAACATGGAGAAGGATGAAAAGGATGAAAACATGGACTCCAAAAATGATATAGTTGGGGTGGAGGTCGCCTTTTTCCTATAAAATATTATAAAAAAAGAGTTAAAAGCATTAATTGTGTAATTGAGTGCTTGAAGCCCACACAGGTTAAGGATAAAAGCATCAACAAAGTAAGGAAGTAGACCAGAAAATTATTAAGGATAAAAGCATGAACACACACATTGGTCAAAATTACGATAAATATCAAGAGAACATACAATTAACTTTGTCCTTCCTTTGATACGGAGTTCCCTTCGCATCAGCCAAGAGAATTGAAGAAAGGGCATCTGGAGGCTTGGAAAAAATCATTAAGCCACTCTTACTATTTGCAGCCGCCTTAGCTAGAAAGTCCGCACATTGATTGCTTTCTCGATGAATATGGGAAATTGATATAGTCCAGTCTCTGCCAAAGAATTCTCTGATGCGAAAAATAATCCTAGCACATTTATGAGATTCAGGTACGGGGTTTACGATCATTGATAAAGCTTTGGCACAATCCGTTCTGCAGCTGACATCCTTAAAATTAAGCTCCCAAGCTATTCTTAAGCCATGTAATATGGCTAAGAGCTCAGCTTCTAGACTGCTAGCAAACTTGAAATGGTTTCTGAATCCTATTATCCAATTGCCTTTGTCATCCCTTATAACACCTCCAACGCCTGCTCTGCCAGGATTCCCATACGAACTCCCATCAATATCAAGAGCCACCTGATTCTCGGAGGGGCGTGGCCAACAAATTATCTGCAAATCGATTAAAAGAAAATTAACAACACCGAAATCGTTAAGTTTGAATAAAAAACGTTAACATCCAGTTAAGAAGAAAAAGAACAACATCTTGATCATTAAAAAAATTGAACAAAACAACGTTAATACACAGTTAAGAAGAAAAATAACAACATCTTGATCATTAAAAAAATTGAACAAAACAACGTTAACACCCAGTTAAGAAAAAAAAAGAACAAATCATTAAAGAAATTAATGAACTAACCATATTGTCAACTGTGTTGAAGAGAAAGAGATGATAGCGCGCAAATGGAGAATTGTGATCGATATTGAAACAAAATAAGCAGCTAAGTGTGTGAGAGACTGAATTAAAGAAGCGGTGGCTCTTCCCTTAATATATAGGCAAAAATGTTAACGTTAAAATGTATATCTTTAAAGATTCATTCTTAAATTAAATCAGTGGAAATCTTTAATGTAAATCTAGATTGATCTTAAAATGGGTTAGGATTTAATTGACGGTACAATATCTTTGAAGATTCATTCTAAAATTAAAACAGTTGTAATCATTAATTAAGTTTTTTTTTGAAAGACATTAAATAAGTTAAGATTGGAATGAGTTGTAAACATAAATTGATTACAAATCAAGAAGATTAGATTTGTCTTTGGTACGAAGAAAAAACAAGAGGGAGAGATTTCAATTTAATCCTGAAATTCGGTGTACAATATAACAGTTTGGTGGATTTCTGGCTTCTATTTTGTATCCGATATTCCGATCAGAATATCACACATGGAATAAAACGAACAGATAAAATCATGGTTCTATAATGCAAACTGCAATAAAAACTTGTTGCTGCAATACCACATGCTCAGCTTTATTTGGATGAAAAAGCTTGAAAAAAATGATTTGATCTGTGACCATAAGTATTTCTGGTAGAAAAAACTCTTAAGTGCAAAATCCCCCATTAGTTTAGGAATTGAATGCTTGAAACACACACAGGTTAAGAGGATAAGAACATCAACAAAGTAAGGAAGTATAATAGAAAATTCTTAAGGATAAAAGCATGAACACACACATTGGTCAAAATTATGATAAATATCAAGAGAACATACCCATGTATCTAATCCCTTGAACGTTTCAGGTGAAGATATAGTTTCAATGTCACATTGACTCTTGTGGTCCATAGCCATGACCTATTGGGGCAACTGAACTGTGAATTCCCATATGCATCAATAAGGCTTATGCTGATATTCGAGATGAGAAAGGTGAAATTTTACTTAACAAATAAGCTGAGTATAGACAAGCATAGTAAGAAATTAAATAAAAAGCCCACTGAAAAGTGTCGCATGAAAAATGAAAAGACTGTGATAAGAAGAAAGTCTCTGAGAAAAATTAAATTTCGACCATCCTAACTACTTTTCTTGATAAAGCAGAAAGCACTTTTCTAACAGCTTGTTTGAGCACTAGAGCTGTGCATAAGTGTCTCGAGTTTCATCACGCGACCATTTTCAAACAAAACACAGTTGTGCTAGTTCAGAAGCAATAGAACAGTGCTAAACTTTTCTTCTGTTCTTCTTAAACAGGCTTGGTTACTTGAGAAATTTTCTTACATGTAATCTTTCTTTTAACTTCCATTCCTGTGGTTGTTTAAACAGGCTTGTTTTAACCATTATTAGTCAATATGACTTGATAAACTGAAAATGATTAACAACAAGGGCCTATCTAAGTTTGACACGGTTAAATAAGCTCATCCAAAGTGGACCAAAAGTGTTTAAGATTCGTGAGATCAGAATTATAGAAATTTTGGTCGACCTAGCAAAAATGAGGTTATAACCTCAGGGGCTAAATTAGACAATCCCTTAACAACTATGTAAACTATAATAAAGAAGAATTCAAAGGATACAATCTGACCTCGATTTCAACATAGTGCAGTTTACACTCATTAGTGTCCATTAGTGGCAGTTTTGGTTTGCGCTGCAACTGCATCCACTGTCGATCATAAGCACATGGAATTTCAGCACCGGAACACATTTAAGATAGAAGCTGATAAAATATTTTCAATACATCTAGGTTGTGGTTCATCAATTGTCGATCATAAGCAAAACTGACAGGATAGTTGCTGCCATTAAGTCAACTTGAAAATTGACATGATCATATAACAAAAAGAATCGCATATTATCAGATAAGTGGACATCAAAAGTAGTGTACAAGAGGAAGCTAATTTTGATGGAATGAAAACAATATCAAGTTAAAATCTCACAATAGTAGTAGCTAAGTCTGTATCACAGCTAGATGGAAAACATTTGGAGAAACATATAGAGCATGAAGGGATGCGAAATAATCTGCATAAGGCATGAATAGTAACATAACAGCCATTCTTGCAAATGAACTATCTTAGTGAGATATAAAAGATTCTTTTTGCCACCCGATTTTAGTTTTAGCTACATTCACTTGCGCATTTGAAACCATCCATCACAGAGATTAAACTAGCAAGTGAGTCTAATAAGTGGCTTACACAAATATAAGGGTATTGAGGCCCCCCTAAAAGTTCCTAAAGGATAGGGGTCCCTAAAAGCTAATATATGGAGCCTAAATTGCAATTAAACACACCAAACTTCATGGACCTTACCCTCAGTAACCAATACACAACAATTTTTAATACTTGAAGTAGGGCATAAAGCTAACCAAGATGCAAACAGTAAAGTGTTCTAGTGTATTTGTTTTTGTCCCAAGCATGAAGTAATATGAACAAGCATCACCTCTGTCATTCCTGCACACAATTAACTAAATCACATCATCAATATAAACTCAAACTAAGAATCAGAACATGCATAAGCTCAGGGAACTGTATGATTTAAACAGGCCTATTTCAAAACTTCTTCTTACTTTTGTAAATTTAGGAATTCAGACATCAATGAGTGAAATCATTTTTTGACCCTTCTAAAGCATCAGCAAAAAAAAAAGTAGAAGTTAAACTAGAATTCTTACTCTCAGTGGTAGTGTCCACTTTATATCAAAGGCAACTAACCTGATCATACGTCCCTGTCGATGTAACAGTAGGATCTGAAGAAACCAAAGCATGTTCATGATAGAACCTAATCTCAGTCAGGCCCAATCTCATATAGAACTAACTGGAAGGAGAAAAAATTATGATGAAGAATGAATTTGTTTACCTGAAGATTGAGGTGAAAACCAATTGGTTGTTTTCTGCATTGAAGTTAAAGTTGAAATCTGTGTAATGAAACACGGAATCGCGATGCAATCTAATCAAGCTTAAAAATGGCGGAATAATATCCAGTTATGCACCCAATTATATTGTATAGGTTAAAAATGGCGGTTAAATTCACTTTTTAAGAAAATAATAAATAAACAGACACGTCAGCTCCTAAAACGCCTTATATAAAAAAAATAATGGGGCTTCAGAACTCATTTTGAGTCTATCACACTTTTCAGGCCTTCATATATAAAGATAAATGAACGAAGAATTAGAATAGTATTGTGTTAACCCCTCTTTTCAACATCCATCATCATAAAGGGGTGAGAAGAGAAAAGAGAAAAAGTAGTGATATGATATATGATGCGATGCAGTTTATTGTTTATCTAAGTCGTCTTTGCCTTTCCCTATTGAGGTTTGGCTCGATTGTGCGCCTCCTTGCATTCAACCTTATTTTATTTCGGATTAAATTTTTGTTTCTAGTTAATTGAAATCCTATATTTACCATCCAAAAAAAATATGCAATGATTCAAATATAAATTTATTTTTTATTTAAAATTTATGGTTCAAGTAATTTATATAATAAATATTTAAAATTTTGACTCCTCCGCTTTGAACTACTCCCTCCGTTCCAAAATATAGGTTGTTTTAGGTTGTGCACATTGTTTAAGAGCTTATTAATTGATAATTTTTTTGATTAAAATACCCCTATTTAAAGTTGTGTTATATTAAGGAGAGAGAAATGTTATTATTGGTTAAGTGGATAGTGGGAGTTGTGATATGTGAAAATTGAAGGTGGTAATTAAGATATATAACATTAAATGAGGGTATTTAAGGAAGAAAGAGAGAAAAGGTGCATTGGTTTTGCAAAACAACTTATATTTTGGAATATAGTAAAAATTCTAAAACAACTTACATTTTGGAACGAGGGAGTATGAAACTCTTTTTAGACAATTGTGCTTGTTAAGAAAACATGTGATGAAATTAATTAATATATTACTTTTTAAAGCTTTAAACATTATTCACATTTACCTTTTGGCATGTTGCATAGTATAAAGTCTAATAGTACTAAACTTGATTATATTAGGTCTGATGGGATAAGACATGATAGAAATTTAATATTGCACAACATTTGATCATACATTATATAACTTATCATATCGTTTAAATTGATACAATCAGACATTTGGGGAGGTTAAAGTGTGGTGGTGGTGGTGGTGGTGGTGGTGGTCGGTTTTGATAGAGATTGCAGTCTTGGTAGCAGCGATGGAGGTGATAGTTGTGGCAGCAGTGGCAATAGTGGTGGTGGGTGGTGGCGATAGTGGTTTTTTTTTTTTTGAAAAGCCAGAATGAATTAATGGGGAGCACAAGGGGTGCTCCAACCCAATTACAAACCGGTAAAAACAATTAGACAATTTAACAATTACCCAACATTGCTAAAAAAATGTATTGGAGTATTGTAGGGTGATAATGGCGACAATGCTGGTGGTGAAGGATGATGGTGGCAACAATGGTGGCGAAGGGTAGTAGTGATGGTGGTTATGTGGCGGCAATGACGTGGATAACCCTATACACTACAATGTTAACATTAAAAAATTGATATACTCATAATCTATTGTATTGTATAAGCATATATTATCATGTTTAATACGATATATCAAAACTTTGGTGAAGGCTATGGTATCACCCATAAAAATGGGGACACGGTGTCCCCCAAAATTTTTGATATGGGATTACAAATATACCCCTTGAGCATTTTGCAAGTTTTTTTTGTCTTCTTCCTCTGTAATATCTTCTTTCTTTCCTTTCTCCCTTCATCAAATTCTTCATCTTCATCTATAACCAATTCACCAGTAATTCCTTAGAATACATAACTTCAGGTAAATAAAAAGAAAATATTAATAAAACAGAAAATGAATTGGTTATGAACTGGGAAGCAACTTTGCTGCAACTAGAACCCAGAACCACAATACAACTTTTTTTTATCTATGGAAGGAAAAAAAATTACATCAAGCATGAAAATTAGGTATTTATGAACAAAAAAAAAAAGTAGCGAAATTGATTGTTGTATTTGAGATATGATCATATGTTCATCTCACAAGAGGAATTTTACAACTACAAGCCACAATTTTAGCACCATCTTCAACCCTTATGGAATCCTTCTCGAATAGAAACCCAGAAAAAATCAAAGGGAACAAGCTTGTGCACAAAGGAAATCAAATCAAATTCCAGATCTGTGAACCTTCCCTCAACCCACAGAAGTTCTAGATCTGGATCTGAACCATTAAAAACGCATAGATCGTTCTCAGCTTGTGCACAGAGGAAAAAAACTTTGATGTTTGGGTTGTTGAAGGTGGAAGCTTGGTGGAGAGGATGAGATGACGAAGAATAGATCTGTGAACCATACCCTATCCTCCTCCACAAGCCATCATTCCCGATCTCTGTCCAGCAATCACCGTCCAGTGTCAGCAAGGGCATCAGAGGTGATGCCTTCTCGGTGTGAAGCTCCATAGCCATGGGAGGAGAAGGTTTCACGGTGGTGTGTGGACGTGACTGTGAGAGTTTGTGGTGGTGGCTCCGTTTCGGTGTGGGTTGCGGTGGGGTGGCCCCATGAAGAAGCTCCACATTCTGTGTTCCCATGCTTGGTTTCAATTTTTTCTTTTTTGAGGAGGACCAAGCATGGCGGAGCCGCAGAGGTGATTGTGGGCATTGGGAGGAAGAAGGAATTTTTTTTTTTGAATTGAAGAAAATTAGGGTTTGAAAAGGGTATTTTAGTTAATTTGTTAGTTCAATCTCAACCGTTCAATTTTTTAAATATTATATCTATGATCTAAAATTTGTATACATACCATGTCACCCTTTTTATGAAAGTTTTTTTATTGGGGACATGGGTGACACCATAGATTTCACCCAAAACTTTAATGTAACAGAGTATATTTTTTGCTTAAAAAAAGGGTTAAGCGTCATATTGGTCCCTGTCTTTGTGTCGCCATCTGAACTAGGTCCCTCCCCGAAAAATTTATTGATCTGGGTCCTCGTTTCTGAAATGTTTTTGGGGCAGATCATCGCCGGAGGGCGGAGCTTCGACGAGTGCATGTGTGGCATGCTGACTAGCTTTAATGAAGTGAGGTGGAATTAAAAAATAAATAAAAATTAAAAAATAAATTACACCTCAGGTTTTTAAACATAATTAACATAATCCTAATTAAACCCTAACTTGATTAACCAAAACTAATTTCCCCCCCAAACTTAACCCAATTCACCTCACTTAACCCAAATTCCCAATTCCCAAATCAATCTGAAGATTCACACCAAAGAACCCTAATTTTCCTTCTTCCTCTAACGTTCTTCATCGACTTCTCCGTCGCTGGCCGTGTTCGCCGGTTGTCTTCGCCGGTCGTTCTTGCCACTCGTTGAAGCGTCTACTACTGGTGCTTGTTCGAAGTAAGTTTCGTTATTCCTCTACTCTTCAATCTCTTTTTGTTTTGATCTTGTTCTGTCCTTATTCTTCGATAGTGTTCTTCGATAGTTGTTTGGGGTTTTGGTTTTGAGTTTGGGTTTGGATTTGAGTTTTGGGTTTGGGTTTGGGTTTTGGGTATCGTGGTTGCTATATTTGCAGGGTTATGTGGTTGCTAAATTTGGGTTTCATGGTTTCTATATTAGCATGCTAAATTTGGGTGTTTATGTGGTGGATAAATTTGGTATTTCGCAGGATGGTGTTTACTTTGATTGTGCGACATGGTGGTTGGTTTGGAAGTGCTCCTTACTGGCATTACTTTGGTGGTGGCAAAACTAAGTTCCATGATCTTGACGAGGCTAATTGGTCGTTCTCTAAGACTGTGGAAATTGTCAAAGGACTTGGCTACAAGGAGTTCGATTTACTGTGGTTTACTGCTGAGGATGCTGCCAGACATGTTTTCAGGAATTACAAAACAGATATGGATGCTGTGGAGTTGGCTAAGTATGTAGCTGGAAATGATTGGGGTGAAGTTTACATATTTGTGGACAATCTATCCTCAGACCTCCCCCCTGTGCATGCACCAAAGTCCTTATCTGAAGACCCTCCCACTCTACATACTGCAGTAAAGGAAAAGAAGATAGATGTTATGAAGAAAGTTAAACTGGAGAAACTGAAGGTGAGAAAGTCACATCGGTTGCAAGCAATGGTGAGACATGCAAAAACTCAGGGCCCTCCTGAAGTTGTAGTTTTATCTAATGATGTCCAATTTGATAATGAAATTGAAATGCTGGAAAAAGAAGATGACTGGTTGGAAGCTGATCTCCCTGAAACTACTGAATATGTTCTCCCTGAGCCAACTATTCTCCCTGAATCTGTTGTGGTGCCTGAAGTTGTTACTCCTGATGTTGTGGTGCATGAAGTTGTTACTCCTGATGTTCTGGTGCATGAAGTTGTTACCCCTGATGTTGTGGTGCCTGAAATTGTTGTTCCTGAAGTAGTAGATGGGGTGAATGGTGAATTGGCTGCTGATGGTAACCAGGAAGACCAAAATGAGGACTCTGATGTTTCTGTAGAAGTTGATAGGCTCTATGACAGTGATGAAGAAAGGGTTTTAGAAAATGGGGAGGTTACAAACCCAGGATTTGTTGAGGCTGAGACCCTACTGAATGAGCACATTGCCCAAATGCTTCAACAAACTGGTGGTAATGGGGATATTGGTGATGAGGGAAATGTTTCAGATTTAGATGGAGGCTATGTGAGTGAGGACCTTGAGAGTGTCCCCACTGATAGTGATCATGAAGACATTCCTAGGAGAAGGTTTGAAAGATTCAGAAAGGATGACATGGGCCCGTATTTCAAATTCAGACTGGGTATGGACTTCATATCACTTACACAATTCAAAGATGCCCTCACTGACTACTCTGTGAACAATAACAGAGAATTTAAATTCCTGAAGAATGACAGTAAGAGATGTAGGGTGGGATGCAGGAGTGATGGCAGTCCATTTCTGATGTTATGCAGCCAGGTTGGAAACAAACAGACTTATAGAATCAAAACTCTGAAGGGAGAGCACACATGTGCTAGGGTTTTTGATAATAAGTCTGCTAGTGTTAGATGGGTGAAGAAACAATTGTTGAACAAAACTAGGACTGTAAACAAAATTAGCACAAATGAGATTGTTGATGACTTCAGGGTAAATCTTGGGACTGGAATTACTAGATACAGAGCTTGGAAAGGTAAGCAGTTGGCAACTGAGGAGGTTGATGGAGCTACTGAGATGCAGTATACTTTGCTATGGAGATTCAGCAATGAGTTGAGAAGAAGGGATGCAGGTAACACATGCAAGATGAACTTTGTAACACCAAGAGATAGCTTGCATCCTAGGTTTAGTAGATTTTATATGTGCTTGGATGGGTGTAAGAGAGGGTTTCTAAGGGGATGTAGGCCATTCATTGGCTTGGATGGATGTCATCTGAAAACTAAACATGGAGGGATCCTTTTGTCAGCTGTTGCTCGTGATGCAAATGAGGAATACTTCTCTCTTGCATTTGCTGTGGTTGAATCTGAAAACAAGGACAGTTGGAGGTGGTTTATGGAGTTGTTGATGAGCGACATTGACCCTACAAGGTAAAGAAAATGGGTCTTTATCTCAGACCAACAAAAGGTAAATGTATATATTCTCATGTTCTTTCTCTTACAATTAAAACATAGCTTTAATGATGATAATCTAATTGACTGTCTTGTGTTATGTCATCATGGCAGGGTTTGATGGAAGTCTTCAAAGAAGAGTTGCTGCAAGGTTCTGATCACAGGCTGTGTGTGAGGCATTTGTATGCAAATTTAAAGACCAAGTTTGGTGGTGGAGTTCTTTTAAGGGACTTAATGATGGCAGCAGCAAAAGCTACATATGAAGAAGCATGGAGGGAGAAAATGCAGCTCATTAAGGAGAAGAATATGCTTGCCTATGAATGGTTGATGGAGAAACCAACATCTTCCTGGTGCAGGCATGCATTTAGCATTTATCCAAAGTGTGATGTCATAATGAACAATCTCTCAGAGTCTTTCAATGCAACTATTATTTTGGCCAGAGACAAACCTATTCTCACCATGATGGAGTGGATTAGGACATATGTAATGGGGAGGTTTCCAAAACAAATGGAGAAGATGAACAAGTGGACTGGTCAGATTATGCCCAAGCCACTCAAAAGAATTTCATTTGAGGTGGGAAAGAGCAAGAATTGGTTTCCTAAGCAAGTGGGAGAAATGAAGTTTGAAGTTCGCCATGCTTTTACTTTGGAGAGACATGTTGTAAACTTGAGGGATAGGACATGCTGTTGCAGGTTCTGGGAGATCAATGGCTTTCCTTGCAGGCATGCAGTATGTGGAATTAACTTCAAGGGCTATGATCCAAAGAGCTATGTTGATGACTGTTACAAGAGAGGTGCTTTCAGGGCTACTTATGAACATGAAATAACTGCCATACCTGGCCCTAACCAATGGGTTGTGACACCAAATGACCCTGAGTGCATTCTGCCACCACTGTTTAAAAGAGGTGCAGGGAGGCCCAAAAAATTGAGAAGGAGGGACCCATATGATGACCCTAATCCAAACAAATTGAAGAGAGGAGGTGCTTTTGTGAGGTGTAGCAGGTGCAACCAGTATAGACACAATAGGAAAGGCTGCAAGAACCCAGTTGAAGAAGACATAAATGAAGTAGAGATTGATGCACAGTTTGATGCAGCACTGGATCAATATATGGAGGCTGATACACAACAGGTCACTGTAGCAACTGCAACTCCAGTTGATGAAGTCCTGGATTTTGAAGTTGTTGATGGAACAGAGCAACCAACATCTGGACAGAATAAAGCAAAGATATTAACACTAAACCCTATTACATATTGTTAGTTTAAAATGTTGTAGTTGCAGCTTTTAATATGTTGCATCTTGTTTATTGAAACAGAAAAAAGGGGTTAGGAAATGCAGTTTGTGCAAACAATATGGTCACTATAGGACAAGCTGTAAGAAATACCCCAAGGAAACCCAAAATGAAACTTCTCTTCCTGGTGTTGTGATAAGGGAACCAATTACTGCTAGTGTTCATGTCCCTCAGAATACTGGAAAACAGGTATTTCCTTCACCTATGAAAACCATGAAGTTTAAGACTGCAAATTCTCAAATCTGTTATTTAATTTTCTCTTACATATCTTTCAGAAAGAAAAGGTACCTGAAATTCCCATATCTGTTGATGATACCTGCATTAAAAGAAAATACATAGATGCACTGATTGATGAGAATGGAGGTGCAAGCACTTCATGTTCTGTTGTTGAAAATCCTCAAGTTGGCAGCTCAGATCCAGTTCATGTGGCAGATGCAGGACATAACATGGAGATAATAGAGGAGCAAGCTGGAGAGCATATCCCAACACAGTGTAGTGTTGTGCTTGACAACACCCTTGGAGGTTCAAGTTGACTAATCATCGGATGAAGGGATAGCTTTAATGGAGTGGGAATCTTTTTTTTTTTCAAAAGCACCAAATGACAACATGGCCACTAGGGTCAATTTTTTTGTAATATTTAGGGAGTGGGGATTTGTGGACCACAGTACTATGCCCACTTGGTTTTGTTATTATAAGTGCTTTTATGTTGTTTTGTATGCTGTCTTACTATGGTCCAGTATGTTGTCTTACTATGGTCCAAACAACAAGTTGATGTTTAAGTCATCCTTATGTATTCATGTTGAAGTTATGTTGAAGTTTAACTTCATGGTTTAAGTTCATATTGATGTTTCAGTTCATGTTTAAGTCCTTATTCTATTTTTTCTTTCATGTTAAATGTGTATGGTAAAGGAAGCAGGAATGAGACATAAATGAGACACAACAACTATTCTTGCATTTCATTAACTTCAATTCATGCTACACCAACTCAAGATTCAAAGCAAAGCCACTACTTCAATTCAAGGCCAGAAATACAAACAACCTTCCAAACACTAACACAAACAAGTTGAACAATTCCCTAACACAAAACAACTACCCAAAACAGTATACAATTCAAACCCTTGAAAAATTTCAACCCTTAAAACTCTTGTAATACATAAACACCAGAACTGAGACTATCCAAGAAATCAGAGCAATCAAACGTGCAACATTCTTCTGAAATGTCTCACATTCAAGCTTCTTCTTCAACTTCTTCATCTTCTTCTTCAAATCAGGTTCAGGGACCACAGAGTTGGATGAATTGTCACTCTCAAATTGCTACACCAATTGTGCTTGTTAAGAAAACATGTGATGAAATTAATTAATATATTACTTTTTAAAGCTTTAAACATTATTCACATTTACCTTTTGGTATGTTGCATAGTATAAAGTCTAATAGTACTAAACCTGATTATATTAGGTCTGATGGGATAAGACATGATAGAAATTTAATATTGCACAACATTTGATCATACATTATATAACTTATCATATCGTTTAAATTGATACAATCAGACATTTGGGGAGGTTAAAGTGTGGTGGTGGTGGTCGGTTTTGGTAGAGATTGCAGTGTTGGTAGCAGCGATGGAGGTGATAGTTGTGGCAACAGTGGCAATAGTGGTGGTGGGTGGTGGCGATAGTGGTTTTTTTTTTTTTGAAAAGCCAGAATGAATTAATGGGGAGCACAAGGGGTGCTCCAACCCAATTACAAACCAGTAAAAATAATTAGACAATTTAACAATTACCCAACATTGCTAAAAAAATGTATTGGAGTATTGTAGGGCGATAATGGCGACAATGGTGGTGGTGAAGGACGATGGTGGCAACAATGGTGGCGAAGGGTAGTAGTGATGGTGGTTGTGTGGCGGCAATTACGTGGATAACCCTATACACTACAATGTTAACATTAAAAAATTGATATACTCATAATCTATTGTATTGTATAAACATATATTATCTTGTTTAATACGATGTATCAAAACGTTAATGTATCAGAGTATCTTTCTTGCTAAAAAATAATGTATTGGAGTATATTTTTTTCAAGAGCTACCTTTATGTTTAGGGATGTTAAGGGTGGTGTTTTGAGAAGGGTTTAGGAACACCAATCCTAAACGTCACGTCAGTTGTGTTTTAATTTGAAGAAGGTCCTACGTTATGACAATGGAGAGACCCGGAGGATTAAAAACATTGCATCATCATCATCACAAACAAGCTTGGAATCTTCTATCCACGATCCCTTGTTGTTGTTCTGTTCTCCCATTTGAATAAACCCAAACCCCTTCTCTTCTCCCCATTTTACTTCCAATCCAAACCTCTTCATCTTCCACAATTTCCTCTTCCCTCATGAAATTTCCTCCCATTTCCTTTCCCTTCCTTCTCCTCTCGCTCTTACTCTTCAGCTTCAGCACCGCTCATGATCACGCACCAAGCTCACACCTCACGCTTCTCCATGAAGAACGCGTCAGCGCACTTTCTCGACCCTCATCCCGTTCTCTTCTCTCAATTCCTCCGTGAGTTCTCAATTTTACTCTGATTTTGCTGTTTGAATTACACTGATCGGATTCACGGCCATTTTTTAATTGACAAATGAATTGATGCTAACTAAGCCAATTGTGCTGATTTGAAAAGCTTAATTACACTTTTTGTCACAATAGTTTCAGGAATGCTTGATTTTTGGTCTATATGTTTACTTGTCAATTGCTTAACTAAGTCCTTCTACTTTCAAAATTGAATAAATTTCATCCACATGTTAACTTGTCATCCCATAATTAACCAAAAAAGTTTACATGTATCAGTTTTAATGTTGTAAAAGTGATATAAATCGTATGGAATTGTCATTCACCTAAAAAAAATTGTGATCAGACATTAAGCCAATGGTGCTTATTTTAAGTGATGCTTAAGCAACATGAGTTATGCATAGAAGTCCTGTTTTGAAGGTTGTTTTGTAACAATCTTACTTTTTTGTGTTGCTCAGTGGCATTCTAACCATGTTACTTTTTTTTTATTGGTATGAGGGTAAGGATGAGTGAGAGAAGAGGGGAAAATTGAAACCAGGAGGAAAAAAAGGAGTTAAAAGGAGAAAAGAAAATTAAAAAAAATTCTTCATGGCAATATGGCATACCTTTCGTGCAAGAGTTAGAAATGGCTTTTTGTATCATTCAGCTTTTTCCCTTGTTTCAACTGGTTAGTGGCATTCTAATTTCTAATGCATGTTGTATTATTTTAATTGGGGTTCAAAATGCTTGAATTGACAGTAAGCCAGCAGCTACGGCGCTGATTGCCACACTGGATGGGACTATACATTTGGTGGAAAGACAGGAGAGTGGTTCCGTCAGTGTGATATGGTCATTCTCAACGGGTTCGCCAATATACAGTTCTCATCAAGCTCCTACCGACAAGGATGAGGGTCTAGAAAATGCATCTGCAGCAAAAGTTAGCGGACTTGTGGAATGCGGGGATGACTGGTCTTTGCACATGCACGACAAGCACTTTGGTAAAATGGTATCTGTCTTGTCATTAGCATCTATAAAGTGTAATTGTTGTATTGAAGCTTTTCTGAAGTCATGGCTATTTGATGGTGGTTAAAGACATCTACCCTGAAATTTAGCAGTTTCTTGGGAGTTACCTTGTTCTTGATTGTACGTGGATGGAAATTCGCAATATGTTCAACTTCAATTTTGTATTTTCATTTGCATGATTTAAATGTGTTTTGGTTTGAGTTGAAGGTTGTGAACAATCTAGGGTCTATTGGATACATTTACTGCCTGTTTGTTTAATCTTATGAACAAGATGATTCTATGAAAAAACTTTTTCCTACCACTTTTTCTTTTCTTTCCAAAATCTGTTGTTTTGAACTTATGAGAAAGGCAAAACAACAGTTTTTTTAAGAACATACATAATCATTATAACATTTTCTATAACATATACTCTAATTAAAAAACATTTCTTCATTAAAAAAAGCACAAGCAAACTGACCCATGATTTCAATCCTCCTTCAGCAAAAGAAATAAAGGCCTTTTTATAACTTAGCAAGAGTTCAGGAGCATTACCTGTTATCTGATAGAAATACTACAAATTGTGTAGCATTGTTTGATTGAAATTCAGTGTCTTAGATTGAACTCATGCTTAGAAGTTGACAAGAGATGCTTGAGAACTCATTTGATGGTTTAGATTAGAGGGAGAGTAATGGAGTTCTCAGATTGTTCCTTTAACTGTTGGTTTTGCGACATGATGTAGTTGTTCCCACACTAAATGTAATTTAATTTTTTTATTTCTTTATTACATTTTTCATGCCTATAAGTGAACAGAACAGAACAAAACGAGGACATAGTTTTATTTGCAGCCTGCATTGTTGAAACATTTTCCTGCTATGGTGTGTAATCAATAGCTACTTTTGGTTAAACTTTGTCTGATAATGTATAATATTGGCTATGGTCAATTGTGAGACATAGCTTATTCCTTTTTACCAAAAAATGTGTAATATTGGTTATGGTCACTTGTGTTTCCAAGCTTATGTTTATTTAAGTGCTGTTTTTTTTATGAATACCAGACTTGATTTTTCATTAATTTGTATATCTTGTCTCCAGAGAATCACAGAATCTATTGCAGAATATGTAGCTCGTACACCTACCTTTTCAGATGATGGAGCAGTTACACTTGGATCCAAAAGAAGCACTTTATTTGAAGTTGATGCTAAAACTGGATCAATCGTTCAAGTTCATGCTATGTCTGGTTTTGATAATGCTTCTGCACCATGGAGTGATGACAGGCAGGATGTTACAAATATCCTCAGTGCAAAGAAAAAGGATCTTGCTGATCCAGTGAAACAAAATTCACGACAGCTGCTTCTCAAGATTTTTAGGACAGATTATTCTCTACAATCTGTTGGTCCCAACCCAGGAAGAGTTCTGTGGACTACAAAAGTAGCTGAATTTGAGGCTGTATTATTATGCCAACATACTTCATTTGATGTAGAAGATGAGTATGATTCTCACAGTGGCCTCAATTTTTCGATGCCATACCCTTGTCAAGAGATACAACAAGTCTTCCGCCTGAAAAAGAATTTTCTGTTAGAACCTTCAGTTGCTGGCAGATTGCCTAAGGCCTATCATGAAAATGATATGCTCTCAATGCCTACCTCAGATCCAATACTTCCTTTGCAGCTTGATAGATTTTTCAATGGTCATGATGGTGATTTGATGCTTCCTGCAGCTATGCCACATTCTTTGCCTTCTCGGCAACCAGAAATCAGCTTCCATGATAGTGATGATAATGCAGATGTGCTCCTTCATCCTCTCATGGAGATTAATATACCATGGGCAGTTTATTTGAGCAGGATGTCATTTCTATTACCATTAGTAATAGTTTTTCTGGGCTTTATTTTCTGTAGTCGTCTGAATAAGAATCAAGATATATTGAAGGATCAAAACAGCGAGTCTGAATTAAAAAGTTCACCTGCTAAGAAAAAGAGAACACGTAAGTCAGGAAAAAACAATGGCACTGTTGACAAAAAGGATAAACATCTATCTTCAGAAGATGAGGATTTGGTGACACAAAAGGCTACTGGTGGAGAAGTGTGGCAGAACAGTAATCAAGTTGATGGAAGAAAAATTGGTAAATTACTTGTTTCAAATAAAGAAATTGCTAAAGGAAGCAATGGTACTATTGTTCTTGAGGGGATATATGAAGGTCGAGCTGTTGCTGTCAAACGTCTCGTCAAGGCTCATCATGATGTAGCTTCTAAAGAAATCCAAAATCTCATTGTGTCTGACCATCATCCAAACATTGTCCGATGGCATGGGGTGGAGTATGATCGCGATTTTGTTTATCTTTCTCTGGAACGTTGTACATGCAACTTAGGTGATTTGATTGAAATTTATTCAGATATATCAGAAATCCCCATGTTCAGGAAGGACCAAGCTTTTAGATGCTTGATAAGGGCACAAATGGAGACAGGGAAGGATAATACTCAAAATCTATGGAAATCAAACGGCTATCCATCACCTCTGCTACTAAAATTGATGAGGTTGATATTATGTCTTCTTGATTTAATGATCTATTAATAGACGTAATACTGAAAATTATATTAATAAACCTGAGTTGGCGGTAAAAGCTATTGCATCAGGTTGAATTTTGAAAATTCATAGGTGAAATAGGCACTATATAGTTGGCAAAACTCCACCAGTACCAGATTTTGCTCACAACTTAAATGCCTGATGCTTGGAGGAGTGGTATATTGCCCATTAAGGAGGATTGGGACTATTTCTAAGAGCTAGCATGCACTTGATGTTTTAACTTTCAACTTTTAAATTTTTAATTATGAAGCTTTGGGAAATATTTATTTAATATAGTTTGAGATTAGAAGCAATGGTTTTATAGGATACTTGTGTTTTAGGCTTAGAAAACATACTTGCCACTGTTGACAGCAGGAGCATTGGTGCAACTAAGGGAATAAGACTATGAAAGAGATGGCTTATAAATGGGGATGTTGGATAACATCAAAGGTTGAGGTAGATTTGGTTAGTAGAAGAGAGTTGACTATATTATTTAGGCATTACAATGTAATAGGATAGTCTTAGGGGATGATGGGACGGGTATCTAGGAGGACATCAAATCAAAGGGTAATGAGATATAGCCGTAAAAGGTTGGAGGAAAGAATAGCAGTGAAATAGAAAAAATGACCATGAGTAACCCTATTTGGTTTCCATTTGGATTCTTCTAGTTGATTTGAGTCATTTGAGGTTAAGACTTAAGATAAGTCCTCATCAAATGAAATCTCATACTTGGATGCTCACTTTCTAAGCTATCTTTGGTTTTCATTTTGCTACACAGGGATATTGTTTCTGGGGTTGTTCATTTGCATGAATTAGGAATTATACACCGAGATTTAAAACCGCAAAATGTTTTAATAATCAAGGAAAGATCCTTATGTGCAAAACTCTCAGATATGGGCATTAGCAAACGGCTTCTTAAAGATATGTCTTCTCTGGGTCATAATGCTACAGGTAATTACTCCATAAAAGAATGAAGAATTTATTTAAGTTTCCTTGCATTTTCCATGTGAATATCCAATTATATTTGACATGCGTGATAGAACCCTGATTTTATTGATAGAAAACCCTAATTCCCAATTGGAAACTAGGGAGAGATACAAGAGAAAGGGATACCAAACACCCTTCCAAGCCTAAGAGAGAACCACTTCTCTCTCTAAACCCAATTCCTAACTGAATATCAGAATGATTAATGTTCTCTAACCCTCTCTTATTTATAGGCACAAGCCTAACTAACCTCTAACTAACTATCTAATAAGTCCCTCACTTAACTAACTAAACCCTGTGATAAGTGAGTACCTATCATGCGACAAGTATCCATTGATTATCATGGTGATTGTTAGCCATCTTTAATTATCTTCAGATTATTTAAAAATGACTTAAGCTTATCTTTAACATATATAAGAATATCACAATTTATTATTGAATCAATTGGTCATCTAGTTGATCAAACAACCTTAGGAGTTCTTTCCTAATTTTATTTTTTCCCATGATTTGTTTCCTTAGTGGATTCATGGGCTTTACTTGTATATCCAACAGTGTTTGGTTCTAGTAGATTATGACCTTAGGTTAATTTTAGCCGCAAGTGTCAGGAGTTTTAATCCTGAAGTTGTCACTTTTACCTAACCAACACCCATGTCAATTCCCGGTCAAAAACAAAAAACAACTTTACTTGTATTATTAGTTATTACTTGATCTTACTACGAGTGTAAATAGGACATTGGTCAGTATCTTGCATCACATCATTTCACATCGTATCAATCCTATCTCATCATTCAAAGTCTTATTTGTCTGGTTTTGTCCTTCCTTACATGAACCCATGTGTTGACTTTCCAGCTATGTTAGCGGTGCCAACATTATTTTTTCAACTATTTTTCTTTTGTTACTTTGTAAAAAGCTTAAAGCTTAGTAATTTAGCTCGAGGGGAAGTGTTAGAATATTACAAATTAACTTTCATATTTTGACAATGTCTTGACATATCTTCAACATATTTTAGAAGATAATTAAAACTTATATCAATTAGTCAACTAATTGAGGAAGCCGCCTTAGGAGTTATTTCCTGATTTTGTTTACTTTCCTAATTTGTTTCCATATTAATCCAATCTCATAAAGTGGAGCCTTGGCACAAACCTCTGCAGTTGATCTCATGTGACTAGGTGGTCAAGGGTTCATACCATGGAATCAATATGGCCACTTACAATAGACCCATTCTTCCATATACCCCACATTGATGGGAAGTCGAACTTTATAGCTCTAGATTGTGCCATCAATCCAATATTAGATCATTTAATCTTATTTTTCTCCTATTCTCCTTTCCTACCAAACCCTTGTAATTTTAACAATGATCTATATAGTATTGTTCATTGACCTTTTCCTTTTTTCCCCTCCTTTTGTCAGCTTGGGTAGCCTGCTCACATTTTAATTTATTAGACTATTATTCTTGCACTAAAATTTACTGGCTCAATTGCAGGTGGTGGGAGTTCAGGTTGGCAAGCACCAGAACAACTGGTTCAAGGCCGCCAAACACGGGCTGTAGATATATTTAGTTTAGGTTCTGTCCTCTTTTTCTGCTTGACTGGGGGAAGACATCCATTCGGAGAACATCTTGAGCGTGATGTCAATGTTGTGAAAAATCGAAAGGATCTTTTCTTAGTGGAGTTCATTCCTGAAGCTGAGGATCTTATCAGTTGTTTATTAAACCCTGACCCTAACCTAAGGTAAATCATTCTTATTCAATGTGTATACTTGAGAATGGAAACCTAATTTCTCCTATTGACATCCTGTTTTCAACTTGTTACAACATGGGCATTGACTCGCCAGCCACTGAACTTTACCATTTCTCCTGCTTCTGTTAATAAAGCCACAAATATTATCAATTCACTTGTTTGGATAAATTGATGTTAGGGGGATTGCCGGATAGCTCCTTAATAACTGGAAGTTTATATTTGATGGCTATGAATGGTGTTATTTTCTGGCACTTATTTTTGTGATTGTCTGGTTACAAACTAACAATTTAATTTAAGAAATTATTTCCTTTATTGTCAGGCCAAAGGCGATTGAAGTATTGCACCATCCTTTTTTCTGGAGTTCTGAGATGAGACTTTCATTTTTACGTGACGCCAGTGACAAGGTGGAATTGGAAGGTAGAGAAAATGATTCGGATATGTTGAGGGCATTAGAAAGCATTGCCCCATTGGCCTTAGGGGGAAAATGGGATGAAAGGATGGAGCCAGCTTTCATTGCTAACATTGGTCATTACCGGCGATATAAGTTTAACAGTGTTCGAGACTTATTGCGGGTTATGAGAAACAAGCTAAATCATTATAGAGAATTGCCTCAAGAAATCCAGGTTCGCTCTTGGACTAGTATTTGCTAGATTTATGTTTTTGGTCTTAGGCTTGGCAACATGGTAGGTTGGGGCAGTTTTTGCTTAATTGATAAACATATTAATATTTTCACCGTCTCTCTTTAGAATTTAATTAACCAAGTGAACAGAATCCAAAAACATCTTAATCACTAAGAAGATAAATAGTCTCGACTTTTAAACATCCCAGGAGTGTCCACACCCCACACACACCTTACTTTTCTTTATCTCGCTTTTCTTATCACATCACACTATATATCAATTTATCACCTGTCTCGTTTTAATTTGGGGTGGCCAAAAAACACTTTCAGAACATGAATAACCATTTTTAATATTAGAGGTTTTTTCATTTATGGGAGGTGGTGGCTTGACCCTAAACTCAGCAACCAAGTGTGTCCACAGGACATTTTTTTGCCAAAGTTCTGAGTCTACAGGATTTAGGCCCCGTTTGGAAAAACAGCTTAATTAAGCACTTATGGTCATAAGCGCTTATGACATAAGTCATAAGCTATTTTTAAAAATTTATTGAAATAAATTAAAAATAAGCTGTATATAAGCATAAGCTGTTTTTCATAAGCTATCCTGATTAGCTTATGAAAATAAGCTGAAAATAGCTTATGGCAGACCATAAGCTGTTTGCATAAGCTCTCCCAAACACTGGTATAAGAGCTTATGCTGTCAGATATGCTCAAATAAGCTCTTCCAAACTGGGCCTTAATAACCCTAAATGACATCAAAACCAATGGGTCAGATTGGGAACCCATGGTGTAGGTACAATTTGCCTGAAGAGATGAGGATTTACTAAAAAGGGTGGATCTTTTGTTCCTGATTAATTGGTTGACATGTCCATTGTCCAGAATCATGTTTAACAACTTGCATCCTTCATTCTTGACAAATTAGCAATAATTGATTCTCATGATTTCTGATATGTCCCTTACCTTTATTGACTATGAGTGAAAAAATGTGTCAGCACTGCCAGGTGGGCCCAGTTATTATCCAAAAATGTCCTTAGAGTCAAAGTTGAAGTTTTCTCATAGTGGTCATAGATGACATGTTGACTGTGAGTATAAGGAAGTACAAGAGTGCTGGGTCTTATGTGCTCACCTTCGATGATTCAGTTATTTTTTAATAGTATGTTTACATTTGTAATTTGTTCTTTGCCTTGATGTGCCTGGCTAGTATGATTTAGTTTCCAACTTCAATTATAGTAATACAATTCGCTGAAATTGTATGAGCTTCCCTGTAGATGACACTTCTTGATGCAGGGCCTTTCATATAAAATGTCAAAGTGCATCTTACTTAATATATGGTATAATCTTCTAGTAGGATAAACTTCTAAGATACCAAATAATTAGAGAATGGTAGTAACTCATGCACAAGCTGGGCGTCTTTACTCGTACTCTTTATGACATGAAGTTTTCCCCGTCCATATGTGTATGACTTATAATTTCTTACTGCCTTTTCAGGAACTTGTAGGACCTGTTCCTGAAGGATTCAATGACTACTTTGCAAGTCGGTTTCCTAGACTCTTGATTGAAGTATATAAAGTTATATGTATATATTGCAAGGAGGAAGAATGTTTTCAGAGGTACTTTAACAATGTTGATTAGTGCCTTGGCCATCGTTTTGATGGTTTGAAAATATACCACAATGGAAAAGACTGGTTACAGCATGAAACAGATGATGATGTGTTATAAGTTGTAATGTAATCATGTATAGATATGCATGTTGCCCATGATTAAATGTTGATTAGTGCCTTGGCCATCGTTTTGATGGTTTGAAAATATACCACAATGGAAAGACTGGTTACAGCATGAAACAGATGATGATGTGTTATAAGTTGTAATGTAATCATGTATAGATATGCATGTTGCCCATGATTAAATCTAACTTTTACGGTTTCAACTCTTCACTAAGAATGTGAGAGTACGTGTCTGATTCAGGATCATACTATCTTGAACTGTTGGCTCAACAAATGTAATCTTTAGCAATCGGAAGATTCAACTTTCAACTAAATATATTTCAACATATCATGCAAGGCCAAGAAGACACCTAAGGCTTTGTTTGGGAGTTTTTTAGGAAGGGAGGGGAGGGCAAGAGAGGGGGAAAGGGGTAAGCCCTTCCCTTGTTTGAGAGTTCTAAATTCCCCAAGACCTCCCAATTTGGGGGAATTACAAATTACAAAATACAACTAAAATGGTAAAAGTAAATAAGCTAAAATGTAAAATTGATGAATGTCAATTATGCAAGAGATCGATGTCCCTTTCGGTTTAGAAAAATTTTAAAATCAAAACTGTTACATTCGTTGTGTGGTATTTCCATTGCTTTCATGGTCACTCAACACCCTTCACCACCATGGTTGTCATATGACACTACCACCACAGCCGTCAATTCCACCACACAACACCCTCCAGTCCTCCACCACTATCTGACATCCTATGTTGTAGGTCTCAGGTGAAGTTGACAATGATAGATGGTGTCAAGCAATGGTGATGGTGGAGGGTGCTAAGCAGTAAGCAGTGACGATGGAGGGTGTATGATGGTGGTGGAAGGTGTTAGGCAGTGGTGATGGTGAAATGTGTCATGAAATGACATTGCATGATGTCGAGAGGCGATGAAGGGTTACAATTTTTGCTAAGTCGCGATGAAAGAGGTGGATGATGATAGTAATGGTGGTGGAGAAAGTAAAATACTGGCAGTGATGGAAGGTTAGTGATGGAAGGTGTCAGACAATGAGGCGAAAGTGGTTAATGACACTAAGAAGACGATAAGGGGGTACAAGGTTGGTGGTAGTACTAGAGGGTGCAAGGCAGTGATGGAGGTGGTGGAGGATTTTAGATGATAACAATTGTAGAGGATGTTGAGCGGTGGTAGATGGTAGTATTATGTGGCGAAAGGGTGCCATGTTGTAAGGTGGTAAAGGATCCGAGACAATAGTTGCAATGAAGGTTTCTAATAGCAGGTCCAAACGAATTCCAACTAAGACAGTTTGGTTGGTGGACTTTGTTTAGTTATTTTGTTCTTTAGCCCGATCCTAGATAGTTCTACAGATAAAAGGAAAACCCCAAACATAATGAAAAAACAGGAAGAAAATCTGAGCATTTGCTCTCCATATTTTTGTGTTCTTAGCTTAGTATTTTTTTTTTCTGTATATATTAGAGTTCTTATAACTGCTGGAAGAAGTCACCTTCTACCGGTTTCCATGCGACGATGGAAAGTGTTGAACTATGGTATCAGTGGTGGGTTCAGAAAGAGGGATGCAGAAAAAACATATGAACATAAGTGACATACTTGGAAAACTAAACTACAATCAACCTTTTAATGAATTTTAAATCAGGTTGAAATTGTTTTGAAACCATCTCCAAATTTACCAATCATATTTTATTTTCAAATTAAAAATTGAAAATTGAAAACTAAAACTCACAAACAATCACCTTGAACAACCACCAAGAGACCTACTAACAACCAGATTATCTCTAAATATCAGCTATTATGCTACACTCCACGAGATGAGAATCCACAATTAGTATGCTGCACTCTAAATAATAATGAGATGAGACGATTTGGTTCTGAATCATGTATTCTACATGAACCATAAGTAGGATTTAAAAAGTTAAAAGTTGCAAAGGCACCTTGTTGCCCGCTTTCGTATACTACAGTCATACACAAATTGGAACATGTTACATATATATGTACTAAAAAGGTAACAAAAATGATAGTAGAAACCTGCTATAGGGAATGAAGATTGAAGAGTGATGGTGAAGGAGCTAGCAGAACAGGGTACAAAATTATGTGGAGCAAATAATAGGCAGTAGTAATAGAATGTATGGTTTCATGATTTGCGCAGAATCAACACATTTACTCAGAAGCTAAGACTTGTAGCTTCTAACCAGAATTGATTCTAAAGCATTTCACCACCGTGGAACCAAACATGCTATTAAGTTAGACTTCATTAGCTGAATCAATTCTGCTTAACGACGAGAGAGAAAATTCTTTATTGGAGATGATGGATGATCCAACCTCACTTGTGCTTCTATATGATATCCTCTCCATTTGTCTTCTCTTGGAGCGGGTCTTAACTATCTCTTCTTTTTCATCAACAAATGAAAGAAAAGTTTGCAATCGTGTAGATCCTGATGCGCCTTGACCAGAAGAAGACTCAAGTTCCTCCGGGCCGTGCTTCTTATACTGCCGCAGGGTTTGAAAAAGATATATGAGTAGAGCAAGTAAACATGCCAACCCACAGACTAAGTAGAGGCCCCAAAAGCTTCTGAGATTGAGCCTATCCACTTCAAGCTTTGCACCTTGTGATAGGCAAGCTCTCCGCAGAAGCCATTTATCATGGATCCTTTGCAAATCTCCATTTTCTGCCAATTCCAGAATTGCAGTTGACATGTCAAGTGCTAATGGTGAGTCTCGTGGAAAGGCCTGTAGAAAAATGGAAAACAAGAAATGGACAGATACTATCATTTTTTGACAACTAAAAAACAAGGGAACCAAACCAACAATAACAAGGGAACCAAACCAACAATTAAGCATGGTAAAGTAACCTTGATCAAACTTTAAAATGTAGGGAAGATAATGTCCAGACAACTATTTGTTACCATTTTCGATTGAGAAATATTAGCAATTTATTCTGTAAGACTCATTTCTCAACACATTCTTTTTTTATTAGTTGAAATTCATGATTCGGCCAAATAAGGAGCATGGTCAATCAACTTGGGGGTGTGAAATATGATTTAGTCGATAGTCGATACCACATTCCACCCAACAAAAGGAATGTGTTGGATAGTTTGTCGCTATCCTTTTTCAAAAAGAATAGCAAGTTGAACTCTTTTAGTAGTTAAGTAAGAAAATATGCTCTTGCAATCTTGCAAAACATAGTGAGCTTAATAACTACACCGACAGTGTATTTACGCAGACGTCCAATCATACTATCTTACCACATCAAATTAAAATTAAAAAAAGCAACATGGTAAGATGGAATCAGATTATAATAGCTTTAGAGGAAGCAAATCAAATTGTAATGGCCAAGTATTAAGGAGAAACTTACAAATCCCCAACCATTTCTGGTGAACTCCTGGCCTATAACACTAAAATCGCACCGAGTCGAAAGGAAAAGCTCTATGTAAGCACGCTCATCGACATATGCAGCAATACCACCCTTATGTGGACCTTTTTCCAGTGCCTTGGTAGTTTCTTCAGGGTCTTTTAGAGGAACTAGTCTGGATTCATCAATACCCATTTCCTCAATTAAATAAGTTCGAGTAAAAGAACCCTGCAAGTAGCCTATACGTTCTTTGCTACTTATTAAACTTTCAATGCCTTTAACAGGTGAAGAAAGTTGTTGTACAGTGAGGATTGAAGTCAGGCTTGCCGTGTAACTTGAGTTAATTATTAGAACTACAAATAGCCATATAAGCAGCACAAAGCGACCAAGAGTGCTAACTGTATTTTCCCCTGCACAGTATAGAAAAGAGCTAGTTGATTATTATTTCAAAGTAGCTAGCTGCCAAATGAAACTAAAGAAATGACACTTACTGTGAGCAAAGAACATAGTTGAAAAGCTAAACCTGTCAAATAAAACACAAGGTCAAACAGAAGTCATAAACATATCCTGAGAGCTACCAGAAAACTATAACATTGATATAATTTTTGCATGCATCAGCAATAGATTGGTTCGAAAAAGGTTTAGTATGGTGAGCCATAGAAAAGGGAGGAGGAAGAAAAACTGAAAAATACCAGATTTCATTACCACAAAATGGTGACAATTTGTTTTTTGGGAGGTCCCCTAAACTCATCATTCAGCCTATGTTCTAAAATCCAAACAACAGCTCCCACTAGTAGGAAAAAGATAGCTGTGACAGTCCACATCATTGGTGTAAATGGCGTCAAAAATGCCCAAGCATTGGATTCTGTCTTCTTAACTGATGCAACTACCACTAGACCTGATTCAATATATGGCTGAGTGAAATCCACCAGCTTTGTTCTTTCTGTAGTAATTGTAATGTCACCTACTGCAGCATCAAAGACCTGTATGGTAAGAAGAAAACTGGTCTCACAAACGTACCATAAAACATCCCAAGAAACTACACAACAATGATTGGAACGATACTCACGCCCGCAGTGATAAGACGCACAAGCTCAGTGTTACTAGGATTACTCTTACCATCCCCATATGAAATAAACTTATAGGGGACAGCATAGGGCAACAAGTTTGCTGCAGAAAGAAACACCTCAATGCAGAATCCCTTGAACATGTCAGTGCCTTGTACTTGAGAGAGAAATTCGCGATAACTAACCCTTTTCGGCACTCCAATTTTTAGCAGTCTTCCATTGTTTGGAAAAACCCAACCGCGGGGCTTCTGGGTTGTCTCCCCTGGCCAAAACACAGGGAGTAGTTTTTTATTTGCGCTAGAACGATTAGCTGGTTTTGAGTAAAGTGCTTCTGGAGGAACAACTGATAATCCAGAGTAATTAGACCAATAACCGATCCTTCGTACCCCTGTTCCGATCACATTGATGATTTCATATGCTGGATTAACAAGGTTTCCATCAGAATCATAGCTGAATGGACCTGACACCCCGGTCATGTTAACCTCATGAATACTTTTCCTCAACAGATTTCCTTGATTGAAGATTTTCACAGCATCAAGATGCATATTGCCTCCTTGCAGTGCAGATAACTTTGGATCATGTGAAAATGTAATCTGGTTCCCTTGTTTGAGAAAAGCATCAAGTGCATGAGCAAGGGCATAAACAGTGTCATATGCAAAGATACCATAAGTACTTAAACCAAGGGGATAATCAGTCTTTCCACTAGTCAAATTTGCCCACCTAGAAACAAACCATCTTTTGAGCTTCGAATCAGGTGTGTACATACGAAAAGTAACAACTCCTTGAATCGTATCCATTTCATCCGGTGAGAGGGGACTAGCTATGTCCAGCCAACTAGACAGAAAAGTAGTGGCAATCCAGACATACCCATTTTCCATCATTCCAAGAGACTTTGCCACACTCAGCACTTTCGGACCCCAAGCAGTACTTGTGTGAAGAACTATAACTCGGGATTCGGCTAAAGCCACCTGAACAAGCACATCAGTGATCTCCTCCCTGGTCGCCTCAGGTGTCATTGCCGCTTTAAATGAGATCTTGCAACGTCTGTCAGCAAGCTTATCCCCTAATGAGCCGATCCCGTTCCTCCCATGGTCATCATCACCATAGACAGCAATAACCTCTCTCCATCCAAAGTGGTTAACAAAGTCTGCTATCGCGGTCATTTCATACATGTCACTAAAAGCAGTTCTTATAAAGAACGGGAATTGAAGCGAAGAAAGGGTAGGGTCAGTGGCTGAAAATGATAGCAGAGGAACTTTGAGCTCGTTCGCTATATGAGATATGACATGAGCTGTTGTAGAGGTCTGGGGGCCAATTATGGCTACGGTGTGTGTTGCCATGAGCTGCAAGGCTGTTACACAATTCATTTGCAACAAGAATTACAATCTGTCGAACTAGTAAGTAACTTTTCTAGCTAAAAAAGTTGAGTTCTTAAGTTTGAACACACAGAAAATAGGAGTACTATGGAGAACACAGTAACATACCTTCAGCAATGCTCAGAAAACCTCTGTATTTGGAATCTTCTTGCAGTGAGACCCTTAACTCAGTTTTACCAAGAATTGATGGATCAGAATTTACATCTTGAACAGCAGCATCAACAGCAATTTTCACAATTCTACCAACACTGGTGTTGAAAGAGTAGAGAACCCCAATATTGACAAAAGCAGGTACTGTGGAATTATCCATGGCAACAACCCCATTTGAAGAGAACCATCCATTGGAGAGAACCACCAATACCATAACAACCCAAACACAAATCATGGTTCACCCTGTTCAACAAACAAGAAAAGCAGCATACTCAAAAATCAAAGCAAAGAACAAAGATTAAGAAAATATGAAGCTAAACACAATCTTGTCAAAGTGTGAATAAAGCTCACAAAGTCAAGCATAAATAATAACATGGCAATATACGCAAAGTGTGTCTGAAAGACAACCAAGACGGTAAAGTATAAAGCACTAAGGCACCTCCCATTAAAATAAGGAAAAAGAAAGAAAAAGAAAAATCAGATTGCAAAGGGAAATAACAAGACTTTATTCAGAAAGATGGAATGCACCTGAAGTTTGGCTCACAATATAAGAACTGACATCTATATTGGGTAGCAAAATGGTGCAGAAACCTCTAATGGCATGTTTGGATCAACTTTTCTGTTCACATAATCAATTATGAAACCAAAAGCTACTCATAAAAACTTCTCTTTGGCTTTAGAATCAATTCAAGAAGCATTTCCAAACATTTATGAATGCTTGGTTCAACTTGAGCATAAAAAGATAAACTTTGCACGTACTAAAACAAAAACATCAACTTTAAGCAGAGGGAAGAAGAATCAAAAGCAGCAAAAGACCAATAATAGAATATTAGAGAAAATTCAGGGTAGATCTTCAAAGGAGGTATTAATGATGGTGTAGTGACTGAGAATAGTATCCATAAAAATTAAAAAATAAATGTTACCCACCTGCAAATGTCCTTTCCTTTTTGTTTTTTATTAGAGGACCAAACCCAAAAGTGGCCCTTGGCATCAATGGCTTTGGAGTTGGAGTGGTGAAGGTTCATGTAGGAGAATGTCCTCATTCAGTTGAAGATAATATTGGAGAATGGCACTAGACACTAAAACACAAAGTGGGATTGGGAGTGTGATGTGAACTTATGTTCTTGGAGGGATAGGGATATGTCCTTTAAGTTTAACCCACTGTTTCTGTGGATGTTAAACAACACAATTAGAGAGAGGGGTAGGTGTGATGGAGTTGGTGGCAATTACTGCAATTAAAATGGATATTTTGGTGGCAAAACGTCAAAACATAAACCCCGTTTGATTGGTTTCCATAAAAAAAATGAATCATGAATGTGGTAGTTTGTGTATTTTTTCATAAGTGTGTTTCAAAAAAAGATTTTTTCTAAAAATGTGGAAAATATATTTACCAAAATGCGGACAACTTGACTTTGACGTGGCTGGTGGAGGTGGATTTGAGTCACCCCACGTAAATTTATTTATGAATTTACGTCACCCGAAGCAAATTCATAAGAATTCACGTCTCTCGAAATGAATTCAATGATGTGATAGTGAAATCAGACATGAATCTTACGAGGATTACGTGCATTCCTTAGTGACCAGGAATCTTTGGGATTCTACTAAACGAAGCAAATTCATAAAGGAATTCACTTCGGGTGATGCGAACCCAGCCACCGGCCACATCAGTGTCAAGCTATCAAAAACACCTTATTACGGTAAATATGATTTTCCCCCTTATTTTGTTAAAAAAAAATCACATTATTCAATAAACATGCAAACTCATATTCGCGTTGTCATCGAGCCTAACCACTGAGTCAACTCCTTTTTTGTCGTGCCAGAGCTAGCACAACGAGACTCATCTCGTCATCAACGAAAGAAGATGAAATCGTGAAATTGAAGGGTGGAGAAAGAGAAAGAGAGAAGATAAAGAGGGCGAGATCTAGAGATTTATTGATGACTAAAGGGTTCTGGCCATAGAGACTTATTGATGAATGGGAGGCAAGATCTGGAGATCGTGTTTGGCAATCAAAGAGAACAGTAATGCAAGTTCTAGTGCCTTTGTTTCTGAACAAAATTTGGAGATGAATGGTTGGGAATTGTGTGCAGAGTTACTTAGCAAATAATGATAATAATATATAAATATTGACTTGATTGTAAAATGTATGTTTTATATTGGTACACATCATTTCAGCTACCACAACAAACTCTTAATATTACATCATATATACATTTACAGACCTCACCTCACAAATAATTTTATAATAATTTATAAAAAAAAGTTTAAAAAAAGGTAGACATTTCAAATAACAATGTCAATGTAATGATAAAATAGCCAATTCGCATGAAGTTAATATAGATATTTTTGAACATTAGTTTAACAAAAACTTTTTAACTTCTATACAAGTACACCCTCCAGTCACTATTATAAGCAAAAAACAAGTTTTTAGATTAATTCAATAAATGATATATCATTTATAAAATGAATCAAAAAACTTGTTTTTTGCTTATAATAGTGACCGGAGGGTGTATATAACAATATTTCAACGCTTCATGGGTTTTAATATGAGATCTTTCCGCCAATTAGGATTGGCACAATTGATTATAAATTTTATAGTTCTAAATTTAACTCTCACCTCTTTATAAGATGATGGTTCTCCTTGGGGAGATTTCTTTGTCGATAGTTTGAATTTTTTTACACAAACTTCTAAGAGTTTAAGGGATCTTCACCGTCAATGTAAATTAATTTTATATTGTCATCCAATAACACTATATCACGTGGAATGAACAGTTACATTCGTATTTGATTTTAATTAATGGTTTAGCGAAATCAATTGATTATTGTGTTAATATCTTCCAATTAATTTCGAAGGCGTTTAACATGGACCAGTTTTTCTGGTCCATGGTTGCACCACTCTCCTTTTGACCTGCTATTGCAGGTTTCCCGGTTTTAAAAAAAAAATAAAAATACATATTTATTAATCAAGATATTAGAGTATGATTATTGATTAGTGAACTAGTTAGTGGATAAATTATCCCAACCCAGAAAGCTTCACAAGTTCTGCAGATTTTTCCGTGGAGGATGGCGGCGAACGACGGCCCGTGGCGGCGCTGTCGCCGGAGAAGAAAAGTAGTAGAGGGTCTTGTTCCTCTCTTCGTATAGAGCACGGTGGTAGTGGTTTCCTGGCGAGCGGAGGCCGGAGGAGGGAGATATGGTCAGTTGCAGGTCGGAGGCTCGCCGGCGGAGGGAGGCGGAACGGAAAATTTCTTGAGGGGTTTTGTTGCGGACGGTGAGGGGAGTTCAGTGGTGGTGTTGGTTTCTCCAAATGGTGAGTGGTTCGCCGGAGATCGGGGATTGAATATGGCGGCGGCTAGGGTTTCGTGGTGGCTCCGTTGTTGCTTCGTGAAGGAAACATGGAGGTATTGGTGCTCGCGGCTAGAACAGAGGAAAAGGAAGGAGAAAACCCATTCACGCCGAGAAGAAACAAAACCCAGAGACAAGAACGATGATGGTATGCATGAGTTGTTGTGGCTACTCTCTTTGCATCGTTGTGGCTACTCTCAAGTGCAGACCCTCCTGTCGTTCTACCTCAATTTCAACCACGTGATCAAGGGAACACTGCCCGGATGTGGAGAGGCAGCGCCCACCACCAAGACCATGCGAACGGGATAATTCTATTCCTTGAAGGTTGCAAGGCTTTTTGGTAGTTTTAGTGGCAGGTTTTAGTGTACTTGATTAGTGCTATGCTTTTGTTGAATTGCTGTGTTTAATACCCATGGTCTCTTAGACCGTTCTTTGTACATTCTGGAGTTTGGCTTCAGCTTGGATTAATGAAATGACATCAACCATTGACAAAAAAAAATGAGATTTCATGATTTGTCGTTCACAGATCTGGACATCACTGTTTCGGGGCTTTGGTGGAGGTGGGTGAGAGGGGAAGAGGTGAGGGTGGTGGTGAAGATGAACTAGTTAATGACCATTTAATTTGACCTAATTCAATTACCTAATAATTAATTAAAGATTAAGAAAATATATTTTTTGATTTTTTTTAAAAAACTTACTATTGTGGGTCAAAAGGGGGTGGTGCAACTTTGCACCACCAAAAAGTTGTCCATAATAAATTTTTCCATTAATTTCTACCAAATAAAAAATAACTTTTTTCTACAAAAATTAAAAATAAATGTGACTAATCATGCTACAGAACATTATATGATTGAATGTGACTACATATCTATCTATTAAACTCCTATGAAAGAAGCCTATAAAAGTTTTGCTTTCAACATCATGTTGTTTGAAAGAATGTGCGTTTGGCCACAAGAAACAAAAACATTATATCTCATGTGTTATGTATGTATGAATCAAATTGGTATATTAATCCTTGGTTCTGTTGCGACGATTGGTATATTCTGTTTACATAAAAAGTTTGTTTAAAATTGATTTATAGTTGATGCAAATTTTAATTTGTGTAATATTAAATATTTTTTCTGTTCAAAATTTTTTTGGTTCTGACAGATATATATATTTTTATTAAATTTCATGTAAGTAATAATTAATTTTCCAAACAATTATCAGGAATGTTTGAAAGAATGAAAATGAAAAGAAATAAAATAAAACGTATGAATACAGTGACTGCATGCCCTCATTTTCCTACATGATTTTTGGCTAATGGCAAACGGGCCCTCCTCCGCTATGTTATGGCTATGGATGCTGACTGCAGAGAGTCTCGCTTGGTCGCTCCACCCAACTGGATAGGGACCCTTTGCATTGCGCCACACATAACCTAATTCATTCCATTAACTTGTTTGGTTCTCAATTTGAAAGTCTGTTTAAGCCATTGAAATTCGATATCGCACATTTTAATCCCCAAAACATGAAACACACTTTGGACCTTCATTGAATGAAAACAGTTTCAAACTAAAAACCAAACAAACACTTAAAGAAAAAACAAAAACTTACAATGACATGGAGAAATCAAGAAGGTGCTTATGTGCACCTCTATATGCTTATGTGCACCTCTATAGGAGGCAACTCTTAATTTTTATATTATTTTTTTCAATTCTTTTTAGTGGTTTATAAATTTACTTCTACTTGTTTTTTAAGAATGAGTAAATTAGTAACTATTTTTTATTTTTATAAAAATAGCAAAATGGAGAGAAAACATTTTCAAACTACTAGACAGACACTAGTGACATGCTGGGGAGGCTAGCTCAGGCCCACTCCTAAATAGAAGCGTCGGTAGATCTTTCCAAGAAGGATTGTGAATTCATAGCTATAACTTGTTAACTTATGCCTTCTAAAAATAAGTGAGAATACACTTTCTTATATTCTCCGCTAAGCAACTATCTTCTCAAAATATGGCTTTAGAGGCAACTATCAATAAAATATATTGACCTATTTAAAAATAAAATATCTAAACTATAACGGTATTCAAGTCACTCGTGATAAATATGTCCCTTAATGAAGAGGTCGTCCAAGGAGAAAAGGTCACACACGGTGAAAAAGTCGCTCGTAGCAAAACCTCTCAAGTCTCATTCAAATCTGTAAGCCCAAATTTTGCACTCTAAACCTAAGTCTCCGTTCGGTTAAAAATATAAAAATAAGAGTTTATAATTTGAAAAAAAAAACATGTTCAAATGAATTTTACTACCGATGAGATCAGCTGGATTTTATTATTAAATAAACTATACATGTAATGAATTTCTGACAAATCTGAAGTGTTAATTCTTTAGACTTATATACTTTTTTCTGACGAAGTTCTTTAAAAAAAATTGAAAGTTCTTTAAAATTATACTTGTTTTTTTTTTCTTGAAACAGAAAAATTACACTTGTTTACTATTGTATAATGTACGGATAAAATATATAATTTTTTTATAGGAAGGCGAAAGTAACTACAGATTAATAAATTTTAGCCAATTTTCCAAGTGTAAAAAAACAAAAAGAGTAACAAATTTTAGAAAAAAAAGAGTAATAAATTTTAACCAAGTTGGCCTAAACTTTGGAAGAATTTTGGACCATTTGTTGTACTAAAGAGAAAAAAGAGTAAAGCAACAATTAAGGTCTGTCAGGGTGGACTTAAGCACCCCAATTATTTAAGTCGGCTGTTGGAAATTAATTAGTAACTAATGTATATGATTAAAAAAAGAACCTACTGCGAGAAACTTTTGCATGATAAAACATACAACACAATTGATATCCGTGAGACTAATCTCTCAATCTATTTTCAGTACACTAAGCAATACTGATTAATGAGTTTTTCTTCCCTTTGTAAGAGTTGAACATCAAACTCTTACGCTCTTGAATAAATGAATGATGAAGTGCTAAACAATTAGCATATGTGAACTTAGGGGAAGCAACTTATATTGTATTATATGTATTATTTTATTTCTGATTCAATTTCTTTAGATCTTATCTTCCCATATCTACCGACCATTGCACGTTTGGTATTTATCCAACTTTGGTAGGTTGAAATCCATTCTTTGAAGTAGGAGTCTAGGCTAATAGTAGTAGCTGCCATATTTTAGTCCCACTGGGATAAAAACATAGAAATTCAACCACTTTTATTTTGGAGCAATATTCAACACTAACCATATGTCTTGTGCAAAACCATCATTATTATCAATGTGTCTACTTATTAAAATCATTGAAGCTTATTGGGCAGAATCCCACATTCACCTTCACAAACATGAACTGTTGAAGTAAAAAAAATCGGATTTGGATCCTCTCCGTCCAACTTCTCTCCATCCCCTCTCCATCCAAAATCTGAGCCATCGATTTTAAATTTTAAAGGTGAAGATTAATTCATGTTTTCTCTCTCTTCTTAAATTGATCCAAGCCTTTAAATACAATTCATTTTTTCTCTCTTCTTAAATTGATCCAAGCTTTTAAATTTCAAAATCAATGGCTCAGATTTGGATGGAGAGAGGATGGAGGGAACATGGATGGAGAGGATCCAAACCCAAAAAAATCCATTGGCAAGAATAACGGAAAAATGTGAAACTAAAATTAAATAAGTTTTAAATTGAAGGTAGCAAAACGAAATTCATAAATAAAATCAGCTTCTAACATTGTTTGTACTCCTGCAAAGTTAGAAACCAAACATCATTATAAATATTCCAACTTCAGTACAAAAAGGAAGAAAACAAGAACAAATGCAAGCTGATTGGACTGTACTGTGCACTGTACACATGCTTATTAACCTGCAACCTGGTACACTCAAAGTACTCCACAAACAAACAAAGTCTAGGTTTTTTCCTATAATCAATCATTAACATATTGCACTCATATTTAACATTAGACACAATGTCTAGGTTTTTTTACCTAATCAAATTTCAATTCAAAATTCAAATCATTACAAATTGTATTTGTATAAAACAAGGTGCAGCAACCACAAAGTACACGGGAAAAAATATCACCCTTTTATATCATATTAGAAGTTTAGAACTCAATGAAAGAAACCAGAGTCCTTACAAATCCTTCAAAATAAATATGCCCTGTAATTAGGGGTGGAAATAGGCCGAGCCGAGCCAAGCTTTGCGTGGCCTAGGCCTGACCTGCATTATCTTTTCGTGGCCCAAGCCTGGCCTGTGGCCTATCAATAGGCCAAATTTTGTGGCTTGACCTGACCTTTTCTAAGGCCTGACCTAGCCTACAAGCCTGCTTAAAAGCCTATTTAACATACAATTTTATCAAAAGAATAGGTTGGCGGGCTAATAAGCCTTTTATATATCATTGCACTTTCTTTTCAAATAAAAAAACCTGCATCATTGCATTTCAAAAACTAAATCAGTATCATTGAATATGTCTGGAACGTTTCTAATCTAGGTTAAGGTAGGGACTTGGGGTTTTCTTTTATACTAAACTATACATCAGTTTTAAAAAATCAAATAATATATTATTATATTATATTTATTTATATTATTAATAAAAATAATATATAAATAGGCCGGCCTGTTAGGCCAAATAGGCTTTCTTAATAGTTTGGGCCTGCCCTTTTTAGTTAAACAAGCTTTTAAAAAAGCCTAAGCCTGGCCTTTTTAATAAACAAGCCGAGCTGAGCCGAGCCTCTAACGAGCCAAGTCATAGGCCCCTGACGAGCCGCCTGACCTATTTCCACCCCTACCTGTAATTATCAGATTAACTAATACTCAGTTACCTCTACAGTCCCACATAATGTCAAAGTTATGGAGTTAGAATACTTGATAAAATAGATACCAGAAATATAGAAACTTTTGATGAAGCATGAAACATATGATTGGATACATAAATTTGAGGAATAATTCAATTCAAGGCACAAGAACATACACACCTTGAGTTCCACCAGTCAGAATCATTTTAGTACCTAAATTCAAGAGCATGCACAATAAGTTAACTTTCTAACTATCAAAACTTAGTATACACCTTATAAAATCAGAAACAAACTGCAAAAAGGGAAATTAGACTGTATAATTAATTTGAACAATAGACTAACAGGTTTCCTGCAAAACAAATATAGATCAATCAACAAATATGAACAACACATCATCAATCAATAAATAATGGATCAACCAGAAACAAAAGTAATGGTAACCACGTGATGGAAATCCATATAAGACTAAAAAAATCAATATACTGTAAAACAAATATAAACAATAGATCAATTAACAACTAATCAAAACCTCATGAACATAAGTCTATCAGCTAAGGGAAATGACTTAGATAATTCATTCAGTAATATAACTCCATTGAAAATCTTTCATTTCACTTTGTAATAGCATGGTGAAATTATATACTTTCAATAGAATCATTTAATGATACTCAAGACATGCAATCTTGTTCAGTACATAGTGAATCAAAATAAAGGACTGAGTAACTTTCAAATCTTCAAGAAAAGTGTCAATTTTGAAATAAGCCTAAAATCCATCAACCCCAATGCATTATGTAACATGAACAGATTTAAAGGAACATATCCAACAATTGAAAAGAATATCATACCAGTTCAAATTGTAAAGGGACTTCACAATCTACAAAAACTAAAGAAAATATCAAATCCACAATAGAATAATCAGAACAGTAAGAAAATATCAAAGAAAGAACAAAAGAAATAATAAAAGGGAGAAAATTGATTTCTTGCGGAAAGATAAAAGAAGAGTTGACTGCCTCTCAAACAGAAATCCAGCCCTGTAGACGTTGTTGTTAGCAACACCTACATCCACACAAAACCTTCAATATCGACACTTACATATAAACCAGACGCGATAACAGCCTAATTTTCAACATTTCAGTACTTGTTCTAACATCCCATTTGGTCCAGAAACCAGGATGGACAGTCCAGTGTTGCAAAACTCAAAATTTTGATCGTTTCTGCACTTCACATGAAATTTCCAACAGTTTACTTTTCTAGTTGGAAGCATTACAACAATAATATTCATGAAAACAACTTTTTGAAAATTGAAAGGCAATAAATAAGTGTATTATAAAATTCTATCTGCCTGAAGATTCCATAAGGTTAGATTATGTCCAGAATTATCTACCGAAACATTCCTCATAAATGTAAATAAAATTAACAAACTGATTAAACCTAGTAAGTAAAGTATCATCATCTTTCTCACTCCCGTAGTGACAACTGGTTCATCTTCAAATACCTCATAGTTAGATCTCCCTGATCTATGGACGCCTCAATGGTATTAATTGATAACTGCACATCATAGGCTAGGGGCACTTGTTGCTACATCGAGCCAATTCACTTGCTCCCTAAGTATAAAGAAGATCATTTGTCAAACTTTTTTTCCATTGCAAGTCATCAAGTATCAGGAACTCTAATATGCCCATAAGTCATAACAGCATTTGCCATACAAGTTGGATTCTAAGAGCTCTAAATTTGGAAGAAAGGTCACTAAAAGCCCAACATAAGGAAAATTGTTTGCATAATCAATGAAATTGAGTCCTTTTAACTTTTATCCAGAGTGAAAGAAAGGCAAAAATAATAATACAAATACCACTTAAAAAGACTAGGAGAGGAGAACTAACCAGCATAGCATTAGGTTTACCAATAGCCCAAAGATTGACCTTGTGATCTTCATCTCTTATGAGTTATGACATGAACACTGGATGATTTCCATCCAATCTTAGAGGCAATTTCCAGTCGAAGCTTGTGCTATAAATTCATTATAACACTAAACTTGTCAAGGTCAACTAGTTCATCACTTGAAGCCACCAAATTACAAATAGGACACCAAGTACTTCAAACCCATAACAAAGCAAGCAGTGGAGAGATAGATCCAACAAAATAGAAAGAGGAAAGCATATATCAAACAAAATGCTTACCCCTCTCTCAATAGACATGAAGGATACATAGCTTGCTTGTGTGCTTGGTAGACATCCACATACCCAGAAGTGTAAAATTTACTTTTACTTTAATCTTCTACCTCCTTGCTATAAGAGTGAAAGCACCCAGATCAGGTGCTGCTTGAATTTCCATTAGGATTGTATTCAGGTTGCAGAATAGAAACCGTGAAAAATAAATTAAGAGATATCAATGGAGGAGAGTATTTAAGGGGGAAAACAGAAAGGCATGCTGAATGTGAACATGCCCAGGTGAAATATATCTCTTGCATCATTTGGAAAGGAAAGAAAAGGCTCACATGGAGCACCTGAATGTGAACACATTGTATCAAACCCTGCATGGAATAATTAAAACTGTCACCATTTTAATAAATTATGAGAACAGCAAACATAAGATAAAATAAAATAAAATAACATTTTATAACTATTAATGAAGTAAAAAGTAATAGATTTTCTCAAACTAAACAGACCTACTTTTTTCTTGTAATTTTAAGAGCCCAGACCTTTGCAATTAGTTTGGTGTATTTACAAAGGGTTGACTTAAGATTTGAATTCAGAGACGAGTAGTCAATAATGCATATTGTAGAAGAATGAATAGACATAACCAAAATCATTGTCTATTAAACTAAATGGTATAGAAATAAATGGAAATCAGTTAGCAAGTAAGATCTGCATGGCCATTATACAACCTTGAAAGACATCACTGATGTCATATCCATATCTCTTACAAAAAGAATCAATGTTATTACATCTGAATGGAACAAGGTATACAACATAATGTTTCTTGGGGTCACAACCCTCGTTCCCTTGCCCCATGATTTTGCATCAAAATTGTGTCACTTCCTAACTTTTCCCTTTGCTTTTGGATCAAAATGATGAGACTTCAGCTTCTTTTTGGGAAGTGCGGTGGCAGAAGAACCACCTCCCTCTCTGAATGGCATACCCAGAAGAGCCAATAACCTTTGTGCTTCTTTATCAGTTTCAGCCGTTGTTTCAATGCAGACATCCATTCCTCTAGGCTTACCAACAACATCAAATCTGATCTCTGGGAACACACCCTGGTCCTTAATGCCAATGTTGAAATTCCCATGCCCATCAAAGCTGCTGGTGTTCACACCTTGGAAATCTCTTGTCCTGGGAAATCCCAAGTTGACAAGTCTATCTAGGAATGAGTACATCACCTGTAAATAGTCATACAATAGGTATTATATTTCGGCTATATAAAAACAATGAATGCAGCTAGCATAATATGCTAGAATGTGAGCTTAATGAAAAGCTAGAATGCTAGCATTTAGTACTCCATGGAGAATTATAACGTACTTACAATTCTTTTTTAATGAAGAAAAGATCAAGCAGATATCAATTTCACATGTATTGCAACATATCATCAAATTTGAACAATTGAGAAACTCCCTCATTCAGTAAATACTGGTAATTGGTGACGATACTCTTCATTAAAGTCGTATTGAAAATACAATACAAATGGTCAGTATAGTGAAAAAGAAAATTTCAACCCCCTCCCAGAACACAAACGAAACAAAAGAAAAAACTAAATTTTACTTTAACCTTTGAGTCATGGAGTACCATGTTCAAGATAAAGGATAATAATGTCACATTCTTCTGTTCTACTAAGTGGAGGATTATGTTTTATATGGAAACATTTTCCATTACAAGATAACGTCTGATTAATCGAAAGCATATATATGCAAACAGAGAATATTTCCAACAACACGAATATATACACTAGAAAACTACAGAGAAACTACAACTACCCGTTTTAGTTTACTTTTGAAATCACAAGTATGGAAGGTGTGCATTTGTGAAAAGTTATTTAGCATAGTTGGCCATGAGTCCATTACCAATCAACATTCAGAATAGCTGCTACTACCTCTACGGCTCTACCTTACATGATCAAACAAATATGTTAATAAAGGCATGAAGTCATTCCATAATCATGTTATCCCTCATTGAACTATATTAAGAAACTCAAATACTCATGTTTCATTCTACTTGTCTTGAGAGACATGAAAAACTTACACAAGATCCCAAAAAGCATCATACATTCATACTAGACAAGTTAAAATTAGTAGAAAGTAGAAACATGTTTCATAGTAGTCTCTCGGCAGCGCATCAGCAATAATCACAGTTCCTTTACCAAAACATCTTAAGTATACCAGCAAATCAACAAAACTAATTAGGAAAATGATAACCTAAAGTATTAGTACTGTAGCAGCTGATTATAACAAGCTAACAACATCTAGAGAGTAGAGACCCACATTGTTCTAATATAATCTACCGTGGAAAAATGTAGGGTCATGATAGCTAGAACACAAGCAAACTCAGTAATAACTAGTAACTACATTGAAATTAAATATGTTAATCGTAATGCACTATCAATTGAATTCTAAAAGCTCACTTTTCCTCTGAGTGTCACAGCAATCCCAAGCGGTTGACCTTCCCTGATCTTGAAGGTGGCAACAGAAGTCCTAGCCCGAGTCTTAACAGGTCTCTGCCCTGTGATCAGTGCTAGATCATTAACTGCCGCATCCAAACCTTTTGCATTCTGCGCAGCCTCTCCAATACCGCAGTTAACCACAATCTTCTTAACTTTAGGAACCTGTAACCATGGAAAACAAACCCAACATTGTGAATCAAGACCTTTTACATTGAAATTTTGCATTACAAATTGGAATTTGATGTCTATATCTTTCTTTACATGTATTAAATATGTGGATCACGTCAATATTTACGAAAACAAAGAGAGATGAAAATTTTCACATGACAAATTCATCTGACATAATTCATTCCCCAACATTACAAAATTGAAGGGAAGCCAATTTCATGCACCCATCTCATCTTCCACACTACATGACACCAAAATTTAAAAATCCCATTAACTAATAAAAGAAGGAGAAGAACTCACAGTGAAAACCCCATGAAACCAAATCAACTAATCATGCCTCCACTTCATGTTCCCCACTGTACAATACCAAAGTTGAACACTCCCCCCCCCCCACTAACCCAAAACCAAAAGAGAAGCCACAAAGTGAAAAGAAACATCAAACCCCATAAAATCAAAGCAGCAGCTTATCATGCCTCCATCACATTCCCCCCACCATATGATGCAAAAAACAGCAAAACCCCATCAAAACAAAACCAAAAAAGATTCAAAATTTCGCTACTAAACCTAACAAAAACTCAAAACCAGTAAACTACAAGAAATTCCAATAACGAAAAAGGGGACCAAGTTTCCCCAAACCTGGTGAATGTTGGTGTAAGAGAACTCTTCTACAAGCTTGGGAATAACTTTCTCAGTGTAAGTTCTCTTGAGCCTGAAGACCGTTTCCGCCTCAGACTTCTCCACAAGCACAGCCCCAGCAGCCGTGGCTTTCACGGACACCACCGCATTTCCATGGCGGATTCCGTGAGGAGAGAATTGGGGTGGAGAGGGACGAAATTGAGCGAGAAAGGAAGACCCAGATGAGTGTAGAAGCAGCGAAGGAGTGGTAGTAGCCATGGTGGGTAGCTCAGTGCTCTGCTCACTCTCTGAGCTGATAAGGATAATGTTGTTTGGAAACGCAGGGAAAGGGGTTTAGAGTGCAGTCTTCAACTTATTTACCTAGTGTAAATATTACCAAAGTGAAAAGGTAAAGCAATCCTATTGTGTTTGTTTCAACTTTCAAGTTTCAAGTCTCCTAGGAAGGGGGAGAAAACATCAAATTTAGAGTATAATAGTCACCCTAAGAACAACATCATCATCCAAGCAATCTAATCCATAAGAGTGCAATGGCAACTCATTTTAGACTTTGTGTGAGAGAGCAATTTGCTTAAATGCACCGACGATGCTGCTCTAAAGATTTACGACTACAACCAAGAAGGTGTTGATCTAGTGAGTAATAAGTTAGGTCTTGTACGATGTGAACACATATTCAACTCCCGCAAAAATTATTTGTTGTGAGGAATTGTTTACCGAATGGGTGAGTCTACTCACCTAAGTCGAGGATCTCTGCTAGTTAAGGTCAGGCCGCCTTACATAGGGCGAGATCGGTCCAGCTACAAAACTACAATCCACCAAATAAGAAGAGTATAATAACTTTATGTGTAATCCAAACTTATACTCTTCTTTGAAAGGAAACATAATAGTAAACTTCATACAAAAGAGCAAAGTCTACATAAAACTTCTAGCCATTACAATCACATGTTTGATACAACTCAATTCTAAAAAAATGAATTTGTAAGAAGAAAGATGTTCACTCGATTAACAAATTCTTTCCAATGAGAATTCAAGGAAATGAAAAGAAAAAAAAACTACATAGTGAACTTATCCATGTTATAATCACAACAGGATAATAAAAAGTTGTGAAATAAACACACCAAATTATATTAATAGAACAAATGAAGGAGACAAAACAACACAAAAAACTGGAAAAAAATATTGTAAAATCAATTACCACATCATAGTGTATACTAAACCTTAGAAATGATGTACATTAGATTAAGCTCATCATATTATTAGAGATGAACAATGATGGAGATTGTGAAGCACCAAGTAGAAAACATTAAAAAAATGACTCGAGTGATTCAGTTCATAATGAAGCAAATTACATTGACTTCCCTATAGTTTGTAGTTTGTAAAGTGCATTGACCTCCCCCTTCATCATATATTATTTTGAATAATAGAAGAGTGTTGAGTGTTGCAATGATAATCTTAGGAATGTCAGTGCAATAAAAATAAATCTTAAGGGAGATTAGTGCAATGTTCTCAATAAAATAAGGGTAGTTAGTGTCTTGTTAAATAATAGAGGGAAGGTCAGTGCAGCAATGTTAAACCTCATGAGAGAGCGGTAATTATATTTTCTAATTTTTTAGTGATTTAAATATTAAATAATTCCATATTTTTAAAAATAATTAATGTTTTAATATTACATTTAATATTTATTAATGATATTAGAATAATTAACAAAAGTCAATTGTGACCTTTTTCAGAAATAACTATTGCATTAGTTTGATATTTAATGGTTTTTAATGACATTATAATATTAATTCATAAAAGTTAATTGTGACTTTTCTATCATTAAGATGTACACTGACAAAGTCCCCCTTTTTTTTTAATGATTGTGGTTATTTTTTATGTAAGAAAATAAAAAATTGAATGTAGTACCTTACGTTCAAAATAATATCAAATATGCAATAAAAAATTGATATCAAATAGTTTTAAAGTATTGATTTAGAAATTAACTCAAAAGTTTTGTATTTTATGTTTTCGTGTATATATATATATATATTTATAGTCTGAAAGATTAAAATAGTTTTGGTATATTGATAATCATGGTATATTGATTCAAAGCATATCAAATTAGAAATTTTTTTTACATATATGTGATATATGTATTTAATAAAGAAAAACTTAAGAGAAAATATACAAATGTCTAATATATTTTTTTTGGTTCCAAAAAATGTCTGATATATGCCAACAAAATACTTTTATTCTTATTTTAAAAAAAATATACTTTTATTTCTATTATAAAAAATATTACTCTTATTCCATTTGTGCATGCCGCATACAATACTATTCAAATTATTAACATCATTTAAACCAATTAAATTCTTAAGAAAAATCATCGTCTCTATTCTTCACCCATGAAAGCTCACCACCCTAACAAATCTCCATCTTGCCACCTTCTTCCATAATTCATTTCTATTTACCATAATAAGCATTTCTCCAACCTTGACTACAGGTCACACCACACCACACCCTCTTTCTTCTTCATATACCTTCTCCCTCTTCTCCTGCATTTTGTTGCACCCATCAATCTCCATTAACACCCATTTTGCACTAGAAGCATCCAATCAACAATGGTGTTCCAAAACCCAGAAACCACATCCTCATGTTCCTCACAAGAAGACATCCCTCTTCTCTCCAACAAACCACCTCTCTCCTCCAAATTCAAAACCTTTGCCAACATCTTCATATCAATCGTAGGTGCTGGTGTTCTTGGCCTCCCTTACAGCTTCAAGAAAACAGGGTGGATCATGGGGTTGCTCCTTCTCTTCACCATCGCTTTCCTCACTTACCACTGCATGATGCTCCTTGTCCGCACGCGCCGCAAGCTTGAATCCATTGTGGGGTTCCCCAGAATCAATTCTTTTGGTGATTTGGGGTATGCCATATGTGGCCCTTTTGGCAAATTCTCCATTGATGCTATGGTTGTGCTTTCTCAAGGTGGTTTCTGTGTTAGCTACCTCATTTTCATTTCCACTACTTTGGCATATCTTGCTAGTGATGCAAACCAAGCATTGATTTTTGGTTTCACGCCCAAGGTTTTGTTTCTATGGGGTTGTTTTCCTTTCCAATTGGTGTTGAATGCAATTCCAACTCTGACCCATTTGGCTCCTTTGAGTATATTTGCTGATGCTGTTGATATTGCTGCTAAGGGTGCTGTGATGGTGGAGGATGTGTTTGTGTTTTTGGAGAATAGGCCTCCTTTGAAAACTTATGGGGATTTATCCATGTTTTTATATGGTATAGGTGTGGCTGTGTATGCATTTGAGGGAATAGGAATGGTTTTGCCATTGGAAACAGAGGCCAAGGACAAGGAGAAATTTGGTGGGGTTTTGGGGATAGGGATGTTGGTAATTTCATTGTTGTTTGGAGCATTTGGTGCTCTAGGTTACTTTGCTTTTGGTGAAGAAACTCAAGGGATTATCACTACCAATCTAGGACCTGGAATGATGAGTGCTTTGGTGCAGTTTGGTCTTTGCATCAACCTGTTTTTCACTTTTCCATTGATGATGAATCCTGTTTATGAGGTGTTTGAGAGAAGGTTATGTAACTCTAAGTACTGCTTGTGGTTGAGGTGGGTTTTGGTGTTGGGGGTGAGCTTGGTGGCACTTTGTGTGCCTAATTTTGCTGATTTTTTGTCACTAGTGGGGAGTAGTGTATGTGTTATGCTTAGTTTTGTATTTCCTGCTATGTTTCACTATATGGTGTTCAAAGAGGAGTTGGGTTGGAGCTTTATGGTTCAGGATTGGACAATTGTGATTTTTGGGTTTGTTATTGCAGTTACAGGAACTTGGTCTTCCATAGTGGATATTCTGGCCCCTATGTCTTGAATATTCATGTGCTTGATGCTTTGAAAAATATCTTCAGTTGCAGAATTACTGTCAAAAAAACTTAACCATTCATGAGTGAGATCTTTTCCAAAGATTTGATTGAACATGATCTTTTTACTTGTGTTATCAATTAGAATTGGTGCAGGTTTAAATTGTAGTGTTTTCTGATATTGGTGATCATCCAAACAAACCAACTCACAAGTTCTTTTGCTGCATTGTGTGTTTTTGTTACAGCTGCAGCTTACTTTCTTAATTTTTGTTATGATAAGAAAGTGTGCAGAGAAAAAGATTCAAAATCTACCTAGCTTTAATCGTCGAGTAGAACTCCATTTAATTGCTCGCTTTGCTCATCAATAAAACTTTATTCATACCCAAAATCCACAATCACCCAGAGAGAGATATGGAGAGGGAGGTGAGTGATATGATTGTGTGATTTGATAGGAAAAGAAGAAAGGGATATGAACACAAAATAAATGGAAATAGAATGGATGATAAATAGGGGTGAGTTTTGCACAAGTTTATCACATTGTATGTGCAATAAATATAGTTCTCCATTTGAGAATAAAGTAGCAGAAGAACAAATATAGGAAATAAAATTTGGAGTTTAAGAATCGTTAGATTATTGTTAAGACATGCTCTATTGGTCAAATGATTGATGTTTTTCTTTTAATTTCAATTACTTTTGTTACAATTTAATCAAAAAAAGGTGCAAGCATACAAATTCTATGTATAAAATCAAAGCAGTTTATATATAAGATATGCAAAGGTGTTATTGAGATAATTTCAATTCTGATAAGATTTTATCTTAACAGATCTTCATATGGAGAATGGGAAAACTTTTGCCTTATCCCAAGTTATGAGCAATTGCAGTTTTTCAGAACAAATTCATTGTAGAAGAGTTGAAAGAGACATTACAAGAAAAGCACTAGTTAGCATCGTTTGAAAGTCTACATTAATACCCAATATAATTATTATATTTACTCTTTGTATGAGCAAATATTATATTTACTTATAATAAATAGTTTTATAAAATTAATTTTAAAAAGTTAGAACCCGTGATTATTTTTTTGAGTCTAACGAATAATGAATCCAAAAATTGGATCATTCTAGAACGTTTTATTTGCCGTAAAAGATGAGGATGAAAAACACGAACGCAAACAATGTCAAGTAAAGCAACAATAAGTAGAAGATTGTAGATTGACTCCAAAAGTTTTATCTAAGTATTATTCCGAACGCTCCTCTACCATCAAACAGTGCTTTTTTTTTTTTTACTTAGTTGCAATTATAAAAACCTATCTTCTGTTTTTTTCCCTAAAAGCTAGAAGATAGTTTTTCAAAATAATTAAAAAATTAATTTTTAAAATTTCTTGCTTTTATCATAAATGAGTTATTTGTGGTTAAACCCAAAAATGAGGTACTCAATTTTTTATGAAAAAAAGCTATTATTATTTTTTGGTCAAGGGACAAAGTTTTATAGACTAAGGCCCAATTGGGTAGGGCAGGATAATACATCAATAGAGGGGAAGTGCAGACATTTAAGTACACAATGGGGCTTGACCAAAAAAAAAAGTACACAATGGGATAATTAGCCCAGCTAATATGCAACCCAAAGAAGAAAAAAAACTTCCCCTATCTCTGATTACCCATCTGGCCCACTCTACCGAGAGAAGCGGAGGAACCTCGGGTCAGGTAGCAAGTTAACGTTGGGCCACTAAGTACGTACCATGGGTCTAAATAATTTTTTTTTGTTACATCGGAAAAGATAAACTGCACTCGCTAGAAATCAATCTATTTAGACCATTTTCAAGTCCTAATTATTTTAGCATATTCACCTTCCAGCTCAACAATACAAATCATCTAAAATTTCACAAAACAAAGCTTACATGTTATCAATTACCCAACTCGCAATTACAATAACTTAGCAACTTAACACATAACATCAATTCAGAAACAACACTATATAATGAATATTAAGAATACATGTAAATTAGGCATAAATTATAGGCAACCAGATTATGCAACTATTTAAAAAAAACTAGATTTTCAACCAATTTTCCCAAAAACCTGCGGCATGCCGCATGCGCGACACCCCCCTACGCCACTCGCGCGCGCCATCTCTGAGCGTCGCGCGACCTCCAGGGGTTGCGCGCCACCGTGCGCGACTACCTCCATGGGCTGCGCGCCACCGCGCGTCATCTTCTCCCCCACGCACGTCCACCGCGCGCCACCCTCTCCCTCCTACGCGCCCATCACGCACCTCCCCCACCCTCATGCGCACCCACTGCGCCTCTCTCTCCATCATGCGCCTGGACCTCCCCTACCCAACCCATATGTCTCCAGCTCCTACCACTTGAGCTATCCTATGAGGACATGAGTCTAAATAATTTGAAAACTCATATAAATTATACATATTTATTTATTTTTTGACAAAAGAAAAAAACTATAAATATATATATATCTAAGAGCTAGGGGATATATAGGTTGAGTGAGGGAGGTCGAGGGATCAAACTCTAGAGAGTGCAATTTATCTTTCCAATGTACTAAAAAAATCTAATAGTATATAGCCTAATAACTAATAAGCTCTTGTATCTATTAGTTTTTAGTATATTTTGATCTTTTTAGCTCTTAAGCCAGGTATCTCTCACAACCAGTGTGAGACAGTCAGCGTACTAAGCGACAAAGAGAATTGAATCTCCAATCCTTTTTTACTGGACGATGTGTTAAACAAATACGTCAATCCACTTAATTTTAAAATAATCTTTTCAATCATAATAGTTGATAATCAAATTTCAACCATCTTACTCAATTGACGATGTGTTAAGCAAATACATTAATCTACTTAATTTTAAAATAATATTTTCATTTATAAGAGTTGATAATTGAATTTCAATCATCTTACTCAATTGACAAAGTGTTGACCGTTGAGTCATTACTCGGTGAACTCATTTGGTTTTAAAGTAGTTTAATAATTTATATTCTAACAATGACCGATAAATACAGATTTTAAAATGTAATATTGTTTAATTTGTAAAAATTCATTTAAAAACTTCATCAAGCTATGATGAGGTGATGATCAATAAAGTAGTTTAATTATATTAAACGAACAAGAGATCAAATGCAAGAAAAAGTATCCAATAGTTAAACGTTTTTTAACATCGAAGTAGCTCTTCAAAGCTACTCTAGGAAGAAAGAAAAAAAGTAGCTCTTCAAGAGACTGCGAGACTTAAATTCCATGCAAAGATTCTTTACCTCTCATTGCTCTTCAAGGTTCTAGTTGAAGTTGATCAGGTTAGATTCTTTACCTAAAAAAGGTTATCCATACTCTCGGTGTTAAGTGTAACAAATTAACAATAATTGTCAAGCACACAAAGTTACTAAAATTTTGAAGAATATGATGTTGAGACACGAATGCATATGGATTTTCGTTGGTTTCAACTGGATTTACATTAAAACAAATGTGCTAAAATTATATATGTTTTTAATCACATTCAATTCAATATGATAAATTCTAATTTCTTCATTAATACATTAGAATATATATTTTTTTGAAAGACATTAGAATATATAAAATCACATTGTTATAGCGTAACGCAAAAACAAACATACACTCATATGTTTGGTTTTTCCTTAAAAAATCTCCAAATTGTGTTTGGTTAAAAGTTATCCTTTTATTACTTTTGTTTAGATGTGGTTTGAAGTCTCTTCAATCATAAACAAAACATGCTTAGATCTAGGGGTGTAACCGGACCGGATTGGTTCGGATTAAGGGTGATTAAATGTCCGAACCAATCAAACATGTTCGGTTTGGGTTAGTTCGGATTTCATAAATTTTACTTTCAAACTCGAACCAAACCAACCCGATCTCAATCGGATTGGTTCGGATGGTCGGATTTGAAATAAAAAAATATCATTTGGAAATATGCACGAAAATTATTCTAAAAACGTGAAAAATTATAAAAAATATAGAAAAATCCAACATTTTTAAAGAACAGAACATTCGATAATAATACAATTCATGTAATCAAAATAAAACTAACATCTCTAATACAAATATGAATATGTAATGTAATGGGCTGAAAATGTTTGAGCTTAATGTAAAAAAAATCTCAATTCATTGGGTTGGTTCGGATTGATCGGTTTTTCAATCCTCAAATCCGATACCCGAACCGATGGTGATCAGATTCAGTAAAAAAAAACCAAACCAAACCAATGATCCAATCCAACCCACCATAATATGTTCAGTTCAGATCGGTTTGATCGGATTCACGGATCAGACCATACCCGCTTACATCCCTACTTAAATCAGTGCTTAGTATATGATATTTGGTTGATTGTATAAAGGAATATTATGTTTTTCTGTTGTTGACTTTATACCGGTGTTTCTCCATTAGCTGCAATATATTTACACTATCTTTCCATTTAATTCTATTTCTACTAATTTTTCTTTTATTTTTTATTACATTATCCACCATATTTTTCTTTTTTTAATTTCTATTTTCTTAAAACAATATTCACCGTCGACAATAGTGACTAATCTTTTCATCATGGATGCTCGCACAAAACAGTAAGGTGAGTGCTTGCTGTGGTACCTTAATTTAAATGAGGGTACGGTACCTTAAATGATGTAAAACCACCTTATCTCCAATTTTTTTAACTTCTAAAAGCCTCTAGCCCCATCGTTCATGAGCATTTTAGATGATTATTTCATTATCTTGTTGTTCGCCAGACACCAATTTCCATATCTCACCCTTATTATGGTCAATAACTCTCTTGTTCTTACATCGCATACATTTCCACTTCCACCACTAAATTCTGACTTAAAAAGAGCTGGAACAACGGACATGATGTCTAAGATTCCAACAAAAGTTAAAAGGTCTAATCTTCTCTCTTTCTTTGCCCTTCAATTTCACAATTTCATCTAGTTGAGGTACCGTACCCAAAAGAATTTACCAAACAGTAAATAGATGATTATGAAATGTGTTTAATTCTCATAAATAAGGATTGAACCTAAATCTCATAGTTAAAAGACGAGGTGAAGAACCACTAATCACATTACTTTAGGGTGGAACTAAGGTATTAAAGTATTATTTTCCTTTCTACATAATGACAATTTGGGTGTTATGTCCACCTATAACAAAACATGGTGATCAGGAACCACACCACCTTGGGCCAACATGGTAAAGGAAAGAAGTTGTAAGGAAAAAGGTAAAGCAAAGCAAAGCAAAGCAAGCAAAAGCATAAAGATAGAAAAAAACAGATGAGTGACTTAGGAAATGGCAGCTACTCCCAACCCATTTCCAAAGACACTGATTACACCCCCTCACCTAAAAATAACATCCCATAATCCAACAATCCCCAAAATAACCATGCCAACATGAAAATACAATTAGAATCACAAGGGCATAAATGTAAAAAAACAAAGAACAATCTTAAAAAAATTTACATACCCATGATGAAAATGTTGACAAGAAGCATGAGAAGGAAAAGAGAAGACAGAGAGAAAAAAGTGGAGGATTGTTTGTTGAAGAGAGAAGAGGTCATTGTGATTTGAAGCCAAGAGTTTTTCACCGAAACAAAAGCTTCAATCTTTGGTGACCCTTTTTCTTCTTCTTCCACGATCACACGATTTTTTTCTGAAAATCAAAGGAACCCATTTGGGTTGAAGTGTGCATAGATCAGAGGGAGAGGGTGGTGATGTCTTGTTCTTCTTCATCTGGGTCGGAAGAAGACGATGAGGGGCTCGAATCCTACCGGAAAGGAGGCTACCACGCCGTCAGGGTCGCCGATCAGTTCGCCGGAGGAAGGTACATAGCGCAGAGGAAGCTTGGTTGGGGTCAGTTTTCAACCGTTTGGCTTGCTTATGATACTATAACCTCTGTATGTTTGATCCTGCACTCTTCTCTCTTCTTCCATTTTGTCTTTGTTCTTGGCTTCAAAGTTCAAAAGTGTCTGTTTTGAATTTCCCCCTCTTTTTTATTTTTTCATATTGGGATTGATTTGGCCTGTGATTTGTGTCCTTGTAGTGAAAATGTAAAATTTTTGAACTTTTTTATCATCATCTCCTTGTTGCAATCGTTTTTGAATCTGTAGAATCAGTGGAGTTGTTCATTTCTGTGCTAGATTTTTCCCTCCTTTATTAAAGTGTGTCTGCTTAAATGTTGTGGAGGTTACAAGCTTTTTCTTTCATTGATTCATAGTGTGTTCCGGATCAGGATGAACACTACACACAAACTTGAGTTTTAATTAATATATAATTGAGCTTATCAAAAAAAAAATATATATATAATTGAGTTGAATTTTATGTAATATATTATCTCTCACTGAATATTTTCTGGTTTTATTTTCATTCTACAATAGAAACAAACAATGGCTAATTATATCTGATATGTGGGTGTATATGTTGTCGCTTTCTGTCTGAAGCTAAATTGGTGGGTGGTTATCACAAAATGTGACCACCTGGAATACTATGTGGATTTGTCTGTTTGCAGAGGAGCAATAAATGTGTAATAGGTTGATGCTGATTTGGTAGTTTTGTTGTTGTAACGGTTACACTTGGTGTGTTTTGTGTATGCATGTATAAATGTATATTAAATTTTATTGGACGGTTAAGGTGAGCTGCATATGAAATGATAATGTCAAGACTTTGAAATCTTTTGTATATACAGTCCCCATCTTCATGGAGTCAGCTACCATTAAATCACCTATTGTAGGATCTATATAGATGCCTAAACTTAGAAAAGAAAAGAGGAAAAAGGAAAGAAGAAACTAAAAGATAGTGCATGTTTGGAACCACATGATCCCAAAATCATGGTGGGAAACCACAAAAGCTAAAGGAAGTTGCTTCTGTCCACCGTGAGTTTGGCTCACTGTGGTTTTCCATATCCAAACATGCACATGATAGAAGAACCTTAAACGTGTATAGCAATCACATTGTCCATTGATCCAGGACAGGTGGTTCCACATTGGCACAATCCCTCAGCCATTTCTAAGAGAACTAGGTCTAAGTATTATTATCCTTTCTTCATCTAATCTTTTCATGTCTAGTACCTATGTTTAATTCAAAATTCTTTTATAGAAAGTCTGCATATGTTCTCATTGATGATCACTTTTTTTAATAATTTTGGTGCAACAACATTTTCTTTTCTCTTTTTTGTCAAGTTTCTATCTGAATTTGTGATTTTCAGGGATATGTTGCTCTCAAGATCCAGAAAAGTGCTGCCCAGTTTGTTCAGGCTGCCCTTCATGAGATTGAAATTCTTTCATCCATTGCTGATAGTGCTCCTTCCAATTCAAAATTTGTTGTCCAATTGATTGACCAGTTTAAGCACACGGGCCCTAATGGCCAGCATCTTTGCATGGTCCTCGAGTATCTTGGAGATAGCTTGCTTCGTCTAATCAGATACAACCATTATAGATGCCTTCCAATGAATAAAGTTAGGGAGATTTGCAAATGCATTTTGATTGGTTTGGATTACTTGCACAGAGAACATGGTATCATCCACACAGACCTAAAACCAGAGAATGTTCTTCTGGTTTCTACAATTGATCCTGCCAAAGACCCTATTAGATCGGGATTCACCCCAATATTAGAGAGGCCAGAGGGAAACATAAATGGCGGAGTTACGAGTCTTATTGAGAAAAAGTTGAAAAGGAGAGCAAGGAGGGCGGTTGCTAAAATATCTGGACGAAGAGTTTCAATGGGAGGAACAGGAGAAGCTCATAAGTCTGATAGAAACATGGATGGGATTGATGTGCGATGCAAGGTGGTAGATTTTGGAAATGCATGCTGGGCGGATAAGCAGTTTGCGGAAGAGATTCAGACACGACAGTACAGAGCTCCTGAAGTAATACTTCAGGCTGGTTATTCCTTCTCTGTCGACATGTGGTCTTTTGCGTGTATAACTTTTGAGCTTGCCACTGGTGATATGTTGTTTACTCCCAAGGATGGGCAAGGTTTTAGTGAGGATGAGGTACGTAAATTATATTCTGTTTGCATGGTGGTATTTATGACAATTGTTGGAGTGTACACACTTCTTTTATATATGCTTACTATTTCAGCAATTTATAACTAAGTATATGTTGTATTGTCTAATAAGTTGGGTTATGAGTTATTGAGAGTTCATTAGAAATCATATGCTCATACTATGTGTATGAAAGGAAAAGTTTTTGGAGCAATTTAGAACTGTTATCCCTAACGATAGGAACCTTATGGTAAGTCTGTCAGAAACGATATTAGATGTAATTCGATTACTTTTTTTCAACAAAAATAGTTTCAGTCATTAATTTGTTATCCTTATATTTCTAACTAGCATAAATGCATTTACGATGGTTATTACTTAATTTGGAATATATGAGTAGATTTAATGAGAAATCAACACAAGAAATACATCAACATAATTCATTGAAGCTACCTGTATTAGCATTCTATTTGATGTCAAGCTGAAGTATATTTGTCCATTCTCAGTAATAATATGCCTTTTCATTTAACTTCAGAACATAGTTTTGATTTGAACTTGTATAATATAACCCAAGGACTATTTTATAGTCCTTCTGTTGCTGGTTCCTAGTATTATGATATGTGATCAGGGGTGGTTACGTATTACGGATTAAATCTAAAATTTTACAATCTTTTATGTATTTACGATCCTTTCACAAGAATCTCAACCATGGTGAAAGAAGACCCAACTTATATATGTGCTCTGGATAGTTCCTGGATGGGTATTTTGTTTCTCAAAGTGAGTTGTTACTGAAAAAAAAGGATGAAATTCTGAATTTCATGCTGTCATTCAGTGATCTCTAATTGTGTTGAAATAGTTGTAAGTAGACAAGCTATTGAATCATAGTTTCTATCATGAACTCTTTTCATCTTTGATGATCATGTCAAAAAAAATTATGCAGATTCAGAATTTTGCATTCTGAGTTTTATAGTATCAGTAAGTTCTTTGTAGTTACAACTTACAACGACTGGTGTTGTGTTGGCCATTATCCTTTAATTGTTCAGCTAATAACTGTAAAGGAATATTCTTTGGTGATTCCCATAGCTGTTTAAGGATACATCAGCCTTGATTGCTGCAACTTGATGAATCACAAGTCTCTATACCTCAGATTTCATGTTAGAATAAGAAAAAATTGCATTGTGTTGGTTTCAGGATCACCTTGCCTTGATGATGGAACTCCTTGGAAAAATGCCCCGGAAGGTAATAGACTTTCGTTGTCTCTACATTGTTAGATATTCTGGCGAATCTAATACTTGCATGTTGCAGATTGCTATTGCCGGAGCAAAATCCAAGGATTTCTTTGACAGACACGGGGATCTCAAAAGGATTCGAAGACTAAAATTTTTGCCGCTTAACAAATTGCTGATTGATAAATATAAGTTTTCGGAGATTGATGCTCATGAGTTTTCGGAGTTTCTTTTACCTCTTCTTGATTTTGCGCCTGAGAGGCGGCCAACTGCAGAGCAGTGCCTGCAGCACCCATGGTTCAATTGCAAGGAGTCTATTCCAAATGAAATGATAAATGAATCTAGTGTGGAAAAGGTGGATGTTGGGATGAGCAACCTTAAAATCAAGGTAGGAAAGTGAAGGGGAGAAAGGTATTTGACATTCACCCCTTCAAGCCCTTCCTTCCCCATGAATGACTATTGATTGTGATTTATTTTTTGGTTTGATAAAGTTTAATAAGATTTATTTTTTTATTGGATTAACTACTACCATGATGTAAATTAGTCAAGAATTTTGCTTATCCAGAGGCATCTGACACAGATTTGTGTGTATATTCTCCACGATTTTAAGTGATGATGCATTGCTCCAAGGTCTTATGCATTTCTCCTCAATGAAGTCACAGATAGGATAAATTAATTTTTTGTGCTAATGTGAGTTCATTTTCTGGTTGATTATCCACCAAACTTTTTCCTATTTGATTTGAGAATTATAGCATCTTGGTTTCCAACCATGTGATCTTTATCAAGGCATTGAAGACTCAAAAACACTTTTAAATGGGCTACTTTAATTTTATTAAAAAGTTATGTTGAGTAAAAGTGAGTATCCTGGAAAGTACTCCATGTTAAGAAAAAATCACACTGAAAGTAGAAAAGCAGCTGTTTCTTGCTTCAATGCGAATGCCCTTTTTGAAAAATTCATGTTGAGACTTGTCAATTGGAAAAGAATTCAAGCACCAATTGTTGGTGGCTTCCAGGGTCATGTGTGCTGTCATGTGTGCTGTGCACAAATGAACCATCCGCTCTTAGTACCATTTGCCACCTAATTGTTTATTATAGGCAAATGTTAGTTGTTAGTAATGTTGTTCTAGCAATGAACATTGAAGAACGGTATAGTACCTAGAGAGTGGAGAATTGTGCTAGAGAGAGAATGAGAATGAGAGAGAGAATGCTGAATTTCATGTATGATTTCATCAAATGAGCCAAGCCCTCCACAATTGGTAACTCCCCCTATTTATAGAGTTTGGGCACTATCTCTTGGGCCAATTGGGCCTCCGAAGCCAAGGCCCATCTTAAGGTTAGGGCCCTGCCCCGGGGCGGGCTACATGCTAGGCGTTGCCCCTCTAGAGGCTCGCCCAGTCCACTAGTCCACAAGACACCGAGCTTGAAGTATGAGAGCTAAGTGTGTCTTTTAAATGCCTTTACATATGTCCTATAATACACTGGGATTTGAGCTGCCAACATGGCTTAAGAAAAGAAAAGCAAACTACGTCGCCAACATGGCGTGAGCAAAAGGAAACTAGCATCTTTAGTCATCCAGTCCACTGACTTGGTGAGCAACCTGAGCTGACAAGTCCACAAGTCCACAAGCGGCGAGCGACCTGAGCCGACAAGTCCACAAGTCCACAAGCGGCGAGAGCGATCGCTCCGTACTGGCGGTCAGCTGGAACAGGTGCATGATCGTCTACCAGCGGGCAAGGTGGCAGGCATTGGTCACGTGCCGATCGCCCAAACGTTGATTGGCAATATTCCCGGCGAGCGACTAAACTTTGTTACTGGTATCACCTATCGGGCGATGATGTTTGGCTATTATAGTGGCGAGGCCTTTCGCGCTTTCCCCTATTTCAAAAACCCTTCGAATCCTCAACTGCCCCACGTGATGCGTCAATTACATCAATTTCCCTCTTTCTCCGGAAACGTCACTTCACTTTTCATAACCGTCCCATCGTGCGCAATAACTCCCCATTACATGCAACCCACTTCCCCAAAAACCATCATGACTTCCAACCTTCCACACGCGTCCAACACGCGTCACCCTTCCAGACTCCCCCTTTCCCTATAAAAACCCTTCTTCCCTACAATCATCCCTTTCCGAAACCCCTCTTTACCTCCCTAATCGCTTACCAGACTCCTTCTGCCAACTTCCGTTCCGGAGCCATCGCTTATCACCCCTTCCGCTACCCACTCTTCACATCTTACTCCAGTGAGTCTTACTGCCCTTATCTTTGCATCATATACATACTCATCTTCTCCTGTCTTTCACTTCGCTGGTTTCTAAAATAGCTTCAAACCCTACCTCCCCTAATCACTCCACTTCCTCCTCCGAAAGCGACCCTGATTCCACCGCAGCCGGCGGCCTCCGTTTAGAGGTCCCGGAGATCCCTGCTTACCGGCTAAAAACCTTCGCCACTCTGCCCCTTCCAGTCCAAGTAGCCCCCAAACATGAGGCCATAGACCAACCTTCCATCTTCCAAGATAGCAACCTCATTGTGGAATTCGTGGGTTCCTTGGGTGGCTTGTCCAATGATGACGAGTTTAACGCCAAACTCAGGATCTGGATTTGCCTTCCTGAGGACCGCCCCTGAGCTCACAAGCTAGACGGCGACGTAAAGAGATCTCACTTTTTCTTTGCGTACGAATACATGTTTAGCGAGCTTGGAATCAGGCTCCCTTTTTCGCCTTTTGTCCAAACCGTCCTCCGCGACATCAATGCGGCGCCCTGCCAACTTCACCCCAACGCTTGGGCCTTCATTCGATGCTTTGAAATCTTATGCGCCGCGGTTGGCATCGCCCCATCCCCCACCAGTTTCTTCTACCTCTACGATGTTGACCCCAAATCCATCAAAAACAAAGGATGGATTTCCTTAAAGGCCCGGGCCGGCCGGAAGTGCCTGAATCCCCACAAAAGTAACGCGAAGACCTCCTTCGCACAGAAGTACTTTTGCGTGGCGGTTCACCCCGCCTATCCGGAGGCCTTCACCCTTAGGGACGGGACCGCCCTTTTCCCTCTTTACTGGACGGAAAAGCCCAATGGGATTACTGATCCTTCCGAGGAATCCTTGTCCGCCAACGACAAAGCTTTTCTGAATCTCCTTGCCCCACTCCCCATCCTTGACTGCTCAACAGTCCTTGAGGGCGCTGGCTCCTCAAGGACTCCCAAATACTTAGGTCGTCCATGGCTTACTTCTATTATCGACATTTTCTTTCTCGCCTCTTATGTTGTTACTGATGTTTTTTCATTGTTGCAGAAGATATGAACTTCACAAACGCCGAACTCCTGAAAGCCCGCGAGAGGAGAATGGCTCGCTTTTCCCCAAAGTTCAACGCTGAGGGCGACGTGAAAAAGCGGGGCGGCGCCGAGAACCAAGGTGAGGGTGCCAAAGCCCCTAAGAGGAGAAAATTGGTCAAAGCCTCCTCCGTCGCCGGCCCTTCCAACCCTGGCGCTCAGCCCACCACTGCCGCTGCGTCTAAAGGCAAAAGTGTTGCTAAAGCCTCCGCCGCCACAGCTACCGAGACAATCACTGTCCCGGCCCCCAAATCTACTACCGCGGACGTGGCCTCCGCAGCCGCCGCCAAGTCCACTACTATTGGCGCTACAGCTGCCTCCACCGGCGCTACAACTACCTCTGCCGGTGCTACAACTACCCCTGCTGATCAGTCGCCAACTGCTGACACAACCGCCAACATCTCCCAACCCTCAGCCGTTGAGAAATCTGCCACCGCTAATGCCACAACAGCCGCGGCGTCGTCTGATGCTCCTGCCGGGGAGAACATGAAAGAAAATAAAACCCCCCAGTCCCCCCCTCGCCAGGACGCACCTCCTAGCCCACCCCCAACAGATGATGGGTGCCCCGCGTCTTCTCCACCTCGCCGCGAAGAGGGATCTTCTGATGTCGCCGCTACCCAGATCGAGCGAGCTCCTGGTAAAGAGAGCGGTTCCTCCAACTACTTCAATATGCTTCCCAACGCCATTGAACCTTCCGAATTCTTGCTTACCGGCCTCAACCGCGAAGTCATAGAGAAAGAAGTCTTGAGTCGGCTCTTGCTTGTCTCCTGCGCGCTGGGTGCATCTTTGCCCATGCGTTTGAGAAGTTCAACGCCGCCACCGCCGAAGCCGAGCGGTTGAAGGCCGAGAGCGCTCAACATCAAGAAGCCGCCGCTGCTTGGGAAAAGCGCTTCGACAAACTGGCGACGCAGGCAGGAAAAGACAAAGTTCTAACCGACAAGTTGATTGGCTCGGCGGGAATTAAAATCGGCGAACTGGAGGATCAGCTGGCGTTGATGAAGGAAGAAGCGGATGACCTTGATGCAAGTCTTCAAGCTTGCAAAAAGGAAAAAGAGCAAACTGAGAAGGATCTGATCGCCAGCGGCGAAACGCTGGTTGCTAAGGAGTCGGAGCTCGCAACATTGCGCGCTGAGCTGGAGTTAGTGAAGAAGGCGCTGGCGGAGCAAGAGAAAAAGTCTGCCGAGTCCCTGGCCCTGGCGAGGTCTGACATGGAGGCGGTGATGCAGGCCACATCTGAGGAAATCAAGAAAACGACCGGCGCTCACGCCGAGGCCCTCGCCACGAAAGATGCCGAGATTGCTTCCCAACTGGCAAAAATCAAAGTGCTCGAGGACGAGCTGGCGACGGAGAAAGCCAAAGCCACTGAGGCGAGGGAACAAGCTGCTGACATTGCCCTTGACAACCGCGAGCGCGGTTTCTACCTCACCAAAGATCAGGCCCAACATTTGTACCCGAACTTTGACTTTAGCGCCATGGGAGTAATGAAGGAGATAACCGCTGAAGGACTGGTTGGTCCTGACGATCCTCCCCTGATTGACCAACACCTCTGGACAGCGATTGAAGAAGAAGAGGAAGAGGAAGAAGAAGAAAACAATGAATAATGTAATTTTTAAGTCATTTAGCTTTTACTGTCCCTTTGTAGTGTACTTTTCCGCCATTCATCTATGTTTAAGCAACCCTTCGCCATAGCTTTTCATATCGCCGTTGGATATTTTGTAAATCATGTTGGAATACTTTCGCCGTACATTTTTTGGTCGCCGCCTTCTTATTGCTTAAAAAATTTAAGAATGAATTCCATGAATGAATTTCATAGCTTAACGCCCCACCACGCCGGAGTAATAAAATACTCAACATCCTGAATGTCCAAGCACTCGCCTTCCACCTTATTCATTCGCCGACCTTATATCTTGCGCTATTTTTTCACGCGTCATATGATTGAATTACGCCTAACGACTTCGTGCATTAATTTTAACTAGGACTTGTTGCTTGGTATTCCACCACCAAGACTTTAGACGTTTCCCCCAAAGGAAGAAACGGCCTCCATTCTCGAGGGCTTCGCCCGGGGCTTTGCCCGCTCGGGGCTTACAATGCTTGGATCCCAATGGCCATTTGGGAGTCCCAAGACTTTTGCCTAGTTAACGGTCCTCGTCGTATTCTGGCGAGACTTATCCAGCACATCGTTTACGGGACCGGCGATCACGTCAGACTTTCCGAGGGGTGATTCCCAGGCGTCAAAGGCCATTTGTGGAATCGCCGCCACCTTCAGGGTTCCAGCAGGCCCCTTTGGGGATCAAGCCTGTCCCACTTAGTGATCGCCGTAATTCTTTATGTCGATCGGCAATTCCGATCGTCAGGGAATCCCTGGAATTTTTGGACACGAATTTCGTGAATTTTCGTTTTATTTTATTGATGGAGCGCCTCATTAAAAAACTCCTTTCGGAGAAAAAGAGCACGCTTTGTTATTGCAATACATTGGAGAATTTGAAAACACTTTTCAGAAAATTTCAAAGATATCTGGCTCCGGCGACTCCGCCTTGTTCGCTTTCTCGCCTGCGATCAACTATAATAGTAACGCAAGCTCAAACCATTGAACGACCGAGGTAGCCGCCTTCCCTCAAGCTCTTCTAAGTGATAGGCCCCATTACCAAGAACTTTAATAATGCGGTAGGGCCCTTCCCAGTTAGGCGTGAGCTTGTTTCCCGGGGCTCCCGATCGCCACTTGAGGACCAGGTCGCCGACCTGCATATCTCGGACGCGAACCCTGCTGTTGAACTTTGCCGCCACGCGCTGCTTCATCGCTGCTTCCTGAATGTGCGCCTCGTCACGCGTTTCCGACAAAAGGTCCAACTCCGCCGCCATATTGGCTTGATTCTCCCCTTCAAAATCTGGCTGGGTTCGCCATGTGAAGTTGTCAATCTCCACTGGCAACATAGCATCAACCCCATAGGTCATTCTAAAGGGGGTTTCCCTTGTAGTGGATTGCACAGTGGTGTTGTATGACCATAGCACCACCGGGAGTTCCTCCAGCCAGGCTCCCTTAGCCTCCTTGAGCCGTCGCCTTAATCCACGCAGGATTACCCTGTTTGCAGATTCCACTTGCCCGTTTGCTTGCGGATGCTCCACAGAGGCAAACCTCATCTGTATGCCCATTTCCCTGCAAAATTCTCTAGTTTGGTTGCTTGAAAACTGGGTCCCGTTGTCGGATACGATCGCCCTTGGGATCCCGAACCTGCAAACAATTCGCTTCCAGTAGAAGTTGACTATCTTCGCAGAGGTTATTTTGGCTAGGGGCTCGGCCTCAATCCATTTAGTGAAATAATCCACCGCTACCAATATAAACTTCATTTGCGACCTGGCGATCGGAAAAGGCCCTACTAGATCCACCCCCCACATGGCGAAGGGCCATGAGGCGCTCATCGTTACCAGCTCCTTTGGCGGTGCCTTAGATAAATCAGCAAACACTTGACATTTTTTGCATTTTTTCACAAAGTCCATGCAGTCTTTCCTGAGGGTGGGCCAGTAAAATCCCGCCCTCAACACCTTGCAAGCCAAAGATCTCCCCCCAATGTGGCTTGCGCACACTCCCTCGTGCACCTCAGACATTATCGCCTCGTATTTTTCCGGCGGTACGCATTTTAACAATGGCGCCGAAAAACCACGGCGATACAAATGTCCGTCGATGAGAGTATAGTGGCTCGCCTCTCGCCGTTGCTCCTTCGTGCATTGCTCCACTTCCGCTGGGTCCCCAGCTAAGATGGACAATATAGGTCCCATCCACGTCGCTCCCCTGTCCACGCATGCCATGAGCTTGCCTTCAATGCTGGGGAACGCCAGCGTTTCCTGAATCACACTTCTATTGTTGCCGGGCTTCCGCGTGCTCGCCAATTTGGCCAACGCGTCCGCCCGCTGGTTTTCAGTCCGAGGAACATATTCCACCACAACCTCTTGAAAAAGTGTCATCAAATATCGCACTCGCTCTAGGTACTTGATCAGATTAGGATCTTTGACCTGGAAAGTGCCCTTCACTTGGTTCTCCACCAACTGCGAGTCCGTTCTTATCAACAAGCTTCCAATCTTTACTTCACGCGCCAACTTCAACCCGGCAATGAGAGCCTCATACTCTGCCTGGTTGTTTGTGGCCTTGAACTCGAATTTCAGCGATTGTTCCAGTACTAGATCTCCTGGTCCTTCCAACGTTACTCCCGCGCCACTGCCACTGCTATTGGAGGATCCATCTACAAAGAGAGTCCACTGAGTGTCTACTCTTTCAAACCGATCTGGGGTCAATTCCACCACAAAATCAGCCAGCGACTGTGCGCCAACCTTGCCTCGTTTATCATATTGCAAGCCATATTCGGACAATTCAACCGACCAGGCGACCAATCTGCCTGACAAATCCGGTTTTTGCAACACTTGTCTCAGGGGTAAATCCGTTCGCACCCTTACTGGAAAACTCTGAAAGTAAGGTCTTAACCGCCGGGCGGTGACGAGGACCGCCAATGCTGCCTTCTCGATTTTCTGGTATCTGACCTCTGCGCCCTGGAGTGTGTGGCTAACGAAATAAATAACCTGATGTTCGCCATCCACCTCCTGCAATATCACAGAACTCAGAGCACTATCACTCACAGCAAAATACAAGTGCAGCGGGTGCCCCTGCATTGGTTTTGACAAAATCGGCGGTGATGACAGGAGTTCTTTGAGGCGAACAAAAGCTTCCTCACACTCCGCTGTCCACTCGAATGCAGCATTTTTTCGAAGACACTTGAAAAATGGGAAAGATCTATCGCCAGACTTAGGGAGAAAACGAGATAGAGCTGCTATTCGCCCGGTTAAACGTTGGACTTCTTTCACATTAGAGGGACTTTTCATCTGCTGAATCGCCTTGCATTTGTCCGGGTTTATCTCTATTCCCCTGGATGTGATCATGAATCCCAGAAACTTGCCACCCTGAACACCAAAAGAGCACTTCTCCGGGTTAAGGCGCATATTGTGCTTCCTGATCTCGCCGAATGCTTATTCCAGATCTTGATGATGATCCAAACCACGTACTGACTTAACGATCATATCATCGACGTAAACTTCCATGTTTCTCCCCACCTGCCCAGCAAAAACCCTATCCATCAATCTTTGGTAGGTCGCCCCAACGTTCTTTAGTCCAAACGGCATGGTGCGATAGCAATAATTGACTCTGGCGGTCATGAAAGCCGTTTTGTCCTCGTCTGCCGGGTGCATGCGGATTTGATGATAGCCAGAATAAGCATCCATCAAGCTAAGCAGTTCGTTGCCCGAGGCACCATCAACGAGGCTATCAATGCTGGGAAGGGGATACGAATCTTTTGGACATGCTTTGTTTAAATCTGTGTAATCTACACACATTCGCCACTTCCCGTTCGCCTTCTTCACCATTACGACGTTCGCCAACCACGTCGGATACTTCACTTCCCTGATGAACTCAGCCGCCAGCAACTTGTCAACTTCCTGTTGAACCGCCTTTCCCTTGTCTCCTCCCAAGCGCCGCTTGAGTTGTGAAACTGGCTTGACACTTGGATTCAATGCTAATCGATGGCAGATGAAGTTTGGATCAATTCCAGGCATGTCTTTGCAGCTCCAAGCAAACAAATCTAAGTTCTCCCCAAGCAGCTTTGTCAGGCGCGTCTCCTGCTCTTCCGTCAGTCTGGTCCCAATCTTCAAAGTGCGATCGCCAAACTTCAGCGCCTTCGTGTCCTCAATTGGCGTGGGCCTGTTTACCCGCCCCTCGCCACGTGGGTCAAGATTTTCATCCGAAGCTTCAATTTCATAACATCTATGACCGACCAACGCACTCTTCTTGCCGTACAAGTTAAGGCAATTATTGTAACACTCCCTCGCCATCTTCTGGTCCACCTTCAGCTTTCCAACCTTTCCACTGCTTAGCGGATACTTGACCGCCAAATGGGCTGTTGAAATTACAGCACAAAGGCGATTCAATGTATTTCGCCCAATAATGACATTGTAAGATGCCACCACCTGGAGAACCAGATACCTTACCTTCAAAACCCTGGCACACTCATCTTCCCCGAATATTGTGTCTAGATCAATGTATCCTCGCACCATTACTTGCTCCCCCGCGAAACCTACCAAGGTTCCCGCATATGGAGTCAGATCATTGTCAGTTAGTCCCAACTTGTCGAATGCATCACCATAGATAATATCAGCCGAACTACCCTGATCCAGGAGTACCCTTCTAACGTTGAAACTGTTCATCCTTAACTGCACTACGATCGGGTCATCCTTATGAGGCTTTATCCCCTCAAAGTCTGCCATCGAGATTGTTATGTCAGGGTGTACGAATCCAAAAGCGACCTCATGAACAGAATTAACCGCACGAACATGGCGTTTCCGCGCCGCATGGGTGTCGCCACCGCCGCCAAATCCCCCAGCGATGGTGTTTATGGTCCCGACGGGCGGTCCTGAGTGTTGAGCGAACGTGTCATCAGCTCCTCTTGTGGCGATAGCCGCTGATTCTTGCTTTTTCTTGCCCTTAGTGTCCACTCGCTCCTCTTCTCGCTTATGCGTTTTGTTGTGATCGCCGTTGTTGCGCCACTGGCCTTGGCGATTTCCTTGATATCCCGCCCGAATCAACTTATCAATTTCCCGCTGCAAAGTCCAGCAGTCGTCTGTGCCGTGCCCGGCGGACCGATGGAATTCACACCACTTCTTGGGATTGGCGTCCCGTGATTGATACTTAGGGGCCTCTGGCTCATCCACTAGATTTGCGCCCCTCGCCCCGCGGAGCATATCCGTTAATTCAGTATTCATTACCATGTCAACTTCCTCCCGCTGGCGATGGGACTTGGATTGCCATGGCCGGCGTTGTTCATAATCATCACGCCGTGGATACAACTGCTCCTTGGTCGGCCTCAATGCCGCCTTCCCTTTATCTTGCCTTTGCTGCTTGCCATCCCCCTTATCTTCGCCATTCTTATCTTTTTTCGCGCGCTTGGGCGACGTGTCGCCCTTTTCCAACTTCGCGCGCTTTCTTTTGAAAGCGTCGTCCTCCTCATCAAGAATATAAGTGCTGGCGCGAGCATGCATCTCCTCCATCGAACGCGCCGGCTTACGTGTCAATTTGCTGTTCAACCCTCCCGGTAGCAAACCGTTTTTAAATGCTAGAGCACAAGCTCGAGGCTCCTCGTCCTCAACCTTGACCGACGCTGCGCTATACCTTGCCATGTACTCTTTCAGTGACTCTCCTTCTTGCTGGCGAATATTATATAGGTCATTGATCGTCACCGGCTGATTCTTATTCGCCGAGAATTGCACTAGAAACTTGGATGAGAAGTCTCTGAAATTTGAAATCGATCCGCGCGGCAAAGTTGTGAACCACGCCATCGTCGTCGATTTGAACGTCGATGGAAACATCCTGCATTTCACCGCATCTGACGCCGCAATTATCACCATCTTCGTATTGAAATACAGAAGATGATCCTTCGGATCGGAATCTCCGCTGTAAGAATCCAGAACTAACGTTTTCATATTATCCGGAATCGCCACACTCTCAACATCCTCCGAGAACGGACGGAACTCAGCCACGGAATCTGCTTCTCTGCTTCCATCGTCCCGCTGCTCGCGACGGTAGAAATCCAACTGAGTCTGTAGATGCTCATTCCTCTGTTGGATGTTGCCAATGCTGCGCATCAGATGGCGCCATTGCTCCTGTGTCACCGCCGGTTGTTGCTCTGGAGCAGGTGAATTCTCTGGTGAGCGCTCCAGAGATCCAACCTGTGAGGGCGATGGAGGAGGTGGTGGTGACGGAGGAGGAGAAGGCGGCTGTACTCCCGCCGTTCGTACCGGAGAATGCAGGATCACACGATGAGGCCGCCGAGGCGGCGAAATTCGCTGTCGCACTGGTGAATGATGCTGCCTCCTGCGTCGAGTCTCCATCCAAACCAAGAACGATGCAAACTCGATCGGAAAACGAACACCGGTTACAGAATCAAAATCAAAAGACCAGAGAATTGCCTAATCACCAACAGAGATAACTTCCTGCACAATCAATCCACGTGAATAGGAGTAGAAAGTTTACAGTCCCCACAGACGGCGCCAAATGTTCTAGCAATGAACATTGAAGAAAGGTATAGTACCTAGAGAGTGGAGAATTGTGCTAGAGAGAGAATGAGAATGAGAGAGAGAATGCTGAATTTCATGTATGATTTCATCAAATGAGCCAAGCCCTCCACAATTGGTAACTCCCCCTATTTATAGAGTTTGGGCACTATCTCTTGGGCCAATTGGGCCTCCGAAGCCAAGGCCCATCTTAAGGTTAGGGCCCTGCCCCGGGGCGGGCTACATGCTAGGCGTTGCCCATCTAGGGGCTCGCCCAGTCCAAATGTTAGTAAATTAGTCTCTCCTCCGGGTTCGAACCATGAACCAATCATCTTTATCCCACCCAACTCTTATGTCTCCTAGCTCTTTCAACTTATTTTTTCTTCTTGTTTTTCTTACTTTCTACATTCCTACTAAACTGCAGTTCTGAATTTACAATAAGCAACCTTGTTTGAGAGCTCTCTCATGTAGAAACTGAAAGTGGGGTATGTCTCTAAATGTAAGGGAAATTTTGCAACTTAATTTCAGGAAGGACTATAACTAAACTTCGCTCATTATTCAGGACTAAAAACATAATTAACCTTATTTATTGTACATATTAATGTCTTCGTAGTGGTATTAGAAACAAATGTCAAGTGATCACATAATTTGAACATCTATAATTTTTTTTGTTACAAATAGGAAAATAACACAAGAAATTTACTATAATAGAAAGTCCTTAGAGAGATGCTGAATAACATTATATGCGGAACCTCAAAATGCGTAAAGGGGAGCTATCTCTGGAAGTCTATCTAGCCAACTCATCTGAAACTATGTTGCGATCTAGGAACTTGAGTAAATGTTACATCCCAAACCCAACTCCTCATGCTCTTGATACTTAAAATAATATTCTTGACTAGGGGTGGGAATAGGCTAGGCCGCCGACAGGGGCCTATGGCCTGGCCTATTTAAGGCCTGTTTAGTAAAAAGGCTAGGCTCGGGCTTTTTGAAAAGCCTATATAATTAAATAGATCAGACTTAGGCTTACAAAAAAGCCTATTAAGCCTGATAGGCCGGCCTGTTTATTAATCATTAATTTAATATATTATATTTATTAAGTTAATTAAATACATATCACAAATTTTGATGATTGATTTTTGGAGAATCTCATCAGTCCCCCTCTGACAAGTTTATGATCTTTCAAGTTTATTATGACAGGAAAGAAGCTAAATTTCTAATATATTATGCTACATTTTGTGCTTGAATTGTGCTTCTGTTGGATTGTATGTTGCTGCTGTACAAAAATGAGGTTGTTCATTGTTGGTACTTGATGTTGGTTCACTTATTTTGTTGATTGTGTCTTCATAAAGAATTGTAAAGTGTTGTTGTTCACCATTGAGATGCTATCTTATTTTGTGAGGTGGTTTATATTGTTGCAGAATTACATAAATAAATAAAAAATGAGATGGTTATATTTGTATAAAATTTATTCTGAAATAAGCTATTAAATAGGCTACCAGGCCAGGCCAGGCTTTCAAAAAGGCCAGGCCAGGCCAAAAAAAAGCCTATGATAGATAATAGGCCAGGCTAAGGCCTTAAAATTTTGAAGTATGCCTGGCCTATTTATGCAAAGCCTGGCCTGGCCTGGCCTATTCCCACCCCTATTCTTGACTAATGTTCTAGACGTCAACATCACTAGGAACTAGCTTCACAACCTTCTTGCAATCAATCTCGCATGCAATATCCTTATAACCCAACTCCCAAGCATGGTGTAACCCTTCATCCACATCAAGAAACTCAGCCTGAAGACTTCCATCACTAACACTGCTGGAAAGCCTAAAAGCTAACGCCCATCATCTCTATCAGTTTTAACTGTATATTTATCTTATCTTATCTTATAGTACTATATACTATTTATGAAATCAAAAAGTGGCAACTTCGACAAGTGTGACCCCCTCATTTTATGACTTTCTACATAAACTTTCTCTCTCATATTATAATTAGTAGGTAGATGATGTCATATTTATATTTTCTGATTTTTCAGTAATTTAAATAAGAAATAATTTCATATTTTCAGATTAATTAATGTATTAATATTGCATTTAATATTTGTTAATGACATTAGAATAACTAACAAATGTCAATTGTGACTTTTTTCAAAATAATTAATGTATTAATATTGCATTTAATGCTTATTAATGACATTAAAATAATTAATTAAAAAAGACATACAATGAAAGAGTGACACACTTGTAGGAGTTGTCACTTTTTGGTTTCGAAAATAGTATATAGTATAAGATCCTACACTATATACTATCTTTCTGAAACCAAAAAGTGGCAACTTCAACAAGTATGACCCCCTCATTCTATGTCTTTTTGCATAAACTTCCTCTCTCATACTATAATTAGTAGGTAGATGATGTCATATTTAAATTTTTTGATTTTTTTCAGTAATTTGAATAAGAAATAATTTCATATTTTAAAATTAATTAATGTATTAATATTGCATTTAATGATTATTAATGATATTGGAATAACTAACAAAAGTCAATTGTGACTTTTTTCAAAATAATTAACATATTAATATTGCATTTAATGCTTATTGATGACATTAAAATAATTAATTAACAAAGACATACAATGAAAGGGTGGCACTTGGCGGAGTTGTCGCTTTTTGGTTTCGAAAATAGTATATAGTATAAGATCTTACACTATATACTATCTTTCCGAAACACAAAAGTGGCACTCCGACAAGTATGACCCCCCTCATTCTATGTCTTTTTGCATAAACTTCCTCTCTCATACTATAATTAATAGGTAGATGATGTCATATTTATATTTTCTGATTTTTTTCCAGTAATTTGAATAAGAAATAATTTCATATTTTTAAATTAATTAATGTATTAATATTTCATTTAATGGTTATTAATAACATTGGAATAACTAACAAAAGTCAATTGTGACTTTTTTCAAAATAAATAATGTATTAATATTGCATTTAATGCTTATTTATGACACTAAAATAATTAATGAAAAAAGACATACAATAAAGGGGTGACACTTATCGGAGTTGACACTTTTTATTTATTTCGGAAACAGTATATACTATAGTATAGGAAGTATAGGATATGAGATCATCTACCTACTAATTATAGTATGAGAGAAAACTTATGAAAAAAATGCATAAAATAAGGAGGTGATACTTGTTGGAGTTGTTACTTTTTTGTTTTGGAAATAATATAGGATATATGATAGGATGTATTTGCACAATGTTTATACCATCTCATTTTTACTTATTTCATCTTTCTATATTTTTTGTTTCTATATATCTGAATTTCAACTCGTCATTATTTTTTTAGAGGTGGAATGAGTGTAAATAAATATTTTTAATTTACAATATCAATGATGATTTAAATATAAGTGAGTTATAGGATGAACCAATTTTGAAGTGATTCATCTGTCATTAGTAGTAATCACTATTAACTAGCGTTTCTTACTCGTGCGTTGCACAACAAATTTTGATCTTTTTCTTTAGGCATGTATGTTCATATCAAAATTGATATGCTGAAATTAATATTTTGCCAATTTTTTTACGTGCTAGAATCATTTTGGTCATCATGAATGTAAAAAACTAACTATTTGTAGAAAACATCAATTTATAAAAAGAAAACTAAATAGATATGATACCTTGATGGAATAAAGTAGAGTAGCCTAACCTTTTCAATGAGCTATATAAGTTCACTCACCAAATTATACTCTTGAAATGAGTCCTCATCTATTGTTAGTAGAACTGCAAAACAAATATCAGTTAGAACCAACAAACAATTTAAATGGGGTCTCTTTGAAACTTTTAAAAAATAAACTATAAGTTTTCAACTTTCAATTATAAGAAACAAACATACTTGAGACAAACAATAAATTTATAGAAAACCAAATAGAAAGTGATCCTCAGATAATCAAGTTTAGAACTAAAGCTTTGAATTTAACCTACAATCTTTCATGACACTTATCATCAACAGCAGAAGACTGCAGTGCTTCTCACATTTATTTTAAGGCATCAGAGTAAGCACTACCACGAAAACATCAAATAATCATAGACAAAACGGAACACTCAAGATTTGGCAAAAGAAGATTCCACTAATTAAACTCTTAATGAAAACCAAACAATGAAAATTCGAAACAAAAAAGGAAAGCAGAAGAGAAAAATAAAACATGTAGAAGGAAGGAAAACATGATAAATTGCAACCACATAAAGCAGTAAATAAGTGCAAAAATATAAATATCGGAAAAATCCATCTCCTTATTCCTGCAGATATTCACATTCAATAAATCATGAGTTATTCTCTGGATCTGGATCATTATAAAAGCTAATAAGACTTCCTACTTACCCAAAGCATGTACCATTTTTTGTTGTTTAGCCAATCTCCACATCACTTGAAAAAATTCAAACTAAAAGATGAGATTTAGACAAAAGCAACACTGGTGAACAAAAATTTATAAAAAAAAATGAATAAAATAACAGGGAAGGAAAAAAAAAAAGAATTGGGAAGAAGATATAAGGTAAACATGATAGAGTGAAGGTAAACAATCACAGAAAGAAAGTTTATATAGATGAAGGCAATTAGGGTTCCTTCTTTTTGCAGGTGAAAAAAGAAGGAGAAAAGTCAGCGTTTGTTTAAATGAGCAACATTTGATTTAGGGAAAAAATAATTAAAATAAAAATTAAGCATCAATTATGGAGAAAAACAAAGGATAGTAATTGCTACAATTATTGCTTCCATTCATTGATTCAAAATTTAAAATTCTTTAATAATGGTGTCACCAAATTTTCTTCCATAATTGTTGTTTATTTAGGATTTAAATTATGGAAAAAAAGTTATGGATAATAATTAAAGATTCCATTAATTGATATATTACATAATTCTTTAATAATAGTGAGAATAATTATACAAAATTTTCCACCAAAATTGACATTAAGCAACAATTATGGAGAAAACAAAAGGATAGTTATTGTCATTAACAAAAGTAACAAATTATGATTGATTCAAAATTCAAATTCCTAATTTTTTGTCTTATTTTCCCTTTAAAAAAAGTCAACATCTATTTAAATGTGCAGCATTTGAATTAGGGTGAAAACATAGGGATAGTTAGATGTAATAAGCGGTTTAAAAAAAACATTGGGAAAAACTTAACATACAAATTAAACCGCCATTATGGTCAGTTTAAAAAAAAATTAAACAAACACTATGTGCGGTTTACAAAAATTAAACAATAATTATGGGCGATTTTAAAAAAATTAAACAATATTTATGGGAAATTTTAAATTAAACTATCATTATGGGAGATTTAAGGAATATTAAATAGCTAGAGAATAGTGAGCCACAAACTCAAAATGATGGAGAAAATGTCACGTCATTAAATGGCTCAGATTGATTGAGGCGTTGACACGTGAGAGAAATTGAGTGGGGGAATGAGAGTTAGCCTGAGAACGCCATGTCACCTAATTGAGGCTCCTAGTGATGCTCTTTTCTAAAGTATATAGATATAGATACTAGTCAATTCAGTTTCATCAACTAAAAAAATCATTATATAATTAGTTAATAGTGGTCCACCCCATAACTTCTCATCAAATGTATGGTTAGCATGATCCATGTAAAGAATGACCATCAAAGCATCCAACCTGCTGGAAAAAAAAAGTGTATAAAAATGGCATTGTTCACTTATTTCTTTAACTAGTACTTTTTACCCGTGTGATGCACGGGGGATATTCATTTTTTGTTTTTTTGCGTAAAATTTGAAAATATGTGTTATTTTTGTTATATGTATTAAAAGATAATGGACATTCATATTACTATCACCCACACCTATCATTATCATCCCCCAACGTGTACCATACTTTAAAGTGTGTTAGATTTTCACTACCGCTACACATTAGGGTGGATGATATTAATAACGGTGTGTGTAGTATTTTTAACAATGGCCAAAGATAATTTACGAATTAATAAAGGATAAATTTTAATTTTAGATATAAGAAAATATTAGTTTGTAAGTATTTTTTCATGAAAAATGTGTTTGTTTTTGTTTTGCAGAAAGGAAACTATTATATATATATATATATATATGTGTGTGTGTGTGTGTGTGTCTTTTCATCCTTTTTTTTTAATCAATAAACATATAAAAAGAAATCGAAGAAATAAAAGGGAGTAAAAAAAAAAATGAAAATATGTGAGAGTTTTAAACTGTGCAAATTATGTGAGGTAAATTTGATGTGTATTTAGGTAATTTTCATATAGATTTTTAATTTTTGTTTCATGTGGAATGAAAGTAACTTTCTCCCTTAAGAGAGATAACCTCACAATAATATGAATATTCACGACTCGAACATATTTCCCTCAAAGAAAGACATCTTATCCAAAAAGAAAATAATTTTCATTTTCTTGGAGGTAACAATAGTTTTCATATAGAATAATTGTTGATTGAGCACAAAAACATAAAAAAATGGAAAATATAACCAGATTTTGACTCGGGAAGTTTCAATTCAAGTCCTTGTATTGTGACCCGTGAAATACACGGAGATATTAATTTTTGTTCGTAATGTGTATTTTTTTTTCATATTCTTAGTTATTTTTTATAGATTTATTAAAAGAAGAATTATAAATTAAAAGAATAAAATTCATTTTAATTATAAGAATTGTTGAATCTGCTTCACACCGGTGCTATCATGCCTGAAGCCGATGAGTTTAGTGGAGGTTTTTGGGATTTTATGCATCTTGGAGTTTTGACGGATCGGTTTTGCGTATTTTTTTTAAGTCAAGAAAATGTTTTTACTTAGATATTCAAATAACTTTACTATGCAGTATGCATATGAATCTCACAGAGGAAAGAAGAGCTAACCTAGAACAAATTGGCGCCCTTGACTGGCCGAATCCCAAAATAATTTGTACACTTGATATTTCCATCGTTGCATATTGAATTGCTCTTAGTTGCAAGGTCTTCACAACTTACACGTAAGCTAAGCTACTTAACGCTCAATTCCCAGTATGCTTCCATCAAACATGGTTCTTTTCAACTGTGCACCCAATCTCAATCTTCATCATCAGCATCCCAAGTTTTTGGTCTTACACAGATGAACTATCATAAATAAATTTTCTTCGTTATTTTCTTGGCTTAAGTACGCCACCATCGGGTCTGCGTATAAGCCTCAAAGTGTACACATCAGTTGATTGTCTTCGCAATTTTTATTCTAATTTTAATAAAGTAAGCCTAATGTTTTAGGAAACCCAAAAAATTTTAATATAATCAATCAATGTATGAAAAAGACTCACGCCGAATCGTGTAGCGCAACATAAATATGCCTATTTGTCTTTCCATCCTTTTCACTTTCTATTAATCCACCTTTTTGAACTAAATGTCCAATAACATCTAAAATAATAAAATGATGATTATTAGTAAACTACAGTGTGGAACATGCAATGCTTCTGTTGTATGAGAAGTATCCTAGCAAGTATTAGTCATTAGCGGTTGTCTGAATTTTAGGAAATTGTATAAAATCATATTTTTCTCTAGGAATTGTGTCACTTGTAGTCTCTTAAACTTTTGAGATGCTCATTAAAGTAATCTTGTATTTATGCTTCATGACTCTACATTTCTTAGCAGATGTTTGAACCATAAAATTCTGAATCACAGAAACTTGTCATTTACACAATGTATCACTAATCTGTGTCATTTGACTCCGGCTAATGGTTGCATGGATCTTCGAGTGCTGTTTTATTTTCAAAACGAAAAATTTCAATTATAAAAATTCATGTTTTTTATGGTAACAATAAATAGTTTGAATTAGGTACCATGGAAATGGAAAAAACTATGGAAATAGAATACTTGTTCATCAGTAGCAACTTAACACTATTAACAACTTGAGGTTTTTTGAAATCTCTTATTTCTCACACATGGAGCACACAAACTCTGATCTTTCATTCGATCTTTCCTGCGAAAATATCGGATACCTTATGCAAAGTTTGGGCCATCCTACTTAACAAAATGTTGAGAATATCAAAAAGGAAATATTTTGTTAGGTGTTTCAATTTTACATGATGAAATCAAGTTGAAGATCATCATGAAAAAAAAAACATGTGAGAACACATGTAAACATTCTAGGCTAGTACATCAATAGTTACCCTTTGAATATATGTACCTGGAAAAATGTCTTGAAGCTTGAGCCTTTGAAAAAATAAAAGCAAATACATAAACAAAGCTTATATGAATAGCACATGTCTTATTTATATACTTGTAGAGATAAAGGTTAGTGAGAGTTTTTTTTTAAGATGTTATTTGAGATTAAGTTTGTCTTTTTAAATTTCATAACTCATAAAAAATAAATAATAATAAATTTATTTAAAATTTTTTTGAAGTTAATAGTAGAAGTATATAGATAGAGGAGTTTTTTTATTGTATAATCTTCAACTTTTAAGGTTTATTATTACTATTAATTATCAGTTGATTAGAACTTAAACAAATCAAAACTAATAAAATGTATGTTATGGAATTCCCTATATTTTTTAGTGATATTATATTTAATATTAATTTTGTCTTATGAAATTTCATAACTAATATGAATTAAATAGTAATAAATTTTTTGAAAATAACATTGAGTTTAATAGTAGAAAGTTATATACTAACATTAATGGATGAGTTTAATAGGGATGGTTTTTATATTTTTTTCATCGCATGTTTGGGATATTTATTTTTGTAATTATGTATCTTTTTATTTAATATTAAGTTTGTCGTTTTGAATTTCATAACTCATAAGAAATAAATAATGATAAATTTATTTAAAATAATTTTGAAGTTAATAGTCGAAGTCCATAGAATTACATTGATGAAGGAAGTTAAAGAGGAAGGGATATATGAGAGTTTTTGTTTATTGAATGACATTTAACTTTTAAGGTTTATATTAATATTAATTATTAGTTGATTAATGTTTGAACAAATCTAAACTAATAGTATGTGTCTCATAGAATTCTCTATGCTTTTTTAGTGATATCATATTTAATATTAATGTTGTCCTATAGCATTCCATCGTTCATATGAATTAAATAATAATAAAATTATTTGAAATAATTTTCATAAAGGACGGTTGAGATTAAAAGTTTGTTGAATATTGAACGGCTCTGATAAATCTCATATGAAATAATGTTCACCATTAAAAACAAACACATGAAACATTATTTATTGATAGACTATTTTACCCTTGAAGTTGCTAAACAATTTTGTCCTATAGCATTCCATAGCTCATATGAATTACATAATAATAAATTTATTTGAAATAATTTTCATAAAGGACGGTTGAGATTAAAAGTTTGCTGAATATTGAAAGACTCTAATAAACCTCATATGAAATAATGTTCACAATTACTTAAAAGCTCATAGTTAAAAACAAACACATGAAACATTAATTATTAATTAACTATCTTACCCTTAAAGCTGCTAAACTTCTCCTTTATATTATATAGATATAGATATAGATATAGATAGATAGATAGATATAGATATAGATATAGATATAGATATAGATAGACAATTCAGATAATAATGTGCTTAAAAATATTTTAACATTTTTCTGACTCATATAAAATAGTCATCGTTACTAATTGTCTTATAACAACTACAATATCATTTAAAGAATAATAAGATCCATGTTTAAATTCATTACGAATGAAATGAAAGAAAAAAATTTAAATTGAAAATGAAATATCAAACAACAATAATCACCAATAAAAAATTATAAAGTTTATTTTTAAAGCTGCTAAAACTATAATAACCAAGAAATGAATTTAAATTGAAACCGAAAGTTAGTATTTAAATAACATTTAATCTATTTATCTTATGATTGAGTTATAGAATAAAAAAATTAAGATTCAAATAATTTAACTTGAATGCCATTCATCCTTCAATTTCAATCAAAAATTAAGGATTTCATTTCAATAGGGAAATGAAAAAAAAATGAAGTACAGTCGACCAATAGAATTGATAGATAAAAGAAATAAGAAGGCAGAACAAAACCGAAAATTGAACAAATAATGTAAAATTAGTGCATTGTAGTGTAAGTGACACCTAAAAATGACAAAAAATAAATTAAACCTAATGTATTGAAAGAGAAGAAGGACGATGAAGATGACAACACCACATAAAGTGAAATAAAATAAAGATGACTCTCATTCAGTAGACCAAGTTGACAATCAAACAATTAAAAAGTACAACAGATGCAAGAAACTTTCATATTTTAAAGATAGTATATTGGAAAAACAGAAACAATAACAATAAAACATGAAAGAAGAAAAAATTGAAACGAAATCAATTAAATGTAAAATAAGAACAAATACTTCATTGTGTTAGATTAGAAAAAAAAAATCATTTGGTCGATTTAGTTGATAATGAAAATGCGAAAAAAAGTAAGAAACTTACTTTAACTGAAGATTGAACTGTCAAAGAAATGGAAGCAACATCCTAAAATTGTGCATGAAAAACAATGAAACACAAATAAAGAAATGAAAAAGGAGAAAACGGAATAGAAGTTAAGAAAATATCATAATAATGTTATTAATCCATAGAGAACTCTTACCGGATGGACGATAATGATGGAGAAGAACATCAATGCTTAAGAATGAAAAATGATGATGAAGAAGAAGTCGCTGATAAAAAAGAAGAGATGAAGTAGAAAATGTTCTAATATGACAGAAGATCTTCTTGTGTAGGGATGGAGCTGTTGGAGAATCCAAATGTGAGAGATTTCTTCCAAATGAATAGAGGTTATGAAGATCAAGATGGGAAAGATGAAAGGAATATGAAAGTGGAATGGAAAGGTGTTTCATATATGTGAGAAAAAGGAAGAGACTCTTGATATTTTTGTAACCACATTCAATAGTTACAAAAGCAACAAAGAAAACAACCAAGAATGTGAAAATGTTTCTCAAAGGGTTTTGTAAGAAAATGATGCACGGTTAGGATTAGAAGCAAACAACGGTCAAGATTGAATTCACAAATTTACATATATGCCCATGAAAAAATATTCACTCATGTGCATTGATTCATTGAATTACTATCTTACCCTTAAAGTTGCAAAAAATCCTCCAACTTCTCTTCTAAAGGATTATTAATATTAATTAAGATTGAATTAATAATTCAATAAATGAAAACTAAGTATGTTTGCCCTATGGAATTCCATAACTAATAACATCTACATAATAATAAGTACATTTAAAATTGTAAGGACGGTCAAGATCAAAACTAATCAACGGTCATGATTGATTTCCAGAAAATTATTCTACAAAATTACATAAAGATCCATGGTAAAATATTCATTCATGAGTCATAGTCTATTGCATGACTATTTTACCCCCCTTGTTGCCAAACTTTACTTTTATATAATATATAGATATAGATAGATAGATATAGATATAGATAGATATAGATAGATAGATAGATAGATAGATAGATATAGATATAAATAGATAAGTAGATGAATATAATTCTTATTCTGACAAACCAAGTTCATTAAATTTTATAGAGATGTGTCTGATTTAAAAAAAAAACTAAGATACAAACTAGACAAAAAACGTGCATACACAATTAAGCGTGAAGTAAATTTCTCTCAATCTCAATCAACACTACCTCAGTATATCAAGCTAGAGTATTTTAACATTCAAACTACGCAAAATTAAATTAAATTAATCAAGTAATAGCTCCAACGAACTCTAATTAAAACAAACTTCCGAACACAGTTGCAACTTGTAACATATATTGATTGTAGAAAAATGGAAAAAGAAAGTTAGGTGTTTGATAGAAATGTTTTTAATTTTTAATGCATGTATCCCTATTTTAGGTAACTTAAATTCATATTTCAATATTAAAGCAACAAATGGAAACACCGTCAGCATTCACATAAATCTGGGCATAAGGAAAATAAATAGCACAGAAGAAAAACCTATAATTATAAGACCAACAGATTTTCACTTTTTATTCTCAACAAAATGAGGGATAGAAATATGCTTCACAATGAAAAAGTCAATTAACATCCTCCTATATAAACTCATGTTTTCCTGTCAATTAGAGAAAACACGACTTCAAACTGAAAGAAGTAGTCCAAACAACTAAAAATCTAAATTTACAATTAATCAGTGCAAATCCATTACAAAACCACAGATGAACAAATAAGATAAATTCCATATTGTAAAAAAAGAAGCATCATGATTCCTATCTCAGCTATCAACATCTATCACTATAGCATACAGTCATCTCAATGTATTATGACCAGGGTTCTAAATTGCGGTCTGTAACTGCAATGTAACAGGTTTTGTAGCAACGACAACGCGACCACAGTTGCAGCCATTTCAACCCGCAGTTCTGCAGCGCAGCCGCAATCAAAATCCCTGATTATTACTGCACCACTTTATTTTGTTTGATACAAGCTGGTGCCTTGAACTCCTGGCATTTACGAATTGATGTAGCCTCAGTTGGCATCACTCGGTTAGTGGATGGCTCCACTGGAAACACAGGTATACTATCAACATGATGATTGCCAGTGTTCATTTCAGTCAATGAAGAAATTCTGGCTTTTATTCCTTCCCTCGGCTGCGCATCTTTCGAGGAGCAAATGCTTAAGGGCAATTTCTTTAGCTTTGTCCTTCCTCTCTTCTTACCTGTGGGAGACGAATCTTCACAGTTTTTCTGTTTTGACTGGCTTAACTCTGCTTCCCTATTATCTATCTCTATTCGTCTAGATCTATCATCTTTGATTCCCTTCTTGTCTTTCTTACTCGAACATACCTCCTGGTTGGATCCTTCAGAATAAATCTTGCCCGCAATTACATGCCTGTTGTTCAAAGATAAGCAATCTTGTCCAACTTCCATACTAGATACAGAGCCCTCAGTTTCATAACTTGAAGAGCTTCTAGGCTTCTTCGATCTGCAACCTTTTGACCCCGACCTCGGAGAATTCTTAGAGATTCTTGGAGAACTATTCATGGCTCGATGTAGTTTACGAGCTAATTCCTCATCTTTCATAGTATTTTCAATTGGTTTGTTATTTTTGTACAACAGCTAAACTGGGAGATGCTTCTTTGACTTGCTCTATTTCAGATTTCTTTCCTTGCTGATTGTGTCCTCAGAGAAAGACGCAACCAAATCTAAAGCACTCTTGGCTGCTGCAACCGCCTTCGCTGCTATTGCAGCTTTTTCTTCAGCTGCAGCTCTAGCAGCCTCTGCAACCTTAGTTGCAGCAATTGCAGCTGTTTTTTAGGCCTCCACAACCTCCACAGGCGTCAGGTTAGGGTTATTTGAGTGACAACTCAACAAATGCTTAAGTCGGGCTTCAAATTCACTTGAAAAAGATGAGGATGAAGGGGAAGCAACATCTGTAACACAAGAAGCAGCAACTGGAGATGGAGAGGCAGTAGCTTCACTATCTGAATTCTGTTTTTTCAATCCAGCAAGAAGACGTTTCCGAGGCGGCAAAAGAACTTCGGAATCCAACTGATTGGCATCATACATGTTGTCCATGCTCCCCCAAGTAAATTCAATTTAAAACTCAATAAAATACAGATTAAATATTCACAATGATCAAACTGTCACTATATTGGAAATCATATCATTGGGAGAGCGATCAAACCTTTCCGATCTCAACATCCCTAATGATGTGATCCAAGATTTTATTAAACCTACAAGATCCTTAACAAACCCTACATAAAACTTTGACCAATTCAAACAGTATCCAAGGTGGTACAATTTTCTGTTAAGAACCCTCGTTGAGGGTAAGAAATATGACTCATACCCATCATCAAATTCTTCCATTCCACCTCTTCAATTCCTAAATAGAAAGCAACAAAAACACGAATCAAACACAAACTAAATGTTACCACAAGCAATAACATTCATCAGAATGAATTTACCAATAGAAAACAAACACACAACAACATATAAGGTCAATTTTAAATCATCATCCAACCCCACTATTCCTATAGCAATCAAAATAAAAAGAAAACAAGCCAAGGATGCATAATTCAGCAACATAATCAAAAGATCCAGGACACAAAAATGACTTGAATTATATCCCAATTCAGCTCAAAACAGGTTTTTTATTCCCAAAGCGATTTGAATCAATCAAGAAAACAATGAATCATGAACAACAAGCAACCCAAGACAGCTTAAATCTGGATTCAGCAGAGTCATGCAAAATCAATGACAGTTTTAAAAAGGGGTTCCATAAGTCAAATTCAATAACACACAGAAAATTGAAGATCAAATGAGCATTTTGGAATGAAAGAGGTCCATAAGTACCTGATCATGTGGAGGAAGCACAAGGCAGAAAGAGGAAGATCCAGGGTTAGGGTTTTCAGAGAGAGAGAGAGAGAATAAGAGGTTGTGTTGTGATGATGAAGAACAAAATCCAGGGCATGTGGAAGAAAAACCCAACATGTTTCTTTTTATATTACATGTATTTTGTTTTTAATGATAAAATGTGAAAGTGGGAGAATTTCAATTGGTTAGTTATAGAACGGTAAACACGCAAATCCCATAAAAACATCGATGAACTAACTACTCTTCATTTTTACTTTTACTTTTGTTGTCAAACTATGTCAATGTCAATGCGATAAGTTTGGTGTCTAGAGGGTGAAGTTCATGTGGAATAAAAAAAACCTTTATAGTAGTGTATACTTATTTTACACATGCAATCAATTAAACACCATATCATAAATTTATTATATTTTAATTAAAATTAAAAGAGAATGTGACAACTTGGTCCTATATGGTCACAATGTAATTAGATGTTAATGTAAAGCATCTTTATACGAACAATGCATATTCATTAATCTCAATAAATTATCATTTGATTATTGTTCAAAATTTAACATTTATTTTTTAGTGGCTATAGCTAGTTTCACCTTAAAGTTTTTTTTTAAGTTGGAATTGACGAATGTCTTTTTTTAGCTTATGCTTTGTCAGCGTTAATTAATTACAACAGTAATTCATATATATATGAGTTTAAGTTATTATTACTTAAATTTCAAAAAAAAAAACTTATTATTACTTAAAAAACACATGATAAAATTTAGTAAATAAGTTATCCAAAACAATTTTGTATGAAAAGTGAATTTTTTTCTTTCTCTTTAAGAAGTCATCCGTGAAGAAACTATACAGAGAAATACATTTCATCTTAGACTTTAAAGAGGTAAATAAAATGGATAAATGCTGCAATATCAAAAAACTCATGTTCCTTTTTTTCAGGTGTATTTTCTGGGATTATCATCCATATTCTTTTTTTTTTTGAAATTATCCATATTCGTTTTAATGCAATATTAAATGTATTAACTCACTTTCTTGTCATCACTCAATAAATAGCAGATAAAATCATTAATATTTTCACATATGTTATCATCTAAATTATGGTAATTTTCCCTAAAGTAAATCTTTGTTGATTTATACAACCCGTTTAACAAACATAAAACTGACAATTTAATATCAAGGTAAATATTGGGCAGAAAAAAATATATTGGGTAGAACCACTCTAATCTTAGATAACTAATGATATTCTTCTTGCACCCTTGAAGCCGCCGGCGTGGCTCATGGGGCCTCTGTGGTTGAACGACATGAGGCAACCGCTGCCAGCACGGTCACTCCTTCCTCCTCCGCTATTTTCTCTTCTTTGCTAAGCCAACGTTGAGTTCATCTCCTCCAAAGACTGCAACGACATCGACATGTCCGGTTACACCAAGATCCAACTTCGCCTCTGTTCTCCATGGTGGCTACTTCATGTATATGAGCTATTTTCCTATGTTCATCCAGTAGATGTAACTTTATGCTATAGCATGATCATTTCTCGAATTAGGGAAAAATTCATACCTCCAAGAAGTCTCGTGATCTTAACTAGGATCACATCCTTGAAATCCTATATGAGCTTAAAAGGAAGCTCTCTTATTGTGAAGCGGATCTTGGTCCTGAAAGATTGCAAGACGTAATCCATTTGATCAGACAAATTCCAACAACATCTTAGACTTCTGTTTTGAGGACCCAAAGGATCCCGCAATTCACGACCACGTCTTACCCATTGGTTTGGGGTTCCCAACTGATGTGAGGTTTTGTTTAATGCTAAGGCCTCCCAAAAGTTCTCAAATATTCTTATTGATGAAACCGATTTCCGTTGTAAGTGATGTTGACTCTGGAATGTTGAAGAGACTAATGATGTTCTTGTAAAAGGACTTCTATCTAGACTTTTGTTTGTGAGATATATATCCAGGGTTTGACTTCAATCCAATTGGTGAAGTAGTCAATGGTAACAATACAGATATAGACTTGGCCTGGTCCTAAAGAGAAGGGCCCTAGTAGGTCGAGTCCCCAACTTCACAATGGATAAGGTTCTATTGACATGTATAAAGAAGCTGACAATGCCTGTTGAGTTCAGAATACTTATGATGCACGACATATCTCTTTACAAACTCATTTGAGTGAAAGTTTTTCTAGCGAACGATCTTTCTCTCAGATGATGGTCGTACCTCCCTTCATGGATCTCGATAAGAACGTGTTGTCCCTCCTCAAAAGTTAATCACTTGAGCGTTGGAAAGGAGAATCCATTTTAGCAGAGTTGTTCGTTTATCATGATGTACCTGCAAGTAATCATGGAGACTTTTCTTTCTTCCTTTTCGTCATGTCTCAAGGTGTCATTGACGATGTATGCTCGAATTAGCATTTTTCATGAAGCACATATGATGGTTGAGAGGACCATCTTACCTATATTGATGCTAGAAACCTCGAAAACTTCAAGTATTGCGGTTTTGTTACTAACCCCCTTTCTAGTGTTGGGCAGTCATGAGAGGATGTCAACTCAAACAATTTTCTCTTTAGAGAATTGCTAGAACTCCTCATTTTTTGAAAAATGTTGTATGTTATCGTACTAAGTTGACATATTTTTGAAGCAATGTTTCCTTCGCTTGAAGGTCTCCATTTAATTGCAAGACAAGTGGCTACGAATCCAATTTGATGATAACAGAAGTTAGAGGAAGTCGCCTCGACCTCCCAATTTATTCTAAGTCCAGCTATACAAACCTCGTACTTGGCTTGATTGTTTGATGTCTGAAAGTTGAGTTTTAAAGACTACTCGACTATCATTCCTTCTTCATTATCTAACACAAATTCATCTCTGCTTCCATTTTTGTTGGATGATCCATCCATATGAACCGTCTTGATTGTTGGTTGTCGGGCAAGGCTAGTCATTTTGAGGATGAATTCGGCCAAGGCATGCCCTTTGATGGCTATGTGATGCTCATATTTGTTGTCATGTTCCGAGATTTGTATTGATTAGGTAATCATTCTCACAGCTAAGTCTGATTTGTCGAGCACTTCTCGGAGAAGGAGATTTGTTCTTACGGTGACCCAGTTACGGATCCAGAAATTTAATGTTGTGAGGGCAATATATACATATAAATTTGTAACAAAAAAAATTAACATATACTATTAGAGGTTATGGAATTTTTTACTAAAGCGGACACAAGTGAAAGCATTTTTTACTAAATGGGTCATCAAAAATCATACTTTTACTGCTCAAGTGAGGGCATTTAACAATGTGGGATACAAGTGAGGGCATTTTTTACCAAAGAAAACATAAAAAACCACATATTTTTACTACTCAAATTTTTTTCTAATGATATTTTCCAAATTCAAGTGAGGGCACTTGCCCTCATATGCTTGAACATAGATCCGTCCCTGCGGTGACCCAACCTCTAAATTGTAGTGACGACACTAAGGATGACTTTCTCCATCTTTTGATACCTTTATTGTGGTCCTTGAAATACTTTACTTAGTAAGTATACCAGGTGCTACATGTCTTCCATTTCTCTAGCGAGGTCCAAACTCACAGCTTCTTTGCCTACTGCTAAATACAAAAAAGTGCACTCTTTCTCGTGTTGCTTTGTTAGTATGTGTGGGGTGGGGTGGTTAACACTCCTTTAATTTCTTGAAAGGTGGCCTTGGATTCAGAGGAGTTGGTAATCTTGATCCATTGGAAATCTTTACCCTTTAAGAGGAGTTGGTAATGGGGAGAAACTATAAGCTAACTTAGGCATGAATCTTGTTAGGGTCACAAACCTTCAGGTTAACTGTTGAACCTCCTTTGCATTTCTAGGGTTTTACAAGTCGAGGACAACTTGACATTTGCTTAGGGTTTCCTCTATGGTGGTTGTTAACATGAAACCTAATAATTTTTCATCTCGGACCCCGAATGTGAACTTTAATGGGTTGAGGCGTAGGTTGTGTTCCCTTTGCCCATTGAAAGTCTCCCAGAAGTCGACTATATGATCTCTGAAGACAAGATTTTTTACAGTCATTTCGTTAATGTATACCTCAAAGTTTTTCCAACCTAGTGCTAGAACAATTTCAACACCATTCATTGGTAAGTGGCTCCGATATTTTTCAATTTTAAGGATATTACCTTGTATCATAGGTCCCCTTGTTAGTGACGAACACAATTTTCGCCTACTCATTCGCGAACATTGGAATCTGGTTGTACCCAGAGTAGACATCCATGAAGGATATGCAATGATATCCTAGAGAACTGTATGTCAATTGTAAGACCCGGATTTTCGGAACAAGTTAATTTCCGACTCACGCGTAGAATCAGTGTAAACGTGACAGGAGTTTGTTGTTTGAGAAAGATCAATGAAGAAGAAAGTTCAGGAATTGCTTGAGGTATGTTGCGTCGTCGCTGTAGGAATTAGTGCGAGTTGTCTGCACACCTGCCTTATGGCGAGCGTGTCCAGAATAGGCTATTTCGCTCTTAAAGCAACGTTTTGAGTGAGATTTCGAACTCTCGGAAAATTTAAAGATTCTCTTTATTTTTCCATCGACCAGCGTTTCATTTCGGAACTCTGGACTGTACGCACGATAGGTTTCACTTTTCGGATGTCCGCCGACGCTAATTTCTTTGCTTCGAAACCCTATTTTCGAGCAATGGATGAAGACTTTTTCTATTCGGGACTTCTAACGAAGATTCCGTCCGCGTTGCCAGACTTGTTTCGACGTTTCCAATCTTTCTTCAGTTGGAAGTTTTGTCGTTTGAGCATCACAGCAAAAAGTAGTTTTTCGGGGCAGATTAACCGACACCGCTTTTGAGATTTTCGATATCGTTTTTCCCATATCATAGATATTTGTTTTGAGTTCTGGATTTCTGACGCCAGAATCTCTCTTAGAATTTCTCGGTGATCGTGCTGCAAAAATCGGAATCGCGAAATTTTCATTTTCCCGCGATTTCACCCGCCTATAAATAGCGCGAAAAAGCAAAATCCTCTCATTTTCTTTCCATTTGTGGCTGATTTCGTGGGGAGCAAGGGGGGAGGGGATTTCCGCGAAAACTTGACCAATCTTCGTGCAGTTCGTCCCTACTTCTAGGTATCAAGGTAACTAACACGATTCCTACCTCTGATTGTTGTTTCTGTTGCGTTTCTGAAGTCGTTTCTGTGCTCTAAGTTTTGAGCTTTTTCTAAAATTGTCCGATTTCTCTGATTTCTTGCTTGGGTTATGTTCCTTATGTTCCCCTGAGTCTAAAACCTCTGTCAGTAAACTCTGATTGCGATTCAGTTGTCCAGGATCTGAAAAATTGACTCAAAACTCTTTTTGTCTCACATTTCGAAACTTTATTGTCGAAAAGACTTAATCTGACTTCGTGCCTTTAGGATTTGTTGTCACGGATGTCATGAGGATCGTTGCTGTCAAATTTGTTTTCAGAACTGATAACTTTGAAGTTTTGAGCCTTTATTTTGGACCAAAATGCCCCTGCGTAGTCGTATTCCGGCCCGATTGTCCGAAAATTGTTCTGACAGTTTCTTTGCCTTAGTTTTACCCTAAAACTACCTTGTGAATTGATTTGATCAAAGAAAAAGAGTCGAAGCCCTTTTTCCTTTGAGGCCGTGGACTATTTCCTTTAGGGGGGAGTTTTTCGGTTTCGAAAACTTGTCTTTTCGTACCTGATTGTCCTATTCTGAAGCTTTAATGCTTTGTCTATCGTTTATGTATTGTATTGCGATCGAACTAATCGATTTTGTTTGGATTCTGCTTTGTTTTTCTCCGAGGTTCAGTTGAGGGAACTTTGGAAGACTCAGAGCAATTGTTTGAGGAGAACTTTGTTTGCGAAGCTGGAACAGCTCGAGGTTAGGGCAACTTGCTATATTTAGCTATGATTGCATGATAGGCGTCGATAAACTAGACCTATGCTTTATCTGATGTTGTATATGATGATGATTTCTTGTTATGATTGTTTCATAACTTATGATATTGATGATGTGTTGAATTGAGCGTTTTGACGCAACTTCGGAGTGGGGGTTCATTGATCTGGGGATCTTTGACATTTCGGGTTGGATGAACAACCCCAGGCAAGTTCAAATGTGGGGTTTGAGACTTAGCCATTTGTTGGGATTCGTTGGAATTCCTAGACTTTCCCCGGGAAATGTATTTTGGGTGGTTGACTTTTGGAAACTTAGAATGATAGAGCTTTCGGAAAATAAAGACTTGGGAAACTTAGACTTTGAGAAATAAACTCATAACTTGGCTAATTCGAATTGAAACAATTTTTATTAACGTTTAAGCATAGGAGAACTGAAGGGGAAAAATATTTACGAAAGGCGGGGAAAAGTCGACTTATGTTGTGGGTTTGGAGAGTTTGGAATTGGGGAAAGCCACTGAGGTGAGCTATGGTGATGATTGAAAGTCACCGAGTACTCTAGTACTCCTGGTAGTGTTGTTCGAGTCGTGTTGTATTAACCGGCACAGACTCTGGGTTTTGTTTGTGGGGTTTGTGGTGGGAGTTGTGTTGTATTGACCGACACTAACTCCGAGTCGTGTTGTATTGACCGACACTGACTCTGGTTTTGATAATCATATTGCACACGTGCATATACGCGATGAAGTGCCAAGCAGAGTACTTCGGTATAACAGGAAGTAACGATCAGCCATGCAGAGTTGAATCGGTCCTGACTATATCTGGCACAACAGGAGGTAACGATCATCCATGTAGAGTTGCATCGTGCCTGTTGATGTTCGGCATAGCAAGCAGAAATGGTCAAACCATGTAGAGTTTGTACCGTCTTGACTATAGCCAAAGGTGATAAGCGACGCCCGAGCAGAAATGGTTAAACACGAGGCCAGTGTTACGACCGTCTCGAGGTGCCCAGCCTATAAGTGGCAATACCGTTGGTTTGTCCCGTCGCCAAGCAGAGTGACGTTGTTGATTTGTTCCGTCGCCAAGCAGAGTGACGTTGTTGATTTGTTCCGTCGCCAAGCAGAGTGACGTTGTTGATTTGTTCCGTCGCCAAGCAGAGTGACGTTGTTGATTTGTTCCGTCGCCAAGCAGAGTGACGTTGTTGTTTTGTCCCGTCGCCAAGCAGAGTGACGTTATTCGGATTTGTGTCAGCATATTCTGCACTGGCACACAATGCATCTTATTATGATTGAATTGTGTAAGAGATTTGATAACATGCTATGTATAAACCTTAGGGTAAGCAGTGCATAACTTATATGTATATATACAACATATATATATACCCCTTTTATCGCATGTGGATTGTATATCTATTGTATTCTGTAAGTTGACCCTAGCGCCTTGGCTTTGTTTGTATGTTTGTGCTTGGGCGGTCGGCCTGCCGCCAGGCGTCCGTCAGCCGGTTCGTGATGATTCGTTGTGCGGGAAAGAGCCGGAGCGGAACGACTATTACTGAAGCTTTCGACGAGGACCCGGACTTCATGACTGATCGAGGGAGGGTCGATGATAGTAGTGTGGGTTATGGGTGGTTAAAGTCTTTTGAGTTGGTTGTTACTGTAATAGCTCTGATTCGTCATTCATATTTTGGGACAGGGTAGGTTCCCGACGCATGGCTTTTGTGTGGTTCTCTTACTGAGGGATCACAGTGAGACAGTCGGACCATAGGGGTCTTTCCTTAGGCCATTTTGAGGCCGACTTCCTCCTAGTGGTTTGTAATTATAATTTTCTCACTCACACATCTGGATCTGTAACTATTTGCCTACGGGCACACTACTTTGGAGTCACTGCGAGTGCGCGTGACGGGAGAGTGCAGCTGAGGTTGTACATGTGTATATATTTGTATATTGGTTAGTTAGTGTTGGGGTTATGTCTTTATTTCTCTATTGCTTGATTTAAAAGGAATCAAACGAAAAAAAAAATTACCTGTTTTCCGCGTAAAGTTTACTTTTGGTTACTAAAGTGACACCTGGAAATCGGGGTGTTACATTGTGGTCCTGTTTTCCGCGTAAAGTTTACTTTTGGTTACTAAAGTGACACCTGGAAATCGGGGTGTTACATTGTGGTATCAGAGCTTAGTCGAGTCTTTTGGGAGTCTTTGGGGAATAGGTCTTCTGTGCTAGGTTGTGTGACTCTGCAAAGAGTGAAAATTGATTGTCTGCAGAGCGATTTTCGCTCTAATTGCTTGCGTTACTACTCAATCGGATTGAGTGGTTTGTCTAGTGCTACCGTATGGTTAGTACTAATCGGACGTTCGATGGGATATAGGATGGTGGATCTTAACCGGATGGCGGAGGCTACACGTGAGCATCATCAACGACTGATGGCGACAGCAATGTATCAACAAAGAGGAATGAACCGAACTGGAGCTGGGGGACCAATAAGGTCAGGATCTCAAGGCTACAACAGAAGGGAGAGCTACCATCAGTGGGGACCGTATCAGCGTTTCAAGGGAAGAGATCTTATCTCAAGAGTCTACAAACCAACGACTGCTGATACTGGAGGGGAGCCAGTTGGTGACAAAGGTGTGACATGTACTCATTGTGGAAAGTTTGGGCATTTTGCTAACAAGTGCTCAGTGACTGGATGGAGATGCTTCAAGTGTAACCGAGAGGGGCATCTAGCTGTGAACTGCAAGACACCCCAGGAGGAAACGTCTGATAGTAAGATGAAAGGGAATGATGCTACCGAAGGGACAGGAAACAAGACTTCGGGAAGAGCAGTGACGTGTTACAGGTGCAGGGAAGTAGGGCACTATGCTAGTAAGTGCAAGATCAAGGGAAAACTATGCTTTAATTGCAACCAACCGGGACATTTCTCCCAAGATTGCAAGGCACTCAAGGGCGAATCATCAGGGAATGTTGGGAAAGGAAAACAATTTGCTACAGAGGAAAGGATTCATGCCAAGGAGGGCAAGAGCTGAGGAGTTGAACGAGGAAGAACGTGGGAACGATGTAGGACCTTATTCGAGGTTGCTCGTGATTTAACTATAGAAGTTACACGAGGTTGGGAATAGCACACTAAGTCTAGAAAGTAGTCTTCCACCGTTGCGTTTATGAGGAAGCTAGTAGTTGAAGAACGAATCTTAGGGAGATTCCTTATAGGTAGTATACGTGTTATGTTGAGGGTGTGTAGTTCCGTAGCGGGATCATTAAAGGATTTAGTATCAGGATATTTGTGACTACTGGAGGATAGGAACTCATTGACTGTTCCAGTGGGTTTTTCTAAATTTCCACCTTCGATGTATTAGGCCTGATCAACCTAATATTGAGGGGGTGATATTCGGAATCACAGCTGGTTATGGACTTTGATAGAAGGATGTGTAAGATGAATTTGAATTGATTGAGGATTAGTCGGATTTGGGAGGAAAGTTCGTGTTAAGCATTTGATTGTAAAAGATTAAGATTTAAATCTTTGGAAGTCGATGAGTGTCGTATAGACATTGATTGGTTAGTTCGTGTGATTACTCCAAGTAGAGGTAGACTAAGTCAAGAGGTTTAATGCCGGAAAAGTATTAAGTAGTTTCTCGGAAGTTATGAAGTCATAGGTTATGTGATTACTGAGTGGAATTGTTAGAGACTAAATAAGTTGAATGTAATCAGGTTTTAGATGATAGCTTGATGGTAGCGAGAGTGAGAAGAATTAACTCTGAACTAGATTGTTATAGTCGAGTTCGAGGAATAAGTTTTGCTAAGCGTTGGATTAATATGTGGAGACATTATAGTCTTAAGAGATGAATTTTCGCTTGAAAAGTGTTGAATTAATGATTAAGTTGGAGAAAGAAAGTTTTAGCATAAGTTGAATACTTGAGGTTGTTGATATGGATTCCAAAGAAATATGCTGAGATTACTAAGTGAGATATACTAAGTTGGATTGAAATCTTAGGGTTAAGATTGAATCTTGAGAGTCGAGAATCGCGTACGAGTAGGAGATCTTATGGTTGTAGGTGTGACAATAGGAGTTGAATCTTAGAAGATTGAAGACCTGAAGGTGAGTTTCGGGTTAAGACCATTGAGGTATATTATAAGAGAGATCTTGAAGTAAAGGAATTCTGGGTTGTGTGGAGTGTTAAGGTTGGTGATCGATTGATGTTGATTATGAGGTTACGGACATAATGACCATGTGACAAGATTTGAATGATGTTAGCATAATAAGTTGTGAATGTGAAAGCATGACGCCACTGGTCAGGTCGTTTGGGTAAGTGAAGGAGTTATAGTTTTTAAGAAACGGATATTCATTTAAGAAGTATTGAAGGATTAAAGGTCACTAGAGGACCAAACTTGGTGAAGGTTTAGGTTTTAAATCTATGAATGTCTGTCTAAGGTGTGTAAGACTCGAAGGTTGTCAGAATTTGATTGAGAGATTAAGAAGTTGATTGACGAGATGGTGATTGAGTCACAAAAAGGAAGGTGTTAGTATTAAGATGAATACCTGAGGTTGTTATATTTTGACGAGTTTCGTAGAGTATAAGAGTCAATGGGACTTTGTTATGGATTTTGATGATGCATATTACGGGTAACAAGTGAATTTTACTAAAGTTGAATGAGAATCCTAGGGCTAAGGTTGACCTAGTGAGCTGAGATTCATGTACACATAAGAGATTTAGTGGTGTTAGCGGCTACGATAACAGTTAAATCTCAGAATGTTGAAGGATCGGATGATAAAATGGCTAGTTAAGTCCCTCGATGTATAGTTATGATTTAATCTTCTAGAGGATAAGTCTCGATTTGTGCGAAGTGTTAGGGATTTCAGTAAGTGTAAATAGGTTTGAGTGAGGGAAGTTCTAAGGAAGAAGACGATAATAATGGATTGTTAGATATTAAGAAGAGGATTATCTTATAAGTTGTTGATAACTTGATGTTGAAGGGGATAAGATTAGTGAAGGACAAGAAATAAGGACATAAGTCGATTTTTAATTCGAATGGTGACTAAGTAGGAGATTGATTTCATTGTGCGAGTGATGATAGTTACGAAGTTGGATGTGACGTTAATGGACTATTAGATTCCAACGCAATATTTCGTCTAGGAGTTATCGAACGGACAAGTGGAGTTTTGGACTGTAGATGAAGATCACGAGGACGAGTTTATAGTATTTACCTTAAGATGACAGAGAGGCACCGAGTTTAAGAAGAATTTCGGACGACCGAAAGTAAAGAAGTAAGTGGCTAAGGTTGTGCGACTGCACGGAATGCCAACCGGTATCATTTCAAGCAGAGGTCCGACGCAAGTAATCGAGTCAGACGACATGAGGTTGAATGATGTTTTGTCTTTTGAGACGCCGATAGTTAACAGTGGGGATAGAAGAGTGAAACAGTTAAGGGGAAGGCAGATTTCTTAAGTAAAGATTTTGAGGAACAATGACACAAGCACTACTACATGGGAATTGGAAGATAAGATCAAGGAACTGTATTCCGAACTTTTCTCAGAACTCTGAGTTTCGAGGACGAAACTTTCTTTTTGGAGGGGAGTATTGTAAGACCCGGATTTTCGGAACAAGTTAATTTCCGACTCACGCGTAGAATCAGTGTAAACGTGACAGGAGTTTGTTGTTTGAGAAAGATCAATGAAGAAGAAAGTTCAGGAATTGCTTGAGGTATGTTGCGTCGTCGCTGTAGGAATTAGTGCGAGTTGTCTGCACACCTGCCTTATGGCGAGCGTGTCCAGAATAGGCTATTTCGCTCTTAAAGCAACGTTTTGAGTGAGATTTCGAACTCTCGGAAAATTTAAAGATTCTCTTTATTTTTCCATCGACCAGCGTTTCATTTCGGAACTCTGGACTGTACGCACGATAGGTTTCACTTTTCGGATGTCCGCCGACGCTAATTTCTTTGCTTCGAAACCCTATTTTCGAGCAATGGATGAAGACTTTTTCTATTCGGGACTTCTAACGAAGATTCCGTCCGCGTTGCCAGACTTGTTTCGACGTTTCCAATCTTTCTTCAGTTGGAAGTTTTGTCGTTTGAGCATCACAGCAAAAAGTAGTTTTTCGGGGCAGATTAACCGACACCGCTTTTGAGATTTTCGATATCGTTTTTCCCATATCATAGATATTTGTTTTGAGTTCTGGATTTCTGACGCCAGAATCTCTCTTAGAATTTCTCGGTGATCGTGCTGCAAAAATCGGAATCGCGAAATTTTCATTTTCCCGCGATTTCACCCGCCTATAAATAGCGCGAAAAAGCAAAATCCTCTCATTTTCTTTCCATTTGTGGCTGATTTCGTGGGGAGCAAGGGGGGAGGGGATTTCCGCGAAAACTTGACCAATCTTCGTGCAGTTCGTCCCTACTTCTAGGTATCAAGGTAACTAACACGATTCCTACCTCTGATTGTTGTTTCTGTTGCGTTTCTGAAGTCGTTTCTGTGCTCTAAGTTTTGAGCTTTTTCTAAAATTGTCCGATTTCTCTGATTTCTTGCTTGGGTTATGTTCCTTATGTTCCCCTGAGTCTAAAACCTCTGTCAGTAAACTCTGATTGCGATTCAGTTGTCCAGGATCTGAAAAATTGACTCAAAACTCTTTTTGTCTCACATTTCGAAACTTTATTGTCGAAAAGACTTAATCTGACTTCGTGCCTTTAGGATTTGTTGTCACGGATGTCATGAGGATCGTTGCTGTCAAATTTGTTTTCAGAACTGATAACTTTGAAGTTTTGAGCCTTTATTTTGGACCAAAATGCCCCTGCGTAGTCGTATTCCGGCCCGATTGTCCGAAAATTGTTCTGACAGTTTCTTTGCCTTAGTTTTACCCTAAAACTACCTTGTGAATTGATTTGATCAAAGAAAAAGAGTCGAAGCCCTTTTTCCTTTGAGGCCGTGGACTATTTCCTTTAGGGGGGAGTTTTTCGGTTTCGAAAACTTGTCTTTTCGTACCTGATTGTCCTATTCTGAAGCTTTAATGCTTTGTCTATCGTTTATGTATTGTATTGCGATCGAACTAATCGATTTTGTTTGGATTCTGCTTTGTTTTTCTCCGAGGTTCAGTTGAGGGAACTTTGGAAGACTCAGAGCAATTGTTTGAGGAGAACTTTGTTTGCGAAGCTGGAACAGCTCGAGGTTAGGGCAACTTGCTATATTTAGCTATGATTGCATGATAGGCGTCGATAAACTAGACCTATGCTTTATCTGATGTTGTATATGATGATGATTTCTTGTTATGATTGTTTCATAACTTATGATATTGATGATGTGTTGAATTGAGCGTTTTGACGCAACTTCGGAGTGGGGGTTCATTGATCTGGGGATCTTTGACATTTCGGGTTGGATGAACAACCCTAGGCAAGTTCAAATGTGGGGTTTGAGACTTAGCCATTTGTTGGGATTCGTTGGAATTCCTAGACTTTCCCCGGGAAATGTATTTTGGGTGGTTGACTTTTGGAAACTTAGAATGATAGAGCTTTCGGAAAATAAAGACTTGGGAAACTTAGACTTTGAGAAATAAACTCATAACTTGGCTAATTCGAATTGAAACAATTTTTATTAACGTTTAAGCATAGGAGAACTGAAGGGGAAAAATATTTACGAAAGGCGGGGAAAAGTCGACTTATGTTGTGGGTTTGGAGAGTTTGGAATTGGGGAAAGCCACTGAGGTGAGCTATGGTGATGATTGAAAGTCACCGAGTACTCTAGTACTCCTGGTAGTGTTGTTCGAGTCGTGTTGTATTAACCGGCACAGACTCTGGGTTTTGTTTGTGGGGTTTGTGGTGGGAGTTGTGTTGTATTGACCGACACTAACTCCGAGTCGTGTTGTATTGACCGACACTGACTCTGGTTTTGATAATCATATTGCACACGTGCATATACGCGATGAAGTGCCAAGCAGAGTACTTCGGTATAACAGGAAGTAACGATCAGCCATGCAGAGTTGAATCGGTCCTGACTATATCTGGCACAACAGGAGGTAACGATCATCCATGTAGAGTTGCATCGTGCCTGTTGATGTTCGGCATAGCAAGCAGAAATGGTCAAACCATGTAGAGTTTGTACCGTCTTGACTATAGCCAAAGGTGATAAGCGACGCCCGAGCAGAAATGGTTAAACACGAGGCCAGTGTTACGACCGTCTCGAGGTGCCCAGCCTATAAGTGGCAATACCGTTGGTTTGTCCCGTCGCCAAGCAGAGTGACGTTGTTGATTTGTTCCGTCGCCAAGCAGAGTGACGTTGTTGATTTGTTCCGTCGCCAAGCAGAGTGACGTTGTTGATTTGTTCCGTCGCCAAGCAGAGTGACGTTGTTGATTTGTTCCGTCGCCAAGCAGAGTGACGTTGTTGTTTTGTCCCGTCGCCAAGCAGAGTGACGTTATTCGGATTTGTGTCAGCATATTCTGCACTGGCACACAATGCATCTTATTATGATTGAATTGTGTAAGAGATTTGATAACATGCTATGTATAAACCTTAGGGTAAGCAGTGCATAACTTATATGTATATATACAACATATATATATACCCCTTTTATCGCATGTGGATTGTATATCTATTGTATTCTGTAAGTTGACCCTAGCGCCTTGGCTTTGTTTGTATGTTTGTGCTTGGGCGGTCGGCCTGCCGCCAGGCGTCCGTCAGCCGGTTCGTGATGATTCGTTGTGCGGGAAAGAGCCGGAGCGGAACGACTATTACTGAAGCTTTCGACGAGGACCCGGACTTCATGACTGATCGAGGGAGGGTCGATGATAGTAGTGTGGGTTATGGGTGGTTAAAGTCTTTTGAGTTGGTTGTTACTGTAATAGCTCTGATTCGTCATTCATATTTTGGGACAGGGTAGGTTCCCGACGCATGGCTTTTGTGTGGTTCTCTTACTGAGGGATCACAGTGAGACAGTCGGACCATAGGGGTCTTTCCTTAGGCCATTTTGAGGCCGACTTCCTCCTAGTGGTTTGTAATTATAATTTTCTCACTCACACATCTGGATCTGTAACTATTTGCCTACGGGCACACTACTTTGGAGTCACTGCGAGTGCGCGTGACGGGAGAGTGCAGCTGAGGTTGTACATGTGTATATATTTGTATATTGGTTAGTTAGTGTTGGGGTTATGTCTTTATTTCTCTATTGCTTGATTTAAAAGGAATCAAACGAAAAAAAAAATTACCTGTTTTCCGCGTAAAGTTTACTTTTGGTTACTAAAGTGACACCTGGAAATCGGGGTGTTACATTGTGGTCCTGTTTTCCGCGTAAAGTTTACTTTTGGTTACTAAAGTGACACCTGGAAATCGGGGTGTTACATCAATGAGTAGATATTAGGAAAAGGGAAAGAGTCTTTTGGGAAAGACTCATTGAATTTGGTGTAATCAATGCACATACACCATTTGATGCTTGATTTATTTATGAAAACCACATTGCGTTTACTTGTTTTTCGCCGACCTAACTCTTCTCGGCCCCGGGGTTTCGCTCCTTTAGGGATAATGACATGTGACTTGGGTCAATTGAAAAGTCATGGCAACAGAACTCCAGGTTGAGCCCCAATTAAGTCACTCTCTAAGCAAAGAGGTCCAATTTGTCACGTAAAAACTTGATGAGTTTTTCCTCTAAAAAAGGATCTTCTAAACGCTTGATATCTATATATAGATGCCTTGTATGTTCCCAAGCTAGAGATGGATGAGCTCACTATCGAGTTGTAATCTGTCAACTTCTTCCTCAGGTCGTACTCCGTAGGGTTGGGATTGGTGATGAGGCCTTATCGGATGGAAGAACCACCATTAGTCTTCTGTTTCTTTTCACATGGACCTTCAAGTCGCATAGGGAGTTTAAGACTAAGCAGGTAGCATTTTCGGGCCGCTTCATGGGCCCTACATATCAAAACTATCCGATGATTAGAAAAATGAACTTCATTACCAAATGCGAGGTTGAAACAATTGCTCAAAGGGAATTAAGGGAAGTTTTTCAGAGGATTACATTATATGTAAAAGGGCAATAACCCACTAGGATTTTGACGTTGATGATGTGTTCTCCTTTTTTATTTTTGATGGTGAGGTACTCTTCGCAACATCCAAATGGTGTCACACGATTGTCAATTAAACCGATCAGGTTAGTCTCATACGGTGTGAGATTGGCCTGAGTGAAGCCCATTCTCCATAAAACATCCCATAATAGGATATTGGTTGAGATTCCTTGGTCGACCAAGATCCCTTTTTACTGTAGTGTTGGCGATGAGAGCCTTTAGTATGAAAGGATCATTAACGTCCAAATCCATTATGCAGTAATCTTTGTCAAAGAAGGTGATAGGCATATTTCTTAGAACAAATGTCCTGCACGATGCTGGGACAATCGATTAGAACATCATATGACTGAAAAGCATGAACACAAAAACAACTAAAAGAAACAAGACACAGAAAGTTGTTAACCCAGTTCGGTGAAACTACACCTACGTCTGGTTAGCTTTCGCCCAATGAAAAGGAATTCCACTATCTCAAGATCTAGGTATTACAGACACACATGAACACATCAAGTTCATTGTTCTTAACCTAATCTACCCAGTGGTCTTCTACTTAGAACCACAGCCTAAGTATGAGAGCCCCTCTCACTTTTCCTCAATCACTGCCACAGTGATTGGTAACAACAATAACACAAGGTTTGTTTGACACTCAAACACAACACAGAACTCAGTCTCACTTTATAGAACCAGTGAGCAAGACTAGTTCACAACTAGCAAAGACAAAGAACAACTTACACTCTTAAGAACACTTGATCTTCAAGGTAATTTTCTCAATACTTCAAGCTTCAGGTCTTTGTCTATATATGCTTCAGCAGAGGCGGCTAGGGTTTATTTTGGGCTGAAGAACACTTTGATCCAACTCATATCAGTAGAGAATCTTCCAAGATCTGATATGAGTGATCAACAAATAAAATAGAAACAAATCTTTTAATCACAGATTTGTTCCAACAATAAACAACCCGCAATTGGCTCCCAACAATCAGTTACTTGACCTTCAAGTAAGCACAAAACATACCATAAAACATAACCATAAGGGACCCACTTGCATGCCAGCAGGGGCGGATGTCCTGGCCTTCACCAAGGCAGATGTCACAACATCGGCTAGGACATCAGGTTGTTTTTAACAAAATTGATGACAACAAGGAACAACAATCTCCCCCTTTGTCAAATTTTGTCTAAAAACAACTTCACTACCAGAGAGGGAAAAAAAACATCAAAATCATCAGAGTCAGCAGCAGAAATACTCCCCCTCAAACCAATGCATCCACAACAGCCAAAACATGGAGGAACTCCCCCTCAAAAGATGCATCCAAATAAACACTGCCTGAAGTATATAGAAACCATATGCATAGCAGTACAAACTAAAACAACCACACTTGGTAACACTTGAACAGAAGCTAGCTTGAAGCACTTGAACATAGAAGATCTCCTGAACTTGTCTTCACAAAGCCTCATACTTATTACAGAACATAACCAGAATACCAAGTCTTCAAAAAAAACCACTACAACACAGAATGAAACAAACAACACACTACTACTCCCCCTTTTTAGCACAAATTTGGCAAAGGTGGAAAGAATTTAAGCACAGCCAAATAAAAGTCAACTAGTACACAGACTAGGACATGCACTAAACACCAGAAGAAGAGGAGTTTTCCTCATCATTTTCTGCAGATCCTTCCTTCTCAGCATCAGCTGCATGCTCACCCTCTTGACCAGCTTCCCCCTTGAGAGTTTGGATGAGAGCATCCACCTTAATCTTCCTAGCAGCAGCAATCCTGATGGTCTCTTGAAGTTCCTTGGAAATGGCCTCAAGTTCAGCAATGACACTGTGAGTTCCTGAGGCAGACATAGAGGCAGGAACAGATGTCCTACTGGATGGCAGATCAATGTCCAGGACATGAGGTTCCAGGAACAACCGTTGGTCCAAAGTGATGGGAGTGCCTTTGGGCACAGGAACATCATCAACAGTGAGGATATGAGGATGCTGTTTCAGAATGATAGCAGTCAGTAAAGAAGGAAAAGAGATGGGGAGTTTCACAGCACATGTCTCTGCATGCTTCAAGGTTTGGGAAAACACAAAGTTGCCAAAGTCATAAGCAATTTCAGTCCCAATGCGATAGATAAGCTTGGCAAGCATAGCAGAAACAACAGAAGTATGGTTAGAGGGAACCCAATTCACCACTCCAATCCTATTCAAAATAGCATACTTCACACTCAGAACCCCAGTTGACAGAAGCTTCTTAGCAGGCCACTTCTTTACTCTTCCAGCAGTCAATTCCTCAGCAACTGTATCCAGAGAAAGTTCTTCTTCAACAAATTCAACCACACTTCTTTCAAGAGTTTGGTTGATGATAGCAGGAGAGAAATTCACACACTTGCCCCTGACAAACACTTTCCTGAATTCAGGACTGGCAGAATTATTAACATCATCAGAGAGATTGACAATAAACTCCTTCACAAGCTTGTCATAGCATTTTCCTATGTTCATCACTGTCTTCCTCAACCCTGCTTTTGCAATCAAGGCAATGATCTCTTTGCAGGCTAACACATCAGAGTCAATCTCCCTCTCTTTGGCAACACGCCTTTGATAGACATATTTCCATTTGAAGGCATTTTCTGGAGCATGAATAGACACATTATCTAGAGGAACATTAGGAACATCTGAGGGAATACGCTTACCAGAGAACATTTTCTTCTCAGAGGCAGTGATGTCCAGGACATCGCCTTCAACATCTGATTCAGTCTCCAAATCAATTCTGGAAACTTTCTGCTTTTTCCCAGTAGTCTTCTTGGCTTTCTTCCCAGACGATTCCACAGCTTTCTGCTTGCCTTTCCTTGACACATCGGTTGCCCTTGATTTTGAGGACCCAGTTGTGATCTTGGCTTTCTTCTTCTGGACAACAGGGGTTTCTTCAACAGATGCTCTTCTTCATTTTAGCATTCTGGCAGCAACACTCGCCAGAGGCACATCCTCTGAATCTTCATCATTAGAGACATCATGAACAATGGGAGGGGTCTTCATCGACTCCTCTGACAAAACATCCGTTGAGTTTGCAGCCTTGGAATCAGAACTCTTGGATGAAGAGGAAGAATCCTTTGAGAGTGAAACTTCCTTGGCAGGCTTATCAGACAATGTCTCATCGGAGCCATGGGAAGATGTCGCGACATCGTCTTCATCATTTGCAGAGACAGAAGTGTTTGAAACATCCTCAGGCACAGGGGCTTCAGGGTTTTGCATTGGGGTTGCACGAGACTTGTAGTGCTTCTTGGAAGGAGTTCTTGAGTTATTCTTGGATTGAGTGGAAGAACTTGTGTGCAAACCCATAACCCTAGCACCACCAACAGTTCTCTCTATCTTTCCCTTCACAGACTCTTTCTTGCTTGCAGACATGATGAAATGGTAAAGCAAAAAGACAAATACAAGAAATTGAGAAAAATGTAAGTGATGAGAAACAGAGATTGTTAGAGCAAGATTGGCAACTTGTTGTGAGATTGTGATGAAGCCATTGGAGATGATGATATAGCAGTTGAGTGAGAAGGAAGCAATGATGTCACAACGACAGTTAATGGTAGTTACGAGGAAACTAGCCGTTAGACAGAAAAGGGGCTTTAATTGCTATGCTCCTTCGAAGAGGCAAATCCCAAGATTTCCTCTTAATTTGTCAAATGTAGCAGCATCTAAGGGCTTGGTAAAAATGTCAGCCAATTGTAAGACCCAAGTTTTTAAGCTTATGCTAAGTGAATAAAATCTTATTCACGATTAGGGTTAATATATCGTGAAGGAAAACCTGAACAAGAGTTCATCGAATGGAATATATTTATGAAGGAGAAAGTTCAGGAAAAGTCTAAGGATTGTATCGAAGTCGATTTAAGTTATAGCACGACTAATATCCGTTTTAAAACCTAGGACAAGAACCTTAGGAAATCAAACTATGTTCCACCCTTGGAACACTGTAGGAATTTAGTCCAAAAATCTTCAGAGAAATGTTAGAACTTTTCTTTTTCCATGTATCACAATCGTTTCGAGGCGAAACTCTAGGATCTACGAACGTCCGATTCCAATCCTCGGAAGTTTGCCGAAACCGAAACCCTGGTATTTCAAAACCCTAGAATCACCCGACAATGAAGACTTTTTCTATTCGGAACATCAAATGAAGATTCCACACGCGTACACCCATTTCTCTTGATGATTTCAATCTTTCTTCAGAAGGAAGTTTTCTATTCCGACATTCGATGCAAAAAGCAACTTATCGGGTAAAATAGTTTTACACCGACTTTGCATTAGTTACCAAAAATACAAGGAGACCTCTTTTGAGTTTTGGTATTATGTCGCCAAAACCTATCTTAGAATTCATGGAGAATGAAGCCGGAAAAATCAGATTCGCGAAACTTTCATTTTACCGCGTTTTTCCATCCTCTATATATAGCAAGAAAGGTGAGAAAAATCACAAAAACTCCTCCATTTCTCTCCCAAATCCGCGAGCTCCATTGAAGAGGAAGGAAGAAGAGCTTTTGTTCATTTCTTGCTTGATCGTCGATTAATCAGTTGCTACTTCAAGGTTTCGAGGTATAGTCGCTAATCCTTACCTCTGATCGCTTTTTCCATAGCTTTTCTCTAGACTTTTCTGAGCTGATAGTTTTGAGGTTTTTGCCAAACTATCCTGAATATTTAATTTTTGATTCTAAACATCTTCCCTACGTGCCCAAGATCACTTCTGTCGGATTAGTTTTTTCCGTTATGTCGCCGGATTTCCGCCGGAATCAATTTCTGCTTAAAATACCCATTTTTAAGCAAAGTCTCAACCTTTGGGCTGAAAACTATCGCCTTAGCTTAGTGCTAGTAGGATTAGTTGTCATAAACGTCGTTGGTGACGTCCCCATCCAATTTGTTTTTCGAAATTTCAGTTTTGAATTTCTGAGCTAAAAATAGTGACCAAAATACCCCTGCGACAGTTTTTGATCCGATAATTTTTCCGAGTTTAGAATACCCTTAGTTACGGCTAATGATAGCATAGGAACCAAGTTTGATCGAAGAAAAATCGAACCCTACAATTACCAAAAGTGGCCGAGCACTCTAAGGGGGGAGGGGGAAAATTCCTTTTTCGAAAACTTGTCCTTTCGCGCTAGATTATCGTACCTCGGAGTATGTACTACTTCGTGTAACCTTAGTAAGTATTGATAGCTTGGTTTCCGATAGATTCTGATAGTATTTCTGTGGTTTTGCTCTAAAGGTGATTTTGAGAAATTCCCAGAGGAGCAAGGCTTTGATTGTGAGGAAGCGTTAGAAGATCATCCTGGAGAATCTTCAGGTGAGGGCTACTCACTGAATCTTTAGTTAATGCTTAGGGTCGATGCTTTCGACATTGTTTACTGTTTATGCACTTGTTTGTGTTTGATTGGAAAAAAATGTTTTCTGAGGCTTCGGCTGACAATGTAGATGATTCATCTACTGAATGTTTTTGAGAGTGAATTTCATGTTAAGTGCTAAGTGGGTAATTTAGGATGTGTGATGCATGCTTTATATGCTAAGTGCTACGTGGTTATTGCATAATATGTTGATATATGACATGTTGGTTGATTGTGCTGAGTTAATTATGCTTTTGCAATGAAATCTGAGATTCTGAGTAGTGAGAATAGCGGGCAGGTCATGCCGATTTTATTTTGAGAGTTTTGAGAAAGTTTGATAGGACGAATGAGATTCGGGCCTTGTTATGGTGTTTTATGGATCGAGACATTCTCTGGAGTCAGTTGGGGATTAGGAGATCCCGAGAACTTATAGGATTTGCGATAAGACTAAAAGGATATTATTTTGTAAAGAAAACTCATAAGACATTAAACAACCTCTAAATCTTCAATTAATGATAATAAACTCGAAAGGAAGCTTAGGATGCAAATCTTAGTTTTGGAAAACGAGAAGTGTCGTCGGATCCAAGTGTTGAGGAAGTTGAGAAGTATTGAGTATGTTGATGCTCTTGTGCTGTTGGAGCAGCTGTGTTGTGGGACTATCCTGGGGATAAGTCCGGGAAATTGATAGTTTCCGAGTATGTTGATACTCTTGCTCGTTGAGCAGTTTTGACCATCGGATTGAGATGAGTCGGATGATTTGGAGATCATCATGAGTTATGTGTTGTTGTGAAGAAGTGTCTTTTGTCGCAGAATCGACTGTTACCTTAGGGTAAGCTTTTAGAGACTTTAATTTAGCTAGAACACGTGGCGACGTGTCGAGTGAGATTCGGAGATGTTGTTTGACTAATCATCCTGCATTCATGCAACATTAATGAGGTATTAACACAGGACGTACTCTGGACCTCGTCGGTTTCCAAAATGGTCATAAGACCCGGAATGCCGTGTAAGAGCGTTTGTAGACGACTCTTGTAGCAGACCGAAATGGCAGACCTACGGGTTACGGCTGATCTGACTACCTTTGTGTGGTGTAAGAGGCACGCGGGCAGAAATGGTCCCACCGTTGCTGGTGCTAGGATTGATCCGTTTGATGTCCATCCGTTTTCCGGAATGCATGTGGTTAACTGGGTTAACCGTCATTTGCATATCATGCAACATGCATACTAATTTAGTTGTTGAGTGTGATTGTTACTTGTTAGTCCTATTTGGAACATGTTAATTGTTATTATTGTCGTTTATGTTCTTTGTGGAATATGCAACCCTAGGATGTTATCCCTAGCTATAAGCCTAAGTGGCTATTCTATTGTCTGTATCTATCGGTGCTATTAATTACATAATTCTTTGGAGTTGACCCTCGCGTCTTCTGTGTGTGCTTTGGCGGACTACGCCTTTTGTCAGATGTCTTTGGCGGGCTGATTCACGATGGTTCACCCTTCGGGGGGGAACTAGGGTTGAGATGCTGGAATAGAAGCGCATCGCGGTCGCGAGAGGAGGACGGATGGTGTACATAGACTAGGTCGTTCTGGATTTCGAATTCGGACGACGATCATACTAGCATGTAGGTTTTAGTGCTGGTGTGAGCTCCTTGAGATGGGATTAGTGTAGGAGTAGAGTCTTAGCTCTGAACATCATTTGTTTCTTTGGGGACAGGGTAGTTTCCCACCTATAGCTTTTTGTGTGGTTTCTTTACGGGAATCACAGAGAGTTGGTTGGACTTAGGAGGTCTTGTTTTAGGCCGATGGGCCAGCTTATTCTCATTTTTGAGAGATGGTGTTGCGAACACTTGACCTTTCTTTTGGTCTGTACCTTTTGCCTACGGGCGCTACTTTTCTTACTTCCCGTCACTGGAGGTTTACTCGTGACGTGGTTAGCTACTTACAGCGGGGGCTGTAATATATATTGTATATTAGTTCTGTTGTTTTTCTCTTTTGGGTTTTATTTATTTCAGTCTTGTCTTTATTATTATCGAAAAAAAATATTCACGTTTTTCCGCATTAAGTTTACTTTTGGTTACTAAAGTGACGCCACCGAAATCGGGGTGTTACACCAATTGTCTCTCTGTGGGGACATGTTCCAAAGTAACAATTTTATCCTCCACTAATTCCCTGATGAAGTGATGTCTGATATCTATGTGTTTGGTTCTGCTATGTTGAATAGGGTTCTTGGCAATATTGATAGCACTCAAATTGTCACAGCACAATGTCATGACATCTTGCTCAACTTCATATTCCTTGAGCATCTGCTTCATCCAAATAAGTTGAGTGCAACTACTTCCAGCAGCTATATATTCAGCTTCAGCTGTGGATAAAGACACGCAGTTTTGCTTCTTGCTAAACCAAGAGATTAAGTTGTTTCCAAAGAAGAAACACCCTCCAGATGTACTCTTTCTATCATCAGCACTCCCTGCCCAATCTGCATCACAATACCCTACAAGAGAAGAGTTAGTATCATTTGTATAAAGAATCCCATAGTCACAAGTACCATTTATGTACTTAATGATTCTTTTCACTTGTAAGAGATGACTGGTCTTTGGAGCAGCTTGATATCTTGCACAAGCACCAACAGCAAAGGTAATGTCAGGTCTGCTAGCAGTGAGGTACAACAGACTTCCAATCATGCTTCTATATAAGCTTTGATCAACATCCTCTCCCTGATTGTCTTTAGACAGCTTGATATGTGTAGCAGCAGGAGTCCTTTTATGTCCAGATTTTTCAAGTCCAAACTTCTTGACAATGCCCCTAGCATACTTACTCTGGGAAATAAACATGGAATCTTCCATTTGCTTGATCTGAAGTCCCAGAAAGTAGTTCAATTCACCAACTAAGCTCATCTTAAACTCTGACTTCATTTGTTGGACAAAATGTTCCACCATCGCGTTCGACATCCCACCAAACACAATATCATCAACATATATCTGTGCAATCATGAGTTTTCCTCTTTCATTTTTCACAAATAATGTCTTGTCTATTCCTCCCTTGCAATAGCCATTGCTCACCAGAAACTCTGTAAGACGTTCATACCAAGCTCTAGGAGCTTGTTTTAATCCATACAAGGCTTTCTTGAGTTTGTAGACATGATTAGGATGATGTGGATCTGTGAATCCCTTTGGCTGTTCAACATAAACTTCCTCATTCAGATAGCCATTTAGAAAGGCCCTTTTGACATCCATTTGGAATAATCTGAACTTCAAAAGACAGGAAACACCAAGCAAAAGTCTTATGGATTCCAACCTAGCCACTGGAGCAAAGGTTTCATCAAAGTCTACTCCTTCAATCTGAGTGTATCCTTGAGCCACCAGTCTTGCTTTGTTTCTAGTTACTACACCATTCTCATCTGACTTGTTCTTGAAAATCCACTTGGTTCCTATGATGTTTACTCCCTCAGGCCTAGGAATGAGATCACATACTTCATTTCTTCTGAATTGATCAAGTTCTTCTTGCATAGCATTTATCCAGTATTCATCTATCAGAGCCTCCTTGACATTCTTGGGTTCTAACTTGGATATAAAACATCCATGAGCAATATAGCTTCTAGCCCTGGTAGTAACTCCTTCTTTGAGGTCACCAATAATATTCTCTTGAGGATGATTCTTTTGAATTCTGATCGATGGAGCTTTATTTGCAGAGGTCATCTTGGGATCTTGCTCATCAGAACTGGTTTCTGATTCAATGTCGAGGTCAATAGTTGGGACATCGGATGTGACATGTGGACCATCATCATCTTCAGTTGCACCAGTGTCTTCTCTTTCATTTGGTTGATCATCAATAGAGACATTTACAGATTCCATCATTACCTTTGTTCGAGAATTGTACACTCTGTAAGCTTTGCTGTTTGTAGAGTATCCCATGAAAATTCCTTCATCACTCTTAGGATCTAGCTTTCTTCTTTGTTCACGATCATCCAGAATATAACATTTTCTCCCAAAGATATGAAAGTGTTTCACAGTTGGCTTCCTTCCTTTCCAGAGTTCATATAGAGTGACTGTGGTTCCAGCTCTAATGGTTACTCTATTGTGAATGTAATAGGTTGTGTTCATGGCTTCTGCCCAGAACTTGTTGGAAATCTTCCTTGCATGAAGCATAACCCTGGTGGATTCTTGAAGAGTCCTATTTTTCCTTTCAACAATTCCATTCTGCTGAGGTGTAATTGGAGCTGAGAATTCATGGCTTATTCCTTCTGAATCACAGAAGTCAGAGAATTTGGAGTTCTCAAACTCTCTTCCATGATCACTTCTGATTCTTACTATAGAGCAATTCTTCTCAGTTTGAAGTTTCAGGCATAGCTTTTTGAATATGTCAAAGGTTTCTGATTTTTCTTTCATGAAGTCAATCCAAGTGAACCTGGAATAATCATCAACACAAACATAAACATATTTCTTACCTCCTAGACTTTCTACCTGCATGGGTCCCATCAAGTCCATGTGAAGAAGTTCAAGGACTTTTGTTGTAGTTGGATGCTGAAGCTTTGCATGAGATGTTTTGGTCAGCTTTCCAATCTTGCATTCTCCACATATCTTTTCTTCATCTATTTTCAGTTTTGGTAGCCCTCGAACAGCAACTTTAGAGATAACTTTCTGCATACTCTTGAGATTGATGTGACCTAGACGTTGGTGCCATAGATTCAACTCATCCACCTTTGATATCAAACATCTAGACACTTGGGCTTTCTCTTGTGGAATCCACATGTAGCAATTGTCTTTGGACCTGACACCTCTCATCACAATCTCTTGATCACTAGTGGTAACCATGCATTCAGTCTTGCTAAACATCACATTCAGATCTTGATCACACAACTGACTTATACTGATTAGATTTGCTGCCAATCCCTTGACAAGAAGAACGTTGTTCAGATTAGGAGATCCAGAGTTTACCAATTTCCCAATGCCTTTGATTTTTCCTTTAGCACTATCTCCAAAGGTGACTGATTTACTGGAGTATTCCTTGAGATTTTCCAGATACTCCTTATTCCCAGTCATGTGTTTTGAGCAGCCACTATCAAAATACCAGTCTTCACTTGATGAGACTCTAAAAGATGTGTGTGCTATAAGACATGAAACTTCTCCTTTGGGTACCCAAGCTTTCTTAGATGTTTTGAGAACCTTCTGGATCTGAGGATATCCGTATAGCTTGAAGCAGTAGGGCTTAATGTGACCAAACCTACCACAATAATGACATCTCCATGGAGTTTGAGCAGTAGCCTTCTGAGTAGTAGGATGTTGAGGCATATGTTGTGACATCGGGCTTGACATCCGATAGTTCTCTGGGTTTTTAAACTCAGATTTTTCCTTAGCTCTTACAAACTTCCTTGATGCTTTCTGATTTCCTCTATTCTCAGACTTGTAACTGAAACCAATTCCTTTAACACTCTTTCCTTGCTTGCTTGTTTCTTCCAGAATCTCTTCAAGCATATTAGATCCATTGTTCAGCATACGCACTGACTTGTAGGTATTTGCCAGTTTGGCTGTCAGTGTAGCTACTTTCTCTTGAAGATCAGCTATAGTTAACAGAAGCTTGGCTTTTTCAAAAGTTTCAAGATCCTTTAATTTTGAGTTCCATTTATCCAAGTCATCTTGCAGTTTATCAATGGTCTCCCTCAGGTTTTCATTTTCAGTCTTAACTTGTTCCATCTCATCTTCTTGCTCCTTCAGATGTTTGCAAGTTTCCTTCCATTTAACATGTAAGAGTTTGTAAGTCTCTTCCAAATCCTCAAATGTCATTTCATCACCACTGGAATCTGAGTCATTGACAGCCCCTGAGAAGGCATTAACCTTGTTGGCAGATAACTCTTCCTCATCCTCAGTATCTTCATCTGACCATGTCACTACCATGCCTTTCTTTTGTTTCTTCAAGTAGGTTGCACACTCAGATCTAATGTGACCATAACCCTCACATTCATGACACTGAACACCCTTGTTTTGGCCTGATTTGTCCTCTTCTTTGACCTTTCGCTGGGAATTGTAGGATTTAGAGTTGTCTGACTTAATGTCCTGGACATTTGGCCTAGTCCTTCTGTCTATCTTCCTTAGAGCTCTGTTGAATTTTCTAGCAAGAAGTGCCAGAGCTTCAGATAGATTCTCACTTTCACTATCAGCATCATCTCCTTCAGTGGTGTTGGATACAAAAGCAATGCTTTTGGTCTTCTTTTCAGGTTTTTCACCCAACTTTAACTCATAAGTCTGCAGAGAACCAATCAGCTCATCCACTTTCAAACTGCTGATATCTTGAGCTTCTTCAATAGCAGTGACCTTCATTGCAAACTTGCTGGTTACATACCTCAAGATTTTCCTCACAAGCTTTTCATCTTGTTGTTCCTTTGTTGTCATCAATTTTGTTAAAAACAACCTGATGTCCTAGCCGATGTTGTGACATCTGCCTTGGTGAAGGCCAGGACATCCGCCCCTGCTGGCGTACAATGTGGGTCCCTTTTGTTATTGGTTTGGAGGATGTGATTTGTTATTACTTGAGATTCAAGTAACTTATTAAAGGGAGATATACGCGGGTTGTTTATTGTTGGAACAAATCAGTGATTGGAGATTTGTTTCTATTCTTAAGTTGTTAATCACTCATATCATATCTTGGAAGATTCTGTGCTGATATGAGTTGGATCAGAGTTGTTCTTCAGCCCAAGAAACCCTAGTGCCGCCTCTGCTGAAGTATAAATAGAACAAAGACCAAAAACGTGAGTAACTAGAGCTAAGATTGAAGATCAAGTGTTTTAGGATTGTAAGTTGTGTTTTGTTCTTGTTATTTTGTGAACTGTTCTTGCTCCCTGATTCTATAAAGCAAGTTTCAGTTCTGTGTTGTGTTTGAGTGTCAAACAAACTCTGTGTTATTGTTGTTCACCAATCACTGTGGCAGTGATTGAGAGAAAGTGAGAGGGGCTCTCATACTTAGGTTGAGATTCTAAGTAGAAATACACTGGGTAGATTAGGAAGTGAACTATGAACTGAGTTGTTCATGAGTGTCTGTAATTCCTGAATCTTGAGATAGTGGATTTCCTTTCTTTGGGTGCATGCAAACCCTCCAGACGTAGGTGAAGTTTCACCGAACTGGGTTACCAATCTTCTGTGTTCTACTTTATTATTTTTCTGGTTTTGTTACTGTTAGTCAGTTGTCGAACCGGTTGTCCCAGCATCGCGTTCGACATCTGTCCTGTGCGAGAACCGTAATTTCAATTGGCATCAGAGCAGGCACCCTATTGTGTTGGGTGAGCTCCAGGGAATATATAATGTTCTCAAGGACAACATTATGGATGGAAGAAGATCAATCTATATGCCACCAATTTTGGATGGTACCAATTATGACTACTGGAAGGCTCGAATGGTGGTTTTTCTCAAATCTATGGACAGTATAACATGGAAGGCAATAGTTAAGGGGTGGAAACATCCTGTGATAGCATCCACAACTGAATTGAAGCCTGAAGATAAGTGGACAAAGAAAGAAGGTGACGAAGCTCTTGGAAACTCCAAAGCCTTGAATGCTATTTTTAATGGAGTTGACAAAAATATGTTCAGGTTAATCAACACATGTACTGTGGCTAAAGAAGCATGGGCGATTCTCAAGACTGCCCATGAAGGAACATCAAGAGTTCGTATGTCAAAGCTTCAGCTTCTTACAACTCAGTTTGAGACTATGAAGATGAATGAATCCATATATGAGTTTCACATGCGTATAAGGGATCTAGCCAACTCTTCTTTTGCCCTAGGGGAACCCATGTCTGAAGAAAAGTTAGCAAGAAAGATTCTCAGGTCTCTCCCCAAGAGGTTTGATATGAAGGTAACTGCCATTGAAGAAGCCCAAGACATCAGTAACATCAAGGTTGATGAACTCATTGGTTCCTTGCAAACCTTTGAGATGTCTCTTAATGGTAGATATGAGAAGAAGGCGAAGAGTATAACTTTTGTGTCCGACACTGAAGAAGATGAAGATCAGAGGGACAAGGATACTGATGCAAACATTGCAGAAGCTGTATCATTACTTAACAAAGCGTTGAAGAGTTTGGGCAGAATGTCAAATACAAATGTCCTGGACAATGTGTCGGACAATGTGGAGAATACTGAATTTCAACTCAAACACAAACATGAGAATGATACAACCAAGGCTATTCATGTAAAGGCTCTCATTGGGAAGTGCTATTCTGATGCTGAGTCAAGTGATGGTGATGAGGAAGAACTAGTTGAAACCTACAAATTGTTGCTGGCTAAGTGGGAGGAATCATGTACGTATGGTGAGAAAATGAGAAAAGAAGTCAAGGATTTGATTGCTGAGAAGAAGCAACTTCAGAGTAATAACTCCAGTTTGCAAGAAGAAGTAAAGACCATCAGCAAGTTGCGTGAGGAGAATGAGAAACTTCAGATCACTAATGCAAAACTGCAGGAGGAGGTAACATTACTGAACTCAAAGCTTGAAGGTATGAAAAAGTCTATTCGTATGATGAATAAAAGTACTAATGTGTTAGAGGAGATTCTGGAAGTTGGGAAAACAGTTGGAGATATGGAGGGGATAGGCTTAAGTCTGCTTCATCTGAAAAGAAAACTAAGCAACCAATGCCAGACCCAATGTCGCATCATTCTGTACGACATGTGTACCCTCAGTTCAGAAAATCGAAGAAATCTACTTGGAGATGTCATCACTGTGGTAAACTTGGTCATATAAGGCCATACTGTTACAAGCTATATGGATATCCTCAGTCTCATGATCAACCAAGGACTAATCCACAAGTAGCTTCATCAAGGAAAGAGTGGAAACCTAAAGAAGGAGTTAGAGTCAAGTTCTTCGGCGAGGAAGAGATGTCTCCACAGTCATCTAGGGTGAATAGATCATATTCAAAGGATGTTGCTCTTCTTAAATCTCAGAGTTCTGGTGTAGATGTTATGAAGGAATGGAGGAAGAAATTTGTTGCTGCAAGTTCTCTTGAAGTCTCAAATGCACCAGCAACTGTTCATGCAAGCATAGGTGAATCTGTAAGTGCAGATCCTAATGTTATTGTGCCTAATGTGATTCATGAGATATCAGTTGAATCTGTTTCTGTTCCCAATATTGAACCCCATGTTGAGACATTAGTCGAGACTACTTCAGATGTGAATATGGAACCCTCTGATGGAAATCCAAACCCCATTGTTGACACATCTGAACTTGATCTCCAAATCCATCAATCTACCTTGGGTTCTGAACCATCCACCGGTTATAAGAAGTTAGTTATTGGAAGTGTTCATGAATTGTTGTCATTCTGGTCTTAGAAGTGATGGTTTGTTTATGCTGTGCTACCTTTGCCAAATTTGTGTTAAAAAGGGGGAGTAGTTTGGTGAAGAATCTGTGTTGTTTCTGTTGCTGTGAAGACTATGTGTGATTTGCAAGTGTTAGCTTTGGTCTGTAATAAGTTCAAGACAAGGCTAGTAACTGGTTTATGTTCAAGCTGTTCAAGTTGCTACTGGTTTTCTAGTTTACACTTGTTGGATAGTTAGTGTGTGTGCTGCTATGCATATGGTATTTATACTTCAAGCAGTCTACATGGATGCATCATTTGAGGGGGGGTTCCTCTATGGTTGGCTACAAAGATGCATTGATTTGAGGGGGAGTTTTTTTATTTCCGCTGCTGACTCTATGTGATTTACCCTCTCTGGTTGTGAAGTTGTTTTTAGACAAAATTTGACAAAGGGGGAGATTGTTGTTCCTTTGTTGTCATCAATTTTGTTAAAAACAACCTGATGTCCTAGCCGATGTTGTGACATCTGCCTTGGTGAAGGCCAGGACATCCGCCCCTGCTGGCGTGCAATGTGGGTCCCTTTTGTTATTGGTTTGGAGGATGTGATTTGTTATTACTTGAGATTCAAGTAACTTATTAAAGGGAGATATACGCGGGTTGTTTATTGTTGGAACAAATCAGTGATTGGAGATTTGTTTCTATTCTTAAGTTGTTAATCACTCATATCTTATCTTGGAAGATTCTGTGCTGATATGAGTTGGATCAGAGTTGTTCTTCAGCCCAAGAAACCCTAGTGCCGCCTCTGCTGAAGTATAAATAGAACAAAGACCTAAAACGTGAGTAACTAGAGCTAAGATTGAAGATCAAGTGTTTTAGGATTGTAAGTTGTGTTTTGTTCTTGTTATTTTGTGAACTGTTCTTGCTCCCTGATTCTATAAAGCAAGTTTCAGTTCTGTGTTGTGTTTGAGTGTCAAACAAACTCTGTGTTATTGTTGTTCACCAATCACTGTGGCAGTGATTGAGAGAAAGTGAGAGGGGCTCTCATACTTAGGTTGAGATTCTAAGTAGAAATACACTGGGTAGATTAGGAAGTGAACTATGAACTGAGTTGTTCATGAGTGTCTGTAATTCCTGAATCTTGAGATAGTGGATTTCCTTTCTTTGGGTGCATGCAAACCCTCCAGACGTAGGTGAAGTTTCACCGAACTGGGTTACCAATCTTCTGTGTTCTACTTTATTATTTTTCTGGTTTTGTTACTGTTAGTCAGTTGTCGAACCGGTTGTCCCAGCATCGCGTTCGACATCTGTCCTGTGCGAGAACCGTAATTTCACATCTGACATAGGTTCTCCCAGAGCAAATGATGCATTTGACAGATCACGCACACGCATGTGATATTCAGAAATTGTCTCATCTTCTGTCATTGTCAAGTTCTCAAAGCGAGTAGTAAGCATCTGGAGTCTAGACATCCTCACCCTGGTTGTGCCTTCATGTGCTGTTTTCAAAATCTCCCAAGCATCTTTGGCTACAATGCAAGTATTAATCAATCTAAACATGTTTTTGTCCACAGCATTGAAGATAACATTCATTGCTTTTGAGTTAGCCAGAGAAGCTTCTTCTTCAACACTTGTCCATTCATCCTCAGGTTTTTCTTCAGGAGTAGATGTACTTCCTTCTGCTTGAGCTTTGACAGGATGCTTCCAGCCTTTGACAACAGCCTTCCAAGTTTTGATATCAATAGACTTGAGAAAGGCTATCATTCGAACCTTCCAGTAGTCATAATTGGAGCCATCCAGGATTGGTGGCCTGTTGATCGATCCTCCCTCCTTATTGTCCATGAGATCAAGAAAATATCTCCCTGGAGCTCACCCACACAGAACAGGGGTGCCTGCTTTGATGCCAATTGAAATTCTAGATCCCTTAGAACAAATGTCCTGCACGATGCTGGGACAATCGATTAGAACATCATATGACTGAAAAGCATGAACACAAAAACAACTAAAAGAAACAAGACACAGAAAGTTGTTAACCCAGTTCGGTGAAACTACACCTACGTCTGGTTAGCTTTCGCCCAATGAAAAGGAATTCCACTATCTCAAGATCTAGGTATTACAGACACACATGAACACATCAAGTTCATTGTTCTTAACCTAATCTACCCAGTGGTCTTCTACTTAGAACCACAGCCTAAGTATGAGAGCCCCTCTCACTTTTCCTCAATCACTGCCACAGTGATTGGTAACAACAATAACACAAGGTTTGTTTGACACTCAAACACAACACAGAACTCAATCTCACTTTATAGAACTAGTGAGCAAGACTAGTTCACAACTAACAAAGACAAAGAACAACTTACACTCTTAAGAACACTTGATCTTCAAGGTAATTTTCTCAATACTTCAAGCTTCAGGTCTTTGTCTATATATGCTTCAGCAGAGGCGGCTAGGGTTTATTTTTGGCTGAAGAACACTTTGATCCAACTCATATCAGTAGAGAATCTTCCAAGATCTGATATGAGTGATCAACAAATAAAATAGAAACAAATCTTTTAATCACAGATTTGTTCCAACAATAAACAACCCGCAATTGGCTCCCAACAATCAGTTACTTGACCTTCAAGTAAGCACAAAACATACCATAAAACATAACCATAAGGGACCCACTTGCATGCCAGCAGGGGCGGATGTCTTGGCCTTCACCAAGGCAGATGTCACAACATCGGCTAGGACATCAGGTTGTTTTTAACAAAATTGATGACAACAAGGAACAACAGTTTCTCATCCCTTCTTTCTTCTTCCATTTTTACGATGCCCTCAGCTGGGGCCCTTTCTTCTACGGAGGAAATCAAAACTCATCGCTTGGCAACCTTTGCCACTCTCCCTTCCCCTATCTCGGAAGCTCCTGAACAGGGGATCCTTGACCAACCATCAGAGCTTTCTACCAGCGACTCTGTTTCTGACCTTGCCCGCAGGGCTGGTGGGCTTTGCTATTCCCCGTTATTAGAGGACCTTCTTCGTACCACCGGATGCCGGGGGCAAGACCGCCCTTGGCAACACCGCGTGTTTAATGACCCCAAGTACTCCCACTTCTTCTTTGTATATGAATACTTGTTTCTTGATCTTGGCGTTAAACTCCCCTTCTCATCCTTTCTTACCCAAGTGCTGTGCGATATCAACGTTTGTCCTTGCCAACTTCACCCTCGCTTCTGGACCTATCTGAGGTGCTTTGAAATTCTCTGCCGTAGTGTTGATGTGGCGCCTTCTCCTGCCCTCTTTTCTTTTTTCTTTGAAGCAGATTCTCGATCCCTGGGGACCCACGGTTGGGTCGTTCTAGTGCCTCGACCGGGTCGAGAACGGTTTGTTCCTTATCAGGTTGGTTCCGAATCTTACTTGGCCCGCCGGTACTTCCGGGTCGTCGTCCACCCTGCTTACCCTTCGTCATTCACACAGAAGGAAGGGAGAGCCCTTTTTCCATTTGATTGGACACAGTGTCCCAGACCCATATCCGATTCTCCCAAAACGTCTTCCTCTTCTAGAGAAAGTTTCGCCATTGGGGTCTTATCCCAGCTTCATCTTTTCAGTTGCGTTGAACTACTTGGCGCTCCTCCGGGCTCCAAGATGTTCCTTCGATTAGGTTTCCCCTTTTACCGTCTTCTTCACACCTTCCTCCGAATCTCTTCGTTTCTGATGATTTTCCCTTTTTGCTTTTCAGGAAATATGAAGTTCTCTATTGTCGATCTGCTGTAGGACTTCCTCTCCGGGAACGTTAAGGCGCCCTCTCTGGTCCAGGTTGGAGAGAAAAGGCGAAGCTCGCCGGTGGGCGATGGTTCTCCCAAGAAGAGGAAGCTAGACGAGCTAAGCTCCCCAGTTGCACCTTTGACTGTCTCGCGCCCGACCCCATTGTTCCAGATAGCGCACACGATTCCTTGGCGCCCGATCAGCACGGCGAGGTGAACGCTTCCCCAGCCGTGGGTACCTCTCGCCCCCTGACTTCAACGGCGGGCCAACAGCCACCGTCCTCTGTCCGCCCTCCGTCTCCTCCGCCCGTCCAGACTACTCATGGTTCATCAGCCCCTAGCTCTCCTAGGGTTGGTGGCGGGGAAGAAAATTTTTCCTCGGACCGCCCAAAGGACCCTTCCAGCAGCTCTTCCACCGACCCTTTTTCCTTCTTGCTTTCTCACCCTTATCTTGAAAAATTGAGGGAAGTTCCCAGCCAAAACCCGCAGGACGTTGCCCAAGAAGCTGTGTCGAATCTTCTCCGCGCTGGTTGTCTGTTCGCCCAAGTGGCTTGGCAGGCTCGGCCCCTCACCGGAATTGCAGGGCTTCGCCAGGAGGTGGAAAAACTGCATTCTATCAACCTTCAGGCCAACAAGAGCTGCTCCAATTTGTCCAACCAGTTGGCATCTAAGGTGGATAAGACAAAGAAGATGCAGGAGAAACTCGCGGAAGCGAAGCTTGCACAGATAGCGGCGGATGAGAAAGAGAGGAAGCTTGAAGTCCAGGTCGAGGAGCTCCGTAAGGACCTTGGCACCAAGGAGACCATCATTGCATCTCAAGAGGAAACCCTTGCTGCTAATGACAAGGAGATTGCTGTTTTGCGCGAAAGACTGGCGGACAAAGGCAAGATACTTGTTGAGGCCCGGTCGGATTTGGAATCGAAATGCAAACTCTTGGCTGAGAAGGATGCCCAGGCCATCGCCTTGGAGAAGCAGATAAGGAAGGAGGCTGCTCTCGCGGCGGCTAATGAGCGCATCCGCTACCGGACTGGTGGGTCCAGAAGATCTGCCGAAAGTTGCTTGCGTTGACCTTGGAGACGTTGTGGAATAAGAGAAAAAGATATAATGTTAACCTATTTCGAGTTATTGTAACGCTTAGTACCTCTTTACTTCGTTTAAACTTTTTGTTTGTATTTTACTTTCAAGTTAACCAATTCAGCTTTACTTCTTTATGTTTTATGCTTGTTTTAGTGTTTTTTAGAGTTTTTCTCTCTCGTACCCCCCATAGTTCCCTTGTTCCTGAATTACGTCTGATGACATTGATGGTGTGCCTTGTTTAACTAGGACTTTTGCTCAGTTTTTGAACCGAGGCTTTGTCCACACCGTATTTCCTGTAAGAGCAGGTGTGGCCTCGCCAGTTTTGTCCTGTCAAGGACTTATTGCTGCTTGGGACACAATGGCCATATAGGTTTACCCAGACTTATGCCTAGTTAGGTTCGCTCGCCCATATTTCGGGGAGGTTTTTAGGATAAGAAGCTTATCCGCACACATCGCCAAAGAGTGACGGCGAGCTGCGTCGGCTTTTGCGGAGCGATCCCCAGACATCAAGGTCGTGTTGGGATCGCCACCTTCAGGGAATTTTTCCCACCTAGCTCTCGCCACAATTCAGTGTGATTGAAATTGCTGGATACAATTTTTGTATTTTCAATCAGACGTGATAGTCAACAAACTCCCGAGATGGAGAACAAGAACGTGTCTTTGTTTTTACTATTTTAGGCGCTTTGGCCAACAAACTCCCGAAATGGAGAACAAGAATATGCTTCTTTTTTTTTTAACCCTTCAATCTTCGCGAGACGCGCCCAGCTGATCATCCTCGCGCCGAAGCCAGCTCTCTGTCAATCCTTTAGCTGTATTAGTATTGCAGACTCGCCGTGTTCCAGGAACACGACACTCGCCTTCCGTCTAAGCTCTCCAGGTGATAAGCCCCCTTTCCTAAGGCCTTCAAAATTTTGTAGGGTCCTTCCCAGATTGGACTCAACTTGTTCCCAGTGTTCCCGGTTCGTTTCTTAAGCACTAGGTCCCCCTTCTGCATCGCCCTCGGACGTACTTTCGAGTCATACTTCACCGCAGCTCGCTGCTTCATCACAGCTGTAAGACCCAAGATTTTAAGCTTAGAATAAGTGGAAGAGATTTCCATTCACGATTAGGTTTGACGTATTGAGAAGGGAAACCTGAACAAAAGTTTATTAAAGGAAATATATTTATGAAGGAGAAAGTTCAGGAAAAGTTTAAAGAATGCATCGTGATCGATAAAAGGTATAGCACGATCGTTATACGCTTAAACCTAGGTCAGAAACCCTAGTATATAGCTAGTTTTCACTTAAAGTCACGATGGAAATTAATTCCAAAAATCTTCAGAGAAATGTTAGAACTTCTCTTTTTACATATATCACAATCGTTTCGAGGCGAAACTCTAGGATATACGAACGTCCGATTCCAATCATCGGAAGTTTGCCGAAATTGAAACCCTGGTATTTTAAAACCCTAGAATCAACCGACGATGAAGACTTTTTCTATCCGGAGCTTCAAATGAAGATTCTACACGCGTACACCCATTTCTCTTGATGATTTCAATCTTTCTTCAGAAGGAAGTTTTCTATTCCGACATTCGATGCAAAAAGTAACTTATCGGGTAAAATAGTTTTTACACCGACTTTGCATTAGCCACCTAAAATACAAGGAAACCTCTGTTGAGTTTTGGCATTATGTCGCCAAAACCTATCTTAGAATTCATGGAGAATGAAGCCGGAAATATCGGAATCACGAAACTTTCATTTTCCCGCATTTTGCCAACCTCTATATATAGCATTAAAAACAAGCCTCGAAAACCAAAAATCATACCGATATTTCTTTGAAGAATTAGAAGATTCAGCAGGGAGAATATCGTGTCTAAAATACGTTGGAATCAGTAGGAAGAATCGGAAATCGCTCTCATATTTTTATCTTAACTCTATGAGCAAAATCCTCCGATATCTAAACAAATCTGTACCGGTTTACAAAATATCTTCTCAAAATATCTGTTCATACTTATCCAATCTTGATAAATATCTATTCATACCTATCCAATCTTGATAAATATCTATTCATACTTATCCGATCCTTGCTAAATATCTTCCATTTCATTCCCTATATATATATGTTGAAGCTTGAGACAAAACCTCACAAACACACACACACAAGCCGCGGCCAAGAGGAGAGGAGGAGAAGAAGATTTTCTTGATTTCTTGCTTGATCGTTGATCCGACAGTTGCTACTTCAAGGTGTCGAGGTATAGTCGCTAATCCTTACCTCTGATCGTCTTTTCCATAGCTTTTCTCTATGTCCTTCTGTACTCTTAGTTTTGAGGTTTTTGCAAAACTATCCTGAATACTTCATTTTTTTATTCTAAACATCTTCCTTACGTGCCCAAGAGCACTTCTGTCGGATTAGTTTTTCCGTTATGTCGCCGGAACTCCACCGAAATCGAGGTGTTACAACAGCCTCTCTGATGCGAGCCTCATCGTGTGTTTCCGATAACAAATCTAACTCCACCCCCATGTTGGAAGAATTCTCGCCCTCAAACCGCAGCGCTGTTCGCCAAGAACTGTTGTCTATTTCTATGGGCAACATAGAGTCCGCCCCATAGGCCATCCTGAATGGAGTTTCCCCAGTGGTTGAGTGTTGCGTTGTGTTGTGGGACCAGATTACAATCGGGAGTTCGTCCAACCAGGCTCCCTTCGCCTCCGAGAGTCGGCGCTTCACACCCCGCAGGATTACCTTATTTGCTGACTCTGCTTGCCGGTTAGTTTGAGGATGTTCCACTGAAGAGAACCTTCTCTGAATACCCATCTCTTCGCAGAATTCTCTTGTTTAGTTACTTGCAAACTGTGTCCCACTATCTAAAACGATCGCCCTTGGTACCCCGAACCGGCATACGATTCTTTTCCAGTAAAAACTTACGATCTTGGCTGCAGTAATGCTTGCGAGGGGTTTGGCTTCCACCCATTTGGTGAAGTAGTCCACCGCTACGAGGATGAACTTCATTTGTGACCTAGCGGTGGGGAAAGGTCCGACGAGGTCAACTCCCCACATGGCGAAGGGCCATGGGGAGCTGATCGTGGCCAATTGTTCCGGCGGGTCCCTGGGCAAGTCTGCAAATACTTGACACTTTTCGCATTTCTTCACGAATTATGCATAGTTTTTCCTTATCGTGGGCCAGTAAAAACCCGCTCTGAGGACTTTGCTTGCCAGAGACCTTCCTCCGATGTGGCTAGCGCAAACCCCCCCGTGAACCTCTGCCATAACAGCCTCATACTTCCCAGGTGGAAGACACCTCAAGAGGGGCGAACTAAATCCTCGTCGAAAGAGTATCCCATCGAGTAACGTGTAGTGTCCCGCCTCTCTCCTTTGTTCCTTTGAGTACTTCACTACCTCACTTGGCTCTCCCGCCAAGATATCTACGATGGGGTCCATCCAAGTTTCTTGGCGGTCAATTGAGGCTACCAACTCTCCTTCTATGCTAGGATTGGCGAGCGTCTCTTGGATCACACTTCGATTATTTCCAGGTTTCCGAGTGCTTGCCAATTTTTCTAGGGCGTCCGCCCTTTGATTCTGCGCCCTTGGCACGAACTCAACTACGACCTCTTGCAATCAACCCATCAGTAGTCGTACGCGCTCCAAATATTTTATCAAGGTCGGTTCCTTCATCTGGAATTCCCCATTTACTTGGTTTTCCACTAGCAGCGAGTTCGTTCTAACCAGAAAATTGTCGATTTGCACCTCAATTGCTAGCTTCAGACCTGCGATCAGAGCCTCATATTCTGCACGATTATTGCTGGCTTTAAACTGGAATCTGAGGGACTGCTCTAATACTAACTCCTCAGGCCCTTGTAGCGTGACCCCTGCTCCACTTCCGTTGTCGTTCGACGACCCATCAACAAACAACGTCCATTGCGTGCTCACCCTCTCACCGTCTTCGGGCGTTAACTCTACCACAAAATCAGCTAAAGTCTGCGCTCCGACCTTCCCCCTTTTGTCATATTGCAAACCGTATTCCGATAACTCAACTGACCACGCGATGAGTCTTCCTGACAAATCTGGCTTCTGCAACACCTGTCTCAGAGGAAGATCAGTCCTTATTTTTACATGAAAGCTTTGAAAGTAAGGTGTTAAGCGTCTGGCGATAACGAGGATGGCGAGCGCCGCCTTTTCTATCTTCTGATACCTGATTTCCGCCCCTTGAAGTGTATGACTTACAAAGTAAACTATTTTTTGTTCTCCGTCTACCTCCTAGAGGATTACCGAGCTGATCGCACGATCGCTGACGGAAAAATACAAGTGCAAAGGAAAACCCTAGACAGGCTTCGATAGAGCGGGAGGTGCGGGCAACATCTCTTTAAGGCGGTTAAAAGCTTCTTCGCACTCTGAACTCCATTCAAACGCCGCGTTCTTCTTGAGGCATTTGAAGAACGGGACCGATTTGTCGCCCGAATGAGGGAGAAACCTGGATAGGGCCGCAATCCGCCCCGTCAGGCGCTGTACCTCCTTCACATTACTTGGGATTTTCATTTCCTGGATCGCCTTACACTTATCTGGATTGATCTCAATTCCTCTCGACGTAATCATGAAGCCTAAGAACTTCCCGCCCTGTATACCAAAAGAACACTTCTCCGGATTGAGCCTCATGTTATGCTTTCGGAGCCTGCCGAAAGCTTCTGTTAAATCCTCGTGATGGCTTGAACCCAAAACTGACTTTACGATCATATCATCAACGTATACCTCCATGTTCCTTCCTATTTGGCCCTCAAATACCCTATCCATCAACCGCTGATACGTCGCCCCCGCATTCTTCAATCTGGAGGGCATGGTATGATAACATTAGTTTACCCTGGCGGTCATAAAGGTCGTTTTATCTTCATTTGACGGGTGCATCTTGATCTGGTGATATCCCGAATAGGCATCCATCAGACTCAGCAGCTCATTTCCGGACGCCCCATCCACTAACTTGTCTATGCTTGGTAATGGGTAAGAATCTTTTGGACATGCCTTGTTCAGGTCTGTGTAGTCCACTCACATTCGCCATTTCTCATTCGCCTTCTTTACCATCACCACATTCGCCAGCCAGGTAGGATACTTAATTTCCCAGATAAAGTCTGCCGCCAGTAATTTGTTTACCTCTTGTTGGATTGCTTTCTCCTTTTCATCGCCCATTCGTCGGCTTGTCTGGGTCACTGGTTTAATTCCTGGATTCAGCGCCAGCCTGTGGCAAATGAAGTCCGGGTCTATTCCTGGCATGTCCTTGTGACTCCAAGCAAAAAGATCCAAATTCTCGCCCAACAACTTTGATAATCTCTGTTCTTGGACCTCAGTCAGTCTGGTCCCTATTTTGAGCACTTTCTCGCCAAATTTTAGTTCCTTGGTTTCCTCAATTGGCGTGGGCCTGCTGACTCGCCCTTCGCCCCTTGGATCTAGGTTTTCTTCCGGCGCCTCGACCTCGTTGCATCGGTGTCCTACCGAGGCGCTCCTTTTCGCGTACCGATCTACCGCGTTGCAGTAGCACTCCCTTGCAGTCTTCTGGTCCACAACAACTCTCCCAATTCGTCCATTTGGCAAAGGATATTTAACCGCCAAATGTGTCGTCGAGATCACGGCGCATAGTCGGTTTAAGGTGTTTCTGCCAATTATCATGTTGTCAGATCCCTCCGCTCCTAGGATTAAGTATCTCACCTTCAACCCTCCAGCTATCTCACCTCGCGCTGCAACGTGCGGCATTCCTCTGTGACGTGGCCCATGGCCTGGTGATAGGCGCACCATTCACATCCCGATTTGCCGCTCATTCGTGTCGCTCGCGGTTCCCGGAGATTCTCTGCTTCTTACAATCTGTCCAAGCACGCCAGCTTTCCTTTTGGAGACGAATTCCTCCACTCCCTCGAGGATTTCCAATAGCTTTTCCTCTGCAATGTCCAAAGCTCCGCAACTGTATTCGCCCTTCGGACCTCCGTGTCCTGCTGCTTTAGGCGACTATTGACGTCGCGAATCAGCCACCTCCAATCCTTGTGAGCGTCCAACGGCTGAGGTGATGGCGGTCCTTCTCCTGAAGGTTCCAACAAGGAGACTGAGGATTCTGCTTCCTCACCGCGCCGCCTTCCATACGCGCGGCGCGAATCACGCGCGTGTTTCATCCTTCTTTTACTTCGTCGATGTTGCACTTCCATCAAGTGTCACTAGCGAATCAAGAATTTAACCGAAAATCGAGAAACCAAAGAGAATTTCACGGAAAATCGAACTTCTTTCAGCCAAATCACAATCCACGTAGTCCGGGAATCGAAATCTACCGTTCCCCACAGACGGCGCCAAATGTTCTATCCATGAACATTGAGATGAGGTATAGTACCTAGAGTGTAAGGAACGTGATGTGAGATTCCTAGAGAGAATGAGAGCGTAACCGCTTTAGAGAGAGAAAGTAACTGAATTTCAGTCTTGTTACTTCTCAAATGAGCTAAGAGTCCTTTACAATTGGTATTCATCCCCTATTTATATATGTGGAGTTGGGCTTGGCGCCTCTAACCCTTCCTAATGGGCCGGTTGGGCCTCTGGGAGGAGGCCCAAGTCCCTGGTCCGCTCGTCGCCCTAAGCTGGCGCTCCTGGCCGAGGGACCCGGGGGTCTCGTCCAGTCCAAGTTGAGGTTCTTGTTGGGCTGAAGCGGCCAACAGACTTATGGGCTATGTTTTTGGGCCTAGAAGGTTGATCCATAACATATACATTTATGAAAAAGTTGATTGTATAAGGTAATGTGAAATTCAGTTGTAAAATATCATAATTGATTATATTCAACACAAAAGCTACTTTGACTAGCTTCTAGCCGATTTGATTGTGAGGTTAAATAAAATCTCCAAATAACTCCCAAACATCTTTATTGTCATGGGAGTTGATTTTATATTATCATAATTGATTTTGAGGTTCTCTAACAATGAAAACATACACTAAGTACTGTTGTATGCCTGACCACAATCACTCACCTATTTTGGTCCACATTTCAAAATACACATATACTACCTTATCATTATGTCAAATTTAATATGCTTCCGACTCTGGTATCAGAGTCCGGTCCCGTGAGGGATTAGGGTCTCTGGTTGATATAGTGAATTTTCTTAATAAAAGCCAGTTTTCTGAGGGATTAGTATAAGGATAGTGTGAGTTACCCCTGCAGTCTAGTGGTCCCGGCAGTAAAGCCTTGGATAGGTAGTGAGCCCGTTGGTTTAGCTAGATTGGGAAGAAGCACGAACCCTGGTACAAACCTCATTAAAATATGGCAAGATTAATTAAAACCTTAAGTGAGACAAGCTTGGGAAAACCTAATAATAAAATGATAATCCAACCTTCAGCCTCTAGTACCGAGGAGATCAATAGATTGTCTCAACAAGAACTAGAAATAGCCTCTATAGAAAGAGCCCTTCAAAATTGGTCAATACCCATAGTCAAGAAAAAAGAAATTTACAAACAACATACTTTGTTCAATAGGTCTGACGACTCTATTTTTACAATAGAGTGTTGTCAACATAGTTCTGATCACAAGAGTACCATAAAATTGTTAAATGAAGATATTTTAGATCAACATGTAAAAAATGGATATAATTTCATTCACATAGGTTTAGTGCAAGTAGCTGCAAAACCTAATTTCCGACTAGGAATCAATTCTCCAATAATTGTCATGTTGAGAGACATGAGATTGTTAAAACCAAAATATTCTTTAATTGCCGTTTTAGAATCAAACCTTCATGATGGTCCTGTTTTCTTCAACTGTTATCCAAACTATGCCATGAATTTACAAAACAGTTGGACTAAAAATGCTTTGCAACTAGATTTGTTGGCAAATGATGACATATTTGAAGAAGAAAGTGATCTTTTTTCAATAATATATAGAGTTTATTATAAAGTTTCAAAAATTAATTATAATTTGAAAGCCTTAAGATCATCACCAAAACAAGAAACTGTTATGTTAGAACCAAATCTAAAGAGATCTTCAGTAGAAGTTCCGAAGAAGCTTACTCATGATGAAATTATGAGTAAGGTTCCTGAAGAATGGGTATTCAAGAACTCTTTACCTCAACCAAAAGTTCATAATATACAAGTATGAGAACTAATTCAAGAAGGAACAAACCTAACTCTAAGGATGAATAGATCAAATTCATTTGCTATTAGAACTCCTGAACAATTATATAAGGTAGATATCCCAAGGTCCTCTGTATCCTCGACAGAGTCAACAATAAAACTTAAAGGGTTAGACAATAGTTTTCCAAACCTCTCCCAACCGGTTTATCAAACCCATCCAGATTCCCCTGAATACTCTCCAACTGCTTCCAAGGTTTTAAACACATTAACAAGAGATTACCCTTTTCAAATTGACAAGAAATGGATTAAAGAAGACTTTTTAGCAGGTTACAATAAGCCAAAAAGAGATTGGTATTTTGCAACCTTTTCAAAAGAAGAGACAGAAAATTATAGGATACTGTATTACCAATCTATGGAAGATCAAGAGCTTAACTATTACTTCTTTGACTGGTTTGAATCCTTTTGTATCGAAAATCAAATTGATTATCATTTTTCAAAAGAAGTTAATCCGTTAGGAAAAATAAGTTCAACCTGGAAAACTGTTCAAGATAAGGAAATAGTTTCGGAATATCCACCCCAAGAAGGAGTAAAAATCCAAGTGGGAAATCTAGAAGTTAAAGCTTCTCCTTACAAAAAGATAAGTAAAGAAGGAATAGTCGATAAAGAAGATATTGGTAAAATTCATCAACAAATGAATTATTCAAACCTTATGTTAACTACCATGACAAAACAATTAACGAGGATAGAGTCAAAAGAAGAAAAAGATATTTCTAAATTTCCTATCCTTTCCATGACTGGAAAAGGTTTACAAAGCCCAATTCTAAAAGTCCCTAGTTGTACAAAAGAAGACCTAAGATCAATAAAGATTTCAAAAACCCAAGACTTGGAAGATATTAAACTAAAATTGCAAAAACTTACTTTGAAGGATTCAACAGTAAATCATCTTGAAAAAGAAGATTTATCGATTAATAAGATAAAGGGAAACCAACAACATTATCCCAAACTTAGGAATTATTACACTAGGCCAACCTATCCAGATGTCCAATTCAAAGAAAGAGGAGAACTTGTTCAAAATCATTTCTCAGGATCTGGAATCAATGAATGGAATTTAGATGGCATGAGTGAACAAGCCATTCTTGATTTAACAAACCAAATGGTTATGGCCGCAATGGCTTATAAGGCAAAAAATAATTCTGATCGGGCTGCTGCCATGATTATCACTCAGGGTTTCACTGGTCAGTTAAAAGGTTGGTGGGATAATTTAATAAGTGAACAAGACAGAATGATAATTTTAACCAAGACAAAAGAAAATGGTGAGGAAGATGCTGTTTCAACACTAGTTTATACAATAATATAACACTTTGTAGGAGATCCCAATATGTTTAGAGAAAGAGCCAAAAATCAGCTCGCCAATCTTTACTGTCCAACCATGTTTGATTACCGATGGTATAAAGACATGTTCCTTTCAAAAGTAGTATTAAGAGAATATGGGTCCAGTGCATTCTGGAAAGAACGCTTCATAGCTGGACTTCCGAGACTAATGCAAGAGAAAGTCTACCAAACCATTCAAACCTTCAGTGATAGCTCTCCTAACTTTGACTTATTAACCTTCGGGCAGATTCATAATGCAATAATTCATACTGGTTTGCAAGTCAGTACCGACTTCAAACTCCAACATAAAATGCAAAAAGAAGTTTCAATAAGCCGACGAGAAGTAGGAAACTTCTGCCAACAATATGGTGTAGAACCTATTAGGGCTCCTACTACACAACAAAAAAGAGTTGCAAAGAGAAAAGCTCAAAAAGATTCCTCAACAAATAAGAGACCTTTTAGGAAAAGATCTAATTTTCAAAACTATCAAAAATCAGAGTAAACCAACAAAGGCTCTAGTAAGAAGCCTACTAAAAGCTCTAATAATAATAAGAAAAATGTTTGTTGGAAGTGTGGCAAACCTGGTCACTACGCCAATAAGTGCACAACCCAGCAAAAAATTAATAACCTTAAACTTGATGACAACATCAAACAAAGTTTATTAAGTATTTTAATCAACACCGAGGAACCTGAAGATTTGTCTACTTCAGAATATGAAGAAGATGACGAGGTCAACCAAATTGAATACTCAAATGAAAAAGACTCTAATTTTTCTGAAAATGAAGAAAGGGAGTGTATAGGTCAAGATGGGACAAGTCCTTGTGACTGTTCAAGGTGTCTCAGACAAGTTAACGTGCTCACTAAAGATCAAACTCTCAGTTTAATTTCCATAATTGACAAAATGGAAGATTCGCCCCTTAGAGATGAATTCATAAGTCAATTGAATGTTTTAATCGCAAAAACTGAAAAATTCAAAATTGAAGAAGTTAACCCAATAAGCATGAATGAGATCTACAAAAAATTTAAAAAACCAAGTGAGACTACCTCAATAAAAGATCTTCAAGATGAAATTAAAACACTCAAAGAAGAAATAACTATTTTAAAACAAAATGACATTAACTTAGAATACAGGTTAATGGAACTAGAAGGAAAAGAGATCTTAAAAACTCAAAAGCACAAAGCTAGTTCTCCTGGGTGTGAGAATTCAAATAGTAATCAAGAAGCATATATTAATATGCTCAATTTGATTACTATACATAAATGGCATTGTGAGATTACCTTGGTAATTCATGAGAAAGATTTGACATTGTTGCTCTAATAGATAGTGGAGTTGATGTCAATTGCATTCAAGAAGGATTAATTCCTATCCAATACTACGAAAAAAACTACAGAAGGAGTTAGTAGTGCCGCAGGGTCAAAACTTAATATACGATACAAATTATCTCAAGCAAAAATTTGTAAAAATAAAATATGTTACACTACCTCATTTGTTTTAGCAAAAAACATATCAAACAAAGTTATATTAGGGACACCTTTTATAAGCTTACTATACCCATTCAAAACTTCAAGAGAAGGAATAATTACAAAAGCTCTAGGTCAAGAAGTTTTCTTTGAATTCTAACAGCCTCCAAGATTAAAAGAATTAAACCTACTACAAGATGCGTCAATTTCAAAAGTCAACCTAATTCAGCGGAAAAGAGTCAATCTAATTCAACCGAAAAGAAAACATATTAATATGTTGAATAAAGAAATTCAATATAAAAGAATTGAAGAACAGATTCAGACTCCCAATCTTCAAAAGATAATAACAGAGTTTCAAGATAAAATAGAAAAAAGAAATTTGTGAAACAAATCCAATGGCTTTTCATCATCGCAAGAAGCACACAATTACTTTACCATACGAAGATGGATTCAATGAAAAGGATATACCCACAAAAGCACGACCCATTCAAATGAATCAACAATATTTAGAGTATTGTAAAAAAGAAATTCAAGAATATTTAGACAAAGGCCTGGTTAGACCCTCAAAATCACCATGGAGTTGTTCAGGATTTTATGTACTACATGCCTCAGAATTAGAGCGTGGGGCTCCAAGATTAGTCATTAACTATAAACCTCTTAATAAGATACTAAGATGGATTAGGTACCCAATACCGAATAAAATAGATTTGATCATAAGATTGCATAATTCTACCATATTCTCTAAATTTGATATGAAATCAGGATATTATCAAATTTCGGTGGCGGAGGAAGACAGGTACAAAACCGCGTTTGTAGTTCCCTTTGGGCATTATGAATGGAATGTGATGCCCCAAGGTCTTAAAAATGCTCCTGGTGAATTTCAGAATATCATGAGTGAAATCTTTAATCCTTATATGGAGTTTTCAATAGTTTATCTAGATGGTGTTTTAATATTTTCAAAAAATATTAGTCAACACATTCAACACTTAAACAAATTCATTGAAATAATTAAAGAGAATGGTTTAGTAGTTTCGGCCAAGAAAATGAAAATCTTTCAAACTAAAACAAGATTTCTTGGTTATGAAATTTATCAAGGCACAATAACCCCTATTCAAAGATCATTGAAATTTGCCGATAAATTTCCAGATGAAATCAAAGATAAAAATCAATTACAAAGATTCTTAGGTTGTGTAAATTATATAGCTGATTTTATTCCAAACATTAGAGTCATATGTGATCCTTTGTTTAAAAGGCTTAAGAAAGATCCACCACAATGGAAAGAAGAAATGACCCTAACTGTTCAAAAGATAAAACAGTCAGTCAAATATCTTCCATGCCTAGGAATACCAGACCCTAAAGCCTCTTTAATAGTAGAAACAGATGCCTCAGATTTAGGTTATGGTGGGATCCTTAAACAAATATGTCCTAATTCTTCAAAAGAACAAATTGTGCGATTTTATTCGGGAATTTGGAATCCTGCCCAACAAAAATATTCAACTGTCAAAAAAGAGATTTTAGCAATCGTTTTATGTGTTACACAATTTCAAGATGATCTTTTTAACAAGAAGTTTTTAATCAAGACCGATTGCAAAGCGTCCCCGTCTGTTTTACAAAAAGATGTTAAAAATTTGGTTTCAAAACATATTTTTGCCAGATGACAATCATTACTTTCATGTTTTGAATTTGATATTATTCATATTAAAGGAGATCATAATTCCCTTCCAGATTTTCTAACAAGAGAATTCTTACAGGGAAACCATGAGTGAAAAACCGACTTCGAAAGACCATTATGGTCCCCCACTGGGATCAACTAGAAAACTACCAAATTCAATAGCTGGATCATCAACCCCAGTGGCAGTAACACCACTTAAAATGATTAAGCTTCCTAGCCCATCAACACCAATAAAATCTTCTCAGAGGCCCACTGCCTCTCAGATAGTACAAACTCCCTCAAAATCAAAAAGCCTGTTAGTCCCAATATCCAACAAGTATTCCATACTAGACTATCATAACACAATTTCCTCAAAAACTCCAGGCAAGAAAGAACAATATGAGTATCAAGAAAAACCAGAACGCCTTCCGTCAATCATGATCGAAAAGGCTTGGTTTGACTGTCACCCAAGAGAAATTGCTAAACAAATATTTCCTCCAAACTTTCATTACATGCCCGGGCACCCTTCAAAAGGAAGACTCTTTTACGAGTTTATCTTAGTGGACACTAACTCAATAGAAGTTACCCATAACAAAGACAAAAAGGGAGAAATCATTTACTCAAAGGTGAAGATCCTCAAAGTTCTCAACATACAAGAATGGAACCAACCTCTGTTCCAATCAAAACAGTTCTCAAGAGAATTTACTCCATCAGGGCACAATTACTTTGATTACATGGATGCATGGTACTAATTTCTATATCTCCGACCATTCCAACATTCATGGTTTGTATGGTTCAAAAAGGGAATTTCTTTGAGATTCCCACAATGGTTCAAATTATGGTTTCATCAGGTAGGACTAGATTTTAGCATCTTCCCTGAAGAAGTCCAACCTTTATTCAAACACTTTGTTCAAAAGACTCATTTTCGTCTAGAAGAAAGGCTTTTATATTTCACTACTTCACAGGCCATCTCCTGGATAATGACCTGGGATTGGTGTTCATTTCAACTTTATAATGAAACTGATCTCTATCAACTTCAAAGGGCTATTCGAATTAAATGGTGGGCTAAGTTCGACATCAAGTTGATTCAGAAGGCTAAAATTGATGAATGGGCAAAAAAATTATCTTCTTACCCAGAAGAGCCAAGCACAGTTAACTGGCACACCATCTACGCCTCTAATCAACCAAGATGCCTTATTCTTACAAGAAAAGTCAAAGATCATGGCTGAACTAGCCTCAGCTACCTCTCAAGAAGAATTTAGATCTAGATTGGAGCTAGTTTCGGGAAGTCAAAAATCTGATTCACTAGAAGACGAAGCTTCCTCCAATATTCAAGACAATAATTATCTTCAAGAAAATGGAGATGATTGTTTCAATATGGGCTTCCACTCTTTCTATTAAGTGGAAGACATAATTGCAAAAGACAAGACATTTGGATCAAGATCAAAGCAAATCATGGCAAAATGACAAAAGTGATAGGCATTGCAGACAAGTTCTATCAGCCATCAACCCAAAAGAAGAAGCAGCCAAAATAGTCACCAATAATTTTCAAAAAAGAGAACTCGAGTTATTTCAAAAAAGTAACCAGAGTTATCATAACCCAAGATATAGTAGTGGTTCAAAGTATGTATAAAAGAAAGCTTACCCATTCGGGGAAGGCATCCGAAAAAAACCCATCTCCTTCTCTCTCTCAATCTGTGTAATATCTCTTTCGCATTGTAATCCATGTTTTGAAGTTCTCAATAAAAGCTCTATTATTGTAAGCATTTTATTCTTGTCATTCTATTTTTTTTTGCCTACCTATTTTGATCCACATTTCAAAATACACATATACTACCTTATCATTATGTCAAAATACACATATACTACCTAATCAGAGCCCGGTCCCGTATATATATATATATATATATATATATATATATATATATAGTATCAACTATTTTAATAGACAATTAATTTTCATTTGGATTAAGATCATGTATATCAGTATATGCCTTGCACAAATCTGAAGGATGCGTTGCGTTATCTTTGACAATGTGCAAGATGATACTTTACAGTGTACCTAAGAGCATATTGTTCGTGAATTCTTCAATCAAATCATCAGCGATTAGATATGCTATCTCTCTTTCTAATACATTGATCTGATCATTTATTAGTTCATACCAGGAGATGGATCTCAGGTCTTGTGAATAAGGTGTGTTAGATGAAGGATGTAGAGAAACAGAGATAATGTCCCATACTAATTTCAGTAGTTCTTTTCCATTTGGTGGAGGGTCCATGGAGGAGTTGCTTAGCATCCTTTTGAATCTAGACAATGTCAAAGGTGGTCCAAGAACAATGGAAAGTGCCTCATTTAACAAATCAAGTAAAACCATGTGCTCTAACTTACTCTCATTCTGATCCTTCATAGATCTTACATTCTCCTTGATCAGTTTCTTATGAGATTCTTCCACTTCTTCAAAATCTGAGTTGCCAATTTGCTTTGCAAATGTGTCCCCTTTTGACAAAGACTTTACCCACGAGCCGAAATACAGACCGGATGCAACAAGCAGATCTCTTACATAAGATTCTTCTGGATCTTCCAACAGAACGAATTCAGATTCAAGATGCTCTTGCTTTTTCGTTAGGTCCTCAGGGCTATCAGACTCAAGTTGACTGATTTGCCTCCTTAGCTCTGCAAAATAAACAAGCAAAGAGAACTGTCAGCAAGAATTTGACATCTAAAGAAATAACTATATTGTAAGAGCCAAGAGATAAGAAGATAGATAGCAAACACATTTCAAATGTTGCATTCAATCAGTAAGAGAATGCAAAGAAAATCATTTCTTTTTCTTGTCATAGACATTCTGAATATGAAAGAGCTTTTAGTTTCTTAGACATTCTAAAAGGAAGCACCAAAATAAAATCAACCAGAGGTTGGTCTCTTTGAAAGTCTATTATATTCACATTTAACATATGATCATGGACTAAGTAAGCAATATGAATTTTGAAGGGCATTTAGCACATCCCAGTCACATTTCTAGTCTCTATTAAACCTGAAAATACTAGCATTAATTAAAAAAATATATAAAAGATGGTCAAACAGTTGGTTAGCATGAGCATGTAACATGAAATTTTATCAATGTTTGAAGAAGAGGATACTGTTTAATTAGCACCTACTAGTAAGAGATATAAATTCAGAATCCAAGTTTCATACAGTTTCTATAACAGGATTGTGTAGCCCTTCATAAAGATAGAAACTTGTAGTGAATCATGAAAATCACTTTCTGATGCAGTAAAACCATAAGAAAACAGTATTGAATTCCTTTTCTATGCAAGATGCTTGAAATTTAAGATCGCCGCTAACCTTTCAAACCAGAAATGGTATCTCTAAAATCCTTCGGCATAGCAACATTGTCTATTGAAGATACATCTGGAGTTGATATTGGACTTAAATATTCAGTCTGTGCCCAAAGTTCTTCCTGAGCAAGGCTGCACATAGATGCAGGACTAGGTGGTACCTCAGTGGAGTTCTCCTAAAAAACATTAAAGACAAAAACTATGGTGATTAGATAAGAACAATATATGCAGTATATTTGAAAACAAAGGTGACAGTGGATATAACAAACTTACATGCCTCTCGCCATATTTCAAGAGAACAGTTGGTCCACTTCTGATATCTCTCACCAAGGGATCATATTCATTGCAGTGTGATTCTACCATTGAATGAACCCTGCTTCCGAACAGCTTTCTTCTCAGATCAAAAGCATGTTTAAAACTGGAAACTTTTTCTTTAAACTTAAATTTATCTTTCTTCTTTTTTTTAACCTTGACCGGCATTGTTTCAACAGCTTCAAGTTTCTCAAATGCTCTTCTTGATACAGCTGGAGCAGATAAGGATCTTACAAGTTTCTGAGAAGACAACTCCTTGTGGAGAAATGAGTTGTTATCTATTTCATGCCTGAAGGACCCTGTTTGAATTTCTTGTCTCTCTTTCAAAATATCACAGTGATTGTCTAGTATATATGACCTTGAGTTCCCACAACTCATTTCAGGAATGTCAAAAAGTGCTTCATTTTTCATAACATTTCTTAGCCTCTTTGTGAAAAAATTCCTGGTATCTCTGTTGAAAAATTCCGGTATCCGACTCCACCTAGTAGAAAAAGGCTTTTGTGTGGATTTTGAGCGGATCAAAGTCACTTCTGCATCTCTAGTCACACTTTCTCTGACCTCTTGTGCTATATAATGAGCTATTTCTTTAGGATCAGATAGTTTTTCATAGTAAGGTGTTTCAATTCCACTTCCTCGACCCGCAGAACCCTTTTTGACAGATTTCCCTTGCATCTCACATTTCAAACGCTCTCCTACCTCCTCAAGAAATTCTTCTATACTACCTCTCCCTTGTAAAGTTCCTGATGAACTGGTCCCATTGTCTTTATGGTAGCAATTGTAAATACTATCAGCACTAGGCTTCAAGATAACTATCTGAGAGGGAGAAGAACATATATCTAATCTGCTTCTAGTGTTCAGTATTAGAGACTCCTCAAAGTCTCTACTCAGTGTTCTATCCCTTAAATTCATCATGTCATCATTAGGTAGCTTAGTTTTAAATAAGTGACTATCTAGCTCTGCAGATTTCTCTGTTGCCTCTCTCTGTGAGCTTTCATAATGTGGCACCATTTCCTTGTTGAGACTCTCTTGAGCATGCATTTGGCTAGAAATACTTCCAGTTCCAGAATCCTTCAAACACTCCTTAAATCTTGCTGCTTGATATTCTTCAAATTCTTTCTTGAATGTCTGGAATTCCTCTTCCTGAGGATGTTCCCTTGGTCTTGGTTTTCCATAATTCTGTCCCCATCCATCATCTTCAATGTCTTGGTAGAATGGATCAAATACCATGTTTTCACTTATGCTTTCATCTGATGGAACTACAGATTTAGTGTCTAATGGCATCATGTCCATCCCCATCAACCTTGCCACAAGGCTTGGTGCATTACTTCTGGTGCCTGATTTTTTGGATAGCTTCTCATTGTTCTGTATTTTCACTGAAGCCAAGTAACTATTTATCTTTGACCAGTCATCCTCTACTTGACATGAGTACTGAAAATTCATCAGAGCACATTCAACTTCAGAATTGTAAGAGAAACATGTTATGACAGTTAGTCAGTTATAGAAAAAAGCACTCAATTTCATTGATGTTAATAGGAATGGGAAGTGAAATCTCGTGTTTACAGAATTATAGGTGTCAATGATGAAAAATGAGCATATGATAAATCCCAAAAGATAGATCATACTCTCTCCAACTATCCTATTTAAAGTCTCACTCTCTAACTAACCCTCTACTAAGTGAAACTCCCTCAACTAACTAACTAACCTATGGGATGCGGGCACCTATCACAATCATAGATGAACAAAATAATCAAATCCATGAAAATATCATTTCTAAAGATAAAAACAATTTAACTCATAGAGATGAAAGGCATTATGGCACAATGGATAGGTCAAATACCTATATACTCACTACATTGCAAATGCAATTTAAAACAGAATCAAGCTATGATCAATCCTACACATGTACTCTAGCCAAAACCTTGATGGGTCAATCTCGAAACGAAATGCAGGAAAAAGTTGCAAAATCCAGTCAATAATAGCACAGGAAAAAAGAAGGAATTATGGTGGTGCATTGAGACCCTTAAAATGAAAAGGCATGGGAAGAGAAGCTTACAGGTAATTCTCTTTCGAGATAGTGGATCTGAGATGTTTCTAATTGCAGCTTCACGTTATTGCCGAAATATTCCAGTCCTGCATGACAGTTAGTACAATGATAAATCAGAACTGACTTAACAAAAAGTTTAAAAATTAGTCAAGCAAAGGAAAGACTGAAGAGAACTTTCAATTTATATTGCAATAAATTAATCAGCAAATCCATTTATATTGTTCATACTTCATACTATTGAGCACAATCAAATACCTTTTAATCATTAACTAACAAAAGATTGACAAGCAAATATGTAGCCACTTAAAACTTCTCACATTCATAAAGGAACCATTAGAAATTGGCACACGAATGCTCATTTTAGCTCCCATTACAGGTTATGTGACCTAAAATTTGTAACGTCAGAAAATTCTCTTCATTATATAAAACAACACTTACCGCCATTTTGTCTCTTATTATGGGCATGAACTTTATTGGCCATCCTCCCCAGGCTGTAACTCTAGTAGAGTGAGAAAATGGATTCAAAATTCTGTGAAAGAATTAACCAATCATTTGCCTCAAAATTAAGCATACAAGCATCTGAGCAAATGATAGATGCTAAGATTGTCCATATTCAAAAGCTACACATTTTGCATTTTGAATGATGTTTTAATTGGAGACTAACCTTTCTAACTTTAGGCCTAAGGAGGAAAAGCTTCCAATAAATATGGCAAAATCTTCCAAGTTTTAGATAAAATGATGAAGAGTTTGAAGATTCATATAAATAGGACTATTACTTTGAATTTCATGAAAACCCAGAAGAAAAAGGAGCACACCATAAACCAATTTCACCTTCACATTACCAATGAGAAGAACCAGAATAAACAGCTTCTCAACCAACTGAACCGTCCAACAAATTAGAAGAAGCTGAGTGTGCTTGAATAGCTACAAGGTTTGAAACTTGATACAAAAAATTTAAATGGATGGAACAATAACAAATTCTTTGAGAGAGTGAGAAGTGTGTGTGTCATCAAAAGGTAGAAATTTCTGAACTGGGATTCTGTATTAAAAGAGAAAGAGACCAAAAGGTGAAAAACACCATTGGAAAAGTCATATGAAGAAGACAAAGGAAAAGGCTACTATGTTATTAGCAAAAGGGAACAAGTCCTCTGGTGCCATTGCTGGAAATCAATGAATTAATCAATGACAGCGAAGGTTTCATATGCTATTTTTCTCTTGGTTAATCATTTTCTTTTCTTTTTTTGTAATTTTGCGGCCAGCAATGCTTGATTGTAAATGACTAGTCCAATAGTTATGATGCAGTTTCCTTTTTTTTTGGTCTAGTGTTATAGACTCATCATAGGTTGGTGTTTTTCTTTATTCATATCATTTTCTTATGAATTTGTGATTTCCATGTGACTTGTGAGTGATATGTTTTTCAGAAATCAAGAAAGTGAATTAATTCAACTAATTAAATAGTTTGATGCAATCATAGAAAGTTATTGATGAAAGTGGATTAAAAAAGGCAAAATCCAGAGAAATGAACACATGGACCATGTTGGAACAAGCAATTTATAAATCCCATTTTTCTTTTCTTTCTTATATTTAAGTGTTTTCACAATTTTGACTTGGGTTGGACTATTATGCGCGATAAAACTCTTCCTACCAAGTATTTAACGCGATTGTATTTAAAGAGACTTAATTAAACTCAAGGCTTCTACTTAAGCTAGAACAATTCACTGTAAATTAATCTACACGCTGTGTTATATTTTCCATTTTTGTTAATGTTTGAGGGCAGTACTTATGATTATGAATCTAAGATCCAAGTTGAGTCAAATAGTAGTTGTGAGGTTTATTTTGTCCCTTATTATTGTATTATAATATTTGTTGATGAAAAATAATTGTCATCTAAGAAAAAATCTCAATGCATAAATTTTTAAGGATTGATCTGTCAATGATGAAAGTCAAAAGAATTATAGGTGTCAATGATGAAAAATGAGGCATAATGATAAATTCTCAATCTCACATGACTTATAGTATACTGTATTATTGTGGAATAAAAATCGGCATTATGTGATTGGAATTTCAGATCGCCTAACAGAGAGGTGTGTGGTTCTGCAGTTTTATGCTCACAACGCCTCCATTTGGCGCTTGATATCATAGCATTTAGAATTTTGTAAGTATCTTTTTGTCTTGTCCACTCCTAACTTCTCTTACCTTCACATTCACAAATCACAGAAATTGAAGGAAACAAGTATTAAACAAAAAGATAAGCATATTAAATGATTTAGATTTTGTCAAAGTTTGTGAAATTATATTTAATAAATTGGCTCTTATTTGTTCCTTTATGAAACCCTTGCATATGAAAATTCACATGACGTACGGAGCCTATTACAATACTACATGAACTCTAGTTAGGGAAGACATGAAATGTCATTTTACCTTTGTTTACACTGATTTTTTTTTTTTTAAACAAACAGAATCCAAAAGAAATTTAAGGACCGGATTCGGAGTCCTTTCTGGGTTCTTTAGTGAAGACGTTTTAAATGTCAAGGTTGAGTTTTTGTGAAGAACGGTATGAACAAAAGGGAAAAAAGAGTAGAGGATCGAAAGGAAAAAGAGGAACAAAAAGTAAAAGGGAATCAAAATGGCAAAGGAAATGAAATTGCATTGAAAACTAAAGGTGAGAATCACAGCACACTCTTAGTCTCTTTGTAGCCATATGTCACATGAGACTTGGAGGCATCCATGGAGAGTTTTGAGTAGTTGTGTGAGTCTGAATATTTTTACAATCAAATTTGCTACTTATAGAACTTGGAATGAAACTACTACTAAATCCTACGGTAGAGATTAAATCTTAGAAAATAACTCCCTACACTAGAGCCATACACTTGGCATAATTACAAATAAAATGACTTGCAGCACTTCCATTTTCCAAGCCACATTCATGTTGCATCTTCAGTAAGTAACTGCCACATTTTCCACTACTCCACTTCAATAGCCATTAGCCCACTAATAGACATGTGTTTATTTAAAATAAACTGCTTAAGCCCACTAGTAACCTTGACTTAGCCCGGCCACTACTAATTTCCACTAACTGCTTCTTCTAGTAAGTTCCACTTTGCTTCCAACACTTGCATTTCGTCTCTGTTGTCGAAATTGATATTCTTCTCTTATCACCTTGAGCCAATTTGTGTCGAAGCAAGCCAACTAGTTGTTAGTGGAATTATCCTTTGAATGTAACTAGTCTTTAATGAATCAAGAAGCTGATTAAATTCACCATGCATGCTGCCACGTTGTTTTCCCTTTGAACTCCATTCATTAAGCACCTTGGCATTAACATGATGCCATGTTTTTCCACTTTAACAAATACTACCTAGTCGAAATACTAGTCTAGTATATGGCCATATAACTTCAACCATCATTTAGCAATTTAAATATGTGCCACATGATTCTCGACCCAATGCCAATATCATATTTCGACCACTTTGATATAATGAGTTTGTCAAATGAGTTTGGATCCAGTAACAATACCATTTTTCGACCAATATAGGAAAATAATAATAATTTGGTTGTAAAGGGTAAAAATTACACTAAAACATACCATGCATCCATGTATACCATATCTCAATGATTAATTTCCAAACCTGTAAATTTTGGTGTTAACAGAGGCCCCCCAAAATGTTGTTTTTCGAATGAAGTGAGAGGAATAACATTTTGAGTTATATCACCAAAATTTTGAGCAAACACCTCATGGCCTTTTGCAATCACTTAGCCATTTTTTCTTTTGAAATTGTAACTCTCCATTTTGATTGCTACCTGCCACCTTCAGCATATAAAATTCGACTAAACCATTTAATGTCTAAGCCAAAGATTAGTGGAAAAATTAGAAAATTGGAAGAGTTCAAGAGTAAGCCATTATTCATTTTCTTTGGTCGAAATGATATCATTTTCTAACGTGGTCGAGATACGTCCAGTACCATCATGCAATTTCAACATTTCGACATTGGCATTTGGATATTACCATGGCAATATGTTTCATCAACATATAATATCAATCCAAAGCCAGTATCAAATCTCAACCATGACCCCAATACTTAGCAACACAAACTTCGACCAATTCATTGTTTCTTACCAAGTTGGCATATCATTTTGTCACGAAGAACATTTCTCTTTTATTTTCGGCAACGTGTGCCGAATTTCGGCAATGTATGCCGAATTTCAAACAAAAATATTTATATTTCAGCCAACCCCTTTTGGGCTTGAGGTCCTTGGCAAATTCTGGCTCCTTTTCACCATAACCTTCTGATAGTCACTTGTAGTCTTCAATCCTTTATAGGATTTTGCTGGAAATTTTCCTTTGCTCTCACCTTCATAAGTATAGGGAGACTTTGGCTTAAATTCAGCCATATTCACCTCATTTTCATCACTACCACTATCCTCATCAGATTGATCAATTTCATCTTGATCAATTTCAGGACTTTGAGTGGCTCTTATGCATGAACTTTCTTCTCCTTGAAAAACTTCTTCAGGCTCGTATTTCTCAAGTCTTAGTTTCTCTACTCTTTTAACCTTATGAGCCAATTGAGTCATATCTATGAACTCATCATTAACCAAAATCTTTTTAATCGAATAGTCTAGGCCCCCAATAGCCATTTTTACTAATTCGAATTCAGGCACATGAGTAGAACATCTAGTTTCCATATGCCTAAATCGAATTAAGTAGTCATCAATTGGCTCATTTGGTTGCCTCTCAACATTAGCCAAGTCCATTAATGTCACTTTGGTTTCTCCTCTAAAGAATTGCTCATGAAAATCCATCTCCAATTCATTCCAATTATGGATTGAATTAGGAGGTAGAGTAGTAAACCAAGTGAAAGCATTTTTCGTCAAGAAACTTGGAAAATATTTCATTTTCAACAGTTCATTGTTAGCAAGATCACAAATTTCAAGTTGGTACCTTGCAATATGCTCAACAGTTGATTCACCTGTGTCTCCTGAAAATTTAGTAACTTTTGGAACCTTTCCTCCCCTTGGTAGTTCTGCTTGAAGAACTACTTCAGAAAACGGAGACGTGAAATTTGAACGATTGGCATATCCAACATTGAAACCATGATGATTTAGAACTTCTTCGACAGCATTGGCCACATTTTGTGGCCCCCCATAGTCATTTTAATTTCGATTAACTAAGACATTGTTGTCTAAATTCTGATCAAAATTCTGCGGCTGATTTTGGACTGAATTTTCTTGTCCATTTAGAACTTCATTTGTACCAAAATTATGATCTTGAGTCAAATTTTGAGGCTCATTTTGACTAAAATTCTGAACTTCACGTTGAGTAAAATTTAGAGGCACACTTTGACCGTAATCAGGAACTTGCTGGAACGTTTGGTTTAAAGGCGGTGCTCCAAGAACATCAGCAATTCGACACAATTGTCGAGTCAAGTGTTGAGTATTTTGAATGAGAGGATTAAACATAGTTGACATTTGTTGTGTCAACATGTTCACCATATTGTACCTACTTTCATCAGTTTGTTGCCTAATTGATTCTAAATCAATATCAGTGGTTGAATTTGAAGGAAATAAATTCAATGAACCACTTTGAATCAAAGGCATGGTCATTCTTAATGTGCTGAACTGAGTGTGTTCATGACCATTTGCTCTCTGCCCAGAATTTTTAAAGATGGCATTATTTGTCATTCTGCCATTAAACATTTCCTCAAAATTCTTTGCTTCTCAAATTGAAATCAAAAGGACCAAATTCAAAGGCTGAATACGATCACACGTATATAGCCTTTATCAAGTGGTGTGTATATCCAACTGGAAAGTAATATTGGGTAACGAACATATTCTAGTCACAGTCACTATGGTCTTGATATTTGAATCCACCTCCAATAGACTCAAGATCAAATTTAAATGACACTTTAAAACTTAGTTTTCACTAAAATGGTCCCACTGGGCGTGCCAATTTGTTTACACTGATTTTTGGTAAACAAACAGAATCCAAAAGAAATTTAAGGACCGGATTCGGAGTCCTTTCTGGGTTCTTTAGTGAAGACGTTTTAAATGTCAAGGTTGGGTTTTTGTGAAGAACGGTATGAACAAAAGGGAAAAAAGAGTAGAGGATCGAAAGGAAAAAGAGGAACAAAAAGTAAAAAGGAATCAAAATGGCAAAGGAAATGAAATTGCATTGAAAATTAAAGGTGAGAATCACAGCACACTCTTAGTCTCTTTGTAGCCATATGTCACATGAGACTTGGAGGCATCCATGGAGAGTTTTGAGTAGTTGTGTGACTCTGAATATTTTTACAATCAAATTTGCTACTTATAGAACTTGGAATGAAACTACTACTAGATCCTACGGTAGAGATTAAATCTTAGAAAATAACTCCCTACACTAGAGCCATACACTTGGCATAATTACAAATAAAATGACTTGCAGCACTTCCATTTTCCAAGCCACATTCATGTTGCATCTTCAGTAAGTAACTGCCACATTTTCCACTACTCCACTTCAATAGCCATTAGCCCACTAATAGACATGTGTTTATTTAAAATAAACTGCTTAAGCCCACTAGTAACCTTAACTTAGCCCGGCCACTACTAATTTCCACTAACTGCTTCTTCTAGTAAGTTCCACTTTGCTTCCAACACTTGCATTTCGTCTCTGTTGTCGAAATTGATATTCTTCTCTTATCACCTTGAGCCAATTTGTGTCGAAGCAAGCCACCTAGTTGTTAGTGGAATTCTCCTTTGAATGTAACTAGTCTTTAATGAACCAAGAAGCTGATTAAATTCACCATGCATGCTGCCACGTTGTTTTCCCTTTGAACTCCATTCATTAAGCACCTTGGCATTAACATGATGCCATGTTTTTCCACTTTAACAAATACTACCTGGTCGAAATACTAGTCTAGTATATGGCCATATAACTTCAACCATCATTTAGCAATTTAAATATGTGCCACATGATTCTCGACCCAATGCCAATATCATATTTCGACCACTTTGATATAATGAGTTTGTCAAATGAGTTTGGACCCGGTGACAATACCATTTTTCGACCAATATAGGAAAATAATAATAATTTGGTTGTAAAGGGTAAAAATTACACTAAAACATACCATGCATCCATGTACACCATATCTCAATGATTAATTTCTAAACCTGTAAATTTTGGTGTTAACAACCTTAACAGATTCAGTGCATTCTTTTTCAATTTTATTTTTGATTCATGTGCAGTACTATCAACCTTTTTTTGGTTTCATTTTCATTTCAAAACTTCTATGACACAGCTTTGTTGTTCTTTCAAAATTTCAAGGCTTTTATTCATGTTTAGCACCTCGCTTGGAACGGGTCAAAATGGATGGAATCAGTGGCGGAGCCAGGAATATTGTGGAGTCTGAGCAAGTCTAAGCCACACATTCAAATGGTAAACTAATAGATACAATATATAAATTTCCATCAACTCATCTAAAAAGACACTACAAGATATCCAAATTGGCATATAACGCATAAAACAACGAAAAAATCGAAATATTCAATTTGGCAGCTAGCCCAAATTGGCTTTAATTTCGAATAACAAGCATATGGTGGATGCAATGAATGAAGAAATTAAAGCTAGAGCAAAACTTGATAAAGATGCTACATTCATAGATAGCCTCTCAATTTTTTTTTTATACATCGGAAAGATAAATTACACCCGTCAGGAATCGATCCCTAGACCTCCTCCTACCCAACTCATATGTCCCCCTCGCTCCTACCACTTGAGCTATCCTACGGGGACTCTCAAATATTTTATTTAAACTTACTAATTCTTTTGCTTTACCACTTTTTATCTTTAGCTTCATAATTTACAACTAAAATTTCCGATGTATCTTTAAACTTAATCTCTAGTTGAAAACATCAAGTTACTTACTTACTAACATCAAATTACTTGTTTCCAACCACCATAATGAGCTAGAGAGAAGTTCACAAACCAAATTTATTCAGCACTCCACAAAAGTCACAAACTAAATTCATTCTAAAACAGGATATATTCTAAAAAGAGAGTGGGAAGGATGGAAACCACCCAAAACAGAATACAAAAGTCACAAACCCACCACGAGCAAAAATAAAGAAACAGGGCAGCAAGGAAAAAGAAGTGAGAAACTACAGCAACAGAGAAACAAAGAAATACACAACAAAACTAAACTTGCAACTGATTGTCTGCAGTTGTTCGAGAGGTGGAAGAAGCTTCCTGATGACAACTCGTATTTAGCTATGATTATTAGGGAGTGTTGTTTATTTTCATGTCATTTTGATTATGTAAGCCTTATTTTTGTTCGTAGAAGTGGCAACTCTGCCATTGATTTAATTGCTAGGATTGCTTCCACTTGCCCATAAGTAGTTTGGGTGGAAGAGGCTCTAACCAGACTCTAGCTTTACTTCAGGCTGATGTATTTGCTTCTATGTCCATTTCGATTTAATGCATTTGCAGCTTGATTACAAGAAAAAACATGTTCTAGAACATTCTTCAATTTTTTAGTTTTTAAAAGGATTGTTTAACTTTCTTAGATTACCCCTACTTAATTTCCTTTAGATTTATTTTTCCAAGTTAATATTTCAAAATTTCATTTCATGAGAGTAGTTTTTGGAAAAATTATTAAATGCTTTATTGATGTTTTTAAGTAATTTATACTTCATCCGTTTCTTATTAGAAGTCACACGTTCTGAAAAAATTGATTCTAAATATAAATCACCTTCTAATATTTATGAAACATTAAATAATATTTTCCAAATTTACCCTCATATTTAATATGAAAGAGATTGTGAAATTTTTAAAAATTGTGAATTTCAAGAGATAAACTGATGAGAAATTAAGCATATAATAATTAAAGTATAGAGAGAAATTTATTAAATTTGTAAATTTTAAATAAGGGTAACTTAGAAAAATTGACATACCTTTTTATAAATTTATTAATATTAATTTACTTTTAACTTCATTTCAAAAAAAAATTACTTTTAACTTATAGAAACATATGGAGTATTTAGGAAAAAAATTGCATGAGTAATTTAGAAATAGGAAAATATGGAGTATTAATTTCTTTCAAAATTCCTATTCACCAAATGCATTTTTATTTTTAGGCTTAATTATGTTTTGACACCTGAAACATAGCAAATGTGAGATTTGGTTTTTGAAAGAATATTTCTTAGTTTAAAATCTCAAAAATATACTTTAGTATGTGCTTCCGCCTTTATCGTTGAGTTTCGTTTATATGACTCGCAGAATAATGACTTAGGGCTCGTTTGGTACGTCGTATTAGGCATGATAGTATAAGCTTATACAATACATTATGGACTTATCCATTGTATAAGCTTATACATCAATCCCCTCTTATACATTAAAATGATTGATTATTTAATCCACCCTATAGATTATGGATAAGGTATGATAAGAGTATGATGTATAAACTACTTGAATATATTTAATCAACCGCCACCACAACCACCCTCCACTACCACCGCCGTGAGATGCAAGTAAATTACACAAGAAAGGGGGGGGGTTTGAATTGTGTACTTGAAAATTGCTTTTTAGCACTTTGGTTAGTGAAAAGAATATTAGTTCTTAAGAAAACGTTTAGTATGAATTTTCGTAAATCGTTCAGTGCGGCAGAAATATAAGCAAATAAGGCAGACGATCAGCACACAGAGATTTATACTGGTTCACCCTAAATGATTGGGCTACGTCCAGTACTTGGCCACCACCAAGATTTTCACTAGCAAGTATCAAGGACTTATCCAATACAAGTATTCTCAAGGACTTCTCCTACAAGTATTATCACGGGCTTCTCCAAGTATTCTACAGGACTCCTCCTACATGTATTGTTTAGGACTTCTCCCACAATCTTTACAAGATTAATTCACTCTATAGGGTTTCTCTTCGTTCAAGAGTAAATGTAGAGAATTTATAGCACTGGAACTCTAAGTATTTGGGTTCAAATTTGACTTTGCTTCACTTGAGAGTTCTAAGTCTAAGAGAGAAAGGAATAAAGAGATTTGACTCTTTTAAGGTACGAGGTTCTCTCTTTCACTTGCAGAAATAAAGGTTTAGGTTTGACACTTAAGAAGTTTCTGCTTGAGCTTTGAATGCTTTGAAGAAGATTGGAATGAATGCCTGAGTTCTTGTCTTTCAGAAATTAATTCTCTTAGTCTTCAATCTTCAAGAGTGCCTTATATACTCGCTTGCTAGTGTTGTAGCCGTTGTGAGGCATAATCCGACCGTTGCTCTAGTCGTTGTGTTATAAGATCCATCCGTTGATTCAAATGGATTCGGCTGGTAGCTTCATTAAATGCAAGCTCAGAGGCAAGTCTATCATTTAGCCGGAAAGGTGATGTTTGTCAGCTAGTAGGTGGTGATAGACTTGGGTTACTTTTCAGACATGAGATAATTGGGAAATATGGTGTTGACGGCTTGTCATTTTCCCTTGTTGGTCAGCGTGCCTTTAGCTAAAGTAACATAGTCTTCACGTGATCAAATTTGAATGTAAGTCAATTGGTTGCCTTTTGATTTGAATGTAGGGCAATTGGTTGCAATCTGACTTTATCTTTTGCACTCAAAATTTGTCTTCAATCTTTCTGACTAATGACGTGGCATTAGACGGTCATAGTAGATGTGTCTTGACTTGAGTGAGTTTGCTTGCCAAACAGTCTTGTGACTTCTGAAGCTTCTCTTTTTGTGATGATTGAACGTTGAAGCATATAACACGAATAGAGTTTCTCCTGAAATTCAAGTGTTATAATAAATTTAGTTTCAATAGAAATACTTCTATAAAAATTGTTGTGATCAAAATAAGATTTTAAAAACGTTATGATGCGTTTGAATTTAACACGCCGCAACCACTACCACCGCCGCCACCGCCACCATCCATGCTCCACCACTGCCACCATCATTGATACAGTCATCGTTATCGCCACTATTACCACTACCACCGTCGTCGCCACCCTCCACCACCACCCCCGTCCACCGCCACCACCACGCCGCCGCCACTACCGCCACCACAACCACCACTGTCGCCACCACCACCACCACGCTCCACCATCGTTGATACCGTCATACCACCACTACCGTCGCCCCACCCTCTACCACCACCACCGTTGCCGCAACCACCACCATGTTCCACCACTTCCACCATCGTTAATACCGTCATACCACCACTGCCAACACCACCCTAGACCACCACAGTCGCCGGTCGCCACCACCCTCCACCACTGTCACCACTGCCACCATCACTACTGTCACCACCAGATTATACAATGTAAGACAAAATGTTGTATAATATTAAAATTTTATCAGGTCTTATCCTATCAGGCCAAATACAATCATGCAATATACTATCAAACCTTATACTATACTCGTATCAAACGAGCCCTTAACCTTCCTAACTTTAAATAGGAAGCGTAAACTATCTTTATGTAGGTTCCCACTAGGGTGGGCAATTAAGAAAATGGTCCACCCATGGACCAGGGGTGTTTTTCGTAATTTACATATCCAGAAAATTAAAACCCTAAAATTTTCACACCTCCATCCTCTTCACCAGATCTAGATCCTTCTCCACCTTCTTCACTAGACCACAACACTAGATCCAAATCTAGAACCTCCTCCCCTCTGCCACCTCGTCCTCCTCCACTCCAGATCCCTCTGCATCTCCACCGCGCCAGCTACGAGGTCACCGCCCTCAAACTTGTCTTCTTTCTCATTGTCCTTAAACTTGTCTTCTTCCTCTTTGTCATTCTCAGATCTACCTATAGACAGTAAAAAGCCCAGATCCACAACGAACCCAGATCTCACGGCGCAGCGGTTGTGGAGAAGAAACGTGGTGCCATTTTGTGCAACATCGCGGTGATGGGGTCCCAATGCGGTGCTAGATCGGAAGCGCGGTGGGAGTGGGTCGCGAGTGAATCGAGCCCAGATCTGAATGGAGGGGTTGGAGCACGGGAACATGGTGAAGATATGATGAAATCTCGAGAAGCTTTTTTTCGACCTGATTCGCGGTACGAAGGACAAGAGGCTCAGAGCTAAGGGACCTGTTAGGATGCCTACTAAGGTTCTTAACATCACTACTAGGAAATCCCTGCTACTGGTATGGGGAACCTGGCTTGATGTGGAATTGTGGATATGTATGCTTGGATGGGGATTAATGAGTGTGGGTCGCGAGACATATTGCTCGGTGGTTAATTTGTAGCTTTAACTTTTGCTACAGCAAGTATTGGCTGGATGCTTATATGTGTCGGTTGTTTCTATTTGTTTCCTCCCATGTTTCTTTGTGATTCTAAGACCATTTCGGTTCCAAATTTTCATGTTGTGATTCATTGTTTATTTCTTATGTATTTGAAGTTTTGATTGTGGAACTGAGTTGATTTGTTCTCTGAGTAGTTTTACAGTATTTGAAATCATGCTTGAAGACGTTGTAGGAAAAAAAATGATGATCGAATCTGGAAATCTGAAAAATTTGATGAAATCTGGAAATCTGGGTTTTGATGAAATCTGACAAAGTTAAAGCATTTGGGAATGAATTTTAGAAATTATTATTTTTGTTTTATTTTTTAATTAATAAGACAAATTTTTTTCCTTTTATCCTTTTTAGGATCTTTCAATCCTAGTCATTCATATATAGAATATTCTTAGATTTTAAGATCTAACGGTTCTTAATAGTGGTCCACCCATGTACCAAAATGTTAATTGCCCACCCTAGTGAACACCCTTTATGTAACACACATTAACAAAACTTAGCGGTAAAATTAGGAAATATTTTTAAAAGATTAAAACCCAATTTTTATATATTTTCAGAGACTAAAAACATATTTAAGCCCATTTTTTTTATTGTTAGAGCAATAAATGAAAATATATATCCACTTTTTGAAAATTAAAAACTTGGTTGAATATATGAATATATTTAAGGCAAACTTTTACATGATGGTTCATGAGAGGGGGTTACAATGTTGTTTCGGTATTACCCAATAAATGAATGTCATGTGTAAGTGGGTGTCTTGTGGGTGCCATGTCATTGTAACTTCTAAAATTCCAAATATGGTCCCTCGACTTTAGTGTTCATCATATTGAATTATTTATGATCTTCATCTTCCTCAAACACCTTTAACCCACAAATCATCAAAACAAATTACCCATTTTCTCCTTTACGGATTCACGCATCTTCCAGTTCTTCTTTTTCCCTATTTCCTGAAACCCACACCTTCCCCCAACCCAGACCCGAGAAATTATCCAACCTTCAACCCCCAAGCCTCCTTCCCAACACACCATGATTCTCAACTATTTATCACTTCCTGTTAGATGAACATTATAAATCTCAAATCTATCCTTGATTTGAAGTAATAACCTTTTGGCTTCTCAAATTTCAAATTCCCATTTTTTCCATCTCTGCTTTCTCTTTATTGCCTCCACCTCTAACCTATTAATTATATGCATCCTTTTTTATGAGTGTAAGGAAGGACTAATATTAACAAACAATGAAAGAATCCTCCAGAAAAAGACGCATATTCATAGACGAAGGCAACATCCACGAAAGAAAGTTCATCAAGTTAATCTTTTTCTTGAAGCTTTACTTGCAGATCTGCATTATAGAACACTGATTAACCTTTTTCTTGAAGCCTCTGGTTTTTTTAAACCAGCCCCAAATGAAAAGTTTGAATTTTTTCCTTCCCTTTCGTTTTATGTTATGTGTTTAAGCCTCTGGTCTTCATCAGTATTTATCTTGGGTTTTCTTTTTTCTGGGTTTGAGTAAGGGGATGAATGCACGCGGTTCGACTGGGTGTGGTGCTATGGTTGCGGCGACGATCTCTTCATTCGTTCAACCTGCCAGCGGTGGTCTTCTTCCTCCTTTCCCTTCTCTTATCCGCAGTTCTCATCTCTCATCTCTCTTCACTCTTCATGTTCATGATCTTCATCGTGTTCATCGAAGGGAGAGAGGGATGGTCGAAGGTTTTTTTTAGATAGGTAGAAATGGTTGAAGGTAATTACAGATTTACTAAATTTGGGGATTTACTTAGGGTCAAATTAATTGGTGGGATTTAGTTGTGGGATAAAATGCAAGACTTAAGAAGTTTAAGGATCCCAACTTAGAACATAAAAATTTATTGGTCAAATAGATGACATGGCACCATAGCATCTTATCATTGGTCACTATAAGGGGAGCATGGCTGCTGTTTAAAACACAACCAGCATTTTTAAGTTTGCCTATATTTAAACCTAACTGACTGTGCCGTCTCTTGCATTTCCCTCGTACCTGTGCAAAATCTCCTCCTCCTTCTTCTTCCGCCACGGCATTCCTCCTCCGCCTCAGAACAATCCACACCTTGACAAACCCTTCTCTGCTCCACCTCCGCCGCCGCCTCTTCTCCACCTCCAACTCCGTCCTTTATCTTCTGTGTAAAAAACAATACCAGTTCCTCACTCTGACAAACCCTTCCACTTCTCTGCTCCGCCACCACCGCCTCATATCCACCTCCACTTCCGGCGCCACCGTCGACGTCGACCCCAACTCCATCCACCCCTCCCCTTCCTCTCTCAGAGAACTCAGAGACGCTATCAAACAGCTCTCATCCTCCACTTCCAACCCAACATCCGCCACCTCCTACCCTCCCCCTTCCGTCATCTCCAATTTCGACCCATCATCGGATTCCAAGTTTGACCAGTTAAAGGAGAGCGCATTGAGTTTGAAGCATAGGCAGGACGTTGATCGTCAACGAATATCGAAGCTGATCACGTCCAAAAATGCTTACCTCCAAAAGATCAAAGATGATCTCACCGAGTTTTTCAAGCTGTATGAGGAACTCAAGCGCCTCCTCGCGGTTTATCTACCGCAGAATCGCGAAACAATTGGGAATGAGCTTGAGACCTTATTTACAAGGTTGAAGGAAATGGAGAAGAAGACAGTGGAGGTTATTGAGTTGTCACAAGAGTTGACCAACTCCAGACTTGTTTCCATTTATGAGATTGAGAAAAACTTGTCCCAGATAAGGGAAGATTTGCCGCACGAGGTTTGGAATGAATTGAATGAGGAGCTGACGAGGTGTAAGGAGATGGAGCACAGCGATTTTCAGTCGTTAGCCGATGAGACCGACCTTCAACTAGCTTTTATCAAAGAGCATACAGAATTCGATAGCAAACTCGGTAAGATGCGGCGGACCAACAACCACTGGGGGTGAAGTTGAAGTGGCTGGCTGACTCACCGGTTTTCCAGGCATGTCTTTTGCTGTGAGATAGATAAAGGGGCAGGGTGCACAGGGGGGAGGGGGGACTAGTAGAATTTCAATCTTTATTAGATTATGTATAAAATGGAGTTTATCATGTTGTCTTGGCTTAATGTTGAGGCTGCTGGTTTTTTCTCTATTTATTGATTTCGACTACAAATTTTGCTGTGATTTTACTGCTCTGTGTACCCTTTATTTGTTCTGATCTCATCCTTGTATGACAATACGCGACTAAACCATTTGTAGAATATAAGATAAATAGGACCACTTAAACAACTAGTAACCATTGGATGAAATTGCATTGGCCTTGCTCAAGTCAGTATTACAAGAGGCAGGCACTTAAATACATTGGAAAATTTGAGAACATACAACACATACCATAGTTCTTAAGTTGTAGTTTTTATGGGTTTTGCTTAGATTTTAAAGCTTGTTTGATAACTTGAACCGTGCAACCTCTTTTGACGTGTTTGTAGCGGTTGTTAATAAATATATCCCTAGTTTTGTGTCCAAATGCATGCTCATTTGAACAGTTGGCTTCCATGTAGCATGTGTCATTGTTGTTTGGTATCTATCTAGCAAAATTCAACTTAACTCCTTTATATTTATTATTCTGGCGGCTTTGGTGGTGGCTGTTGTTGTTGTGCTTAAGTATGACTAGAACAAATATAGTATATTTATTACCTTCAAAACTTGCCACACTTGTTAATAATCTGCTAGAAGAGAAAAGTAAGGTCCTATGATTGTTATCTAGATTCTCTACCTTCATTAATTTTATTCAATATGTATTATTAATCTTCTTTAGACTGATTTTAGACTTCCTATTTTGACGAGGGACGATCAGTTAGCTAGAGATGCTACTAATGAAATAATGACTTACCTCTACTTGAACAAATGGCATTTAATAAGTCTATTCTTTATATGAAAGGAAGAATAGAAGAGATGGAAACTGTGTTTAAGATTGTTGGCATTAGTAAGTCTGTTCTTTGTTAAATTTCTCATGATTGCTGATTTACAATCTGGTTTGTGCATTTGTTCTTATTTCTGTAGTTGTTTTAGTCATCGTAGTTTGATTTTGTGAGTTTATGTTTAAGAGTGATTCAAGAGTATGTTGGATGCGATGGACCATGGTGTTGGATGCCTTGAACATGTGTTTTGGCCTTGTTTGGTTTTTAATTGACTGAATATGGGTTGTTGTAGTCGTTACTACAGTTTCCTTATAATTATGGCTGCGGCGTGAACTTGGAAATCTAATTTTTTTGGTACTATTGGGGAATGGATCATTTCAACTACTAGGGAAATTGGAAATTTCAGAAGTAGGATGTGATTCTTACTCTTGTTAGTGATGATTCCAAGAAACTTCTAGTTCGAGTCCTTTTTCTTTTGTGGGGGGGACTTGGGGGCAAAATTGTTCTGGATAATTATTGATTAAGCATACTAATGTAAACCCTGGAAGCACTTATACTACCGTGGGTGCAAACATAGAAACCCGTTTATTTAGTAGCTCTAATATTTGATCTTTGACATTCAGATCTATGCCACTTTATATTAGTAATGCAAGTGCCAATTTGTGCTTAAACATAGATTTTCCGTCCTTGTTTATAATCTGCTGGGGGGGGGGGGGGCATAAGGTTATATGACTGTAAATTGTAAAAAATCCTTTTCGTCTAGCTATTGGCAGAACTTGGAATCCTTTGACTTTGCCATTCTTGGGTCTTCATGTGGGAGTTCTGGTTGAGTTGGGTAAGTGGTTGCTGGGCCCGTATGGTTGTTAGGCTCTTTGTCAGTTGATCTTTGGTTGTTCAATGGTTTCAATTGCTTTCTTAAGACTTCTAGTGACTTTGGGCTCAATGTTGTTCTCTTCATCCAGTTTTATAAAATTCAAGGAGGAGAAACAATTGTGATGCAAAGCCCGCGTTCTCTCATAGAGCCGGCTTCTTCTTTTCTCTCTGCTTTCGTGTGATTGCTCCTGTTATGTTCCACTGTTCCATATCCTGGTCGTTCTCTAACATTCCACCACTGGCTCATCTCACCTTTTCAGACAACTCCACGATCGACCTTGTCATATGACTCAAGGTCGTTAATGCAAGGTGGCATCACCTATCGAGTCTCATGGCGTGACCTAATCTGCACATCGTTCACAAGAATAAGGTTGTGCATGTCTTCCTATCTTAGTTTCAAGAGTTCAAATTGCAACCACTGGAACATAAGAAGAAGGAAGTGTGTCGCGTATAGTGAGGAATTGGGTCCACCTGGTTCAAGAAGGAACCCTGACTTTTTTTTGTTAAATTTTTGTTTTTGGATGAATTTTTCAATGGCAGCAAATGTACAGGCCAGTTTTTCATGTTAACTGCCTCTTTGTATATCATTTTGACATAATTGGTTTGAAATGTATAGAGTTGGATGATGTGATGAATTATATTATTTTGGTTTCACTAATTATTGATTTTGTATTCATGATCAAAGATTTGTTGAATAACTGTTTGTCACAACTGATACCCGTGTGTTAGTCAAAATAGCAGCATATTCAAAGCTTGTTTGGAAGTGGTGTGAGTGTGAGGGGTAGGATTTAAATGGCTAAGTCATGAAGGGTATGGATTGATTTCTAATTATACTACAGCCTTTTACCTTTTTAAATGTTACTTTGTGTAGTAATGATCCTTTCTAAATTCAAATTTTGATCCCTTAACCAGTGCCCTTAGTAGGACCCATATAAAAAGGAAAATTGTGAGGCTTTTGAGCCAGTCATGGTAAAAAATCTCCAAATTTTAAAGAGAAAAGAAAAAGAAGCTCATATTCTTCAATGAAGACTTAACACATAACATAACATAACAAAATGGTATGCATTCATCATGTTGTTGCAATAGAGCACATATTCACAGCACCTATGAGCCTAGCTAAACTGGTAAAGACAAATCGGTGGCTTTGCACCTATGCATTTATCTATGTTACTTCCAGGAAATTTGCTGTGGGAGATTAATCTATAAATGGGTACTTAGATGCAGCTTGAATAATTACACTGGATTCATCAGTTTAGAAGCCAAAAAAATTACACTGATTGGAGCAGAGTATTTTCTATAGAAAACTTTGGAGCATATTGCCCTGATTTATGGGCTTCAATAATTTGGGATGATCAACGCGAACACCGAACTGAACAACAATATTGATGGAACAGAAACAACAACAACATGAATAGTACATCTTCAAGAACCAGAACCTGCAATAAAACAAGCTGAGTCGCGAAAATCAATTCATTGTCCTTGAGATTTTTATTCGGATATTTTCTCAAACACTCCCCCAGGATTATACAACCCCTTTCGGCAATAAACCGGGTCACATAACTAGCGAGATCAATTTCTCAATATGTCCAAGAAGTAGAGGAAGTAGAGGGGAGAGAAAGGTGGTGAAATATTGTTGATATGTGTATTGTTGTTGTGTGTTTTTCTCATGAGAAAAGGCTTGGTATTTATAGGCAAGGAATTGTGAATAGCAAGATAGTGGAGAGATTAATGTTGGGCGGCAAATATTTAATTACAGGGTGGCAACACAGTAAATAAGGGTGATACCATCTAGGTTGGATGGTGGCATTTAAAGTGGACGGTAAACACATATAAAATATGTATGAACTTTGAAATACACTCAAATTTCCAACATTTGCTTGAATCTGAAAATCTCTAACTGTTATCAGTTTGTTATCCCCTGGTGTATTGTTTTTGGGTTCATGGTGGACTGGTTATGGAGGGCCAGGAATGAGTTAATCTTTGAAGGAGTTGGCAAGCTTGCTGCCGTGGTGAGAAGGCTTATTAGTGCCTTGAATGAGTTTGAGCTGATTTCTAGAGAACATGGGCTTAATATGGGCTTAATCCGAACGCTGTTAGTAGGGGTGTACAAGGGACGGGTTGGGACGAGTTTTGGTTAACCATAACCCGGCCCTAAATATTGATTGGGCCAATTAATAGACCCTAACCCGTCCCTAGACCCGAAGCAACCCGACATTATGCGGGTCCAATTTAGGACGGGTCTATGTAGGACGGGACCGGGTTGGCCCGAGAGACAATAAGTTTAAGATTATTTAATACTAATTGCAAAATTTAAAGATAATAACATACTAAAAGAGTTATAAGTTGGAACTATTTTTTGGAAGAAATAACTTGAAATGATTCAATTCTTTCATAATCTATTGCACTTGAGGTTTACATTTTGTTTGATCATTTCTTCACCTTTCTCACATATGCATAATACGCACACATGATTTTCTCTTGTTAGAACATGAAAGTGTGCATAGTTTGACAAACGTTTATTTAATTCATAAGGTAGATGTTAGACATTTTAATCTCATCTACATGATAAGATAAATTTGAGCACCATGTATCACATTTTAATCATTATAACAAATTAAAATTTTATAAAATATATATGTGGGACGGGCCGGGTGACCCGAGTGTCAACCCGAACCCGACCCTACCCGAAGTCAGGTAACTCAAAAATCAACCCAAACCCGGTCTCTTTTAATGATCGGGCCGGGTTGAACCCGGCCCTAAAGGCTTGGGCCGGGACGGGTTGGCGGGTAGGCCGGGTCTTGTACACTCATAGTTGTTAGTAGAGTTCAGAGAACAGTGGTTATAAAAAAATATGAAAAAAACCGAAAAAGAATTGTTTTTTTTTTGTCTTGTTCTTTGATAAAGACATGTATAAAAAGGATAAGGTTACATAAAAAGGGGATTGCTTGGAGCATGCCAATGCATCTGATAGCAGCACTAGGCAGTAGGCACTGTGGCAACTTCATATGCTAAAAGCCAAATGTTGCATGAAATAGGCCATACAAATGAAAGGGGAAAAAGAGGAAAATGCATAAGATTGGAAAAACAGAGAGCATCACATTTGAGCATTTTTCAATTTCTGTTATCTTTTCTTCTTCCCCACTCTCTCATAGCAGAATAAGCAACAATATAGTACAACAAAACAAACAAACCCTTCTCTGCTCCATCTTCTTCATCACTCATCAGCCATGGCATTCCTCCTCCGTCTCAGAACAATCCACACTGTCACTAACCCTTCCCGTTCTCTTTCTCTCCTCCACCACCACCGCCACCTCTCATCCACCTCCAACTCCGGCGCCGGTGACCTCCTCCGCCTGAGAACATTCCTAACTTTGACAACCCCATCTCAGCTCCACCACCACCGCACTTCCAACTCCGTCGCCGGCGACCACCCCAACACCAACCATCCCTTCCTCTTCTGTCTGAGAAAAATCCAAACATTTCTGCTCCACCACCTCCGCCGCCACTTATCCACCTCCAACTCCGGCGGCGGCGACCACCCAACCTCCAACAATCCCTCTCCCTCCCCTTCCTCTCTCAGAGAACTGCGGGAGGCTATCGAGAGACTCTCTGCAACTGATTACATTGTGGCGAGTAAAACCCCAACCTATACCATCTTCTCCTTCGACCCTTCCTCCAACTCCAACGCCGTGCCCGACTCCTCCTCCGCCGCCGATTTCGTTCCCACCGGAAAGTTGGATGAGAAGCTTCACCAGTTGAAACTCAGCGCGTTGAACTTGGGGCAAAGACAGGCTACTGATCGCAACCGCCTATGGAAGCTGAAGGAGTCAAGAATCGAACTCCGGAACAAGGTCCTCAAGAATGTCACCAAGAGTATCAGCAGGGTGCAGGAACACAAGGGCGGCAAGGGCAGCGCGCGGTGGCCGGAGATATGCGAAATGATGGTGAAGGAGATTGATGGCTTAATTGCAGAGATGAAGAGGTTGGGGGAGACGACGAGGCAGGATATGAACTTGTTAGGAGTGTTGGTGAAATCCAGACTCGCTTCCATTGATGAGATGGTGAAAAACTTGTCGGAGATAAGGGAAGATTTGCAGGAGGAAGTGTGGAAGGAGCTGAATGAGGGGCTGTGGAGAGGTGTGAGCAGGTGGAGCTGAAAGAGGCTACATTGTTAGCCTTGGAGATGAAGCAGCAGATTGAAAGTCTCTATCACAGAACCAAGAACCTCTATGAGATACGCCACACTTTCGGGTGAAGTGAAGTGACCGGTTTTTGTTTCCAGGTATGGTTTTCACTTTTCACTTATCAATTGTTCAAGAGAATGATTAATGTTGTGTGATACTGTGATCAGCCCATTTTGCCATTTTTACCAGTTTTGGGTTGAATGTATGACAAATGCTTGATTTCTCATTGTATGATTTTGGTTGTCTTTGCTCTTTTATCACAATTGGAGCTAGATAAGTAGGTTGACATAGAAATCTGGTTCATGTTTGTCTTTGCTTATCATTAATCTTAAGATCCTGAGGGACTGTAACTGAAAATCAGAAGAAATCTGGTTCAGAAAATTCAGACTATAACATAATTTTCAAAGTAACCTCAATTTCATAACAAGATTTAGACAAGGGGATCAAGTTACTCCAAACTTTGACCCTTCATTTTATTTAAATCTTAAGATCTATGGTTATCAACTTATCATCATTAATCTTAAAGATCCTGAGGGACTGTGACTGCAATTTTATGCGGTTTGAATTGGCACCTAGACTACTGGAAAAAATAGTTTTGTTCCTTATGGGCTTATGGCTATTTGCAATATGTACCTGTCCTGGTATTTCATAAATAATGGAGATTGCAGCTGTAAAAAGAGATATTAGGAAACTTATTAATTCATGGCCAAGTTTGAGTACACATAAAGATGAATACATTAGTACAATTCATGTTGCTTGTTTATCATGAAGCTTGCTGACTTTCCTACAAGTAGACTTCTAGACCACACTATGTTTCAAATTTCATTGGTTTGCCTCTTGAATTTCTTGAATTACACACTTTGGTTTTCTCAATTAAATTTACTTCCTTGTTTTACTGCAGGTCTTTTGCTGTAGGGTGCACAGGGGAACTTTTATGAGCCCAAATTATGTTCTAACTTCTAATTAACTATGCTAGTAGAATTTCAATTTATCTGTATAAAGGTGAATATTAGTTCAAGGTTTATCATCTTGACTTGGCTAACACATTGATGTTTAATTAATGTCTTCTGTGTCCCTCCTTGAATGTTGAGGCTGCTGGCTTTTTCTCTGTTTATTGATTTTATCTGCTAATTTTGCTGTGAGTTTAGTGCTGTGTATACTTTCTTTGTTCTGATTTCATTCTTGTATGGCAATATGCGGCTAAACCATTTTTATCCGGTCTCTTTTCATTTTACTCTTAATTTTATCCAATAGCCATTTTTGCTTATTTTTTAACTTTATTAATTAAAAATTCCAAAAAAAAATTTAAAAAGCTGAAAAACATGTGAATGGCATTTAAAAAGCTAAAAAATATTTTAGAAAAAAAACAAAATGAAAAAAGTGTTTGTTTGGCTTATTCTTTGGTAAAGACCAACATGCATGAAAAAAAACAAACAAGGTTACACTAAAAAGGGGATTACTTAGAGCAAGCCAATGCATCTTTATATTTCCATATGCTAAAAGCCAAATGTTGCATAAATAGACCATATAAAAAGAAAGTCGATAAAGTATAACATAATTGATAGATAATTTATCTTCTTAAGCATTTAGTTTAGAGTTCAATTCATGAGCGGTATGTATAAAAAATATTCTTTTGGAAAAGACCTACCCTTGAGATGAGTGCATATCCACTGTTTAGGGATCAAATCTGCACCTTTTTTTTTGGGTTAAAAACTATAACCGTCCCTGAACTTTGGGCGAGATTTGAAAACCGTCCCTCGCCGGAAAATTATCTGAAAACCGTCCTCAGACTATTGAAAACTAAATTGACCCGTCCCTCCGGCCACCATCCCTCCGGCGAGCACCTTATGTGGCACGCCACGTCATTTAATGAGATGACGTGTAATATTTTTTTTTAAATAATAACAATTAACCCTAAATCCCAAATTAACACAATTAACCCTAAATCCCAAATTAACCCTAAATTCCCAAATTAACTGTAAACAACAAAATCAACATCTATCCTTTCTGTTATAGCTTTCGTCCGAATCCCATCCCTCTCCCTTGCAGTTTTTCATCCTTGACGAACACGAAGAACAAGGAGACAAGGCTGCGATCTGGGTAAGGTGATTCGATGATCTGAGGACGAAGTAGGCGACAAAGAGCACGAACATCGAAAGAAGATTTCCAGGTTTGTAGTCTACTCGTATCGCTTAACATTTTAGGGTTTCGAATACGATTTGTGAGTCCGTAATGTGTTTTTGTGCCTTTCATTGCTAGTTGTGTGCTGTTTTTACTTGGTTTCTATTTTGGAGTTGAATCGGATTGTTGCTATTTTAGGGTATTTGTGTGCGATTTGGGTTTAGTGATGCTTGAAACTATGCATGTTTGTTCATCACCATTGCTTGTTCTTGACATGTGTTGTTATGCATTTTGTAGGATGAGTTTCAGTGTGCTTGTTCATCACCATGGGGTTTTCGCCAGGGAGCCACACTGGCATTACAAAGATGTCAAAATCACTAAGGTTGGTGTTGATAAGGATAGGTGGGGTTATTTCGAGTGCCTTGATACCGTGAAGGACTTGGGGTACACAAGAGGGAAGTTCAAAATTTGGTGGAGGACACGCGATGATATTATTGCTCACAACTTCAGGCCTGTATTGACTGACAAAGATGCCATGGACCTTGCAACATTTGCTATCAAAAACATGGGTGGTTCTGTGCATTTGTTTGTGGAGCATACTGCTGATGAACTGCCCTCTAGTCCAATGGAATTGCTGAGGTTCCTTGATGGTAGAACTCCTCATCTTGCCTATGCACCAACATCAACTAAGTCTACAAGTATGCCTTTGAAGCCTCCTTCTAAGTGTGCTGCAGCAGCAGCTAAGGCTACAACATCAAATAAGCCTTTTAAGCTTCCTTCTAAGGCTCCATCCAAGCCTAGTCCTTCATTATGGGCTCCATCCAAGCTTACTCCTTCTAGCAGGCCTCCATCCAAGGCTACTCTTTCAATGAGTTCAACTGGAAAGAGGCCTGCTCCTTCAAAGGTTGCTTCATCTGCAAAGAAACCTGCTACTTCCAAGGCTACTCCTTTATTCATGGCTCCATCAAAGGCTAAGCTACTCTTTCATTCATGGCTTCATCTGGAAAAATGCCTGCTCCTTCAAAGGATGTTTCACATGCAAAGAAACCTGCTCCACCCAAGCCTACCAGAAGGTCATATAGGATTATGTGCACTGTTCCAAAGACAAAGCAGAAGAGGCTTCCTGTTTTATTGGAATTGTCTAGTGATGAAGAGGATCAACCAGAAGTACAAGAAGAGGTGCTAACACAACTGGATAATGATATTGCTTATGATGGAGAGGGTGAGGCAGAGAACCAGGATGAAATTGATGCAGATGTGGAGGTTGAAGGTAAGTCCATAAAACTCACCCTTTATGTGCATTAATACATACAATAGTTGTTTCCAATTAATGATATTGTTCATGTGAACTTGATGTGCACTTCAGTGACAGTGAAGAGGAGAGGACACAAGGTATTGATGATGGATTTCAATCAAACACCGTTGGTGTGGCTGAAGCACTTTTGAATGAGCAGTTGAGGAAAATGACTGATGAGGATTCTAATGTGCATGTTGTACAGAATGTGGATGAGGAAATTGGTGGATTTCATGGTGATCATGACATGGAAGCTGGTTGGGAGAGTGAGGACTTAAATAGCATGTCAGAAGGTGACAGTGATGATTCTAATGAACCTGATAGGAGACATCTGCAGTTCAGACCTGAAGATATGAGGCCAGAGTTCAAATTCAGGGTGGGAATGGAATTCACTTCACTGCAGCAGTTTAAAGAGGCAGCTAAAGACCATGCTACACTTACTGGTAGGGGAATCACTTTCCCAAAGAATGATTTTGACAGAGTTAGGGCAGTGTGTAAGAAGAAAGATCAATGTCCTTTTGTGATGTTGTGTAGCAAGGTTGGTGGAAAGCAGACATTTGCAATCAAGACTCTGATTGCTCCTCATACATGTGGCAGAGTTTTTAACAACAAAAGTGCAACATCCAGCTGGGTTGCAAAGAAGGTGGTTGATAAGATGAGGGGTTCAAGGAAGATGAAGATCAATGATGTGGTTGAGGAGATCAGGATAGGTTTCTCAACTGGAATAACAAGGTACAAAGCATGGAAAGCAAGGAAAATGGCCTTGGAGATGGTTGAGGGAGATGCTAGCAGGCAATACTCCTTGCTTTACAGATTCAGTGCAGAGCTGAGGAAGGTATCCCCAGGTAACACATGTAAGATGCAACTAGAACACCCTACTGGGGCTATTCAACCAAGATTTGGGAGATTCTATATGTGTCTAGAAGGCTGCAAAAGAGGATTTTTACAGGGGTGCAGGCCTTTCATTGGCTTAGATGGGTGTCATTTGAAGACACAATTTGGTGGGATTCTGTTATGTGCTGTTGCAAGAGACCCAAATGACCAATATTTTCCATTGGCATTTGCTGTTGTTGAGTCTGAATGCAAGGACAGCTGGGAGTGGTTCCTTGATTTACTTTTGCATGACATTGGTCCTGATAGAAGGTGGATCTTCATATCTGATCAGCAGAAGGTAAGTCAATAAACTGACCCTTTATTTGCATAAATACAATAATTGTCAATGAATACTTAGCATCTCTATGTTTGCAGGGCCTCATGTCATGTTTGGAAGGATATGAGCACAGATTCTGCTTGAGGCACCTTTATGCCAACTTCAAGAAGAAGTTTGGAGGTGGGGTTGTGATTAGAGATCTCATGATGGGAGCAGCCAAGGCAACATATAGACAATTATGGGAAAAGAAGATGAATGAGCTGAGGGCACAAAATCAAGTAGCATGGGAGTACCTTATTGCCATACCTACAAGGTCCTGGTGTAAGCATGACTTTAGCTTCTACCCTAAGTGTGATGTGCTCCTAAACAATCTGAGTGAGTCCTTCAATGCAACCATCCTTCTGGCAAGGGACAAGCCAATCTTGACTATGATGGATTGGATTCGAACTTACCTAATGGGTAGATTTGCAACTCTGAGGGAAAAGTTTCAGAAATATAGAGGAGAGGTGATGCCCAAACCCATGAAGAGGTTATCAGTGGAGATAGAGAAAAGTGCATACTGGTTTCCTACATGCAGTTCAGAGGATAAGTTTGAGGTTAAGTTCATGGGTACTAATGGTGATAGCTTCATTGTAGACTTGAGGGCACAGTCTTGCCCTTGTAATATGTGGGAGTTGGTAGGAATTCCATGCAGGCATGTTGTTGCATGCATATCATACAATGGTCTAAACCCACAGCCCTTTGTGCATGATTACTACAAAAGAGCGGCTTATGAAGCAACCTATGGTCATGAGATCAGTCCTATTAATGGCCAGACAATGTGGGAACCTACCAATGACCCTGACATACTACCACCACTGTTTAAAAGGAGGCCTGGAAGACCTAAGAAACTGAGAAGAAGGGACCCTTATGAAGATACAGAGCAGACACATCTACACAGAGGAGTTGCAAGGCACAGGTGCAGTAGATGTGGGCAGCATGGACATAATACAAGGAGATGCACACTTCCCCCACCTGTAAATGAAGAAGGAGAAAATTCTCAAGCACAAAATGAAAGTCAGGTCATTAATGAAACTCAAACACAAACTGAAACCCAAGCACAAAATCAAGTTCCCACAGTAAGTATAATTCAATTATAATTGACATATGAACTGAAAATTGAAAATTGCATATTAACTGAAAATTGTATATGCATATGAACTGAAATTGCAGGATGGAGGAACCTCTCAAGCTGGGCCTTCTCAGCCTGGGCCATCTCAGGTTGCTAGACCACCTCAAGTTCGTAGGTGCAGCAGATGTAAGCAAGTTGGACACAATTCAAGGAGATGCAGTCTTCCTGTCATAACTCAAACTGCTACTTCTCAAGCTGTTCATGTAAGTTTATTGTATACTTGACAGATCTAAGGTCATATACAACAAATCATTATTCTAAAACAATTCATGAAATTGCAGGATGGAGCCTCCCAAGCTGTGCAATCTCAGGTTGAAGATGGAGCAAGAACTCAGGTCGAAGGTGTGGCGAATCTGCCAGGATCTGGAGCTGCATCTCAGGTTCATGGTGGGGAAGATCTGGCAGCTGCATCTGCATCTCAAGCTGTATGAGGAGGAATGATTGATGTAATTAGGGCTAATTACTCTCTGTTTTGTTTTGGTAGCACATGGGTGCTCTTTTTGATGTACTTTGCATAGCACATGTGTGCTCATTTTGATATACTTTGGACACCATATGGGTGGGTTTTTCTGATGTAGATGACATTCAATGTGGACCACAAGTTGTGATGTTATGTTTTTTATTGCAAGTGGGATGGACCACTTTTTCCTATTGGGATAAATTTAGTCAATGAGATTCTCTTCTCTAATTGCTGTTAGCATTGATTAAAGGTTATAATATGCTTTATTTAAGTTATTTGTGCTTTCTAGGCCAGTAAAGAAATCAGAAACAATAAAGGGACAAGGGAATACAACAACTTTTTAAAGGCAACAACAACCATACTTTTGTCATTACTTTTCAATACCAAAGCTGTTACAGTTGAAATTTTGTCAAGCTTACATAGTGCTATTGCAACCACAACCAACAAAGATGCATCAACCTAACTAGTCACAATTCTACCTACTTGAATTTCCCAGAAGTGAAGAACAACCCTAATCCTACAACCCACAACAGCACAGCAAAGCCAACACTAAAAAAGGCCACATTATTCTTCATGGTTTCACAGTCAAGCTTCCTTTGCAGTTTGTTGTTCTTCTTCTTGCTTTCTTCCAATTTTCTGCTCAATTCATCATGTTTCCTCTTCAAATCCTCCAATTCATGCATTATTTTCAGTAATTCAAGGTCTGGTTGTCTTTCAGCACCTTGCCCTTGGACAAAATCATCCCACAAGAAAAACCCACAATCTTTAGATGTCTGCAAATCAAAAAGAAAATCATCACACCATTGAATTCGAGGTAAAACAGAACCATGAAGGGGTAGAGGAGTATGATTTACCTCGAAATTCCTGCATCTCCAGAACCTCCGACCTGGGTTCTTAGGAGTGTGTGAGGTCAGGTGCAAAATCAATTCTCCACACTCGCAAGTTCCTCCAGGAGGCAATGCGTTCAGAGAAGAAGCACGAGAACCAGTGGCAGAAGTAGAAGAAGTTGTTGGTCTTCTCATCGTGTTGCTCGTGTTGCTCGATGGGAGAAGCAGAAGTAGAAAACGGAGAACACGATGGGAGAAGAAGGTGAACACGATGGGAGAAGAAGGGGAACACGAAGGGAGAGCAGAAGAGGAAGAAGGGGAACACGAAGGGAGAGCAGAAGAGGAACATGATGAACCCTAACTCAGATTTGGGGGTTTTATGTGTAGATAGATTTGGGATTTAGGTAAAATTAGTGTTAGATAAATGGTTGATTTAGGGTTAATTGGGAATTTAGGGTTAATTTGGGATTTAGGGTTAATTGTGTTAATTTGGGATTTAGGGTTAATTGTTATTATTTAAAAAAAAAAAATATTACACGTCATCTCATTAAATGACGTGGCGTGCCACATAAGGTGCTCGCCGGAGGGATGGTGGCCGGAGGGACGGGTCAATTTAGTTTTCAATAGTTTGAGGACGGTTTTCAGATAATTTTCCGGCGAGAGACGGTTTTCAAATCTCGCCCAAAGTTCAGAGACGGTTATAGTTTTTAACCCTTTTTTTTTTGATAATAAAGGGGGCGAAAGCCCAAAAAAACAAGATTACACCACTAGTTTGGATATAGCTATCCCAATTACATCATCCCTTAAATGGGGATATAGAGAGCTTATTGACTACTTGGCTAGAATTTCTTATTTATCCAACCTAAGTCAACCATATATAAAAACAAAATGACATTCTTGTGTTTGTCCCCTAGTTTAGGTATTTTCTTGAAAATATTACAGTTTTGTATTGTAGCATAGGATCTCACATTTTCATTTTCTTCTTCACCACTCTCACATGACAGCTGGTGCCTCCTCTTCTTCTTCTTCTTCAGCCATGGCTTTCCTCCTCCGTCTCAGAACAATCCACACTTTGACTAACCCTTCTCGTTCTCTTTCTCTGCTCCACCACCACCGCCTCCTCTCCACCTCCAACTCCGGCGCCGGCGACCTCCTCCGCCTGAGAACATTCCTAACTTTGACAACCCCATCTCAGCTCCACCGCCACCGCACTTCCAACTCCGTCGCCGGCGACAACCCCAACACCAACCAACCCTTCCTCTTCTCTCTGAGAAAAATCCAAACATTTCTGCTCCACCACCTCCGCCGCCTCTTATCCACCTCCGACTCCGGCACCGGCGACCACCCAAACTCCAACAACCCCTCCCCTTCCACTCTCCGAGAACTCAGGGAAGCTGTCAAATCACTCTCAGCAAGTGATTGCATTGTAGAGAGCAAAACACCAACCTATACCACCTTCTCCTTCGTCCCTTCCTCCAACTCCACCGCCGCCGCCGCCGATTTCAACGCCACCGCCTCGTTTAACCTTGATGAGAAGCTTCAGCAGATGAAAATGAGGGCATTGATTTTGGGGGAAAGGCAGATTACTGATCGCCAGCGCTTGTGGAAGCTGAAGGAGTCAAGAATCGAACTCCGGGATGAGGTCCTCAAGAATCTCGCAAACCATATCAGCCTAGTGCAGAAACACAAGGGCCGCCGCGCGCTGTCGTCGGAGACACGCGAAATGCTGGTGGATGAGATTGATAGCATAATTGCAGAGCTGATGAAGTTCAAGGATATGTTAATGGAGTCTGCTAATTTGTTAGAAATGTTAACCGATTCGAGACTCGATTCGCTCAAAGAAATCGTGAAAAACTTGTCTGAGATTAGGGGCGATTTGCAGGATGAGGTGTGGGATGAACTGAATGAGGGGCTGGTGAGGTGTGAGCAGATGGAGCTGAAAGAGGCTGAGATGTTAGCCGTAGAGATTAGGCAGCAAATGCAATTGCTCATACCGCAAGTGCAGAAACTCTTTCAGATACGCCACAGCTACTTGTGAAGCCATGGTTTTTCAGGCATGGTTTTTAGTTTTTGCAACTAGTTTTCAGTTTTCACATATCAATTGTTTAAGAGATTAATGTTGTGTGATACTGTGATCAGGACATTTTGTCATTTTTACCAGTTTTGGGTTGAATTAATGTATGACAAATGGTTAATTTCTCATGCTTATTTTGTATGATTTTGGTTGTCTTTGCTCTTTTATCACAATTTGAGGTAGATAACTAGATTGAGAAAGAAATCTGGTTCAGGGAGTTCAGAGTACTATAACATATTTTTCAAAGTAACATCAATTTCATAACAAGGTTTAGACAAGGGATCAAGTTACTCTAAATTTTGGCTCTTCATTTTATTTTAATCTTAAGATCTATGGTTATCATTAGTCTTGAGACCCTCAGGGACTGTAACTGAAATTTGAAAATCAGAATCTTGCTTTACTTTTGGCAACTTGAGTACTTGACTACTGGAAAAATAATTTTGTTCCTTATGGGCTTATGGCTATTTGCAACATGTACCTGTCCTGGTAATTCACAAATAATGGAGATTGCAGCTATTAAAATTGGTATGAATAAACTTATTAATTCAAATGTCAAGTTTGAATGCAAATGAAGATGAATACATTAGTACAATTCATGCAGTATTTGATGAACTTGGTTTGAAAATTTCACTTATTGAGTTTCTGTTGCACAATTGGTTTAGATTAGTTGCTTGTCTATCATGAAGCTTGCCTGACTTTTTCTACAAGCAGACTTCAAGACCACTCAATGTTTCAGTTTTCATTGGTTTGCCTCTTGAATTATAGTACACACTTTGATTTTCTCAGTTAACTTTACTTACTTGTTTTACTGCAGGTCTTTTGCTATAGGGTGCATAGGGGGAACTTTTATAAACCCAAATTGTGTTCTAACTTCTAACAATGCTGAGTAGGATTTCAATCTCTATCAGGTTAAGTATAAAGGTGAATTTTGGTTCAAGGTTTATCATATTGTCTTGGCTTACAACACATTAATGTTCACTGCCTTTTGCTTTTTTGATAAGCTGTTTACTACCTTTTGTATCCTCCCTGAACGTTGAGGCTGCTGGCTTTTTCTCTGTTTAGTGTTTATTGATTTTGACTACCATTGAATGAAATTGCATTGCATTGGCCTTGCTCAAGTCAGTATTACAAGGGCATGCACTTAAATACATTGCAAAAATTGAAACACTGAACACACTGCGCATACCATAGTTCTATTGCTGTAGATCAGTGCAAGCTCTATCACCCTTTTTACTTGGACCTTAAATCCAATGGTATTCTCACACATTGGGTTTTTGAGTTCTCGACAATAATCCCAACTTTTATTTCGGGGAATTGTTTTTTGCACACCCTCTTTTTTACTATTTACACTTATTCCCTTTAAAATTATAAATTAAAAACATGAAATTAGGGTGTGTTCATAGTAAAATGTGAGTGAGTTTTCCGATGTATCGAAAAAAAAGTAAAATGTGAGTGAAAAATAATTCAGTTTATTTTGCTGTGCTGTTTCTATTTTGTTTGGACCTTGGCTATTTTTGCTGTTTCTGTGAGTTGGGCCTTGAACCCTGTTTTTGTAGTTTTATGCTGTGGACTAAAAAACGTACTGCCTAAAACAACATGCTTGTTCTCACAACATGGTGATAGTTTTTTGACCAAATAAAAAACATGGTGATAGTTTGCAGAATTGCTATCGATTGTTTTCTGTTGGAATTGTTAATTATCATTGTATTTTAGCAATTACATTCCAATGCGAAAAGTGGGAAGGTACATAATCATGTTAATTTTTTTTTCTTTTTAACTGTCCACACATTGAAGAAAACAAACCATTGTGGCAGCATATTAGAGCCTTTTTTATTCCTGAATATCATGTAACGAAAATGTGATTTGGGTTAATGTTCATTATTTAATTTATTACGTTTTCCACATGCCCTGTACCTAGCCAAACATGACAGCAAGCACTTCAATAGAGTAAGATTTTTAACGTTACTTGGCATTTATGTTTTTCCTTAAACTTTTTTTTTTGGCTAACCATGGATATCATATCAATGAAGTGATTGATTCATAAGATAATAATAAACAAAAATATAAAGATAATAAAGTTCCTAATAATTAAAGGGGAATGAAAAAATTCAAACCATGAAGCAAACTCCATTGTGTGGTGCCACGTATCTGTCAATAATATATTCCAAGGCCATGGGTTGGGTCCTACCTTGCAACTCAGTCCTGACACGTGTTACTCCCAACTGTCCTAGGAAAACGGTATAAACTATATATTATTGATATTATATATTATTTTCAATTTTTTTTATATTTATACTTCCGGCTTTTCTTGATCAGAAAAGCAAAGACAGTGAGATTATGTGGTCAAACATCTGCCTTTTGGGTAAAATTATCCATCACAAGTTTTTAATCATTTTTAAAGCTTCTTTAAAATATTAATCATTAAAGAGATGAAGAAAATGACTTTCAGTGTAATTTCAATCCTTATTTGTCATTAAAGTAAGTACACTTATTGATGTATTCAAATCTTTACCACCTATGCTGATACGAGGAGATCTGACCCTTAAAGGCGTATAATAATTTTTATTATTTAAGAAATACTTATTTCTATGTTTTTTTTTCTATTAAATTACACTCGCAATTTCGACCCGGTCAGAGGTTTCTCTTAACCAAAGAGCTTAAATAATGATTTTTTACCACAGCGACCGACACTCGTTTATTTTTATGCGAATATGTCTTTTTTACCCATTGTTAAAATATTAATTAATTAAAAAATAAAGCAAATCTATCAATAAGAAGAAACCACTCACTAACTCCGTTGTCTGTCTCTTCTCACTGTCCAAACCATCATATATACACAAAAGAAACTGCTATAAGTCATAAACAACTCCTTCTGAGATCAGTTATCATCATCACTAAGCACAATATTCCTCACTTTATCTCTCTTTCTCAGATTCTCTTCATCAATCAGATTTCAGCAATTTGAGTCGCACATCCTTCAAAAATGTTCGTGAAGAAGCTCGTCGAGAAGGCTTCCATAAAGAATGTAAGTAACCCAATTTAATCTGCAATTATGCTTTTATCTTTCTTCTTTCTCTGCTCTTTCTCTGTAGTTTGTTCTTCTACTTCCCGAGTTACAGTTTTCGCTGAAACAACTATGAGTTCTGCCAATTTCATCTTCTATCTGTTCATTCAATTGATCATTCATCATCAATTTTATGCTATGAAGTATGAATCTGGATTGATCCTTTTCTTTAATCTGGATTTTCGGTTTTGTTTTCACAAAATAAATAAACTAGATAAAAACCTCGATCTTAGCATTGCAAGTTTGCAACTTAACACTAAAATCCATGGTTACTACGGAATTGTCACTTAGTCCTCCGAGATCTCGCTGCCTATATATTTAGCTTTTTCTCTTCCTAATTTTATTTTGAAGCTTATCTATCATTCTCCTTACACACCGGCCTCCAATGTTCGATTTATGAGTGTTGCGTGTCGAGTAAGGCTGATAAGAAGATATTTACCTACTTAATTTAATCTATGAATCTCGAGAGAATTAGCGTCGTGATTGTCGGCGCGCGGTAGAATAATTTAGGAATCCAAAAACTTTATTTTGAAATAGATAACGAAAACATGGTCACAGTAACAAAAACTAATCCTTAAATGTAGTCCCAAAGGAATTTCATAATATATGTGAATGAGAAAGAGTGAAAGACTTCAATACACTCTTTTAAAAACATACTACAATATGTTTATTTGATTGATTTATTTTGTAAAAATTCTAATACATTTTTTATAAAATTGTATTGAATTTTTTTAAAAATAAACCAATCGTTGCTACTGTCTGACTTTTTAAAAAATAAATCAAAAATCCATGGATTAATTTTTTTTTTGAAAAGGTGCTACATATTTGTATAGTTCAACCTGATTGAACATTTAGTCAGCTAACTTTGTAACTACTATATACAAGTGGAATTATGACTATTTTTTAAAATTTTATTTTGCTATGAAGATTTGTTTCTTTGTCCTGAAAAATGGATGTGGCATATGGAGTAAGAAGCCACGTGTACTAACTGAATTAACTATGAAATACTGACAAGAAAGAGGGGAAAGGAAGGATACAGTGTGTTTGAAAGAAATGGACAGGGTCGGTGGTATTTTAAATTTAAAAGAAAGGGCCTTTGCGTGTTCCTATTATATTGACATGGGTCCACCCAAGTCAGAATTATATTGTTAATGTTTTGGTCTAAGTCAAGTGGACCCAGGTTAGTGGATCATGTTAGTTAGCCCATTACAACTAGAATCCAGGACCCTAGGGTAGAGGGTACCACTGCCACACAGACCCACACATCACGGAACTATATATTTAATTCTTTGTCTTAAATTGTCCTTATTAGATAAAATGATATGTAAATATGGAAAATCTTCTCTGGGTGATGATGGTAAAGTGAATAAATAAAACTTGTATATATGTTTCTTTTTTGGTTCGAATGCTAACTCTTTTGAATGAAAAAAACTCTTTAGCCCCGGCCCTCTGCCACTTTAGTGCTCTGATCGTAAAAGTTGTCGTGTGAAGAATCAAGTCTAATTTGATGATACACTGTTGCATTATATCAAAACAGTTGTGGCTAAATAAAATGTTAGAGTTTATATTGAAAAATTAGAAGTTTTCAAGGTGGTGCTGTTACTTATTTCAACCCATTCCCAATACTTGTTAATGTAAGTGTTGGAAATTCACTTACATAATATTAAATTAATTAATTTCATTTCCAGGGCATTTTTCTTGCAAAGGTAACACGATCAAATATGATAATCAAAATTTTATGTGATATAATAGTATGCAAATTAAACATGAATCCCAGCCACAGGCTTAACAGGCAGTATAGCAGCAGCTAGAAAACTAAGCATTGAATTTGTGAACTTTGATGCAGCCTTCATCAGATGGGTTGAAAGCTAGTGATATAGATCCACGCCTTGTATTTCATCAAGGGGTACCATCGGATGGTGCCAAGTTCGCCTATGACACCACCCAGAAGATACTGGCTCTTTCTACAAGGTATGTTACCCTGTCCCATGTCTTGAGTCTCTTTTTAGTTACAGTGTTTAATGTTTCAATAAGTCGGATAAAATCTCATTATAGTGCATGTTTGGAAATTCTTGTACAATTGATTCTAACGCCATAGTCGATTCTGGGGAGAATATTTTGCAAGTAGCTAGAATTGATTATAAGAATATAGAAGTTTATCCAAACATGCTAGTATCACGAATGAATAATATATTACTCTCACTAGTTGATATTTCCTTATCAATTTTGTGTTAAAATCTACCTACCCTATGTGGCATCTAAGGGGTACAAAATTGCTAGTGTGTAAATCCTGGGAATGGGGCATACTATTGAAACTTGGTTAGATCATTGAATTGGATGAGTTTTCTTATGACTGAAACTGATTTAGTGAGCTTTTTACAAAGGGATGGCCGGATCAAACTGTATGGAAAAGATAATGCACAAGCCCTGCTTGAATCTAGTGAGCCCCTGCCTAGCAAGTTTTTACAGGTTACATGTTCCTTTCCTTTCATGGAAATTTGTGCCTTATCCATGCAAATGGACCAATCTCTCTATTGCTGTTGTAAAAAATATTGTCCCATTTTTTAGGAATATAAATTGTGCCTGTGAATTAATAAAACTGTGCCTTTTTTATGAATGCAGTTCATCCAGAACCAAGGCATCCTTTTAAATGTTACTTCCAATAACCAAATTGAGGCAAGTATACACCTGAACTTGCTCCCATGTTCCAATCTATTGTATTTTATTATTTTCTTGTTGCCTCTTCGATTCAATTTTATAATCTTCCACTACTAAGATTCACAATGTTATCATGTTTTTTTGTTATATTGTCCTAAAGAAATTTCACATTTAGGTTTGGGATATAAACAAGAAATTGTTGTGTGACATGTACATTCCTAAAGATGAAATCACTTGCATTGCAGTCATTCAACATAGCCTCTACCTGTAAGTTGTATGTCTGATTCGGAATAAGCTATCCAGAAATTATTATTTGAAAGAGCTCCAAAAGTTATGAGCATGTGTCTGCTCTGACAGGTATATTGGACATTCTAATGGTAGCATTTCAGTTTTGAAGCTCGACCAAGAACCATGGCGTATGGTTCAAATGAAATACACCATACCCCTTTCCGCTTCCTATGGTGAGATGCATATTTTAGTCTTCTTTTTTCCCTTTTCTTTTCACGGGTTACTTTTAAATCTTTGTAAATTATGCCATTTGGAGCTGGAAAAAAGAGAACTCAATGATATGATAATATTGTGATTTTAAGTTCCTTAATCATCTTTGCTTAGGAGATTCTGATGTGTCTGATGACACTATTGTGACACAAATACTACCTCAACCAGCAGCTGAAAGTAAGAGGTAAGAGCCATCCTTTTGGATGTTTCTAAATAAATAATTTGTTTTTTTTTTCCTTGAGCATTGATTTTTAAACTCAATCTTATGCAGGGTTCTCGTAATATTTAGAAATGGCCAAATAATACTATGGGATATTCAGGAAAGCAGAACTATTTTCAGAACTGGTGGAAATAAGTGGCAACCACAACACAATGAAATAAAGAAAGTGACTTCTGCATGTTGGGCATGTCCTTTTGGAAGTAAAGTAGTTGTTGGGTACAACAATGGAGAGATCTTCATTTGGAGCATTCCTTCTCTAAATACAGGAAATGGTTCTATTTCTGATAGTAATAGTCAAAACACTCCTTTGCTGAAACTCAACTTAGGATTTAAGGCAGACAAAATTTCCATAAGATCACTGAAATGGGTTTATGCCGGAGGAAAGGCTAGTAGACTATATGTCATGGGAGCTTCTGACTATGCAAGTTCAAAGTTGTTGCAGGTATTTGAATGTTTAGCTCAAAAAATTTAACAAAAGTTCATTTTAACATTCCTGTATCTATATCTTCCTGAATAATGATCTATTCCTGAATGGATTAGGATCCTCTCATGTCACTCTCACATGAGAGTGTCATGTGAAATTTCGTATCTATTTCTTTCTTCATATGTATTCAAAGGGTCCTTGAAGAGAGAGATAGACACAACATTTTAACATGACAATGTCATGTAAAGTTACCACGTGACAGAATCTTGATCCATTCCTGGACATTAATCTTTCTCATTTTGCAACAAAATCATGCTCACTTATTTTACTATGTGGCAGGTTGTGTTGCTGAATGAGCATACAGAATCTCGCACAATTAAGTTGGGACTTCATTTATCTGAATCTTGTATTGACATGGAGATCATATCACCTTCAGCTTCAGCAGACCAAAGCAAGCAAAAACAGGATCTTTTCCTTATTCTTGGGAAGTCAGGCCATTTACATCTATACGATGATAGCTTGATTGAAAGGTATCTGCTACAATGCCAATCTAAGTCTGCACCTTCATTTCCGAAAGAAGTGATTGTGAAGATACCACTGGCAGATTCGAGCATCACAACGTCAAAATTCATCACCAACAATCCCAATATGTTGCTGAACTCTGAAGATGAGGTAATAGGGTTATGAAACTATAGCTTCACTCTAGATTATTCATTCAGTTTGCGATCTTCTTCTATTTAAATGTATTGATTTGGATTTTTTTTTCTTTGGTCACTTAGTATTACATGCAGCTGGTTAAAAATCATCCACTTTTTGCTCCTGTTGAAACAAATCAAAAGGATGGGATGAGCAAATTTACTGGATTTTCAAAAGTTCAAAACTTGTACATAACTGGACACAACAATGGAGCCATAAACTTCTGGGATGCTTCATGCCCCTTTTTCACCCCAATTTTGCAACTAAAACAACAGGTAATATTTTTATCAGACACATCTTAGGCTCTCAAGTCTCAAGTTCTCTCTACATTGAGTGGCAAGAAACTATTATTTTATACCAAAATATTTGCTTTACTATCTTCCAGTTTATTGTACACAAACATCAGTTAACTTGTATTGTGTCAAGCAAGAAGTGGATTGTTAAAAAAATTTGTGTTTAGATTTTCCTTTAACAATATAGATTTCAGGTAGTCATGTTATATGTATCAAGTCATTGTTGACTTTAAACTAAAAGCAATCTGTAGTTGAATTAAAAGTAGTTATTTTCTTTCTGATGTATTAAAGATTTAAGTTAGCATTTACTTTCTCATCGTTATTTTTTTCATTTGATTTTCCCATCTTAATGCAGAGCGAAAATGACTTTTCATTAAGTGGCATACCCTTGACGGCATTATACTTTGATAGCAACTCTCCTCTTCTTGTTTCTGGCGATCAAAGTGGAACTGTGAGCTTCCTTCAATTTTGAATGCAGTAAAACGTGATAATTTCTTGCCTTTCACTTTAACTTATTTGTATCTATAATAAACATGATTTTCAGGTTCGCATCTTTAGATTCAAACCTGAACCATACGCCACAAACAGCTTCATGTCTCTTACAGGTATCTCAAAGCATGACTTAGGCATAGCTATCAAAAACTAGCATAATTCATATTTTAATTAGTACTGACTGTCATTTTCATTCCTCTTTTGCAGGAGGAACAAAGAAAGGGACGGATCATATAATTCAAAGTGTGAAGCTTGTAAAGGTTAACAGTGCCATACTTTCTATGAACATAGATCATAGCTCAATGCATCTTGCAGTTGGTTCAGATAAAGGATATGTGAGATAACTTTCATTCTTAATTTTTTTTTCCTAATTTGGAGATGTGTTTGAGCTCGCTGCCACAATATGTTACATTACGTTCCTTGTGCTTTTGAGGCCTAGATGATTCTTGTCTTAAATCTTTGCTAAATAATTTGTGCAGTAATGTTTGTTCATCCAATTTATTACAGGTTTCAGTTTTTAACCTGGATGGCCCAACTTTGTTATATTCAAAACATATTGCAAGTGAAATTTCGTCCGGCATCATCTCTCTGCAGTCCCTAACCTGCAGTTTGAATGGGTTTGACAAAAACATTTTAGCAGTTGTAACCAAAGATTCATCAGTTCTCGCACTTGATAATGAAACTGGTAACCCATTGAGCACAGGAACTGTTCATCCTAAGAAGCCCGCTAAAGCTCTATTTATGCAGGTGTTAGGTAAGGGGTCAATTGTCAAAAACTTGCTGATATAAGTGATCCACATGGTTATTCTGTTGAGGATCAATAGTGAGTTTTTTTTAGATGATAAAGGAAATGGTTGAAAATAGTAAAATTAATTCCATTTTTGTACACAGGTGGACAAGCTGAACCTATCGCGAAAAATGGAGTAGACTTGAGTGAAGGGAATCATATTGAGGATGCAACAACAAAGCAATTGTACATTCTGCTTTGTTCAGAGAAAGCTTTATATGTCTATTCATTAACACATGCTGTTCAGGTAATGCATGATTTACTTGTAGCCATAAGCAGGAATCATGAATGACAAAAACATTAGCTGATGCAGTGACACTTTTTCTCATGTTTCAGGGGGTGAAAAAGGTCCTTTACAAGAAGAAGTTTAATTCCTCTTCCTGTTGCTGGGCATCAACGTTTTACAGCCCCTCTGATATTGGCCTTTTACTCCTTTTCACTAGCGGAAAAATAGAATTAAGGTAATAGAAGGCTGATGTTTTTTTTTCTTATTATGAAAACATAATTTAGGTGTGTATACAATCTAGACATAGCAATGAGAATAATTTTTTTCCATTACTGGTCATGTAAAGTTCATCTCCCACTGTATGGATAAGGAAGGTAAAATCACCATCAAGAAGGATAGATCAAATGAAAGAGAATCTATTAATTATAAGTGAATATACCAAGGAAAACTATAAGTTAAATCATTAAGATGGATTCGGATTTAAATGATATGTCTTTAGACAAGATTAATGATAGGATATTATGGCAATTGGCATGGTTTGATCTATTCAGCCAACCTCACCTAGTGGAAAAGGAATTGATTTTTTACTGTTGTCATCATTACATGTCTTAGAAAATAACAGAAAATATTTGAATCAGCTTCTCTTTCCTCAGAATCAATTCTGACCCCCAAAAGCTATTCACAGAAACTTCTCCCCATAATTGGTTTTGGCTTTAAAATCAATTTGTAGAAGGATTTCCAATCATGGATTAGTTTTTTAGTGGTCTTACCAATATGATTTTTAACGTCGGCATTAGCTGTTGGTCAGCTATTTCAATTTTCATGGATTTTTCATTGTATCATTTGGAATTCTATCATTACCCAAGAAACAGGAAATGTGTTTTGCTGGGTAACTTAAAGCCAGTTCTTAAATTATTTCCAGTTTGCTAACTTCATGTCAAGCACTTCCATATGTGTGTGTCTCAATGATTTGATAAATAGACATCTGTCTCAAATGATAGGTCTTTGCCAGACTTATCCCTTGTTGTAGACACTTCAATTAGAGGTTTCACTTATTCACCTCCAAAATCGAAGTTGTCTTCTGACAGCCAAATATGTTGTTCATCCAGAGGAGATCTTGTTTTGGTATGAGCATATTTTTTACTAGCACAACAAATTCTATAAATGTTTGATTTTGAATTAGCCCAACTTCCATTTACAGGTGAATGGTGACCAAGAAATTTCCGTTGTCTCACTGCTGGTCCAAAGGAATATTTTCAGGTATATCACTAAATATAACATTTAGCTAGGAATTTTCCTCATGGGAAAGAGATCTAGATTCTTCTTTCTTAAACTTCATTAATTGCTGCTGAGGATGAAAAGTAGTAAAAATTCACATTTAGCATCACTTTTACATTTTTGTTGACATTGTTTCAGGATTTTGGATTCTGTTAGCTGCATCTATAGTAAAGAAATGATGCTGTCACAAGAAGAGCTTGTCCCTGGCCCAGTCATCCATAAGGAAAAGAAAAAGGTATGCGGTAGTTTTTAGTTTTAACAACAGCTTCTTAAACAAAATGTCAATATTCAGGGACAGAACCAAAAAAAAGGGTGAGCGGTTGAAAATTTATCACATTAAGAAAAATTAACAATGTTTAACAGAGAAAGTAGTATAAAAATAATTAAGTGGCAAATATAACATTAGTATACTATTTCTATCAAGGAAATTTTTCTTCGGGGGCGACTGCCCCAATTCTAATACATTTGGGTCTGTTCCAGTATCCATCATCTTTGTGACAAGAGGTGTTTAATATTTCTTTGTGGCTTCTCAGGGTATATTCAGCTCTGTTATCAAAGATTTTACTGGCAGTAAAGAAAAGCAGGTGCCCCTCATAGAAACAGAAGACTCTAAAGAAAGTATCCAAGAACTCGGTGTGATCTTTTCAAATGAAAATTTTCCTAGTGATGCTGATAATAATGATAACCAGACTGTTGATAAAGATGAGCTTGAACTGAACATAGGTAAGAAAGTTCCTAAATATGCGTTGCTGAATATTACATAGCCTTCAAGGAAGACAACAAAAATTGTCATTTGTCCTAATGAATTTATGGTCTGTTTCACTAATGTTATAAATCATTACTGCTTCCTAAGGCAGTTCTTCTGGTTTTAACATTAAGTGAATCTATCTTTGTGTGTGTGTGTGTGTATATCTTGTATTTTCTATCAAATGGATAATGAAGTTTGAGATAATCACTTTGAGGTGTTCTCCTTTCTTACTTTACAGATGACATTGACATCGCCGATTATGAGGAAAAACCTAAAGAACAAAGGATATTGGGTGGTCTCAACAAGAAGAAACTGGCTGGAAAATTTCAGGCTCTAAAAGGTTGGTGACAGTGAGTTTACTTTTATCAGTTTATCTAAGTAAGAACCGTGTGTTTAAAGATAAAATGGGATTTACATTTTCGGGAAAAAAATGAATTTTTTTTTTTATAAATTACTTTGAAAATTTGTTTAAATTGTAAGATAAGTTTTTGAAAAAATCATGCTCCTATGACTGCATGCAGGACATTAAGGATGCCTTTAAATCATGATAATATTTTTTTCATTTAGGGTGTGCTTGCGAGTTTTTAGGGGAGGGAAGGGGCAAGGCTTTGAGGGGAAGGGGAGGGGAGGGAAAGTGAGAGTCAAGGAGGGTAAGCTCTTCTCTTTGTTTGCAAATTCCAGTTTCCTTTAAAACCCCTCAATCTGGGGGAATTCCACAAAACAATTAACGGAAGGTCTTGGGAGGGTTTTCAAAATTCTCCAAACCCTTCCCACCCCTTTTTCTATACTCATAAACAAGGTGAGGTCTTCTTGGAAGTCTTTCCCTCCCCTTCCCTCCCCTCCAAAACTCAAAACTCAGCTCAGAACCACATCTTTAACATCTTTATGCTGCTTCTTTTCTAGATTCTCTATTTTCTTAGGGTGTGTTTCTGAGTTTTTAGAGGAGGGGAGGGGAGGGTAAGGGAGCATAAGCTCTTCCCTTGTTTGGAGTCCAAAACCCCCCAATTTGGGGGAACTAGTAAATATAACTAAGTGAGGGCTCTTGGAGGGTATTCAAAAAATTTCCAAACTCTTCCCCTCCTTCTTAAAAACTCAAACAAAGGGAGAGATTTTAAAAGCCTCTCCCTTCCCTTCCCTTCCCTTCCCTCCCCTCCAAAACTCAACTCGTAAACACACCCTTATATTAATATTATCTGTGTACAACCACAAAACTCTGGCAAACAAACCTTCATTCTTAAAGTTCATTGAAGTACAACTTATGAGAACAAGTAACATGAAATTCTGCATTTTAAATTTTTAATAACCATTGTATTTCCATCTGAATAGAGATGATGGTAACAGTGTTTTCCCTCAATGCTAGTTAAATTAGTTGAGCATCCAATATGCAGGAAAATTTAAAGAGATGAAGGGAAACATCCAGAAAACAGCAGGTAAGGAGGAGCCGCAAGATGAACAAGCAGGTTCAGTCGATGAAATTAAGAAGAAATATGGTTTTTCGTCTTCCTCCAATGTAAGTTTATACCTAGAGAGTGCATCATCTATCATGCATGACTTGCATTCTACTATATAACATTTCACAACTAAAGAACGATCAAGTGAAAGATGTTACGCAGGACAGAAATTGTTTTCTGGGGCATTTGTTATGTCAATGAGTCAATGTGGTTTCAGTGTTAAAGACTGATCATTATCAAGAAGCTTAAATTTACTATTCTATTATCTGCTGATTTGAGCTTTTCAATCATCGTGAATGTTAAGTCATTGAACTTTTTAGTGTCTGTTTGGATATTATTTGTGTAATGTGAACGGCTGAACGCACATTCATTTCAACTCATAAGAAGAGCTCTGTTCACTTGTTGTGTCGAAGTGAGTGCTAATGTCCACAAAGTATGCAAACATATTGGTGGATCCAATAACTTTGTAGATTTCAAGAAACTGATTGATACTATATAATGAATGATAGACTAAATAAGCATGCCATTTCCATCTACTTGAATGCATAGAACTGGTAAAGCAGTTGCAATGTGCAATGAACTTATGATACTTAGAGTTGATGATAATCTAAAATTCATAATTCACAAAGGACTTCATCTAGTCAAATATCAGATTTTTAATTTGCAAAAAAACAAAAAAATGCCACTTAAAAAAGTAAAACTAAGATAATTTCACATTTATTTCAAATTGTAATATTTTGTTATCTGTTCTATTGTTGTGGAACCATGCTTCAATAATGAATCCGGCGATGTAGGAAACAAGTGCTGCTAAATTGGCAGAAAGCAAGCTGCAGGAGAACTTGCAAAAATTACAGGTATCACTTTTGTTGATAATTTTAACTGCCTATACAATACAATTGTGTTACATGAATCTCGAAGTCGATTAATATTTACATATCATCTGGCAGGGTATCAACCTTCGAACAACAGAAATGCAAGATAAAGCAAAATCATTTTCATCATTGGCAAACCAAGTGCTCCGAACAGCTGAACATCAACAAGATAGACGAAGTTCATAACATAGATAGGTTGTAAAGTGTTTTTCATTTTTTTGTAAGAAGTGCAATTTTTTTAATATTTTGTATTTAAGGTTATTCTGTATTTTACATTTTATTATACACAGATGTTACCCATTGTTTTAGTTTGGGATTGATATTGAGAGCTCTTATCTTATGTTGGATCAAGTATTACAGGATATTTCCAATCTTACTATTGTTTCTCCTCGTCACAGAAAAATCTACCTTGCACTAATAGGAGCTAAAATCACTTATCTTTCCTAAAGTATACATGAAAACGAAGCTAAAATGGCTAATCTTAATCCAATGGCTACCAAATTAAAATTGGAGTGGATTTTGAACATTTAACTGACAAAAATTCAAATCCTTCGGAATTTTGATTAGCTGCTATTAGCACATTTTAGCATTGTTAATTGCACAATGCTGACAAATCCAATGAACAATGGACATTTAACTTGAACAGTGGAAGAAAACAACTGAATGCATATATATAGTTTAAACCAATTCAATTAACGTTTAACAAATGCAAAGATATTCACGTGGTTTAGTTAAGATTTAGTGATTTGATGATCCAATGTGAAGAGCTTAAACTTGAATCCACTCCATTTAACTTTAACTTTAGGAACAACTGAAAAGGTTTCGTTATCCAGCAATTTACAAAGCTTAAGAATTGAAGAAGTTGTGGCAATTCAAGCATAATACAACTGAAAAGTATCATTGCATATTTGCATTGACTATATTTACAGGATGTGAACCGCAGTTAGGTTCATGCACTAATCTAAAGAGGGTTAAAATGAAAACCCAGAAACTAATTATCAACAAAAGAAGTGGGTTGTGAAATATCCTTTCAAAAAATTGTTATGCATGTGGATCCATACGGGAACAACTCATCCCGTCACCTCAGAAGACCGTAGGGAATAGAGCTTGGAACCCTTATCGAACTCCTCTTGACCATATAACAATAATGATGATGATAATATTAAGTCTAGAATTTTGGTAGGAGAAAAATGAAATATTTTTTAAAAAAAAAAGGATATGTTATCGTATACACGTATGGTGTTACAAACATGGTGGGAATAATGTGCATATATGATAGAGATAAGTTAAGATAGAACAAATACTATCGGGTAATATTAGATATTATCTCAATTAGAAACCTTATTCTCATATACGTGTGACATTATCAATATTAGGTCAAAGTACTCGAGCATGTCATTTTATTCCGTGACAGTCCCCTTCCAACTTTCTCTATAAATATGTATCCTGAGTTACATGACAAATGATGATATATGCTATTAACTTAAATCCCATCAAAGTTGAAAAATAAGGAGAAGAAGATCTTATCCTACAAACTAAGATGTCCAAACGTAACAAAGGCCTAACACATCAAATCAAGTTAGAGTGGACTCTCTTATGGAGTTATGATACATATACACATCCACTTCATTTTCACCTTCATTTTCTATATATATCTCTCATCTCTATTAATTAAATCATCTATCACATCTTTACTTTCTCTCATTTCCTTCTATCTCTCTTCCTCCACCTCTTCACACATAAAAAGGAGGTGCCAAGAAATGATTATTCACAATATAAAGAGACATTGATGTTGTGTTTAAATTAAACTCCTTATTTCTTTCAAAAAAATAAATTAATTAAACTCCTTATAAATAAAAATAAAATTTGTTCTCATAAAGTATAGCCCTATTCAATATGTGAATTTTGTTTTCCTAACTTAAGTTGGTCCATTTTCCCCAAAAAAAAGTACCAGGTCCTTCAATTGCTGTATTCCCTTCGTTCTTTGGTTCGGTACCACTGTTCCCAATCCCAGGTAAGATTTGTCGTTAGCTTTCTTCTTCAAGTGTTGATTCCAGTTTTAGATTCGTAAACTGTTGTTATTATTCGAGTTTTGATTTTAATTTTTAGGAACCTACTACTGTTCTATTTGTGACTCTGCTTGCTTTCTGGTTATATTTTGATTGCTTCATGCTTTTTAGTTCTTCTAGTATGTCAATTAAATTTGTTCATGTCTTCTTGTGTGCATTTTTAATAGGAAAAATTTGTGTTTCATAGGTACTTTAATTTAATTTTATTATATATCCAGGGTTTTATGTGTGTATATATATTCAGTACATTATCTGATTTGACCGTCCGGACTCACTGGTTGAGCCTGAATGAGAAACTTTACCAATCCGCTGTTCGGTTGGCTTTGATAACATTGAAAGAAAACAAGAAAAACAAAGCCATATCATAGAGCTCTTTTAAGACTTTAAAATTGAATTTAGGATGGGAGATGGAGCAAGCGAAGGGCATCAAAGGTCGTTAGCAGCTCCTCTGATATTTTTCGTTGTTATCGCTTTTCAATTTGCTTCCCATTGGATTGATCAATTCAAGAAGGTCATCTTCCTCTCTCTCTCTCTCTCTCTCTCTCTCTCTCTCTCTCTCTCTCTCTCTCTCTTCCCTCTTTTCTTTTTTAGCCATTCTAACAATTTATAAGTTATTCTGAAAATGTTTGTAATACAGTTTGAATGAACTCAATTGAACCATGTGCGTACTGCATAGTCTATTTCTCTAATCTATAATAGGATACAAAAATTATCTTTATATACTCCTGATTCTAAATTTAACATCTAAGGGCAATAGTTTTCTCATCTCAAAGCTTGTTTAGTTCTGCGCTTTTAATTTCCATGCTTGAATTTTTCCCTATTTGTGATGATGGAGCAGGATGACTTCGCCTTAAACCAAGCTTTGTTTTCACTGTGGTGTAGTTTTTAACTTTTGTGATCAATACTTAAACCCATGTTCAAGAATGAAGAAAAACTGTCATGGTTGTGAATCCTTCAATAGGATAGTTTTGAAACTGTTGTAGAGGTTATTGTCACTAATTGTTGAATGCAATATAGAAATAGCTAGGGAGATGAGTTCTTGCGCATATAAACAACTAAGGGCATTCATGGTAAATTTCTTGAGGCTCCAATTTTAATTCACTACTATTACACCACAACCACATATATTATTTTATGATTTTGCTTTGGTACCTTATCTTATGCCAATGACAAGAACGCTTAGGCAAAGTGACATTCAATGCCTATCCATAACAAAAATGTGGAGTGTTCATGAGATAAAATTGAACCTTTGCATGAAGCCCCAGTAATTGTATACTCTGTTTCTACCATAATAATCCAAGTGCTTATTGCCTTTTCCTGTGCTTGAAAAGATATATCCTCACATTGACTGGTGGTTATGATTTTAATGTCTTTGAGCAATATGCTATTGCTTCAGAGTGGAGATAATGGAAAAGAAATTCAGTTGCGTGGAGAAATAAAACAACTTTTGAAGGAGGCAAACTCACTGTCACAGTAAGTAACTATGCTTTAGCCACTTTCTCTTTCCTGGTAAAGAAATGGGTTTTTTCCTTTAGATTCTAAATTCAATTGCTTGTGGTATTTTCATATTTATTGTTGTTTTTAATGATTTATCAAACGCTTTTTCTTCAAAAGTTGAAACTGCCGGCTTTCTTCTATGTTATCACATTCAGCACTAGAGTTTTAATTGCTCAAGCATTTAAGCTATGTTTGGATTAATGGAAAGGGATAAAATGGAATGACATTAGTTGCCATTGTATAAAGCAATGTGGAATGGAGGGTAGCTTGATGGAATCTATTCCATTCCATCATACCTTTACTTTTCCTTCCACTAATTTGGGGTTGACCGGTTGAGCCAACTTATTATTTAATAATCTCTTTATCATTCGGTTTAATTACGAAACAATGAATTAAAACATTCCTAATATCTATCACAAAATATCCAAACCATGGTATATGGTTATTTATTCCATCCCTTATTTCATTTGTTAGTAGGTATCCAAACAAATCCTTAGTATGTTATTCTATCAAATGATGGAACCCCCACTCCCGTGTAAAAGTACCCAAAAGCAAGTATGTAGCAATCGTCGATTCAGATTTGGTTAAGCCTTTTCACGTGTGACTAACTTTATACATGGAACATTTTACAAGTTGTAGGGTTTAAGCATAATTTAGCTTAGAGAAGTTGATATGCCTAGAGAAATCTATGGGATATAGAACTTTAGCTTAGTGGTGAAGGAAAGAATAAAGGCATTACAATTGAAGCTAGAGTAGGAGAGGGAATAAGAGTTTGATTAAAAGTTGTATAGGAAGCGTTAGCTAACTAAAACGGTTAGCCATCATTTTGGTCTTGGGTATTAATATTTTAAAACAACAACAATCATAGATTTCTACCACCAGATGGGTTTGACTATATGGACCGAAAGATGCTATTATGTTTTATCATAATCAATTCTTCAGAGAGGCCATTTAAACCTAAATCTTTTAAATGTCTTCTTTTAGAGTTCTTTCTTTTTAAATGTTTTCTTATGGAGTTCTTTTCGGTCTTCCTTTACGGAAAGTTATTTGGCTATCCCCCAATTGATCAACTCATCAAACTACAACTCGTCAAACTACGGCTACTATTGGTCTTCTTCCAAAATGTTCAAACCCATACGCTTGATTCTACCATCTTTTCCTTGATAGCTCTGGCTCCAACTTTATTTCTAATACATTCATTCCTGATCTTATATTTTTTATATCATTACTCATCCAGCGAAACATTCTCTTCTTCACAAAACTTTACCTTCTCGTTTGTTGACCCTTTCTTGTCTAATATTCAATACCACAAAGCATATTGGTCAGCCGTATTGTATATTTTTCCTTTTAGCTTGAGAGTCATTATTCTATCATAAATAGCACCTGAAACATTCTTCCATATAATCCACTCAGCTTGAGTCCAGTGTTAACAATAACAAAAGTCTTTTTCCGCTTGATCCATTTTGTAAAGCTCTGACCAAGTGATCTGGTGACACTTGAATCACCATTTATGTTCATTACTTGAATTTTGGAAATTTCTTTATGGAAATATTTAAATAGCTATAGAAATTTCATAAGCTTATGTCTAATATGAACTTTGAATTTCATGTGTGTATATTTGTGAGAGATAAGAGTGCATAAGTCATTTCTTTGTCCTCTCAGGCCATCAACCTACGCACAAGCAGCAAAACTTAAAAGACAAGCAGCTGCGAAGGAGAGGGAACTTGCAAAATGTGAGTTACTTCTCTTGTAACTCATTTTACATATTGCATTCTGTATAAATGTAGATTGACAGATAACATATGTACAATTTTTTGTTTGCTATGAAGATAAATTTGTCCAATGCTTAAATTGTAAAAGTTTTAGCTCCAAATGTGTTTGATTTTGGAAGCAACTACTAGGACCCAAAGATAAGGCACAAATTATTTATGTCTTTTTAAAGAGATAATAATATTAAAGAAAAGCTTTGTGAATATAAGCCTTTTAAACTGATCCTCTCTGTGTTTTTCTAAGGAATGTTTCTTTTTCACCCATGGAATGGTAGGAGAAGTGGAGAACCATCACTAGCTTAGGCTATTAATTTGTTGTTTCTTACCCTTAAACTGGCTTTTCTTTGTTTTGGTAGGATTTATCTTTTAACTTGAGGGAGAGATAAAGGTAGTCTAAAGTCTAAACTAAAGATAATTAACAGAACTCAAGCAATCTCTACATGAAGTTCTAAACTACAAACCAAAATACACATCAGTCCTTGAATAAATCAACCTAACTTGATAATCAAGAAATTAAAAAATAGTAGAAGTTCCCAAACAGCCCAAAATTTTAAAATATCTAATCAATTTCAAGAAGAAAAAACACTTAGAAAATCCAGTTTTTTTGGTCCACAATTCTACATCACAGAAAGGTATCTTTCATGGGAGGCAATCTCGCTTGATCCGGGTAGGACCACTATGGGCTATAAAGCTTCCCTCTGAGTATTTAATGCAACTGCATACCCAGCGCTCGAACTCAAGTCATCTGGTTGAGCTACCCCCACTATGCAACTTGTGTGCTTTGATTTTCTTTGTTTCATTAGTCTTGTTCATCTGTTCTTGCTTTGTTCTTTGCTCAAGATTTGCTCCTCATCCCTTTTTCAACACATTTGTTCGTAACACAAGATACTGCTGCATTTGTGTGTGTGTGTTGGGTACCCACACTTATCTCAAGACAATATATATCTCATTTATATCGTGCAACATAAGAGTGCGATTGTTTCACAAGATGCTAAGAATTTAATCTGTTCAACTTTTATATCAAATTCCTCATAGTTTCTGAAGTAGGTGCATCTGAGTTAATATTTTGATACTTGGATCCTTAGGTAAGTTGAATTACATGCAGCAACAGCAGTTATGCACTATTTGTGCTTGGCATTTATAAAAAAAAGTTTAATATGAAATCCAGGTCACAATTTACATGATAAGGATACAGCTTTGTATTCAAACGTTCTGCTCGTCTCAAAGGTATGTCATGATATAACATTGGTTTCTAAGTTTTACATATTTTCTGTGTGGAGGCTAACAAGATATGTGTGGTTGTGCCGTGTAGGTTTTAACATATTTAATTCTGCTCATCTGGTTTTGGAGTGCTCCTGTGGCTAGCATATCTCAACAACTTGTGCAACCATTCGGTAATGCAATTATGATTGATTCTTCAATTTATATTTACTTGGTTGCAGTTTGCACAATAAACTCCATCAACCATTTGGATAAGACTTGCCTGATTTATTGGACTGCTATACAAATACAAAAAATCTGCCTTTCTTATTTTTTTGGACTCTGATATTTTCTTCAATGAAGACCTAGAAGAGGAATGACGCTTATGACCCCTTATGCTTTTGGTTGAAAGAAGAAACCACTGAGATTTTGGTTAGTATTCTGAACTTATTTTACGCTCTTTTGCAGGGAGATTATTATCTTGGAGGACTGGAGGGGTTCAAAATAACAATATTATGGTAAGTAATTGCTAGTTTCTTTCCTTATTACATATTAATTTTTTGTTTAAGAGAACTAATATTCAAAGCCAATGCTGCCTATTTTGGTCCCAATCATTGATTGTGCCGATCTCAGCTATTTCTTTTGCATATGGATGAATGAAAATTGGGTCTTAGGGTTAAACCTGAAAACCTTGCCGCCGGTTTAGCTCCGACCGTCGTGGCCAGGTGTCTGTTTGGAGCTGATGTGGAATTTTTTAAAATAAATAAATAACATAATTAATTTATAATAAACCCCCAAATCTTTCCTAATTTAATTTCTAAACCCTAAACTAAAACTAACACTAACCTAACTTCTACTCCTAATTAAATCAGATCAAAACCCTAATTTTCTATTGATATTGAGAAGTCTGAGAGAGAAAGAAAGTCTCTAATCTCTATTCTCCAACTCTAATTTTTTTAACCATCTTCCAATTTCTTCATCTTCTATCATTTTCTTCTTTTGTCCAACCCCCACCATCCCTCACTCCCATCCCTTACTCCTAACAGCACAACAGCACCCAAGATGGTACACCCACCACGCTTGCATCCTCCCCACCGCCTGCATCCTCCTACACCCACCACGCTTATTCTAAATCAATCATCGCCAAATAACTGGTGATTTTTATCCTGTTGTGAAATGCTTTGATGGCTGTCTATGACATCAGTGGTGTTTGGCACATTGGGTGAGGATTTCCGAGGTAATTCTAACTCTACCCTCGAAAGCTAGCTCATGAGGATTTCCATAGCTTTATATGGTCTATTTTGGCCTTAGTCGATTTGGCATATCAACAATGGGAATAAAGAGATGATAATGATACAGTTAGTATTAGATAGTAAATAATAGGCAATTAAATAGAGCCAAAATTTCTTTTAAATAGGACTAGTGATGCACTCTCCCGGGCTTGGTTGGGCATGATTCTTTGAGCCTAGTTATGAAGAAATAATTGCTTTCAACTCGTTGGGAGCTACAAAAATAAGGGCTTAAAAGGAGTAACTATTATCATCATATCATGTAATATCATGGTAGTCTTTGTTGATGACATATTACTGATGGGGATTGAACATTGGGCATTACAAACCTCAGGAGCTTCCTTCGGACCAAATTCCAACAAATGACATAGACCCTCTGAATTATTTTAGCAATTGAATCTACCTATTGGAAATCCAAATTCAAACAAATGTAAGCAAAAGTTAAGTGGAAGAAATATTTGGATCTACTTATATTTGCTCAGAATCAATTCTGAATTCTGACTCTCAGAATTTTCTCCCATAGTTGATTATGACTGTAAGAAGTACTTCCAAACATGATGCAATTCTAACCTGCAATTAGGCTACACTAGTTTTTGGTCATTTTGCCTCTCAGTTTTATTTCAGGAATAAATTGTTAAATTTTCATATTCTCCGCAGTATATAAGAACTTTACTACCCCCGCTCATAAATAATTTAGCATTAATACAAGAGAATATATGTATAAGTAAGCATCCTATATTTTTTTTAATGTTGTTCAAACTGTTATACATTATTGCAGGTTGGAATAATACCTTGGCTAGTAGTTTGTTCCAGGGTTAGCAGATTTATTTGTAGACTCACCTATGGCAAATAGATTGTCAAGATGATCTTCTAGAATGACAAACTTGCAAGCTGCTTCGACTGGATTCCTGGATTTACAATTGAAAGAACAAGATGTTACTAGGTTTGTACACATTGGAATTTGTTCTCCCCCCCTCTACAGTTGATCAGTTTTAGGTGTTGTATTTTTTTTTTCTGCCATTTGTTGTCGAGGCGACATGTAAAATTCATTCTGCATAGGCAAGCAAATTTTTCATATGCTTCTAATATGATATGCATTTCCTCAGCATTTTTTAATTCGATTCTTATATATATATATGAGAGCATATCAGGTGAGATGAGTGGTTTATGGGGAGAGATGAGAGGAATAATTAATAGCCATTAGATTAAAGTTTACGGTTCAGATTAAGTTCCACTCTAAGAGTGCACGTGACCCCTAAACCACTTTATTTTTTTCTCTCTCTCCCCGTCAAAACTCTCTTCTCTCTCTCTCCTCAATAAAATCTTCTACTCTCACCACCGTCATTAGAGCATCTCCAATGGAGTCCTTATTTTGGGACCTTAAAATAAGATATGGATCTTATTAGATCTCACCATTGGAGCTATCCTACATGGCATGAGATCTTAGCAAAAGCTAAGATCCGTGCCTTAGCTCAAGTACTCTCAAATGTGGGATCTTAAATAAAATAATATTTTTTTTTCTCTCTCCTTCAATACCATAACCAAAGTGAAAATTAGGGAGGGAAATAAATAATATAAATATATTGGGTACTGTGGGTCCAGTCAAAAGTAAAATAAGATCCCAACCACTAGAGTGAAATATGCATGAAGACCTTATGGGTGTCTTAAATCCTATGTGGCAATTTGGGCCCACAAAAATTGAGTTAAGTCCCAAAATAAGTTCCTACCATTGAAGATGCTCTTAATCATCTTCTCCGTCACTTTCAATTGATGGCCATTTATTTGGTATGGAGAATCTCGTTAAACACAGCATATCACTTCCCTTCAGCTCACAACCTTGTTCCCTCTCTCATCCCCAATTGAATTTGATACAGAACCCAATTGAATTGAATTCAGAATCACTCGGTGGTGGTTTTGCATATGAGATTACTCAATCGATGTCGCACAAGCCACTCGATTCTTCTTCACGCCACCACTCCATTGACTCCTGTATGTTGCACCTCTGCACTTGGAGACCCTTCCACCTCCAACCACCCACTCCCCTTCCACAACCACCACCGATCACACCCAAAACCCAACATACAGCAAACGCCCTTGCCTCTCCGACCGCGCCACCACCTCCTTCTCCCTCGACCTCTCCAAACTCACCCTCGCCGACGACACCACCACCACCACCAACATCAGGAACTACAAGACTCCCGCCAAACACCGCTCATCGTGCGAAAGAGCCGCCGACGCGGTTCCAGATCTGTCTCCGGCCACAGCAGCGATCGCAGCGACACGCGCCGGTGCTGCTCACGGCGCCGACGCGACTTCAGATCATTAGAAGAAGATGAATTGTGAAAAGAATTTTGACAGAGAAAATAGAAAAGTGGGATTGCGTGAAATAGGCACACGCGCACTTTTAAAGTGAGACTTAAATCTCAACCGTAAATTTGAATCCAATGGTTAATATTTAATGCTCTCATTTCTCACCATAGACCACTCCTCTCACCTGATATGCTCCATATATATATATATATATATATATATATATATATATATCACATGAGAAAACCTTTTTTATATGAGAAAATGAGAATGATTTTATAACCATTAGATTGAAATAAATGGCTGAGATTAGAACACCTGATTAATGAAGTCACGTGCTTCCTCCCCTCCCACTCTTCCTCCTCACGAAGCTTGTTCTCCACCGTAGCCAATTACTTACGAGACTTTATATTTATTTTCAATCTAATGATTTTATAACCATTAGACTGAAAATTACTTATATATATATATTTAAGTATGATGTATCAAGTGAGAGGGTGGTTTCTTATGTGAGAGTGAGATGATCGATTTTCAACTCTTGGATCAAAACATATGGTTCAGATTAAAACTCACGTGCCTCCAATATTTCACAAACCCTATTTTCTTATGTTCTATCTTATCCCGCGCATTGTATCTCGTTCGATATGTAGATGTGTTCTTTTCGACATCAGCATCGCCTCGAACTCAGACACACTCACGGTGTTCCTAAAAAATCCTTAGCATCGCTTGGATCACTTATCCAAAATTGAAACTAAACTAAAATTAAAGGGTGCACGAAAAAGAAACATAACAGGCTTGATTGATATGCTATGACAAGCAGATTTATAGCTTATAGGTACTGCTATCAAATATTTCAAAAAAAAAAGGTATTGCTATCAAATGAAATCATTTCTTTGAATTTAACTTTTAAACATATGTTCCACGACGTGAGAAGACTTGAAGTGTTGGATTGCTTTACGTTAAAAACAAGGGAAGGGGTTCTAAATTTCTTATCTAAAACTGTGACTAACAGCGGAGAGAACGAAGACACGTGAGTTTTTTTTTTTTTTTTTAAGTTGTAACCTGAACCATTGGTTTTAATCCAAGGGTTGAAAATTGATTCTCTTACTCACATAAGAAACCCCCTGTACTCTTTGAAGACTACTCCTGTTCTTAGCCAACTCTCCACTCGCCCTCTCCTTACACTACAACGGAAAAAGCACTCGAAATGTCAATTTCACGGTGGCAATAAATCTATTGTGAGCACTTTATTAGAAAATGGGTTAATGGATATGCACTTTCGATGTAAAATAGTTTTACATGACATTTAATCAACGTGTCACACGTAAAATAATTGGTTGTATGTGTAAATAAAATTTACCCAATTAGTGCATACACCATTAGTCCTTTCAAAAGAGAATACTAGTTACAGGTTGGGTGTATTAATTTATATGTAGCGCCAATTAAGGATAATCGTCACTAAAAAACGCGCTACAACCTCTTCCTTCTCTCTCTTTTCCTCCCTCCTTTTCCTGTTTATTTTTCCTTTCCACTAAATCTTTTACTCCCATTTTGTTTCTTCAATAACTCGTCAATGTTGTCTTGAGAACATTTGAGATGCATGAAATTGTATGCGAGTGATGATGAATGAATCATACTTCGGTGGTGGAGGGATCTAGAATGGAGGGTTCTTCCCATATAATGGAGGGTGTTGGAAAAATTATATTTATTTAACTTAAAATTCATGTGATATTTTTTTAATAATTACTTAATTCTGATATGTTTTTATTTTAAAAATATCCACCCTACTTTTTATAAGTATCAAATTGTAGGTTGCAATGGTATGTTGAGAGAGAGGTTGAATTTTGTTGAGGGTGTGTAGTGGTTGTTGAGGTTTTGTTGAAGATGAGGTGGAGGAGAGAAGTGTTGAGAGTGTTCAACAAAGTTGAGAGAGCTGCCCCGAAGCCACGTGGCGCGCTGCGTGTGGTCACGCCAGGCGCGTGCACCACACGCGCCGACAGGGCGCGTCAGCGCTAGTGGGGGGGTGAGAGAAACGACTGAATGGATAGATAAGGGACGCGTGGCAAAGTCTGATTCGTTGGCCGGATTTTTTTTTAAATCTTTTAAACTCAATTATTTCGTTGAAAAAAAAAATTTTGGAAATTTTTTTTAACCAAAATTCATAACTTTTTTTCCTCTATAAATAGAGACTTGGTTCGTTTGATTTGGACACAGAAAAAAAAACCAAGTTTTTTACCATCTTATTATCTTTCTCACCATCTTATTACTCCCTCCGTTCCAGAAAGTTTGTAGTTTAAGGTTGTAGCACAAAAAGTAAGAAAACAATTATTGATAGTATAATTTGACTAGATTGCCCTAATTTAATTTTACTAGTATGATGTGCAACTATTAAAGTATACTTAGATAAAGAAGAATGTAATTAATAGAGAAGAGATTTGGTTGGTTAATATGAAAGGTGATAAGTGAGAGAAAATGTATTAAATGAGGGTATAGATGGAAAAAATTAGCAAAAAATGCAATGGTTTTCTAAAACAACAAACAATTTGGGATATTGAAAAATGGTGCAAAACAACAAACTTTCTGGAACGGAGGGAGTATCTTTCTATTAGCCTTTGTTTTGAAATTATTATGTGATTAGTTTGTTGTCTTTCATTTTAAGTTAAGGAAATAAAATAAATTATTGTCTATATTTTTTAAAAAAATTTAAATTGTTAAGTGTTTATTGTTTTAATTTAATTTAAATCGATAATTGTAATTTTATGTAAATAATAAAAACAAAAATATAAAATTAAATAAAAATATGAAATAAAAAAGTGGTGGGGTAGGGTGTTGAATGAAAAACCATTGGAGTGAGTAAAAGTTGAATGAGTGTTGAATTGAAGAGAAAAGATGATGTGAAGTGTTGGGAAGAGAAAAAGTGGTGTTGAAAGTAAGTAAATTAAACAAACCATTGTACATGGTCTTAAAGGAAACTTGTTGAATATGTGCATCAGGCAATGTGGTAAATTGGTTTGTTGTAGAATAGCTAATACGCTTCTCTTCTTCACTTTTCCTGCTTTGCTTTTCTTCAGTTTTCATGACACATATTGTTAAGTATGGGGTCTTTCACTGCACACGACTAATCCGACAAGTTTACGTATCTTGGGAGAAGAGCACATCAAAGTTCTTATTCTAGCTAGTGCAGTTAGGGCGTTTTCTCTCTAAGGCCGGACAGCGTCTAGCGCACTTCAACCCAGACTTTTCCAAACCCTTTCTCTTATATTTTTGTTCATCGATCTTGTTCATGTTGAGTGTAATTTAAAGTGTTTGATAAACATAATGTTGCAACTCTCTTTGAATATTAATTTGTATGGCTGTATATATTAATTTGTATAAAAACTTAGATGCGCTCCTATCCCAAGAGACTTCAACCTGTCGGATTAGTTGTGTGCAGCGAAAGACCCCAAACTTTATGAATAATATGTGCTATTTAATGAAAACTAAAGAAAAGCAAGAAAGTTGAAGAAGAGAAGCGTATTGAAGTTTTAGAGCATCAAAGAGGTTTGCTGCAGCCTCTATTAGGCAACGTGTTTACCAAAGTGTGGAAAATGTGCATCAGGTAGTGTGATACATTGGTTTGTTGTAACGACTAAAAGAATAGGAAGCAAAACAACCCACTATCTGATGCTTCTAAAACGTAGGGTGGATATTCTTAAATAAAAACATATCATAATTAAGTAATTATTAAAAGAAAATATCACAAACAGATATGAATTTTAAATTAAATAATGTTCTGTACTAGGGAGATCTGACGTAGAAGACTGACAGAAAGTGAACCCTAGCAGAGTACTAAAAATATCATAAAAGGAATATTCTCATTAAATGTTCAAAAGGTACTTTTTACAAGGTGTTGACCTCTCCTTTTATAGAGGGAATGGTCATGATGTGGACTTTTGTTGTACTTGGGCCTGACAACCGGGGCCCAAGCCTTTATACATATAAGACAAATCTAAAGGAATCTTCCAGCTGGCGTGTGGGCCTATCTAAAGGGCGGGCGGGATTCAGTGTTATTCTGTGAATCCCGCCAAGACTGACTTTCGTTCCTGGTTGCTCATTTTGGGCGGGCATAAGCATCCCTTATGTCCCGCCCAGTCCACATGCCCTCAAGACATGAGGCTCAAGTTCCTTGAGTTGAAATGTCTTTAATGTGCCTGCTTTATAGCCCTTTGATATGCATACCGTCATTCCTTGTGATCGTAGGCGTGTTGCCGTATTCATGCTTATGCCTTCATCGCCATTTTGTTGTTTCGTCAATATGGCGCCATTCTCATGTTCCGTGCCATGTCGCCATTTTATTTTTGTTTATACATCGCCTTCATCATAACCGTAATGTTCACGTCTTTTCAACTGACGCACGTATCCTTGTTTTCCGGGATTTCGTCATCATTGGTCATAAATGCAATTTTCAGTTGTGCGTCTCGAGGAGTAATGTCCTTTCGCTTCATACCTTTTCGAATTTCAAATCCCACGATCCCACGATTCTTCACGATCTGCCCATTCATTCTCTCTCCTCCCTTTTCCTCTATAAAAACCCTTTTTACTTTTTCACTTTTCACTCTCTGAAAACCCTTTTCCTCAAACTCTCTGCGATTCTCACTTTTTCCTCTTTTGAACTCCGGCGAACCTCCGTCACTCCGGCCGTCGTCATTGCGCGGTGCCTTCCCATAGCCGACTTGCTTTCTACTCCATCCTCCATTTCTTCTTCCGGTGAGTCTTTCCTCTTTCTTCTTTCTTAACACTGGTCATCTTCTTCTTTTTTCTTGCTGCAACTGTTCATCTTTTTTTTATTTTTATGAAATTACCCAGCATGTCAATGCACAATATCAGCATTTCTTCTTTAGAACTTTCTTCACCATCTTCGGAGGGGGAAGTTTCTGCCCCCACTGTTATTGAAATTCATTCCTCGCCCTCTAGTCATGAGGATTCCGGTCCCGCCGGCTCTGTAGATTCTATTCTCTCTTCGAATGGAGAATTGTCTTCACCCGAGTGGCGTTCAAACGCACATTTGGTTGAAGATAAATGTCTTTTGCGTTCCATCTGGGGCAGTGTTGGAAGCATCAGCTCGCTTCGAATATCGTCCCAAGGGTTTACCAAAATAAACCCCGCCACCTCTAATAACGTAGATCACCTGTTGAATGTTCTTCCCTGTGGCGAGGGTGATTGTGTTCTTTTACGCAAAGACTTGTCCGATGAATCGCCCGATTTCTTTTTTGTTTATGGTTATTTTTTCCTGGACTTGAATATCAAACTTCCATTCTCGCCCTTTATATGTCACGTTCTTTCTTTTCTGAACGTGGCGCCTTGTCAACTCCAACCCAACGCCTGGGGTTTTATTCGCTGTTTTGAAATTCTTTGTGAACATTTGAGTTTCACTCCCACCTACCCCTTGTTTTTCCTTTTCTATAAAACAGTCACCACGAAACCTACCTCTGTCAAGTGGGTTCCTCTTCTAGCCCGTAAGAACATGAGCCGATTCACCGCCCTTAAAAGCCATTACAAAGTGTGGCAGAAAAAATATTTCAAAGTTATGGAGTCGTCCGAAATAAATAACTTGTTCCGAGATTCCGATAATAATCCACTCTTCCCCTTTTACTGGACAAAAAATCCTCGCCGCAAAATATCCGTTTCATATGACGCCTTAGATGAGTCTGAGCAAGGTATCGCCGATTATCTTCGCACACTACCAGTACTCTCTGGCCATGACCTGATTGAGGCGTCGAAAGCCGGCACTTTAAATCAGTTTTTTAGTAAGTTTATGATCTTTTCACATGAATTGCCTTTTTTCTTTTTGTTCATGTGTTTTGTCTAACTAATACTTTCCATGCAGTTACGATGGGAAAAGGCAAGGTTGATTCGAACCCGTTGAAGTTGAAGGAATACCTCGCCCAGTCTGGCGCGGCGGCGAAGAAAAGGACCGCCGAAAATGAGCAAAAGAAGAAGAATGAAGGTGCTTCAGGCTCTGATAATGTCAGGGACCCTAAGCGCCAAAGAACTTCAGGCGCTGCTGGTGGTAAACCTTCTCATCAATCAGCTGGTGCAGCTTCCCAAAGTCAGCCTGCGGAGAAAAAGAAGGGACATGACACTATCCCGCCACCTAACCAGGATTCAAGCTTGCTGATTAACCGCCCGCCAACTCCATTTGGCCAAGCTGGCCCCAGCTCAGTCATTGGTGGCGAGGCTCCTCCCCCTTTGCTGAGTTTAAATGATCCTCACTTCAATGGGCTGGACTTCATGACCCGCACCTTTGACAACCGGGTCCACAAAGATGTTTCCGGTCAAGGCCCCCCCAACATTGCTTCCTTGGCCATATTTCATGCACTTTCCGCCGCCAGCACTGTGGCGGGAATGGCCCAGTGTGTGAAAGAAGTGATTTCAGCCAAGAATCGTTTCGAAAAGAAGGCAGCCGATTATAAGGCTGCCTATGAGCGAGCTAAGGCTGATGTTGAGACCGCCAACAAGAAGCTGAAATCTGCTGAGGAAAAGTGCACTAAGTTAACTGCTGACTTGGCGGCTTCTGACCTGCTTCTTCAGAAGATCAAGTCTCTAAAAGACGTCATCAATGATAAACACACTGCTGTTCAAGCCAAGTGTCAAAAACTGGAAAAGAAGTACGAACGCCTGAATGCTTCCATCTTAGGGCGTGCTTCTCTCCAGTTTGCTCAAGGCTTTCTGGCGGCCAAAGAGCAGATTAGTGTGGTTGAGCCGGGCTTTGATGTTTCCCGCATTGGGTGGCTGAAGGAGATCAAGGATGGTCTAGTGGTTGGCGATGACGACATTAGCCTCGACCTCCTTCCTCAATTCAACGATGAAAGTGAGTCTGAAGAAGAAGAAGATGATGGCGGAGATAGAAATGATAAGAACAAGGGTGAGGATCAAGGAAAGGAAGACCCTCAAGTTGTTGCAGGCCAGGGAGACAGCGCCAACAACGAGAATCTGCCTTGAATTTGTTTTTACTTTATGAAGTCAACATTGTGCTCTGGGCATTGCCCTTTTGTTTTTCATCATTCTCAATCATGTACGGGCGTCGCCCCCTTTTCTTACTTTTAATGAAGACCGTTTTAAGTTCATTCGTTGTTACCGAGTTGTTACCGACTTTTGTTGTTACTTAAGTTTTAAATACCTTTGCCGATTTTCGACGAGGCTTGGTTTCTAGTGGCCACTAGAATTGCCTAGGCTTGTAATATTTGATGGCGATACTTTCTTATTCCGAAAGGTTTACTCGCGGTATTATATACCTTGATACGATTTACCTTGCATAAACTCGTAATATAAATTAAAAAATTGAAAAGTAACTCTTGTTGAAATAATCTTTTCATTACTTTTTCATACATGGGAACAATTGTCCCTTCATTCTTTATACATGCCGCCTCATTAAAAACCTCTCCAAAGAAAGGAAAAAAGAGTGCGGCTTCATTCACCTTTGTTGTTTCTTTTAACTAAAATACTGCTTTAGATGAGAGGCGTTCCATGTTCGTGGAACCTTTTGACCGTTTAGTTGTTCCAACTTATAAGCTCCTCCTCCAACATCGCCTATAATTCTGTAAGGCCCGCCCCAATTGGGCGAAAGTTTGTTGTGTTTGTCAGGTATTGTATTTTTTCGGAGCACTAAGTCTCCTACCCTCATCTTTCTTGGCACTACTTTCGTTGAGAATTTTCTTGCAACCTTCACTTTTCCCGCCTCATTCCTTATGTGTGCCTCCCGTTGTTCCTCCGGCAACATAATTAGATTTGCTATCAGATTTTCCCCGTTGTCATTCTCATTAAACCGAGCCACTCGCCAACTTTGGTTTTCTATTTCCACTGGGAGCATGGCGTCAGTCCCATAAGTTAAACGATACGGGGTTTCCTTTGTGCTTGACTGTTCAGTGGTGTTGTATGCCCAAAGAACGCCTGGTAGTTCCTCCGCCCAAAGCCCTTTTGCTTCATCCAGTTTCTTCTTTAGACCTTTCAGGATAACCTTGTTAGCCGACTCAGCCTGCCCATTGGTTTGTGGATGTTCTACAGAGGCAAATCGCATCTCGATTCCCATTTCTGCACAAAATTCCCGGGTAACACTACTTGTGAATTGGGTTCCGTTATCCATTACGAATGCCATGGGGACCCCAAACCTACAAACAATCCTTCGCCACAGGAAGTTCCTGACCTTGGCGGCTGTGATAGTCGCCACTGCATCGGCTTCTATCCACTTAGTGAAGTAATCAACCGCCACGATGATATACTTCATTTGTGCCTTCGCTACCGGGAATGGTCCCAAAATGTCTGTCCCCCACATAGCAAATGGCCAAGGCGCCATCATGGTTGTTAATTCCTCCGGCGGAGCCTTGTGTAAGTCAGAGAAGACTTGACATTTTTCACATTTCTTAACATACTCCAGACAGTCCTTCTTCATTGTCGGCCAATAAAATCCTGCTCTCAAAACTTTTACCGCCAAGGATCTCCCGCCGATATGGCTGGAACACACACCTTCATGGACTTCCGCCATTATTCCATGGGCGTCCTTGATGTCAACACATTTGAGCATAGGAGACATGATTCCCCGCCGATACAACTCCCCATCCACCAGTGTGTAGAAACTGACTTCTCTACGTTTTGCTCTTGAGTTCAAATCGTCATCCTGTGGAGGGTTCTGTAGAAAATCTTTGATTGATTCCATCCACGAAGGCTCGCCTTCACCTATTGACTTCACTGCTTTGAACTTCACTTCCACTAAATCAATACTTGGGCGAGGCAGGGTTTCTTGAATGACTGTTTGGTAATTGCCCAATCGCCCTGTACTTGCTAATTTTGCTAACACATCAGCCCTCTCATTTTGTCCCCTCGGGACATGTTCTATTTTAACATCTTTGACCTCCATCATCAATCTGCGCACCACTTCCAAGTATTTGGAAAGTTGTGGATCCTTTACCTGATACTCGCCTTTCACCTGCTTGACCACTAACTGCGAATCTCCTTTGATAAACAACTTCTGGACCCCCAACTCAATGTCTAGCCTTAAGCCAACGATCAGAGCCTCATATTCAGATTGATTGTTGCTCGCCTTGAACTCGAATTTTAGAGACTGTTCAATGATCATTTTATCTGGACTTTCAATTGTTATCCCAGCCCCGCTTCCAGTGTTATTGGAGGATCCATCCACAGATAGGACCCATTCTCCCTGAGTATTTTCGCCTTCTGTGGGCGTTAATTCCGCCACGAAGTCGATCAAACTTTGGACTGTGACTTGGCCCCTTGGCTCATATTGTATATCGTATTCCGATAATTCAACTGACCAGCTAACCAATCGCCCGGATAAATCAGGCTTTTGAAGTACTTGCCTTAAGGGAACATCAGTTTTAACTTTGACTTGGAAACTTTGGAAATAAGGCCTGAGGCGCCTTGCTGTTTTCAGAATCGCCAAGGCCGCCTTTTCAATTTTTTGGTATCGCAGTTCAGCGCCTTGCAGGGTGTGACTTACAAAATATATAATCTTCTGTTGTTTTCCTTCTTCCTGAAGTAACACTGTGCTGACCGCCCTGTCCGTGACAGCCAGGTAGAGCATCAGAGGAACGCCTGGCGTAGGTTTGGATAGTACTGGCAACATTGCTAATGTTTCTTTCAACTTGGAAAAAGCTTGCTCGCATTCCTCTGTCCATTGGAACTTGGAATTCTTTTTTAAACAATTGAAGAAAGGAGCCGCTTTGTCTCCCGCCATTGGCAAGAAACGTGCTAAAGCCGCCATGCGTCCTGTTAATCGCTGTACTTCTTTGACGCTTGTTGGACTTTTCATTTCTAAGATCGCCTTGCCTTTATCTGGGTTTACTTCAATCCCTCTTGATGTTATCATAAAGCCCAAAAATTTTCCCCCTTGAATCCCAAACGAGCATTTCTCAGGATTTAACTTCATTTGATATTTTCTTAATTGAGTAAATGCCTCCATAAGATCGCCGCCGTGATCACCAGCCTTGGCGGACTTTACAATTATGTCATCCACATATACCTCCATATTCCTGCCCACTTGTCTTGAAAATTTTTTATCCATGAGCCGTTGGTACGTAGCTCCTGCGTTCTTCAAACCAAAAGGCATCGTCTTGTAACAATAATTCGCCTGATTGGTCATAAATGCTGTACTTTCCTCATCCGAGGGATGCATCATAATTTGATTATAGCCCGAGTAAGCATCCATGAGACTTAAAAGTTCATTCCTGGAAGCTCCATCCACAAGTTTATCAACATTGGGAAGTGGATACGAATCTTTGGGGCACACTTTGTTCAAGCTTGTGTAGTCCGTGCACATTCGCCACTTTCCATTGACTTTTTTGACCATTACCACATTGGCGAGCCACTTTGGGTACTGTACCTCACGGATGAAGCGCGCCTTGATTAGTTTCTCAGTCTCTAATTGTACGGCCTTGTTCTTTTCATCACTCATTCTTCGCCTTGGTTGGATGACTGGGGTCGCCCCTGGTCGTATGGCCAATTTATGAGTGATCACATTGGGGTCAATCCCTGGCACATCATTGATGGTCCATGCAAAGAGATCCAAATTATCACCCAGAAGGGTGATTAGTCTTTCCTCTTGCTCTTTTGTTAAACTGCTACCAATCTTTAAGAACTTGTCCTTGACTTGCACCTGCTTGGTTTCTTCCAGAGGTTGTGGGCGAAAATCATCAACATCATCTCTTGGGTCTAAACTAAATCCTTCTTGTGGAAAGATTTCTGTAATTCGATGACTTTCCTTGGCGGCCTTTCGTCCATAAAGCGCCACGCTTCGTAAATAGCACTCTCTTGCTGCATTCTGGTCTACGCGCAGTATCCCGACCTTCCCATTACAGGCTGGATACTTGACAGTTAAGTGAGCAGTTGAAATGACCGCACAGATCTTGTTAAGGGTGTCTCGCCCCAAGAGTACATTGTAGTTGGCTCTGCACGCCAAGACTAAGTACTTTACTTGAAATTTCTTAACAAACTCCCCTTCTCCAAAAGCAGTTGGTATTTCCACATATCCCCGCACATTGACACGGTCCCCTGTAAATCCCACCAAGGTTCCTTTATATGGCCTCAAATCGGATTCCTTTAACCCCAGGCGATCAAATGCATCTCCATAAATGATATCCGCCGAAGATCCCTGGTCTAAAAATACTTTCTTCGTCACATAATTGTTAACCCTGATTGTTACCACAATTGGATCGTTGTCATGGGGGATCACATGCGCAAAATCCTGAGGTGTGAATATAATAGGGGAATGATTCACCCAACACTCACCTTCGCTCGCCTCCTGTACTGAGTGTACTGCCGCCACATAGCGTTTTCTAGCCTTACTTGAAATTGCACCCCCGCCGAATCCTCCTGCAATAGATGAACATTCCCCAACAGGATCGCCCAACTCTTCAACTATCTCCTTGCCTTTGCCTTTGTCCCCTTGGGTGATCTTAGCGACCTCTGGCGTTACTGTGTCTTTAACAAAGTTTGCCAAATGGCCAGCCTTAATCAAACGATCAATCTCCCGCCTTAAGTTCCAACAATTATATGTCGTATGCCCCAACGCTTTGTGGTACTAGCACCATCTATTGGTATCCACATTAGCTGGCGGCCGCCGTGGTGGTGGCGGATACTGCACAACGTTTGTCTGCCCAACTGCCCTTAAAATGGTACTTAAGGGTGCATTCAACTTAGTGAGTGGCGTTGGGTTTGGCGGAGCACCATGCTGACCAGTTGCGGCTGCAGTGGGACCTTGGGAATTTCTGTGCCATGTATTTTGAAATCCGGGTTTGGAGTTTTGATATGGTCCCTGTCTTGGTATACGGGGGGTTTGCGCTACCCTGGTTTCCTTCCCCGCCTTGGGTTTCTCTTGTGAAACACCGCCAGATTGAGACTGCTTGCGTCCTTCCTCTCTCTCTTGTTTCTTCTGATCATCTTGCTCAATTAATATGAATTCCTGAACACGGGCACGAAGGTCCATCATGTCTTTTGCTGGCCGCCTCGTTAAGTTCCGATTCAAATCACCCGCCCTGAGGCCATTTTTGAAAGACGCCAAACATACGTCCGGATTGTCCCCCTCCAACTGAACCGCCATCTTACTGAAGCGTGCCATGTAGGTTTTTAACTTCTCGCCTGGCTGCTGGTGTATGCTGATAAGATCAAACATCGTTGCCTTTGTGGTTTTATTGGCGGAGAATTGAGTTAAAAATTTCGTGGATATATCAGTAAAATTGCCAATGGAGAAGGGTGGTTGGCGGATGAACCATTGCATCGCCATCCCCTTGAACGTTGATGGTAACAACCTACACTTCACCTCATCTGTTGCTCCTCCAATAACCATTTTTGTGTTAAAGTAACGCAAGTGTTCCATGGGGTCAGAGTCGCCTGAAAAGGCGTCCAACGCCATCGTTTGCAGATGCTTTGGTATGCCCACCCTTGTGATGGCGGGAACAAAAGGCTGGAATTCAACAACGTCCTCGGCCTCGAGCCGTTGTTCTTGCTTATAGTCTTGTCTCTGAGTTAAATACTGCACCTGGGCTTGCAACTGCTCGTTCTGGCTTTGTACTTTTTGCAAAGTGTCCAACATTTGTTGCAAGGCCGCCGGAGTGATTCCCGTCACCACCTCTGGTGCCTTTCTCGGAACGCTGGTTTTGAGGTCATCCAGATTTACATATTCAGGCGGTGCTGATCGTCGCCTGACTCCTGGATCTGATCTAGCTATCAGATCTGAAGGTCTCCCCGGAGCTGCATTCACCAACGACACCGGTGACTGCGCCACTGAGCGAACCCCCTCCGAAGAAGCCTCCTGCTCCGGCTCTTGAGGTACTTCTCGGTTGTTATATCGTCCACCGCCGCGGCCGCCGTGACGACCACCACCTCTCCGGCGATGATCGCGGCGGCCCACGCCACACGAACGAGTTTCCATGGATCTTAAATCTCACCTTCTATGTCAAGTAATAGATCGAGGTAAGACCCACAGACGGCGCCAATGTTCTGTACTAGGGAGATCTGACGTAGAAGACTGACAGAAAGTGAACCCTAGCAGAGTACTAAAAATATCATAAAAGGAATATTCTCATTAAATGTTCAAAAGGTACTTTTTACAAGGTGTTGACCTCTCCTTTTATAGAGGGAATGGTCATGATGTGGACTTTTGTTGTACTTGGGCCTGACAACCGGGGCCCAAGCCTTTATACATATAAGACAAATCTAAAAGAATCTTCCAGCTGGCGTGTGGGCCTATCTAAAGGGCGGGCGGGATTCAGTGTTATTCTGTGAATCCCGCCAAGACTGACTTTCGTTCCTGGTTGCTCATTTTGGGCGGGCATAAGCATCCCTTATGTCCCGCCCAGTCCACATAAATATAATTTTTCTAACAGAGTGCTCTTCTCAAGATGGTCGTCAACACTGTGAAGGTAGGATCCTGATCCCGTTGTGAGGGATGTGTGCGTTCTCGCCTTTAATTGGTCAACGAGAACAACAAGGTGTATCTTGTCTTAGTCAAGCCCGTTTTGGTGGATCTCAGACTTTATTTGGATTTGACGGAATGTAATGGAATATAATGAAACGGCATGAAAATCTATTTCTATTATTTTGACACTTTATGATGGAATGAAACACATTTACCACTCAACTGTGTGGATAGTGAACGGAATGAATTGAGTTTTAATTTTTTTCATTCCTATATTACTCTTATTATAAAATTATTAATTTACCTAAATGAAGAAACTCTATAAAAAAAAAAACAGAATGTAAGATCAAGTTTTGATCGAGTAGTACAACTCTATGTTTTGATGATTACAAGTTAATCTTTTGATATGAACAATTGTGGTACTCTAACGTGTTTTTCTGAGTGTGCTATTTACAGGCTCTGACCTCAACTCAATCTCACACAAATCAGAAGCACTGTGTATAAAGGGTATCCCAAGCAACGCTTTCGCATTCACCATGTTCAGTATGAACAGTGGAAAAGCTTCAGAAGTTCTGAAGCTATACAAACTCTGATGTGGACTCAGTCGCTAGAAGCTCTGAAGATCCAGAAGTTCTGATAACCAAGAAACACTGAAGGTTCAGATGTTCTGATGGTGTAGAAGACTCTGAAGATCCAGAAGCTGAATAGTGGAAACTCTGAAGTCCAGAAGCAAGAAACTCTGAAGGCCATGTTCTTCCCTCTGAGTTCAGAATCAGAAGATACAATGGTCAGAGGATCTGTGCTTTCCCTCTGACTCTGATCAACCGGCTTCACAAGTTCCAATACGAAGCATTCCTCTGATCAGAAGTCTCCTAGGTTAAAAGGTCAAGTCGCTATCCAAGTACAAAAGCAAGTGTACCTTCCTGACGACCTACCTAACGTTCTCAGCCACAGCAGAAGCTGGATTTTCCAGAACTGCCCTCCAACGGTAGCATTTCCCATGCAACGCTCAACCCTAATCCTTGGAGTATATATAGAGGCTGAAGATTGAAAGAAGCGGCGAGAAGAAGTAACACATACGCGCAAGACATATTCAAAATATTCTAAGCTTTCTTTCATCTGAAATTCATTGAGTTTACTATTAGCTTTTTAGAAGCAAATCTCTTGTAAACATTTCTTTGATAAACAGTTTGTTTAGTTCCTTTAGGAGATCAAGGTTGATCGGATCCTAGAGAAGACTAAGAGAGTGAATCTTAGTGTGAGCTAAGTCAGTGTAATTGTTAGTCACTTGTAGGTTTCAAGTGCAGTTGTAACTCTTACCTGATTAGTGGATTGCCTTCATTCTAAGAAGGAAGAAATCACCTTAACGGGTGGACTGGAGTAGCTTGAGTGATTTATCAAGTGAACCAGGATAAAATCCTTGTGTGCTTCTCTATCTCTTATCTTTAGCACTTAAGTTCTCGAAAGATTTGTCAAAATCTTTAAGGTGGAAGTTTTGTACTGAAAACGTTATTCAAACCCCCCCTTTCTACCGTTTTTCATACCTTCACAGAAGACCACAGTGTGCAACGGGAGGAAGCTTGACAAGTCCTTCTTATGATTCCAGAATCACTACAAGCAACTATATTCCAAAAAATCAGTGGCTCATAATCATTGACTACATTGTACATTTAGCCCATGCTAACATCAAAGTGTGGAATAGATTGCACATTGCCACAAAAAATTAGCTTCTTTATTTCTTTCTAACTACACTGTGAAAGCTAATTATAAAGAAGTGGTCCAAAGACCAAGTACACTTAAGTTCTATTATAAATGTCAAATAAATAAAAAATTGCAACAAAAATGTTAGAGAAAGTCCAGTTATACAAAAATGATAATGGTTCAGCACATATAATATTAATTTTTTTTAGAAAGAGAAAATATATATATATATTCAATAGATGAGGAAATGTTGACATACATAATCCTCCTCAAAAGGATCGAAAAAAACAAACGCTAGAGAAACAAACTGCCCCAAAGCCTAAAAAACAACCCAAAGAAATGCAAAATCCCCAGAACAACCGCCCTCTAGGAGAATCCCTCGGAAAAAAGAAAAGCTCAAACCAGCCATAGAAGAAAAACCAGAAAAGAGCTGCAAGAAAAAGCTCAGGCCAGACTTATCAAAACCCAGCAAAAAACCAAGAAAAAAGAGGCAAATGCTATGGTACCTCTCAAAATAAAAGGGGCATCGACACATCAGATGTTTAGGCTAATTTTGACCATAGATATAATATTAAAATATTTGATAGTTGAGATTGAATCATTGAAATGAATAAAATATCCTTTTTTAATTATAATTTCATCTTAGAAAATTGAAATATACATTAAGGACAAGTTTGTAGTTTCACTCCAAAAAGTAGGGTAGGCATCGGTAGGGGTGTTCGCGGTTCAGTTTAGACCGGTTTTAGGTGAAACCAAAAACCGATCCAATCAAAATTCATTGGTTTGGTTACATTCGATTGTTAGCAAAAATAATTTCAAAACCAAACCGAACCAAACCGATGATGAACGGTTTGGATCAGTTCGGTTCATCGGTTTCACAATTTTTTTTTTTTGTTAATATCTATTTCACAACTTTAAATATATAGCAACCATATATGATTCACAACTTAACAATGCATAAAAATGCCAAATCAATAACTCAATCATAGCTTAATCCATAATCCATAATCAACAACTTAAGTACTTAACAATGTAGAAATGATTAAACTAGTGTTTATTATTAGCACCATTACAAATTAATAATAGAAAAAAAAAAACATAAACAATATTACTTCAAAGCATTTCTTTATAAAATACACATATATATATATTATTTTTTTTAAAAATATTTATATAAATATATATCATCGGTTCGGTTCATCGGTTCATTGGTTTTTAATTTTTCAAACCGTGAACCGAACCAATCTTCATTGGTTTTTATCGTTTTTGATCAGTTTTGTACCGAATAACAAAAAAAACCAATCCAATTACTTTGGTTCGGTTTTGAACCAACCCACTTGATTTTGTGAAGGAGTAAGTTAGCAACCAACCCCTTTTCTTTTAAACCAAAAACCCAACTCTATCTTTTTAAAACCAGTTTAAAATGAAGGTTGTTTATGTACATTTGTTTTGAAAATTTTAAATTGAAATTTTTTTCTCCATCATCATTTAATTCGCCCATCTCTCTCGTCTTTCCCTAATTTTATCTGCTTTGCAAGCTTTTGTTTCTTCTTCTCCTCACCATAGCCATTGAAATAGGTTGCTCCCAACTACCTGAGAGAGACAGAGCAACCTTTGATCCTTGGGAAATCATCCAAACCAAGAGAATCATTCCTATTTTCTTTCTTTTTCCACCAAGTAGGAATTTTGTCGTACCTTGTTTCTTGTTTGCTTTACCCCACTTTTTTTCTTCTAATGCCTAGTTTTGAAATGTTTCTCTCTCAAAATCACAAGGTTCCTGTAAGAGGTTCACAAAATCAGATAGGCGGGCAAAATGTTAATGTTCTCAAGGTTCCCTTGTTGGGGTTGATTGCAATGTAAGTCCCACATTGCTAATGAAGGAGAAAAAAAGATCAAGTTATGCATCTTGGAGAAGTTCCACATCGCTTAGATTAGTGAGGGGTGGGAGGATCCAAGACTATATATAGGGATCTCAAGCTCCTTGTTTCAACACACCAAAACACCAAAGATGTAGCACCTGAAAACACTTTAAGTTTTTATTTGTGTTTTCTTTTTCTCTTATTCTCTTGTTTTAGAGTAGAGTGAGATGTAGTTCAAATATTTACTTTGGAGAGTGTGGGTGTACTAGGAATATGGGGTGGTTGAGAGTGAAGTCTATGTGTTGTAATAATTCTCACATAGTGTTTATTCTATGGTTGTCGGTTTTGACAACAGCCGTAGTTTTTTCACCGGTTTTGGAGTTTCCACTTTATATTCTTGTGTTGTTGATTGCGCTCCTGGTTTATTTTACTTCTTCAGCTGTGTTATTTCCCAACAATGGTATCAGAGCTTCCGGTTCGATGGATATCACTTTGTGTGGTATTGCGAAGGTGCTGAAGAAGTATGGTCTGCAGCTGCGATGATGCTGTGATGGAGGAGTTGATGCAATCATGATTACACAAGGCGTTCTGGGCATGAAATTGTCCAGGTGACACACGAGCATTGGTTGAAATAGGTGCAAGGTGTGTGATGATAGCGTGCGGGCATTGGTTGGCGTTGATGCAAGGTACGTGGTTATGTCGAAGGCTGATGAACTTCCGGAGAAAGCCAACATGGAAGTTGCACCATAAATTTTCAGCAAGGTTTCGGCATGTGGAAATTTTTGGAATGGTTTAGTTCCAAGTGAAGAAAATTCTTGGGATGGTTTAGTTCCAAGTGCAGTGTACTATTTATGGTGGAGTATGATAATTTAATTTGTCGGTATATAGACAATGCGAATTATGTTTGTTAGTGAAGACAATGATTGTCGGAGTAGACAATGAAGACTGAAGACCATTACAATCAAGGTGGAGATTGTTGGGATTGATTGCAATGTAAGTTCCACATTGCTAATGAAGGAGAAAAAAGATCAAGTTATGCATCTTGGAGAAGTCCCACATCGCTTAGATTAGTGAGGGGTGGGAGGATCCAAGACTATTTATAGGGATATCAAGCTCCTTGTTTCAGCACACCAAAACACCAAAGATGTAGCACCTGAAAACACTTTAAGTTTATATTTGTGTTTTCTTTTTCTCTTATGCTCTTGTTTTAGAGTATTGTGAGATGTAGTTCAAATATTTACTTTAGAGAATGTGGGTGTACTGGGGTTATGGGGTGGTTGAGAGTGAAGTATATGTGTTGTAATAATTTTCACATAGTGTTTATTCTCTGGTTGTCGGTTTTGACAACAACCGTGGTTTTTTCTCCGATTTTAGAGTTTCCACGTTATATTCTTGTGTTGTTGATTGCGCTCCTGGTTTATTTTACTTCTTCATCTGTGTTATTTCCTAACATCCCTAAAATGTTCTGATTTTATGTTTAATTTCAATGGCAATGGTGAACAAACTAAGGAAAGGGAAGACGAGTGAAGCCAAAACAAAAATTAGTGGTTGTGGAATGGTCCCAGCAAAGAATTGAAGCTTCTCTATGGCATAGGGGAGCAAGTCCTGATTTGGAGAAGAACAAGGAGACCATAGGGTGAGCGAAGAAAGAGGCAAGGGAGAAAGAAAAGTAAACTGCAGTAGTGAAAAGTGGGAGGTGAGAAGAGAGAGAAAATTGTGTTTTTTTTTTGAAAAACAAAAGTAGGAAACAGAAGTTACATTAATACCCCGAATTAAAACCGGTTTTAAGAAGAGAGAGAGTTGAGTTTTTGGTCTAAAAGAAAAGGTGTTGATTGCTAACTTACTCCTTCACAAAATTAAGTGGGAGTAAGTTAGCATTCCCCATATATATATATATATAATTTTTTTTAAAAATATTTATAAATATATATCATCGGTTCGGTTCATCGGTTCATTGGTTTTTAATTTTTCAAACCGTGAACCGAACCAATCTTCATTGGTTTTTATCGGTTTCGATCGGTTTTGAACCGAATAACAAAATAAAAAAACCAATCCAATTACTTTGGTTCGGTTGGTCAGTTTCATTGGATCGATCCAATCCGATAAACACCCATTTGAGAGGCACCATAGCCATCACCAACAAAAGATATATTAGAACGAGAATGAAATATTACTATAAAATTGAACAACATTGGCATAAATTGAGTTTAGGGTTAGATACTAAAAAAGAATCGAAACTGATATCATATCCTGGTAGGGTAACTCTATCCCAACCTCCCATCATGATAACTTTTACACATGATGGACAAGATAAGATAAGTAACATGATTGCGTTATCCTATCCTGCTGGCGCAACAAACAACATATTAGAGCAGAATCTGAATACATTATCTTATCATGTCTGCTTATCATGTTCACCAAACGAGTCCTAAATGCTTCAGCAAAATTGAAAATGCACCGTAAAAATGAGATTACAAGACATAAATGAGTATTTTAGGTACCTCATTTTAGTATATTGAACTAGGCTTTTAACAACGAGAGGATGGGTTTTTTTGGCCCAACACCACAGATGGCGTTTACACAACAAAATAAGGTTATGACTTTGTCCAGAGTTTGCTTGCCCAGCCCCTGACATCCTCTTCTACAGCTCCAATACTTGCCTCGAAGTGTTGGAGTGCGTTTTGGAAAGCGATGGTCCTTCCTCGCTGCAAATAGACTTCTTGGAGTGTGGTCCTTGGAGTTTTACCCGTTCGGGAGAAGTTAATTGCCCGTGGAATTGTGGCAGATCAATCATGTCCTCGGTGTGCTTTAGTGTTGTAGTCTGTTCTTCATGCTCTTTTCCTTTGTCCGGTGGCACAAAATGTATGGTTTGGATCCCCTCTTGGTTTGTGATGGAGCCATGATAGAAATCTTGTGGAGTTTCGGGTGGATTTTATCGAGGTAGCCGACGAAACGGCGGTTGAGATGTTTCTTACGATTGTGAATTGCTCATGGGAGTCCAGGAATGATTGTCTTTTTCGGGGCATAGTAGCTTTGCTGTAACGCCCCGATTTTCAAGGGTTGCTTAGTGATCTAAAATTAAATTAAACATGCGGATAAACTTTCAAAATTATAAAGATGCAAGTCTCTTTTTTTTGAAACATAATACCTTTTAAATATTTTCCAAAACATGCTCTAACGAATGCATAATAATTACCCAATAATAAATACCATCACATCAATAAATATAATCACAATAAGGACTCCAAAAGAATTATAAAAGGGCCTCCTATGCTCATCGAGCTCCCCGTCATCTCTACACGACTAGTCTCTGAAGCAGTAGCTCGTTGTCACGCCGATTCCCGACGACGTCTCCTCTCATGCATTCATCGGCCTCTTGCTCATCCTTTACAGCGGCGTCGTCGAACATTCATAAGAGGGAAAATGTTCAAGGGTCTACTTCTATACCACAAAGTCATATTTTGGGCGTGCACACATACAAGCAGGTAAAAGCATGCATATTCACCCACATAAGCACTTAGCAAGATTCTCCCACAATAGGATACTTGTACATTGTTAAGGGATTCTAAGTATAGCATAGGATAAGGCAAACACTTCAACAAGTAAGGTACAAGGCCCATAAACCATGGGTCGTATCTCCTAGGGCATTCATCCATCAACACAAGTCGCAAGACAACAACCAATATTCCAACGTCGACGACGTTCAAGGGAACCAGCATGGTCTTTATTGTTAGCGTAGGCGATATGCTCAATGCAGTTCCAACATAATCCGGAGAACATACGCCAACATCCATAATAGGTAGGCAGCATAAGACCCAATCCAGTCAATTGCCACTTCTAATGAAACCTGTATGATTCATTAGGGATTGAATACTGGAAACGCACGGAATCCTCGATCCACCAGGGAGTCGGAGCCCTGTGTCACGACCAATTCTGAATTTTTCAACATGCAATAATATGCTCCATGAATTAGTCAAACAACGAAGTTATAATCTCTTGGTCGTTCAAAGACGACTCTACCACACCTCGACATGAGAGGTCGGGTTCACCAACTCATAGGTGTCACCGGCTACTCGTCACAATGACATCTCATCATCCTTTTGATCTCGTACGTCGATATATATAATCCACAAGCATAAAGCTTAAAAGTGCGTCGGGTTCATCCAATAAACATCATTATTCACCCAACAATCATTATGTGAGTCATATTACAAGAGTAAACAATCAATATCGTCTCATAAGACTTAAGCATGCCGCACTTCATCAAGTATCATGTTATTCCGAACCTAAGGCATATAATCAATTCATACATCATCACATTCATAATTCACAGATGAAGAAGTGAGGCATACTTCAGAGGCATCATATAAACATATTGTAAAGCATATACTCATCATGGATAACATGTCATGGTTCAACAAGTATTCATGTTCTCAAACGTCAAGGCACATAAACAATTCATCATGTTCATAACAAGTACTCATGTAAGACATGCATTCTTAACTCATAAATCTCATATATATCACGCATAATATTCAAGGTTCCCACCCATGATCAATGGCGTCTCAAAATAATTTCAAAACATGCCCAAAAGCATCACAATATGAAGGTTCAACATGCCATGTACGCATGTGCGTACCCAGACCTGCACGCACAAGCGTGGAGAGTCAGGGGCGGCTTCTTGGCAATGTGCGGGAGTGATTTTGGGAGTTAAAGACATGAAATTTAGTCCTCAAGGCTCAAGAAACAAAGCTTGCAAATCTTTTCTTGAAGTCTTTACTTCATGTGAACATGGAAACATCAAGGCTCAACCTTTTGAACAAAAACAAGGTTTATGATGCGTGGTCTCTTCCTTGGCTTCCATTTTTCAAAAATCAACCTTTTGAACAAAACACAAGAGATTGATACCCTAAAAACAAGCTTCAACTTTTTTCAAAACTATTTTTACAAACAAGAAGCCAAAGAGGCCACAAGCTCATCACAAACACAACAACAACCATAACTCTGTTTTGAAGATATTAGAGAGAAAGATGGCTCATTTTTGAATTTGGAAACCATCACCATGATCATCACCTTGAGTTCTAGATCCTTTGTGAAGATTATAAGGGATAAAGATGACTCCTTGGCTTGATGGTGTTTGGGGGTGATTAGTGTTTAGGTTCACTCTTGGAAGAAGGAAAATGAAGGAAATCTTCTCTCTCACTCTTCTCTCTAAGCTTCACTCCTTTCCATCACTTTGAATCAGAAAAATCTGATTGGATGGCCTTAAGAAACGGTGGGGACGGCTGGCCATACAGAAAAGGGAAGACTTGTGAGGTTCGCTTTGGTCCATTCTTCCATGCATACCATTTTTGGCCTATTTCATCATGATACTAGTGCTTCACTCTTGGTTCATGAGCCTAGTCTATTTTTCTTTCCCTCCAAACTCCAAATATGAATACTCAGCCCCAAATTCATAAAAAGGTTGGTTAATTTGGTGGTTGACTCGTTTATGAGCCGAACTCGGCTCGTTTTCGAGCCGAAAACACTACCGGGTGAGTTTCTCGACCCTATAGTGATATTACAGTCAAAATTATTCAAATCACGCGTAGATCATCATAATGATAAGGAAAATATTTATTTCACACTTTAATAATAATTCAATAACAAAAAGGCGCTCTAGGTGAAAACACGTCGGTTTGACCCTTTCACGCAGTGCAACCGAATTCTCCGAAGAACGAAGAATGAAATGCTTGGAAAATAACTTCGATTTAAATAATCTACATATTATTTCCATTGAATTAAATCCATCACACAAAGTCACACATAGAGATCACATTTAAACAAGCATTAAATCACTAAACTGAGAAATTAACTGAGTTCATTTCTCTTAATTAATCACGAGTCTTACATTTGCCAGATTGAATTCTTGCTCGGGTTCAAATGTTGCTACCTTCGCACGGTGTGGATGATCAGCGTAAAACTCTGACAACACGTGTTCTCCCATGTGCTTGGACACGACCTCCGGCGGACGTAATGAAGGTGAATTTTGATGCCTCATTCTCTCATGTTTCAATGATGGTTGGGTACAGTTTGGTGGTCTGGGACTACCAGGGTTTGGTGCTGACTTCAGCAATCTCGGACTCTGTTGAGGCTCTTTCCCCTATGGTGGCGGAGGCGCTGAATTTTTTATGGGCTCTGTTAAGTTCAAACACTAATTATATCGTCTATCATGTTTTGAATGATAACAATTTTCAAGAGTATAAGTGATGTGAATAAATATAACACGTGAATTGTATTTCAAGAAACCACACTTATGCCCTCTTTCCCAATCATCTCTTATTTAAAGCATAAGACTACATAAAGAGAAGCTCAAGCAAAGAAGATAAAGGACAAAGACCATCAAAGGAAGACGAGACAAGCAAGAGAAGTCAAACATGCATCATCGTCTAAGCAAGAAGATCAAAACATCAAGGCGGACCATACAAGCAAAAGAACGTCATATCTACTGAATGGTCTGACCAGAAGAAAAAGAAGAATGATCAAAGCATCAAGGCACATCATGGATTAGCTAATGATGATCATAGCTACAAGGCAACTACACTAGTAAAGAAATGCCAAATCAGCTAGTCCGTAGAAACTGAAGAAGATCAAGATAAACAACCTAACCAAAAATAGTCATATCATCAGGATCATCTAAAGAAGAAGAAGCCAAAGAATCCAGCTCATCTACGCAAGGTGAATCAAAACCTCAAGCCAACACTTGCAAGATCTAGTGAAGCTATTAGATCGTCTGAAAAGATTACACTCAACGCCTACGTTCAAACGTCTATCTCAAGGATGATCAAAGGAAGCAATGTTCAGAGAAAAGAGCTTCATATTCAAATGGAAATATCTCTGTCATTCTTGAGGATAAAGTCAAGTGTGTAAGATCAAGATTTGGTCATGTGGTACAACTCTATGTTTTGATGATAACAAGTATTTATTTGTGGATGAACAACTATGATACTCTAATGTTTGTCTTGAGTGTTTTGACAAACAGGTTCTGATTCTTACACCAGAAGATATATTCATCAGAAGATCAGAGGATCTGAGGATCAGAGGATCAGAAGAACTGAAGATCAGAAGATCAGAAGATCTGAGGATCAGAGGATCTGAGGATCAGAGGATCAGAAGATCAGAGGATCAGAAGATCTGAAGACCAGAAGCTCTGAGGGACCAGAGGCTCTGAAGGTCCAGAAGCTCTGAAGGTTCAGAAGCAGAAGTAACGAAGGTCAGAGGATCCAAGCTTCCCTCTGACTCTGATCACCAAGCTTCACAAGTTCCAACACGAAGCATTCCTCTGATCAGAAGTCATTGGTTAAAGGCAAATGTCTCTATCAAGAAGTACAAGAGCAGTGTACTATTCTGAAAAGCCTACCTACCAAGGTTCAGCCACAGCAGGTTCTGGAAGTTCCAGAAATGCCCTCCAACGGTCATATTCTCTCAACAGAAATATCCTTTGCACCTTGGACTATAAGAGGCTGAAGAAAAGAAGAAAGCTAAGAGAGAGAAAAAAAGAGCTGCAATACAAGAAAAGATTCAAGCATCTACTTTCTTCATCTATTCTTATTTAGTTTACACTCAGCTTATTTAGAAGCAAACCTTTGTAAACACCAACCTCAAACAGTTGTTTGATTTTCCTTAAGGGACCGGGTAGGTCAGTATCCTTAAGAAGACTAAGAGAGTGAATCTTAGTGGTGATTCCTTTAGGAGATCAAGGTTGATCGGATCCTAGAGAAGACTAAGAGAGTGAATCTTAGTGTGAGCTAAGTCAGTGTATTGTTAGTCACTTGTAGGTTTCAAGTGCAGTTGTAACAATTATCTGATTAGTGGATTGCCTTCATTCTAAGAAGGAAGAAATCACCTTAACGGGTGGACTGGATTAGCTTGAGGGATTTATCAAGTGAACCAGGATAAAATACTTGTGTGCTTTTCTCTTCTCTCTATCTTTATCCGCTGCACCATCTATCTTAGAGAAACCGAAAAGATTTACTTTAAATCTTAAGGGGAAAGTTTTTATATTGAAAACGCTATTCAACCCCCCCTTCTAGTCGTTTTTCACACCTTCAATTGGTATCAGAGCGCAAGTTCTGATTACCACACTTAACAGTGTTCAGTAGATCCGGGCCAGTGTGAAAAACTCATGGATTCCACCACTACTACAAGCAAATATCAATACAGTGCAAGACCACCTATCTTTGATGGTCAGAGATTTGATTTCTGGAAAGATAGAATCAAAAGCTTCTTTCTTGGCTTTGATCCTGATCTTTGGGATTTTGTTGTTGATGGCTACACCCCTCCTGTTGATGTACATGGTGTAAAGATCCCAAGGAAGAAGATGAGTGAAGATCAAAAGAAGGAGTTCAGAGATCATCACCGATCAAGAGCTATTCTGCAAAGTGCCATTTCATATGAAGAATATGAGAAAATTACTGATCGTGATTCCGCCAAGGGCATCTTTGAATCCTTGCAGATGTCTCATGAAGGAAACAAGAAAGTGAAAGAGACAAAGGCGTTGTCTCTAATCAAGCAGTATGAATCCTTCCAAATGGAACCTGACGAATCCATTGAGGATATGTTTTCCAGATTCCAGTTGATTATTGCTGGAATAAGACCCCTCAACAATGGCTACACCACTGTGGATCATGTCATGAGGATCCTTAGAGGTCTTCCTGAAAACTGGATGCCTTTGATAACTTCCTTGGAGTTAACTAGAGATGTTGAGCAGATGAGTTTGGAAGAACTCATAAGCATACTGAAGTGTCATGAACTAAAGCGTGCTGTACATCAGGATCAGAAGAAGAAGTCTATAGCCTTGAAATCCAAATCTGAAAAGGCTAAGGCTCTCCAAGCAGAAGCAGAAGAATCTGAAGAAGCATCAGAAGATTCTGATGAAGATGAGCTGACTCTGATATCCAGAAAGCTCAACTGCATCTGGAAGCACAGGCAGAGCAAATTCAAAGGCTCATCAAAGGACAAGAAGTCAAAGAAGCACTTCAAGACGAAGAAGAGTCTGATGGTGACATTTGATGAATCAGAGTCAGAGGATGTTGACTCTGATGGTGAAGTCCAAGGACTCATGGCTATTGTCAAAGACAAAGAAGCAGAGTCAAAGGATGTTGTTGACTCTGACTCAGAATCAGAAGGAGATCCAGACTCTGGTGATGAAAATGAGGTATTTGATTCCTTCTCTGCTGCCTCTGGAACCTCTGTTGAACATGAGAAAATTATTTCTGATTTGAAAAATGATAATCATGCTTTGGTAAATTCTAACTCTGTGCTTAAGAACCAGATTGCTAAGTTAGAAGAAATAGTTGCTTGTGATGCCTCTGATTGTAGAAATGAATCTAAGTATGAAAAGTCTTTTCAAAGATTCCTGGCTAAAAGCGTAGACAGAAGCTTAATGGCTTCAATGATCTATGGCGTAAGCAGAAATGGAATATATAGCATTTTCTATTCTAAATCTTCTGAAGTTGCTGCATCATCTCTTAAGAAAGGAACTTTCTCTATGTCAAAATATCATGCTCAAATTCCTTTATATTATCCTGTTGAAAGACCCAAAGTTGTCAGAGCTTCTGGGCTAACCAACAAGAAAGGACCCAGAAAGTGGGTACCTAGGGATAAGATTATATATGTTGCAGATATCTTCAATAGGTCCATCGAAACTCCAACCATGGAACCTGGACAGTGGATGCAGGCAACACATGACGGGAGAAAGGCATATGTCCCAAGATCCAAAAACTTGAACCTGAAGGTGAAGTTAATCTTGGAGGCATCAGTAGAGTAAGATTTGGTCAAGTCAAAGCCAGCTGAAAAAGCTTGCAGAGATGAGCATGACCGTTTCAGAAAGAAACAAAGACTCAGAACTTGTCGAACCAGAAGCAACAACATCAGAAGATGCTACTACAACTTCTGACTTGCGTCATCAGAAGAAGAGTTGGTTCCTAGCTTCTCATTCTGAAGTATCTGAAGATGAAATTTGTCCAGAACGGAGATGTCACCAGAACCACACTTCTGCTCTCATCAGAAGATACACTAATCAGAAGCCAAGTATCCCTTGGTATTCCTTCTGAGGGGGAGTATTTCGTCTTATGCTCTTACTATTTTTTTCCCACCTTCATTCTTTTTGCTTATGACAAAAAGGGGGAGAACTTATAGTATCTTGACAACTCCTATATTATTTAGCTCAGAATCTAGATATTACTAACGTTGATATTAAGTATTAGATTCAGGGGGAGCTTAGCTCAGAATCAAGCACGAGTCTTGGATTCAGAAGGAGCAAGAAAAACTATACACATCAGGATAAGTTTTAACTCTGATACCTTATACTCTGAGTGTATTCAGTTTATTTGTTTAGAGTTGTTCATCAAAATACATGGTTTTGTCATCATCAAAAAGGGGGAGATTGTAAGATCAAGATTTGGTCATGTGGTACAACTCTATGTTTTGATGATAACAAGTATTTATTTGTGGATGAACAACTATGATACTCTAATGTTTGTCTTGAGTGTTTTGACAAACAGGTTCTGATTCTTACACCAGAAGATATATTCATCAGAAGATCAGAGGATCTGAGGATCAGAGGATCAGAAGAACTGAAGATCAGAAGATCAGAAGATCTGAGGATCAGAGGATCTGAGGATCAGAGGATCAGAAGATCAGAGGATCAGAAGATCTGAAGACCAGAAGCTCTGAGGGACCAGAGGCTCTGAAGGTCCAGAAGCTCTGAAGGTTCAGAAGCAGAAGTAACGAAGGTCAGAGGATCCAAGCTTCCCTCTGACTCTGATCACCAAGCTTCACAAGTTCCAACACGAAGCATTCCTCTGATCAGAAGTCATTGGTTAAAGGCAAATGTCTCTATCAAGAAGTACAAGAGCAGTGTACTATTCTGAAAAGCCTACCTACCAAGGTTCAGCCACAGCAGGTTCTGGAAGTTCCAGAAATGCCCTCCAACGGTCATATTCTCTCAACAGAAATATCCTTTGCACCTTGGACTATAAAAGGCTGAAGAAAAGAAGAAAGCTAAGAGAGAGAAAAAAAGAGCTGCAATACAAGAAAAGATTCAAGCATCTACTTTCTTCATCTATTCTTATTTAGTTTACACTCAGCTTATTTAGAAGCAAACCTTTGTAAACACCAACCTCAAACAGTTGTTTGATTTTCCTTAAGGGACCGGGTAGGTCAGTATCCTTAAGAAGACTAAGAGAGTGAATCTTAGTGGTGATTCCTTTAGGAGATCAAGGTTGATCGGATCCTAGAGAAGACTAAGAGAGTGAATCTTAGTGTGAGCTAAGTCAGTGTATTGTTAGTCACTTGTAGGTTTCAAGTGCAGTTGTAACAATTATCTGATTAGTGGATTGCCTTCATTCTAAGAAGGAAGAAATCACCTTAACGGGTGGACTGGATTAGCTTGAGGGATTTATCAAGTGAACCAGGATAAAATACTTGTGTGCTTTTCTCTTCTCTCTATCTTTATCCGCTGCACCATCTATCTTAGAGAAACCGAAAAGATTTACTTTAAATCTTAAGGGGAAAGTTTTTATATTGAAAACGCTATTCAACCCCCCCTTCTAGTCGTTTTTCACACCTTCAAAGTGGTGAGAAATCACGTGATACTCTATAAAGCACGTTGACCAAGGAAACAAGTACAACCATGTCAACATAAAACGTTTTATCTTTCTCTCTCTGCCTTGAAATGAAGAAATGGAGCAAAGCCTATTGTCTACGCTTACAAGCATCAATCTTATTCAGGAAACACAATACAATCCATTTCTGAAGAAGAAGAAGACATTGATCAAACGCTATCATTCGCACTCTAAATGACCAATTGGAGGAATGAATGAAGCATGAGCTAAGCTGTCAAATCTTCTAAGAGTAGATGGACTGAAGAAAGAAGCATCGTCTGCAAGCTTAGAAGAAAGATGGAAGTAGAACTTCAGAAAGGAACAAACGTCTATCACGAAATGAAGTCCACAGCTTCAGAATAACAGAAATAAGAACGATCTTCACAGTCAAATAATCTTATTGAAAGAAGAATGAACGAAGCTATGAATCGTCGTCTGAAGAATTGAAGAAAGATCGTCTAAAGCAGAATGAAGAAGGCAGAAGCAGAAGATCATATGAAGAATCAAGCTCACACACAAGGAAAGCTATAGAGTCAACTCAAGTACACTTCCCATTGATGAAGAATCCAAGAAAGCTTTGTGCAGAAGTTTCAAAGATGAAATCTCAAGACCTGACACAATGCTATGATGAAGATAAAGGAACCATGGTGTCACTAAAATTGTCATATTTGTACACCAACGATAAAAGTCCAGGCCTATGCTACCTGCTAGATGATATATTACATCTTTACGACAAAAGGTCTCAATCAAACAATAGTACTGTTGGTCAATCTGAAAGTGTACAGAATCTACCCGGTTTTCAAGGTTGGAAAACAAATAAAATTCAATTTTAAGGATTGATTGTTGAGTTAATAAATTATCAAGCTAACAAAAATAAGTGTGAAAAGATCAATGATGAGAATGCCTTGGGTTCTTGCTCAACTAATTCCGTTTTAGAAAACTTATTCTACTCACAAAGCTATGAGTCTCTCCTTGATGCTATAATCTAAACAACTACCTATCGATGCCTCGAATAGGTCATACTCTCAAATAAAAGGATAAGCCCAATTCCTAGCGTACTTAAACAATTGTTTGAGGAATTAAGTTTTCAATTTCAGATCAAAAAACCCCAACCCTTCCTCTATTCATAGTAGCAAGCACAGAAGGGGTAATCCCACAACAAGTCCCTAATATAAAACAAACTTCTGTTATGATTATAGAAAAACATAAAGTTAGCACGCGTTCAAGCTTAAAAGATGAAGCATAGTATTGGGATTCAAGGGTTTCCTCAAAACAACATGAATAGAAGAGGAATTACAACTAAACCATCCAAAATCTTACAAAGAACCCAAAGCAAAAGGGGTTTAGCCAAGCATGGCTATGAAATCTCTACAATAAAATAAAGATAGAACCTGGTACATAGGACTTGGAGAAAGCTCCTCAAGCTCTAGAACCAAAACCCTACCTCTAAACTTATTAAAATATGAGAAAATGACAAGAGATCCCCATGAAAATGACTAAAATCCTATTTATAGGCAAACAGGGCGAGTCTGGGCGCTCAAGCACTGGCAAAGCATGCTTGAGGGCCCTCAAAACAAGAACCTTTCTGACACAAGGACGCTCAAGCGCTCTCCTGGGGCGCTCAAGCGCCAACACCAGGATCTGGCACCAAAAGTTACTGCCTCCCTGGCGCTCAGGCGCCCATGTGGGGCGCTCAAGCGCCCCATCTCGCCTGAAAACCCTTTAATCTTCATTTTAACTCCACTTTAATGCCTCATTCAAGTCTCTAAGCCCCTAGACCTTCCATCTTCAGCTGATCCAACCTGAAAAACTTAATACACAAGCTAGGAAATATCTAGAAACTTGAAGATCAGTTTTGCACAAATGACCTCAAAACAAGTGGAACTTTCAATAAACTCTTAAACTAACCTAAAATGCAAATAAAGTCCTCATAAAACTAAGAAATTATCAAAACAAAGCAAACACACTAATAAAGATAAAAATGCATGAGAATGCATAAACACTACATGAGGCTCAACAAAAAGACTCAAAACCTACAACGAAATGACCCTAAAAACAAGACTAAAAGAGGGTCATCACACCACTATACTCAACGACAGCTCGCCCTCGAGCGTAAACAAAACTCGCTTGCCCTCAAGCACAAGAAATGCTCCCAAAACAAGTGCATCAACGAGGAATACTTATCACAGAACAGGGGGATAAAGCAACTACAGCTGGTTCCAAGAGAAAGACCCATCAACCTACTACATGCATCTTTTAAACATAAAAGAGTGTAAAGTCCATTCATGAGAAGCATATAGATCTAAAAATCCTAGGATGAGATATTGATATAGTGCACTGAGCACACAAGTAGTTCATAGGTTATGTATATCATTCACTCAAGAGCAACAGAGATCAAACATGCGCAAATTCAAAGAGATTTAAAAAGGGTTGAAATATTGGCTTGGTTAAACATGATGGTGGTTGGTCCCTATGGATGACTAGGCTTTAAAGCACAATGAATGTGCTCCAAATTAAGTAACCCCGGAGCTTTCAACAACAAACCTTTTAAGCACAAGTCTCTTGACCCATTTTTCAACTTTCTTTTCTTTTTGCAACTCCAACTTGATTAGGAGTTCTCTTTTTTTTCAATTTTTTTCTTCACTTGGGGCAAGAGACTATTTCACAATTTATTCATCTCCACAACAATTCAAGGACCAACACTCCCCAAAATTCCAACCAAACATCCGACCCAATCATTTGGCAACAACAAAATCTCCAATAAGGCTCAAATGGGACAACTAAGGACAATGTACAAGCCAATAAACTCAAAAGCTCAAAATCCTACAAGTCTCAGGAATAAGGCAAGTATCACAAAGCATGCAATACGTGAAATCAACGCAGAACCAAGAAGTACGAGTGAGTCAGGATCCTCCAGGGAAATTTTATGGTGAAGGGTCAAAGATGGACCCTTATGGACTCACACCAACTCTATCCTTAAGAAACACTCGGAAGACCGAAGTCTCCTCCTTTCTTCCCCAAAGCATGCAATCACTCATCCCCAAAAGAAAACACAAGTCTTCACAAAAAACATTTTCAAAAACAGCAACATGTTAGGGAACAAAACTAAGGGCAAAAACATGTGAGTACAGGGAAGTAAAGACCCAAAAATGACTCTAATTAAACAATGCATGAACGAATAGAAAATGAAGATCTACAAAGAGAAAATATGCAAAAAATGCATGAATTAACTTAAAGGAAAAAGATACACCTCCTCTCCAAGCCAAGCATGGAGGCTACAGAACCACCTCCCACTTATTGAGTTGCATGTGCTCTCTCTTCCTGCAAGATAAAACAAACAAAAAAACAAGCAAAACAAAACAAGACTTGGGTTGTCTCCCAAGCAGCCCTAAGTTATAGTCCTAAGTGGACTCTCCTTCCTTTAGTGTTAGGAAGGAAATTCCTTACCATCAATCTTCCTTCCACATGTGACCTTGCACAAAACCTTTGGAACATCTCCTCCCAAGAGAGGGTATCATCTAAACAATCGAACCAAACCCTTGCGCCCCCCTTCAAGGAGTGAGGGAAGAGCTTAATCATGAGCTTATCACTAGTCGCACCTTCCATCTTGACAAGGTGACTAGCTTGAGTGAACCGGGTCATGTGGGATTTTAAATTCTCATCTTTAGACCCCCATACTTGTTTTCACTAACAAGCTTGATGAGAGCTTGGTTAGGCTCAACATCTTTTTCCTTCACTTTGGGGGTGTCTTTTGAAGACCTGGACAAGCTTTTGATCATATCACGTTAGTTTGCAAATTAGGATTGAAAACCAAAAACCTTACCTTGTCCTTACCGACTCTGAGAATGAGCTGACTCTTATCAACATCAATCTTAGCCCTACCAGTGGCTAAGAAGGGTCGGCCTAGAATGAGTTGAATCTTTGCATCCTCCTCCATGTCTAGCACCACAAAATCCACAGGGAACACATACTTGTCCACCTTCACCAAAACATCTTCCACAATCCCATATGGTGTTTTTAGGGATCAGTCCGCCATTTGTAAGGAGAGCATGGTCGGGGTGACCTCTCCAAGATTCAGCCTCCTAAACATACTAAGTGGCATCAAGTTGATGCTCGCTCCCAAATCACATAATGCATCCACTTCCGACAATCCCTCAATCTCCACCAGAATAGTGAAGCTTCCAGGATCTCTCCTCTTCCTAGGAATCTTCCTTTGCAAGATAGCACTACATTTTTCAGTCAACATCACTGTCTCATCAACCTCCTTCAACTTCCTTCTCTTACTTAAAATGTCCTTCATGAACTTAGCAATGTTTCTGAATGTTTAGCATGTCAGCAGGTGACGGTTAAGCATAAAAGCAAGTAATGTTGCTTCAATCGATCAAGATACCATAGGGGAAGTCAGAAGGTGTTGATATGAACTTGGTGAGAGGTTTGCTCAGGAATTTAAAGAGTTATGATTTTGTATCGGTGATTATGGGTCAATTGACTGAGCATGAACACTTTTTGCCTATAAAGAACATGGTATACTAAGATCTACCTTGGCCGAGATTGTTTGTTTGCAAGGTGTAAACTTGTCTATAGATAAAGGAGCTTAATTGAATGCATTGTTTTAGAAGACTCTCAGTTTAGCCTTATTTAAGTTTGAGTACAACTTTCTATCCATAAATTGATGGTTAATTTAAAATGAGTATTCAGATCTCGGAGGATATGTTATATGCTTGTGTTTGTAGACTTTAGAATGATTTGAAAGTAGAATTTGTCTATAATGAAGTTCGCTTATATTACCAACTACATGTCTAGCATTAAGATTGTACAATTTGAGGCCATGTATGGTAGGCGATGCAAATCACCAATAGGTTGGTTTCATGTCGAAGGAGCTAAGTTTGTAGACTCTCATAACTTATACAAGGTACAATAGAGAAAGGTTAAGATGGTTCCAATCATTTGCTTACAATTTAGAGTATGCAAAAGTCTTAAGCCGATAGGAGGCGATCGTCAATATCGTCTCCTTCTACATGATGAGTAGTTATTGTTTAGAGTCAAATCCTCTATACCTTAATCATGTAATTGAACATAAAGTATATGCATAAGAGTCAAATCTGACAAACGATACTTTATAGTTCCTAGGCTTAACTGATCTACAATCACTCTTAGAAGAAAATATCTATGTAGAAGAAGACAATCTTGAGAAAGATTGTTTTGGGAGAAGTCTTGTATAAAACTTTTTGTAAAGGAGGTTGGACCCTGCCTCTCCAGGAAAACGAATATTCGTATAATTCCTCCTTACTATGTATTATCAGGAATACTCAACAATGCCTGGAGAGGCAATGGCCAAAGAATACTCGTCTGCCTGAAGAGGCACAGAAAATAATACTTGTTCTTCCTGAAGAGGTAGGGTCCTAATAATACTTGTATGGAGAAGTCCTTGATACTTGATTGTGAAATCTTGGCGATGTCAAGGGTTGGACGTAACCTTATCGTTCTGGGGGTGAACTAGGATAAAATTGTTGGTGTGAATCGTCTACTTCCCTGCTTACACATTTCGGCTGCACCAAACGATACCAACGAAGATGATGAATCTTTATATCGTTTGGAAATCCAAGTTTTTGGATGACACAATTCAAAACCCTCCCTTTCTTGTGCTACTCTGATCAACTTCAAGATCTACCTCTCGTAGGTGACCTTGGTTTCCGTTCTTACTATTTTGAAACAGATTGTTTGGCGCTTCTAAGGCTTGGAAACGACCGTTTAGCGGCCGTTTGTATTTTTCTTCTATTATTAGTGATTGTTTCTTCTTAGCTTTTGGTTTTGATTTATTTGTTTTTCTTTTGCTCGTCGGGACGATAATTCTGTGGCCGATTGTTTAGCAAACTTTCCTTTACTTGTGGTTTTGTTGTTTGGATGGAGGAGGTTCCTGAGGGGGATCCTCCAGCTACTTCACAATGATGTAATGGCATCTGGCTTTGTTGTTTGTTGGTTTAAAGAAAAAACTAGTTTTTTTACACATTGCATTTTTTCGATTCATCGGAAAACGAATAGAAAACAATAGAAATTTACACAACTACTAGGGAATCCCTCAATTATAGGGTCTCAAGCTCGATCTCAGACTCACTCCAAACCTGGAGCCCTGTACTCGCCAGCATTGCTTTAGCCATAACATCTCCTACTCTATTACTATCCTTGTGAATACCCTTCAAGGAAACCAACCACTGCCTATCAATCAATTGTTTAATTTCCAACATCTTCGGGACAAAACGAGCTAGCTCTCCATCACTGATTTCCTTGATCAGCTCCAAACTATCCATGTCACACTCGAGCACACGGTGTCCTCGATCCCAAACCATGGATAGCCCATCGCGCAGAGCTATAGCTTCTGCCAATGCGCTGCCACCGTGACCTGTGTTCATAAAACCGCAAATCCAAAGTCCCATATCATCATAACAAATACCTCATGCATGCACCCATCACTCGACTATCCGACCGGAAACTCCCATCAGTATTGAGTTTGAAGAAGCCTTGTGGTGGCGCCACCCATCGCGGGCTCAGCCACTCCCCACTCTTCCCTCCCAAATTACAACAAATAACCATGAGAATATAATCTATGTCATGAAACGGCCTCCTCCATGCTTCCTACAATAGTCAAGGGGAAGATTCAAACACCATGTTGTTCCTTGATAAGTGTCAAATTTACCTAGTTTTCCATATTACTTTGGGCACTTATCTATGATAAAAGTGTGGAATTTCATATCAATTTAACCCTCAACTGTGTAGTTTAATAAATAATTAGAGTTAGTATAGATTTAATGTTGAATTTAGAGTCTAATCCCTATTTTTGATGTAGGATGGATACTAAAGAGAATCCATGAAGATTTCATAGAAGAAAAGCAACAAGAGGGTGAAAAAATCAATTTTGGAGCAAAGAACTCGCTCAAGCCAAAGGAAATTCGCTCAATCCAACGTTCCAGGGAAGATCTCGCTCAGGCGAGCTATGGCAGTGCAGGAAGCTCATACATGAAGAAAGCTACTCGCTCGAGCGAACGTGAATCTCGCTTGAGCGAAACTAAGACGGTTTAAAGTCTATATATAGTCTGAAACAGGGTAGAACCAAAGGGTTCGAATTTTTCCATTTTTTCTTCATTTATCTTCACTTCGAGACCTTAGGAACAGGGGAGAAAGCTAGGAGCACTTAGAGAGGAGGCTTGGGTGCCGGATTCGACGATGAGACATCGCGAAGTCTTCGGTTCTTCTCGTTTATTTTCCATGTTTGTAAAGTTATCCATGGAAATGGATAACTAATCTCTCTTTTTGGGGTTAGATGTAGTTGATAAATCTCTATGTGTTCTATTTGATTAAGTTTATATACTATCATGTTCCTTTGCTTATGATTTAGTGATTTTCTCTTGATCTTCATGTTATGATTTAGTTTGCGCACCTAGAACATATTGCTTGATTCAAAGGGAGAGCGAGAGTGATGACCCTCTTTTAGTCTTGTTTTTAGGGTCTTCTCTTTGTTAGTTTTGAGTCTTTTTCTTGTGTCTCATGTAGTGTTTCATTCAATTTTATCTTTATTTGAGTTTTTGCTTTGTTTTGGTAATTTCATAGTTTAATAAGGGTTTTTATTGCATTTTAGCATAGTTTAAGGGTTTTATGAAGTTTCCACTTGTTTTGGGGCCTTTGTGCAAAGCTAACCTTTGAGTTTCTAGATATTTTTCTAGCTTGGTCATTAAGGTTTCAGGTGCAATCAGCTGAAGATGGAAGAGCTAGAGGCTTGAAGGAAGCAATAAAGTGGAGTTAAAGTGAAGTTCAAGAGGTTTCTGAGCGTGCATGTGGTGCTCAGGTGCCCTTGACTGGCACCTGAGCACCAATTCAACAGAAGGTTGGGATTCTAGTTTTGAAGCTGGCCCTCCAGCATGCTTTCAGAGCGCTCGAGCGCCAATAGGGTAAAAATGTTTCTGTTTTAGGCTTGAGCAACTAGCGCTCAAGCATGCTTTCCCAGTGCTTGAGGGCCCAGACTCACCTATTTTGCCTATAAAAAGGATTTTGTCATTTTCTTTAGAGTCTTTATCATTTCTCATAGTTTTCTTAAGTTTAGAAACTGAGGAGGAACTTTGGGGCTTGTGAGAGGCTTCCAACTTGTACTTTTTCAAGTTATTTTACATTTTATTGTATGGATTCTCTAGCCATGAGTGGCTAGTCTTTTCATTGCTTTGGGTTTCAAGAGATTCTATGAAGTTTTAGTTGTTAAATCTTATCTCTACACATGAGTTCTTGATTCTTTCTTTGTGTTTCAATTCTATTATGTATGCTTAGCTTGAGTGCACACTTGCTATAGGCTAGACTATAATCACAACAGAAGTTTGTTATAGTTTAGGGACATGAATTGAAATAGATCCTTCTATGCTTGCTAAAAGGAATGGAGGAAGGGTTGGGTTTTGTTGGCCTGAATATGTATGCTTAGAACCTCAAATGACTGATTAAGTACACAAGGAATTTGGCTTAAATTTTAGTTTCAGAGAATTTCTTATATGAGGAATCAATAAGTAATTAGATAGGCTAGAGAAACAAGGATAGGTTCAAGGTTTCACATGCATAAGATAGGTAGACTAGGACGGATTAGATGATCAACGACCCAAAGCGCTTTTACCTTTGATATTTTCAACGTTTTCACCATTACTCTTTTGACAATTTCTTGTCACAATCAATCAAACTCAAAATCAGAATTTTATTGCTTTTTAAACTCGCAAGGTTTTGGCTTAAACTTACAATTCTCACTCACAATCCCTGTGGTTCGATATTTTAAAACCGGGTGGTATCTGTACACTTGCAGATTGACCAACAGAGAGCTATATCGTTTTGAGTCAGAAAAAGAGTTAATCACCTAATAGTCCTAATTGCTAAAGATTGAGTTAGGTTTGTTAGTCACTGAACACCTAAACTTCATGATAACTTTCTTTCTTAATCATGTAAGAGATCTCAATGTTTAGGATTAGAGAGTTATTGCTATCCACTCATTCGAGAGATCAATGATGTAGGGTTGAACTACTGTTGATGAATCATATGCATAGGCTTGATATGTATTTGAATCTATAGGATACATAAGTTCTTATCAATGAAATCTAATCCTAGTAGTTTCTCTGCCCTGTTGTTTTCTATATTTGTTTTCTTTGTTTTTATTTTCATTTTGTTACAAAAATCCTCTCAAAATCTTATGAAACCCCATTACTTAAGTTACTACAACTATTGAACGACATAGTATTACCAATTACTTGTGGATACGACAAAACTCTATGCTATACTGCAATTGAGTCTTGAAGATTTTAAAAGTAGTATTTGTGTTGAAATATCTCTCAACATTGCTCCACTTCCAAATTCCCCAAAGAGCTCCAAGAAATTTAATCCCATTTATTCTTCTAGCCAACCAATTAATCCACACCCATGCATCACTCGAAAAGAAGCAGCTCCATGATAGTGCACCCAATTTTGTCCAAATCTCCCTTGAATGTGGATAGTCACAAAGACAGCGCATTGTGTCCTCCATTGGAGCAGAGCAACGTGAGCATGCTGAAGACGACGTTGTATGACACTTTCACCGATTCTCATTTGTTTGCAAGCCCCCCTGCAACACATAAACACACGAAGCTTCTCAAGCACCCTCAATTTTAAGACCCAGCTCAATTCCTTTCCTCTCTTGCACCACACACCTAGCCATTATGCCATTGGAAAACCTCCTTAACCATACGCGGTGTAATTTGTTGGAGACGAAGCTGAGCATCCGGTGGCACTTCCGTGTACAAGTCGTCAAGGCTCCACACGCCCCCCCGAAGCAGGTCTACCAACATCGTTGTTGTGTCAGTAATATGCACATAGGGCACCTGCTCTGCTAGTCTTTCTGTCCCGCTCCAGTCATCATACCACATGGAAGACCTCTCATTACCAAATCGAAAATCAAAACCTTCCTGAAGGTAGTCACGAGCTCGTAGAATCCCCTTACAAGCTGGAGACGCGTTGGACGATGCCCCCACCTGTGGAACCGATGAACCAACAAGGTATTTATGCAACATCATTCTCACCCAAAGCTTCTATAGTTTATAATTCATGTTCCATATAGATTTCCCGTGAAATGTCGTATTCACCAATCTCATGTCATGCACCCCCAATCCTCCATACTCTTTTTCATCTGTTACCGTGCTCCAGTTCACAAGGTGCCAACTTCTCTTTGCCGCACTTCCAGACCAAAGGAAGCTTCTCATAGACTGATTCAACCGATCCAGGATCGCTCTAGGCAACCAAAACACCTGCATTATATAAGTTGGGATTGACGTCATCACCGATTTAACCAAACAAGTTCTGCCCGCCGTGTTCAACAAACTAGTCTTCCATATCGAAAGCTTTCTCTGAATATTGTCCAAAAGGTAGTTAAAATATGCACCCTTTAGACCCCTCCCTTTTAGTGGAAACCCAAGGTATTTTCTAAGGTCTCTAACAAACGGAATGGGTGCTGTAACATCTCGATCTGACGATTGGCCTCACAGTAACGACACGAGTGTTTTCAATGCGCTTTGTCCTCACTCGCGCACTTCTTGTGAAAACTTCCCAGGAGGTCACCCATCATAATATTTCTCCAAGGCAAGCACACTTAACCTTGGAGCTTTTATGAGTTGGGATACCGAAAAGAAGATGGATCATGTTGTTATGAGTAATACCAATCAAATCTTTTATTCTCTCCTCAACTGTATACTCTAATACCTATACAGTCTCGGAATACCTTTGTTCGGGTGCGAGATCGATTCATTCATGTGCCCCTTCGCCTAGAAGCCTTCCAGGAGTCGCTCCTTGTGCGTACATCACTGCACCGACAATCACTCGCCACCCTCGTCGGCTCTGGGTGTCACATGCCCGCCAGTTTCCTCTTGGTTCATCCTCGAACCACACGTACTGGGAATGGTTGGCTCTGATACCATTAAATCTCTTACTTGTACATGATTCTCAACTCACAAGGTCAATCTTAACGCTAAGATTCCAATCCAACATAGTAAAACACACTTGCTAACCTTAGCACGTTTCTCCGAAATCCATATCAAAGGTTTATTCACTCTTAGACCGTAAGCAACTTGTCCACATATTACAACCCCAAGTATTCATCTTAATACTAACACTTTCTTTCTGTAACTTGATCATCCTCCAATCAATTCAATACTCAGTCTCTCGACCAAAACCTGACAAAACTTCAAGTCTTACACATTCATTGCAAAATTCATAGGCTTAAAATCTAAACCTTCAACAAATTTGGACCCATAATGTCCTTTATCCCTTCAACATTTCTCAAGTGGAAATCTATCTCTTAAGACTTCAACTTCTTCACAAAAACTTATTTCGCGAATTCGACTAACGACTATTCAAATCGATGCTGATTCTTCTCAATCTTACTATCACTAAAGAATTACATATAACCTGCGATTAAATCCAACCTATTGAGTCTCTAACAATTCCACCTCGAAAATTACATAACCTTAACATCTCACTTTTGGAACTCATAAGACATCCCACTAGAATTCATTCCTTAGCTTATGTTTTTTGTTACCCACACATTAGTACAAGAAAAAAATCTTCTACGCTTAGCAACTTTTCTAAACTCGGTATAACTTCTATAGTTAAAAGTCAAACAACTGACAAGGGGATGTGTCTCATACGCACCCCTTTCACTATCTAAGGGCATAACAATACTCACCTAAGGTACCACATGGTATTGAAGGCAAACAATAACAACAACTGAGGTCTTGGTGGAAGCAATAACCACCAAGTCATAAGGTAAGCAGTTAGTGCACAAGGTAGTAATAGCAAGCAAAGTCTCAGTAGGTGTAGTAATCATGAGATCAAAACTCAAGCAGTAAAAGCAAGTTAGGCGGGTCACACACTCTTTGGAGACAGCCGAGTGTGTTACACTAGAATCAGAGAGAACAGTTAGAAGGTTATCATCGTTCTCGCACTCTCCCCCGATCAGTCCATCTACTCCATCAGCTTCCTCGCCATCCATGAAATACACTCTGCCCCTTGCAGCAGGACGCTTCCCCCTCACGACATTCACAGACGGCTCTATCTTAGGTTCCTTGCATCGACTGGCCACATGCCCTGGATGGTCGCAGTTGAAACATCTGATGCTCTTGTTCGGAAACTCATAGGCATAGTGCCCATTCTCTCTGCACTTCTAACACGTCAGCTCACAGTTTGCAGCTTGGCTTCCTGTACCTCCAGTAGCAGTAGTCATTGGCTTGTACTGTCCCGGGGTAAAACCTCCCCCCATAGGACGCTGTACGACTTCCACTGCTGGAATTTTCCCTTTCCTTGGTTGCTTTGGGAGCTCGACCTCATCGGCCCCCTAGTTCCTGCTCGGTTCATCCTCTTGTTCTTCATAAGCTCTACCTCTGTTGCCTTCTCCACTAGTGCTTGAAACCGTGCAAATCCCAATGATCTCACAGAATCCTCAATATCTGCCTGCAACCCATTTACAAACCTCTTGCACATATAGCACTCGTCCATATGGTTGTCGAAGAATTGGAAATTCTTTGCCAGTGTCTTTGAGCCTCCCTTTCGTCCCGGGCGCTGGTTGGAAAGTATTTCGCCAAGAAAGTAGCACAGAAAGAGTTCCAATTCACCACTTCATTGTTGGCCTCCATGATTCCTTTGGCGCTCCTCCACCAGTACTCATCATCTCCAAGCATTAGGTCAGTAGCAAGGCCCACCCTAGCTCCTTCAGCGGTCTGCAGCACCCCGAAAATCTTCTCAATCTTCTGGATCCAGAGATCCGCTTTGTCTGGGTCAGTCTCACCCGTGAACTTTGGTGGATCCTGTCGTCTGAAATCAGTCAGTCCCCTATTCTAGTCTAGGGCCACCTCTCTCTCACGCTTATGTAGCTCACGTTCAGCCTTGTCAGCACGCCACTAAGCATTCTCCATTGTTTGGTTTGTCATTGCCTGGGCCATAACAGCCATATATCGCCCCCCACGAGTTGGTTCATGTTCATCATGTTGTTCCTTGAGTGTGTCTTCCTCCGTCGTTACTCCTCAAAGATTGCTCCAAATCCTTGTTTCTCAACTCAGATCGTTCAAAACCTCTATCACAAAAACTCAAGATTGAGGTGAGAAGAAGTTGAAGAGAGTGGAGGTGGTGGCTTTGGTGGCTTGTTCACGGTTGAAGGTGAAGAAGAAGGCTTGGTGGTGGTGTTATGTGTGTTGCACGAGAGAGAAACCCCCAAGAAACACTATCATATGCTTTCTCCAGGTCAATCTTGAAAGCAAGGGACCTGTGTCTGGCTGAGGACTTACTCATGTAGTGAATAATCTCCTAAGCAACGAAAGCATTATCCATGGTACCTCGTTGAAGAAGGAAGTTATTCTGCATAGGCCCAATCATCTAATTCAAGAAGGGTCAAATCCTATTAACAAGAACTTTCGTAATAAGCATATACATCACATTACAGAAGTTAATCAGACGAAGCTCTTTAGTGGTAGAAGGATTATCAAAATTAGGAATCAAAACCATCAATGTCTCCATAAGCTTAGGGTCTACTTTTCCTGAATCCACCGCATCCCGGACTAACTGCTAAATATCATCTCCCACATGGTCCTTGTACTTCTTATAAAAGGAAGGTTGAAATTCATCCGTCCCTGGAGCCGTGAAATATTTCATAGACATTAACACAATACACACCTCTTCCTTGTCCACCTGATGTCCAATGACATCTCTTGCTACTTTTGACAATTGCGGGAACACAACATGAGGAAACAGTGACCCAGGGACACTAGGATCAGCAGCAAACAAGTTACTAAGGAAGCGTTGGACCACTCTCACAAGCACTTCCATATCATCACACCACTCTCAATTTCCCAACTTCAGTCGGAGTATCCTCTTTCGCTTTCCTCTAATCACAGCTTGAGTGTGGAAATATGAGGTATTCCGATCGCCTAAGCGAACCCTATTATCACGAGCCTTTTGGTACCATAACAACTCCTCCTATTTCAAAATACTCTTGTACTTTATTTGCAGTTGAGCTTCAAACTGGACAAGATCATATGAGAGTTTATAATTCAACTTCTGCTGCACACCTTAGATCCTAGCTTCCACTCGACGCTTTATCCTGTAAATATCACCAAAGACATAAGTGTTAAAAGCTATAGAATCCACACGGACACTGCCCAACTTTGTGGTTATATCTTCCCCACCACTTGTCCAGGCATACTTCACCACCTTCTGATAGTCAGGGTGATCCGCCCAAGCTGCAATGAAATGGAAGGGACGAGAAGGTCTACCCACACATCTCTCTCCACAATGCACTAGCAAAGGAGAATGATCAGAATGAATCCGACTCAGGTTCTCCAAACAAGTGTCTGGGAGTTCCACCCGCCAATCAATATCACCTAGGGCTCGATCTAGTTTTTTTCGAGACAGTGAGAAGATTACCTTGCTTCCTGAACCATGTGAAAGGGCCTCCATTCATGCCAAAGTCCACAAGGAAGCAAGCCTCTAGAACTGCCATGAAACGAGCTGCTTGATTGGAAAGGAAGTCCCATCCCCAAATCTCTTACGGGTACAAAATCTCATTAAAGTCCCCCACCAAAAGCCGAGGTTGGACAATCAACTTCATGAGGTCACACATCTCATGCCAAAGAGCTTCCCTCCACAAAGGATCTGGTGACGAATAAAATGTTGTACACACCTAAGAGACATTATCCCGCCAAAGCTCGATAGTGATGGCCTGAGATTGCAGCTTTACCAACCGCCAAGACAACGCTGAGCAGTCATTCTTCAACACTCATATCCCGCCACTAAACCCCTCAGCCTCCTTTAGACACACCAAGGATAAACCCTTGGAAAACCAGAACTGACGCACTCTGATAAATTGACTGCAAAGTTCTACCAAAATCACCATGACAAGCTTCCTGTTTTGCACACATTCCACGAAACAATGCAGAATTCCTCCAAACCAATCATTAGAAACTGGTTAAGAACAAGGGTCAAATTCCCCAGGCCCCACTAGGCGTCTTGAGCTGAGTTATCCTGCATTGATGTAAATTCCCACAAGCCTGCTTGAGCCCGCATTGTTTAGTTTCCTGGCTTGGGGGGGTTTTTTAATTTCTTTCCACACCATCCTCAGCTTCACCTTATGCTAATTGGGATGCACCAAACACGATACGCTTAAGCCTGAGCTCTGAATTTGTAATTGGTTGTTTATCAACCACGAGGCCCACCTTTTTTTCTTTAGCTTTTAAAAGGTTGATTGTTTTCTCCCATTCCCCACGTGCTCTCCTCTCTTTTGTGTTGCTAACGTCACTTTCTTTACCAGCACTGGAACCCATAGCTGATTTGGGATTAAATAATGGATTATAAAACTTTGTCTGGGTCCAATCAACATTAAATGCATTCCTCTCCTTTGACCTTCCTTCTCCATTATTACCAATCATTGATTTTCCATTTGTCCTCGATCGATGGTCCCCTGATTTCCTCCCCGTTGAATTAGCTGGTTTATCTCTCATTCTCATAACCATCATCCATTCCCTAAAGATCTTCACCTCCTCCTAAATTATAGCTTTTTCCATAACCGCACTCTCCTTGGCTTTTTTGATTCCCTTTTCCTAGTAATTACTTTCCCCACCTATCATGCATGGGTCCATAACCACTTCCACTTGTTTCTCCTAACTCTCACCGACTTCTAAAATTGAATTTTGGGCATTGATTGTCGCTGGAGTACCAGACAAACTAGGATTGTCCGTGGCCGGAACTTCCATGTTGTTCGACTTGGCCTGAGCTTGGATCACCACTTTCTTTGGAGGTCTCGGAGGAAGGGTGCACTGTCTCCCCATATGTGCATAACATCCACAGTTTGAGCATATGATGTGGAGCCCTTCATGCTCCACCTTATGCCAAAACCCTTGCACCCTCACTTTGCAAATGACTGGCTTAGAAAAGTCTAGCTCCACGCAAACCAAGGCAAAACGTCCCCTCTCAACGTATTCGTGTCCACCCTAACTTGTGCGCCAATCACCGATGCAAGCCCCATGAGAAATCCCTCAACATAAAATACCATGTTCAGACCAGGGAACCTAATCCATGCTAGAGTCTTCATAACTTTAGCTTCCGGAGAAATAAAATCTGCACTTCATGTTGACACCGTGAGATAGTGGTCAAATAACATCCTCGGCCCCCTCTCCATGACTTTCGTTATGTCAGCTTGGTTGTCAAAATTCCCCATAAAGAAACCATTGTCCATATCCCTCAATTTAAACTCTTTCGACAGCTTCCAAAAACTCACTAGCCGTAGTATCATGCATCTATATCCTAGCTTCTTCGCAAGAAGAGAGACCACTGGAGCCTCTTCCCAAGGCGCACACAACTCCTTCAAGACCACCTTCGGCACTGACACCTCAGGCAGCCTATCATTTCCATTCACATAGCTAACAACCATCTAGCCCTCATCTCTCAAGTTTGCAACCTTCCTAGCAGGAAGAGCTCTCTATCCTCCCATGAGCTTGTTGCGAAAGGACAACTTCCCTTCGTTAGTCCCGCCATTATGTTCTCGGAAACCAACCTCTAGTGGCGGTCCAAGTGGATTTTCATCGCCAGTACTCCTTGAAATTCGCACTCCATTCTCTTAGTGGTATATACTAATAGTGAAAAATACATACCGCCTATGAACTTATAGTTTCTTGATCTTTGCATTAAATAATAAAGTTAAAATTTGAATAGATATTTTTAAGTCATAATTTATTCAGGTACCTGCTAAAATCAATCAATCATCAAAAAAAAAATATATATATATATATATATATATATAATTTTTATATATTATATAATTATAATTGACTTGACATATACATTAATAATAATATTAATTAGCTACTAATAAAATTTTATATTAATCACTATATAAAGGTTGTTAAAAAATCAAGTTTCTCATTTTAATAATTATTATTATTATTATTATTTAATTTTTAATTATTAATGACAACTTAAGAAAACAATTTTAAAAAGTGATGATATAATAATAATTAATAAGTAGAAGTAAAATTGACTTGTCCTTCACATTAATAACAATATTAGTTTGATATTATTAAATTTTTGATATTATTCATTATATTAAACAAAAATTGTAAAACTTTTGATGAATTTCTCATTATTCATGACAACTTGTGAAAATAAATTAAAAATAATAATGATAATAATAAGTAACAGTAAAATTGACTTGACATTCACACTAGTAAAAATATTATTCAGTTAATAATAACCTTTTTTATATTAGCTATTTTAATCTCCGATGGGAGAGGCCCCATCATGATGTGGATGTTCCCGGCTCGAAGAAAATTGCCTCCAAAAGAGAACACATGTCTCAAATAAAAAAAATGTTAGCTATTTTAAAAATTTATAATTGTACAACTTTTCTATTTCTCATTACGAATGAGAATTTGAGAAAAAAATAAGGAAAAGTGAAATTGACTAGACCTTCACATTAAAAATAATATTAATTGGTTATTAATGACTTTTTTATTAGTTATTATATTAATTACCAATTATAAACATTTTCAGTTTTTCATATTTTATCCCAACTTGAGAAAATATTTTAAATAATAATAATTAAAATTGACTTTAATTAGTTATTAATAACTCTATATTTAAAACCAAACAATAATGATTTTTATATAATGTTAACAAATATTGTAAATAAATAAAAAATTGATTACTCCTTTCTTTCACAGTTTTCCCTTTTTTCCACAATTCCTAGTTGGCACATTAATTAATTCCTTTGACATATTTACGAATTACGAACTTTGCATTAACAATGAGCCCTTTATAAAGTCATGTTCTCTATTGCATTTTGTAACACCCTCTAAACCCCGCATAATAATATATCATAAATCAGAGTAAAATGCATAACACAGAGGGTGTCACACTTATTCTCCAGAAACATAAATCAAAACACCTGTTGTAAGACCCAAGATTTTAAGCTTAGGATCAGTGGAAGAGATTTCCATTTACGATTAGGGTTGATGTATTGTGAAGGGAAAACTGAACTAGAGTTTACCAAATGAAATAAATTTATGAAGGAGAAAGTTCAGGAAAAGTCAAAGGATTACATCATGATCGATAAAAGTTATAGCACGATCGTTTTACGCTTAAACCTAGGTCAGAAACCCTAGTATATAGCTAATTTTCACTTTTAGGCACGACGGAAGTTAATTCCAAAAATCTTCAGAGAAATGTTAGAACTTCTCTTTTTCCATATATCACAATCGTTTCGAGGCGAAACTCTAGGATCTACGAACGTCCGATTCCAATCATCGGAAGTTTGCCGAAACCGAATCCCTGGTATTTCAAAACCCTAGAATTTCTCGACAATGAAGACTTTATCTATTCAGAGCTTCAAATGAATATTCTACACGCGTACACCCATTTCTCTTGATGATTTCAATCTTTCTTCCGAAGAAAGTTTTCTATTCCGACATTCGATGCAAAAAGCAACTTATCGGGTAAAATAGTTTTATACCGACTATGCTTTAGTTGCCAAAAATACAAAGAGACCTCATTTTAGTTTTGGAATTCTTTCGCCAAAACCTATCTTAGAATTCACGGAGAATGACGCCGGAAAAATCAGATTCGCGAAACTTTCATTTTACCGCGTTTTGCCAACCTCTATATATAGCCAAGAAATGAAAAAAAAACAAATATCTTACCCATTTCATCCAAGGAGGCCGCGAGTTTGAGAGGAGAGGAGGAGAAGAAGATTTTGTTCAATCCTTGCTTGATCGTTGATTAATCAGTTGCTGCTTCAAGGTTTCGAGGTATAGTCGCTAATCCTTACCTCCGATCGCTTTTTCCATAGCTTTTCTGTAGAGTTTTCTGAGTGGATAGTTTATGGGTTTTTGCAAAACTATCCTGAATCTTTCATTTCTGATTCTAAACCTCTTCTATATGTGCCCAAGATCACTTCTGCCGGATTAGATTTTCCGTTATGTCGCCGGAATTCCGCCGGAATCAATTTTAGCCTAAAATACCCATTTTTGGAGTTTTTTGTGTTAAGCTTCAACCTTTAGGCTGAAAACTATTGTAAGGCCCTAAGTTCAATTTGGAACAATTTTATGGAAGTTTGAATAAAATTGAAGTTTTAGCTAATGTTTGATAACTGGCAGATTAGAACTGTCAACTTGTGCGAATTTTTAGAGGGTCTTAACGACTTCATTTGGGAAAACTTCCTTCATGAGAGTTGTAGCCCTTTAAGTTAAGAAAATTCTCGATGTGGTTTCGGGTAAATCCGATATCTGTAGCTCCAGATATCCCTGTTTTAATGAGCAAAGGTCGGGCTGTACAGTACCTACGAAATTTTATTAAAAGTTGGGTTTGTGTTTTGGGCTTAAACCTTTTTAATTTGGGTTAAGTGGTGGATTAAACTCATAATCAGAAGGTTCTTAGGCTGAATGGAGCATTATGGGCCAAGGAAGGCTGATCCAAGGAAAGAAGCAAGGGTTTTGAAAACCCTAAGGCTTGGTGAGCCGCCGGCTGCCCATGGAAAAGGAAGGGGGCTGCAGCTGGTTTTTACTCTGAATTATGAGCTTTAATGAGCCATTAATACTCTTTTCTTGGGCTGTATCAGATCTGAAACCAGAACCCTAGCCCACACAAGCCCTGGCCGCCACCTATAGGCAAGGATTAGAGTGAAATCCTTATTTTCTTACAAGCAAACCAGCACCCTTCCCCTTGCTCCTAAGAGGCCTCCACTCGTCACCCTTGCACCACCAGCAGCCACCGCCCACCAAGGAGGAGGAGACACGAGAAAGAGAGAAAAACCGCAAGGAAGGAGAGGAAACGCGAGAAGGAGAGGAAGCACGTGGAGGAAGGAGAATTTTGGATAGCAGAGGAAGCTCTTTCTATTCTTCACTTCTCTCCATCAAAATCCTGCTTCTTTTCATCTAAATTCATTCAAAACCCGAGGTAAGGGATGGTTCTAGGAATGGGTAGGTTCTTTAGGGAATATGTCATGAATTGCCATGAGAAACAACTTGAGTTTTGGACTGTTTTTGCATGATTTCCTGTACATGCTTGCATGCTGGAATTTTTCTCTTGAAAAGCCATGAATATGATCCTCAAACGTTGTTTATGATCTGAATCTATGTTTTTATGCGAGTTGCCATGGTATTTGTTAAGTTTTGTGCTATTTTGCACTTGTTTTAACATGATCCTTGCTAAATGTTTGGTTCTGAAATTTTGAGTGGATATTTGGGTTGTTGGGGCTGTACCAAGATTGCCATGATCAAAGGGGAAGGAAGGAAAATTATTTTTGAAAACCATAGAGGCATGGGAGTTTCGCTGCCAGTTTCCTGTACTGGACAGCGGACTTCAGAGCCCCTTTTTACCTTTTTATGGTCATCAAATGAAAAAGTGAACATGAAAGTTGTAGATTTTCGAAATATCTTTCCAGACATATAAAAATCATAATTTTTGGTTTAGTAATGTGATCTGGGGGTCGTGTTTAGTAACTATCACACCTGCTGTTTTTCCTGTTCCGGACAGTTAGCTTTAAGACCTAATATCACCTAATTCTGGGACTCAAATTGTTGGAACATGTTGCCTTGCATTTTGTCAAAACAACTGATTGTCGAAGCAGATGTCGTAGCATCTGACCTCGTGAGGCTAGGACATCTGTCCTCAGCTTGTGTTTCTGTTATGGGCCTTCTGAAGATTTGTTGAAGATATGTTTTGAGTTACTTGAGGAGCAAGTAACTATCTCAGAAGGGTTTTAGTTGTTGGGTTGTTATTTGTTGAAACAATCTTTGTTAAAAGATTGATTTCTATCTTTTCTTGTGCAATAAGAAACCGAATCTATCAAGATTGCGTTTTCAAATTGCTGTTATTGGAATCTGTTTCTTCAGCCCGTGCTAACCCTAAAGCCCATGCTACCGCTGCTGAAGTCTATAAAAGGATGAAGACCTAAAACGTGAAGGGAACCGAAGCTGATAGAGAGAGATCGTGTGTTTTAGGATTTGTTAGTGTGCTTCGTTCTTTGTTATTTGTGAATCCTCTTTGCTCACTGATTCTATAAAGCAAAGAAGGGTTCTGTGTTGTTTGATGACATTCAAACTCTGATTGTTCATTGTGTTTACCAATCACTGTGGCAGTGATTGAGAGAAAGTGAGAGGGGCTCTCATACTTAGGTTGAGATTCTAAGTAGAAATACACTGGGTAGATTAGGAAGTGAACTATGAACTGAGGTGTTCATGAGTGTCTGTAATTCCTGAATCTTGAGATAGTGGATTTCCTTTCTTTGGGTGCAAACCCTCCAAACGTAGGTGAAAGTTTTCACTGAACTGGGTTAACAACTTCTGAGTGTTATTGTTTTGTTGTTAAGTTTTGTTTATTGTTAAGCGATTGTCGAACCTCTTGTCCCAGCATCGTGTAGGACAATCGTATCAGAGGGAACCTGAATTACAATTGGTATCAGAGCAGGCACCCTGTTCTGGTTGGGTGAGCTCCAGGGAGTTTATTCAAGTTCTCATGGATAACAAGGAGGGAGGATCAGTCAATAGGCCACCCATTCTGGATGGTACTAACTATGACTACTGGAAGGTTCGCATGACAGCCTTTCTCAAATCGATTGACAACAAGACTTGGAAAGCTATTGTCAAGGGTTGGAAGCACCCCACTAAGGCTGAGGTTGAAGGCTCCTCTACTACTGTTGTTGAAAAACCTGAAGAAGAATGGACCAGTGTTGAAGATGAAGCTGCACTTGGAAATTCAAAGGCTCTGAATGCTATTTTTAATGGAGTTGACAAGAATATGTTTAGGCTGATCAATACGTGTACTGTGGCAAAGGATGCTTGGGAAATTCTGAAAACTGCACATGAAGGAACTACTCGAGTGAGGATGTCAAGGCTTCAGATGCTTACTACTCAATTTGAAAATCTGATGATGACTGAAGAAGAGACTATTTCAGAATTCCACATGCGTGTCCGTGACTTGTCTAATGCTTCATTTGCTTTGGGAGAACCTATGTCAGATGAGAAGCTTGTAAGGAAGATCCTGAGATCTCTTCCTCAGAAGTTTGCTATGAAAGTCACTGCAATTGAGGAGGCTCAAGACATTGAGAACATGAAGGTTGATGAACTTATTGGCTCTTTGCAGACATTCGAGTTGAAACTGAGTGGAAAATCTGAGAAGAAGAATAAGAGTATTGCTTTTGTGTCAAACACTGATGAAGGTGATGATGAAGATTGTGAGGGTGAAAATCTGACTGAGGCTCTGGCCATTCTAGCAAGAAAATTCAACAGAGCATTGAGAAAGATTGATAAAAGAACCAGGCCTAATGTCCAGGACATGAAGTTCGATAACAAACCCAAATTTACTAATTCACAGAGGAAGACCAAAGAAGACGAAAAATCTGGTCAGAATAAAGGAGTGCAGTGTCATGAATGTGAAGGATATGGTCACATCAGATCTGAATGCGCCACTTATCTAAAGAAGCAGAAGAAAGGTATGATGGTAACTTGGTCAGATGAAGACACTGAAGATGAGGAGGAGATATCTGCAAACAAAGTCAATGCTTTCTCTGGAACTGTCTATGAGTCTGATACAAGTGATGAGGACATTACAGATGAGGAACTGGCTGAGACTTACAAGCTGCTACACATCAAGTGGGAAGAAGCATGTAAACTTGTGAGAGAAAAGCAAAGTGAGATAGAACAACTTGTCTCTCAGAATGAAAGGCTGAAAGAGCTCAGCACAAAGCTGAAGGAAGATCTGGAGGAATGGCAAAGTAAGTTTAATAATGCTGATGTTATGGAAAAGGCTAATCTAGTGTTGATTAATGCAGGACTTCAAGAGGAAGTGGCAACTCTGACAAGAAAGCTTGAAGCTACTCACAAATCTGTTAGAATGTTGAACAGTGGTTCTGATATGCTTGATGAAATTCTGAAGGAAACTAGCAAGCAAGGAGGGAGTTTGAAGGGAATTGGCTTTGACTATAGAACTGCAAACAAAGAAAATCAGAAAGGTTCAAAGAAATTTGTGTCTGCTGCGAAACAAACTGAATTCAAGAAGCCTAGAAATTATCAGTTGTCAGATTCATTGCTCAGACATGTACCTCAACATGTGAAATCCCAGCTCAAGCTTGAGAAGATTGTACCTTGGAAGTGTCACTACTGTGGTAAGAATGGTCACATAAAGCCCTACTGTTACAGGTTATATGGTTATCCTCAGATGCACGATAAAAAACCTGTTCAGATGAGGAAGGAATGGAAGCCCAAGGGTGAAGTCAGATGTCAGGTAGCTTACACGTCCTTCAGAGCATCATCAAAGGAAGATTGGTATTTTGATAGTGGCTGCTCAAAGCACATGACAGGAAACAAGAGCTTCTTGCAAGATATCAGAAGTCACTCCACCAACTATGTCACTTTTGGAGATGGAGCTAAAGGAAAGATCAAGGGAGTAGGAAAGCTTGTTAGCACAGAATCTCCTAACTTGAACAATGTGTTACTTGTAAATGGCTTAACTGCCAACCTAATCAGCATAAGTCAACTGTGTGATCAAGGGTATGATGTGAAGTTCAATAAGATAGAATGTGTTGTGACCACTGACGATGAGAGAGTTGTGATGAGAGGAGTCAGATCAAAGGACAACTGTTACATGTGGACATCAGAAGAAAAAGCTCATGTTTCCAGATGTTTGTTAACTAAAGATGATGATAGTGCTGATGTTCCAGCTAATGCTCCAGCAACCGCCCTCGACAATGAGTCAGAAACAAGTGCTGATGAAAAGGAAGACAAATATATCACAACAAACAAAGCTCCATCAATCAGGGTTCAGAAGAATCATCCTCAAGAAAACATTATTGGTAATCTTCAAGAAGGGGTGACTACCAGATCCAGAAGTATAATTGCTCACAGTTGTTTCATCTCTAAGATAGAACCCAAGAATGTTAATGAAGCTCTCACTGATGAATACTGGATAAATGCTATGCAAGAAGAGCTAGAGCAGTTCAGAAGAAATGAAGTGTGGGAGTTAGTGCCTAGACCTGAAGAAGTAAACATCATTGGCACTAAGTGGATCTTCAAGAACAAATCAGATGAAGCTGGAACAGTCACAAGGAATAAAGCAAGGCTTGTTGCTCAAGGATATACTCAGATAGAAGGAGTTGATTTTGATGAGACCTTTGCTCCAGTAGCTAGACTGGAATCTATAAGACTCTTGTTAGGTGTTGCTTGTCTTTTGAAGTTCAGACTTTATCAGATGGATGTGAAGAGTGCTTTTCTGAATGGTTATTTGAATGAAGAAGTCTATGTTGAACAACCTAAAGGATTTACAGATCCGCATCATCCAGATCATGTGTACAAGTTGAGGAAGGCCTTGTATGGTTTGAAGCAAGCACCTAGGGCTTGGTATGAAAGGTTAACTGAATTTCTTGTAAGCAATGGGTACAACAAGGGTGGAATTGATAAAACTCTGTTTGTGAAGAATGACAGAGGTAAGCTCATGATAGCACAGATTTATGTGGATGACATTGTCTTTGGAGGAATGTCAAACTCAATGGTGGAGCATTTCGTCCGACAAATGAAATCTGAATTTGAGATGAGCCTAGTTGGTGAATTGAACTATTTTCTAGGACTACAAGTCAAACAAATGGAGGATTCTATGTTCATATCTCAGAGTAAGTATGCTAAAGGCCTAGTCAAGAAATTTGGTCTTGAAAAGGCTGGTCACAAGAGAACTCCTGCTGCTACACACATCAAGATGTCCAAAGATGAGCAAGGAGAAGATGTTGATCAAAGTCTCTATAGAAGCATGATTGGAAGCTTGTTGTATCTCACTGCTAGCAGACCAGATATCACCTTTGCAGTTGGTGTATGTGCAAGATTTCAAGCAGCTCCTAAGGCTAGTCATCTGCTACAAGTCAAGAGAATTATCAAGTACATCAATGGCACGAGTGACTATGGTATTCTCTATACTCATGATACAAATTCTTCTTTAGTTGGTTTCTGTGATGCAGATTGGGCCGGTAGTGCAGATGATAGAAAGAGCACATTTGGTGGATGTTTCTTCCAAGGGAATAATTTGATTTCATGGTTTAGCAAGAAGCAGAACTGTGTCTCATTGTCTACAGCTGAAGCAGAGTATATTGCAGCCGGAAGTAGTTGTACTCAACTCATGTGGATGAAGCAAATGTTGAAAGAGTATGATGTTGAACAGGATGTCATGACATTGTACTGCGACAATCTCAGTGCAATCAATATTTCCAAGAATCCCATACAGCATAGCAGGACCAAGCATATTGATATTAGACATCATTTCATTAGAGACTTGGTGGAGGATAAAATTGTCAACTTGGAGCATGTGACAACTGACAAGCAGTTGGCTGATATTTTCACAAAACCCCTTGATGCTATCACTTTTGAAAAATTAAGAGGAAGTCTAGGGATTTGTCTTTCTGATGCATAGCAATTAGCGTGCCCTAGTGTGTCAACGGCTAGTTTATTCTTGGTCATCATTAACAGCCGTTGTGACATCAGCAGAGAGAAAGTTACTTCAACGGGCAAATTGTGTTCTCTCAACCGCTTGTGCATCTATCTTCTTCAAGACTCATCATCTCTGATTTGCAAATCTGTTTCATTGTTCTGTACTCTGTTTGTATTTACTCTCGATTCATCATGTCTCAAAGCTCAGGAAGGAAGGAATCTGTCAAGGCTAAGATTGAGAGAACTGCAAAAGGAGTCAAGTGTATGGGTTTGAAGAGTGATACTTCTCAACCATCTTCTGTGTCCAAGAAAGTCTTCAAGAAGATGCGATCAAAAAACCCAACGTGTAAGGTCTACGAATCACAGGTCAAGAACAGCAAAGCCCCAATTGTTCCTAACGAAGAGGAGATCAATGATGAAGATTCTACTGTGCCTGATGTTGTACCTAATGTTGAGACATCCAGGTCTAAGGAAAGTTCTGCTCAAGAAAATTCTGGAAAGGATTCCACTTCTCATGAAGATTCAGGCAATGCTGCCCAGCCAGACATCTCTGTGTCATCCTCTTCAAAGGATGCTGATCCAAAGAATGGTAACTCTGAGGGTACCAATTCTGAAGAGCCAAACCAGGCTCCAGCCTTTGTTCAGAACATCTCTGATGATGCTTCTGATGATGTTCCTCTGACTGAGTCCTTTGCTGATAGTGTTGCTGCGAGGATGAAGAAGAAAAGAAGGGTTTCTTCTCCTGAAGTCACTCCTACTCCATCAAAGAAATCCAAGTCTTCACCTATAACCTACAAGTCCCGACAGGCTAGTGTGAAGAGTAAGGGAAAGCAAAAGGAAGACAAGACTCCCACTGAGAAGAAGAAGAGGAAGACTCCAGTTGACGTTGAAGACTCTGAATCAGATGTTGAAGTCGGTGTTCAGAACATTCGATCTTCTGAGAAAAAGAAGTTTTCTGGTAAGCGTATTCCTCAGAATGTTCCTGCCGTTCCTATTGATAGAGTGTCTTTTCACTTAGAAGAGAATGTTCAGAAGTGGAAGTTTGTTTGCAAGAGGAGAATGGCCAAGGAAAGGGAAGTTGGCTCTGATGTTCTTGAATGTAGAGATGTTATTGCACTTATTGAGAAAGCAGGTCTGATGAAGACTATTCAGAATGTTGGTAGGTGCTATGAGAGGCTTGTGAGAGAGTTCTTGGTAAATCTCTCTGTTGATGTGGGACGTCCTGATAGTGCAGAATTCAGGAAAGTCTATGTGAGAGCTGAATGTGTTGTGTTCTCACCTGCTGTGATCAATCAAGCACTTGGCAGAAGTGCTATTGCCTTTGTTGATGAAGAAGTGTCCATGGATGTTGTGGCCAAGGAACTTACTGCAGGTCATGTGAAGAAGTGGCCCAGCAAAAAGTTGTTGTCTACTGGAAATCTGAGTGTGAAGTATGCTATTCTTAACCGGATTGGTGCTGTGAATTGGGTTCCTACTCAACATACTTCTGGTGTTTCTGCAACGCTTGCCAAATTGATCTATAGGATTGGCAAGTCTATGGTTTTTGACTTTGGAACTTTTGTGTTTGAGCAGACATTGAAGCATGCTGATACTTGTGCTGTGAAGCTGCCTGTTTCATTTCCTTCGCTTCTGACTGAGATCATTCTGAAGCAACATCCTCAGATTCTCAGGGCTGATGATGTGGCTATGTCTTGTGGCGTTCCAATCACTTTGGATCAACGTTTGTTTATGGAGCCACATGTTCTAGACATTGCCTTACCAACTAGCAGAACATCTGCTTCTCCTGTGACTGAATCTGGCACTCAGGCCATAATTGCTGAATTACAGGAAGTTTCCAAGGCTTTGCAGGAGACAATCAGGGTGAGCATTGCCAGGAAGCTCAAAGTTGATGCGTTGCTACTCAAGTTACAAGAAGAAGAACGTCGAGAAGGTGACCAAAGTGCTGTTGCTCCGAATGTGTGTAATGCAGAGGAGGAAGGATCTGAAGAGTGTGCAGAGGAAAGTGCAGAAGGATCGGGAAAGGACTGCAGTTCTGAAGGCTAGTTCGTTTTATTTTTGATGTATTCGTGCACCCTTTGCAAATTTGTGCTAAAAAGGGGGAGTAGTATGTGTTTTCAGTAGTATGTGTTTAAGTGAAGATTTATGTTCAGATGTTCGGATAAGTTTGTGAACAGTGTTTTCAGATTGAAGTTTCAGAAGTTTGTGAACAGTGTTTTCAGATGTTCGGATAAGTTTGTGAACAGTGTTTTCAGATTGAAGTTTCAGAAGTTTGTGAACAGTGTTTTCAGATGTTTGTGAACAGTGTTTTTCTGATGTTTTGAAGTTTCAGAAGTTGTTTATGTTCAGAAGCTTGTGTTTCAGAAGTTGTTTATGTTCAGAAGCTTGTGTTTCAGAAGTTGTTTATGTTCAGAAGTTAGTGGTTCAGAAGTTGGTTCTGTTCAGATGTTCGCAGATCAGAAGTTTGTTTTGGTTCAGATGTTCATGTTCTCAGAAGTTAGGTGAAGTTGCTTCTGTTTCTACTGTGCTATGTGTGTTCTGATAGTGTTAGCTCTGGTCTGAAGACAAGTTTCAAGACGATGGCTATGTTTGTTTTCTGAAATGTTACTTCTGATGAGCAGTATTTTCTTCTGATGAGCAGTATTTCTGATGGTGCTTCTGATGAGCAGTATTTCTGTTAGTTGTTCTTCTGGGTATGTGCTGCCAGCTTCTGATGGTAGTATTTCTGATACGATGATGTTCAAGCTAATCTATTTTGGTGTCATCATGTGCTAAGGCTGATTGTACCTTTGGTTTTGTGTTTGTGCTGCTAAGTGGTTGTTCCGACTATGTCTTCTGAAGTATGGTAGTTGGTTGTGTAGATGCATCAGTTTGAGGGGGAGCTCTGACTAAGGGGGAGAATTGTCTCTCTAGTTTTTTATCCTCTCTGATTGTGAGTTGTTTTAGACAAAATTTGACAAAGGGGGAGATTGTTGGAACATGTTGCCTTGCATTTTGTCAAAACAACTGATTGTCGAAGCAGATGTCGTGGCATCTGACCTCGTGAGGCTAGGACATCTGTCCTCAGCTTGTGTTTCTGTTATGGGCCTTCTGAAGATTTGTTGAAGATATGTTTTGAGTTACTTGAGGAGCAAGTAACTATCTCAGAAGGGTTTTAGTTGTTGGGTTGTTATTTGTTGAAACAATCTTTGTTAAAAGATTGATTTCTATCTTTTCTTGTGCAATAAGAAACCGAATCTATCAAGATTGCGTTTTCAAATTGCTGTTATTGGAATCTGTTTCTTCAGCCCGTGCTAACCCTAAAGCCCATGCTACCGCTGCTGAAGTCTATAAAAGGATGAAGACCTAAAACGTGAAGGGAACCGAAGCTGATAGAGAGAGATCGTGTGTTTTAGGATTTGTTAGTGTGCTTCGTTCTTTGTTATTTGTGAATCCTCTTTGCTCACTGATTCTATAAAGCAAAGAAGGGTTCTGTGTTGTTTGATGACATTCAAACTCTGATTGTTCATTGTGTTTACCAATCACTGTGGCAGTGATTGAGAGAAAGTGAGAGGGGCTCTCATACTTAGGTTGAGATTCTAAGTAGAAATACACTGGGTAGATTAGGAAGTGAACTATGAACTGAGGTGTTCATGAGTGTCTGTAATTCCTGAATCTTGAGATAGTGGATTTCCTTTCTTTGGGTGCAAACCCTCCAGACGTAGGTGAAAGTTTTCACTGAACTGGGTTAACAACTTCTGAGTGTTATTGTTTTGTTGTTAAGTTTTGTTTATTGTTAAGCGATTGTCGAACCTCTTGTCCCAGCATCGTGTAGGACAATCGTATCAGAGGGAACCTGAATTACACAAATGAACAAGTGTGTAACTAGAGAGTTGTAGATATTTAAAATAGCTTTCTAGAAAGGTATCACACGTGATTTGGTTGACTGCGGTCACCGTGATAACCGTGCCTCTGCGGAAGCACGAAGATGGCCATGGAAGTTTTGGTGGGTTGTGTGAAGTGAGATTCCGTTAGTAACTGACTCTTTCCCATAAAAGACATATAATGTACTTATATTATATATGTTGTTGTTGATTTTGTCATTATCATTCTTTTGTTGGACCTGACCCTGCTTGTTTGCTATGTGTTTATTTGGGGGGGGTAGATGGTCGTGAAGAAAATGGCGATGACTCATTCTTGGGAGTTGATGCTACGTGACGTGCCAATACTGGAGGACGACTACACTTTAGAGGAAGAGGAAGAGGCTAAGGAATAGGGTTTGGGTTGAGAGTCTTTTGTTTTCTGTTGGGGTTGAGAGTTTCCGAAGTGTTGGTATCGAACAATTTTATTGCTTAAATTCGAATGAACAAGTTTTGATGTAATCTTTATTTTCATTCAGGCCTTTGTTTCGTACTTTTTACAGTTGGTTATTTAAAAAGTTTCACGAAGTTGGTTACTTCCGCGTGTTTTTGGAAAGGTTATGTTTCAAGAGTTTTTGTAAAATGAAAGGTTTGTCATTAATTGAAGATTAATAAGTGAATCGACGAAAACTCTTTACGAAAATTGGTTAATTAGTTACTGTGTAACACTCGAGAAATCGGGGCGTTACATTGTGGTATCAGAGCTCCGGTTGAGAAACCAGAGCACTAAGGGTTTTGGGTTTACGAGTTTCCGAACTCGTTGGTGTTTTTGTTTTTGATAAAGATGTTTTCAAAGCTTCACGGTGAGATTGGGTAGACTTGTTTGCTAAGATGTTTGCTTGGCTGTGAGATTGTCTGTATTTAGTATCATTGTCGTGATACTTGAGACTAAGTGTTTGATTATATTAAGATGTTTGAACTCTGAGATCGATTGATGGAATGTCAATCGAAGGAAGAGTGGGCTTTGGAATCCCTTTTGCGCCCAAGGTGTACGCCTGTGTGCGTTTGTGTGCACCAGTGCTGTTGGTGAAGCAGAAGGATGGAAGGTCCAGACTATGTGTGGACTACCGACAACTCAACAAAGTGACCGTGAAGAATCGTTATCCGATGCCTCGGATAGATGATTTGATGGATCAACTTCGGGGTGCTGTTGTTTTCTCGAAGATAGATCTGAAGTCAGGATATCACCAAATCCGTGTCAAGGTGGCTGACATACAGAAAACCGCATTCAGAACTCGTTATGGGCATTATGAGTATCTCGTGATGCCATTTGGAGTTACAAATGCACCCGCGGTATTTATGGACTACATGAACAGAGTGTTCAGGCCATTCCTGGACAAGTTCGTGGTGGTGTTCATTGACGATATTTTGATTTACTCGAAGAGTAAAGAAGAACACGAAGAGCATTTGCGTCAAGTGCTAGGAGTATTGCGGGAGAAGGAGCTATATGCTAATGGCTCGAAGTGTGAATTCTGGATGCAAGAGGTGAAGTTCCTAGGTCATGTCATATCAAGTCAGGGTGTGGCTGTTGACCCCAGCAAGATTGAATCGATCATGTCATGGGAACAACCTAAGACAGCAAGCGACATCAGAAGTTTTGTTGGACTTGCTGGCTACTATAGACGCTTCGTGAAGGATTATGCAAAGTTGACTTCACCGTTGACTCAGTTGACAAAGAAGAACCAACCTTTTGCATGGACGGAGAAATGTGAAGAGAGTTTCCAGGAAATGAAGAAGCGACTGACTACTGCACCGATACTAGCTTTACCCAAGGAAGGAGAACCATATGACGTTTATTGTGACGCTTCACACAATGGGTTGGGTTGTGTAATGATGCAGGAGAAGAAAGTGATTGCTTATGCCTCGCGACAGCTGAAGATTCATGAGAAGAATTATCCTACGCATGATTTGGAGTTGGCTGCTATAGTATACGCTCTCAAGATTTGGAGACATTACCTGTATGGCAGTACGTTCACGATCTACAGTGATCACAAGAGTCTGAAGTATTTGTTTGATCAAAAGGATCTGAACATGAGGCAACGAAGGTGGATGGAATTTCTTCAGGATTACGAGTTTGACCTACAGTATCATCCGGGGAAAACTAATGTGGTAGCTGACGCTCTTAGTCGAAAGGTTATACATGTGTCCTCAATGATGGTCAAGGAGTTAGAACTGTTGGAGGCTTTCCGAGATCTGAGCTTGGACGTTAAGCTCGCACCAGGAAGACTGAGTTTCGGAATGGTGACGGTGTCAAGTGGACTTTTGGAAGAGATCAAGTCTAGACAAGAGACTGATGAAGGGATAGCTGAGTGGCGAGACCGTGTGGCTCAGGGAAAGGCACCAGAGTTCTCTATTGGGAACGACAATATTCTGCGATGCAAGGGACGGATATGTGTGCCTAACGATGCAGAGATGAGAAGATTGATCCTGGATGAAGGACACAAGAGTAGACTGAGTATCCATCCCGGAATGAACAAGATGTATCAGGACTTGAAACTTCACTTCTGGTGGCCTGGGATGAAGAAAAAAGTGGCTGAGTATGTTTCTACTTGCTTGACATGTCAGAAAGCGAATGTAGAGCATCAGAAGCCCGCAGGGAAGCTGCAACCACTAGATGTCCCAGAGTGGAAGTGGGACAGTATTTCTATGGACTTCGTGACGGCTTTACCTTTAACTCGGAGGAAGTTCGATGCAATTTGGGTTGTTGTTGATCGTTTGACAAAGACCGCTCATTTTATCCCGATCAACCTGAAGTACAAGGTGGAGAAATTGGCGGAGATTTATGTGGCTGAGTTTGTGCGTCTACATGGTGTACCGACCAGCATCGTATCAGACAGAGTTCCGAGGTTTACCTCTCACTTTTGGGGAGCCTTGCAGCAGGCCCTCAGAACTAAGTTGAGATTGAGCTCTGCCTATCATCCCCAAACCGATGGGCAGACAGAGAGGACAATCCAGTCGCTGGAAGATTTGCTACGGGCCTGTGTGTTGGATCACAAGAGCAGTTGGGATGAGATGCTGCCATTGATCGAATTCACTTACAACAATAGTTTCTATGCGAGCATCGGCATGGCACCTTACGAAGCTTTGTACGGTCGGAGGTGTCGTACGCCCTTATGCTGGCATCAAGATGGGGAAAATTTGGTGATTGGCCCGGAATTGGTGCAACAGACCACCGAGGAAGTCAGGAGAATTCAGGAAAAGATGAGAACCGCGCAGAGTCGCCAAAAGAGTTACGCCGACAACCGACGAAAGGAGTTGGAATTTCAGGCCGGGGACCATGTCTTCTTGCGGGTTACCCCGATGACAGGTGTCGGAAGGGCAATCAAGTCCAAGAAGCTTACTCCGAAGTTTATTGGGCCGTACCAGATCACGGAGCGAGTTGGACCGGTGGCGTACAGGATCGCCCTACCACCGTCTCTATCCAACATCCATGACGTTCTTCATGTGTCGCAGTTGCGGAAGTACATGGCAGATGATTCGTATGTGATTACGCCAGACGATATACAGCTGAAGGATGATCTAACGATGGTGATGCCACCCATCAAGATCGTCGATCGAAGTGTAAAGCGCTTAAGAAACAAGGAGGTACCTTTAGTGAAGATCGTGTGGAACCAAGAGACCGGTGACGCGACCTGGGAGTTAGAGGATAAGATGCGGGAGTCACACCCCGATTTATTTGTAAACCCTTAAGTTTCGAGGGCGAAACTATTTTAAGGGGGGTGGTATTGTAAGGCCCTAAGTTCAATTTGGAACAATTTTATGGAAGTTTGAATAAAATTGAAGTTTTAGCTAATGTTTGATAACTGGCAGATTAGAACTGTCAACTTGTGCGAATTTTTAGAGGGTCTTAACGACTTCATTTGGGAAAACTTCCTTCATGAGAGTTGTAGCCCTTTAAGTTAAGAAAATTCTCGATGTGGTTTCGGGTAAATCCGATATCTGTAGCTCCAGATATCCCTGTTTTAATGAGCAAAGGTCGGGCTGTACAGTACCTACGAAATTTTATTAAAAGTTGGGTTTGTGTTTTGGGCTTAAACCTTTTTAATTTGGGTTAAGTGGTGGATTAAACTCATAATCAGAAGGTTCTTAGGCTGAATGGAGCATTATGGGCCAAGGAAGGCTGATCCAAGGAAAGAAGCAAGGGTTTTGAAAACCCTAAGGCTTGGTGAGCCGCCGGCTGCCCATGGAAAAGGAAGGGGGCTGCAGCTGGTTTTTCCTCTGAATTATGAGCTTTAATGAGCCATTAATACTCTTTTCTTGGGCTGTATCAGATCTGAAACTAGAACCCTAGCCCACACAAGCCCTGGCCGCCACCTATAGGCAAGGATTAGAGTGAAATCCTTATTTTCTTACAAGCAAACCAGCACCCTTCCCCTTGCTCCTAAGAGGCCTCCACTCGTCACCCTTGCACCACCAGCAGCCACCGCCCACCAAGGAGGAGGAGACACGAGAAAGAGAGAAAAACCGCAAGGAAGGAGAGGAAACGCGAGAAGGAGAGGAAGCACGTGGAGGAAGGAGAATTTTGGACAGCAGAGGAAGCTCTTTCTATTCTTCACTTCTCTCCATCAAAATCCTGCTTCTTTTCATCTAAATTCATTCAAAACCCGAGGTAAGGGCTGGTTCTAGGAATGGGTAGGTTCTTTAGGGAATATGTCATGAATTGCCATGAGAAACAACTTGAGTTTTGGACTGTTTTTGCATGATTTCCTGTACATGCTTGCATGCTGGAATTTTTCTCTTGAAAAGCCATGAATATGATCCTCAAACGTTGTTTATGATCTGAATCTATGTTTTTATGCGAGTTGCCATGGTATTTGTTAAGTTTTGTGCTATTTTGCACTTGTTTTAACATGATCCTTGCTAAATGTTTGGTTCTGAAATTTTGAGTGGATATTTGGGTTGTTGGGGCTGTACCAAGATTGCCATGATCAAAGGGGAAGGAAGGAAAATTATTTTTGAAAACCATAGAGGCATGGGAGTTTCGCTGCCAGTTTCCTGTACTGGACAGCGGACTTCAGAGCCCCTTTTTACCTTTTTATGGTCATCAAATGAAAAAGTGATTAACATGAAAGTTGTAGATTTTCGAAATATCTTTCCAGACATATAAAAATCATAATTTTTGGTTTAGTAATGTGATCTGGGGGTCGTGTTTAGTAACTATCACACCTGCTGTTTTTCCTGTTCCGGACAGTTAGCTTTAAGACCTAATATCACCTAATTCTGGGACTCAAATGAACAAGTGTGTAACTAGAGAGTTGTAGATATTTAAAATAGCTTTCTAGAAAGGTATCACACGTGATTTGGTTGACTGCGGTCACCGTGATAACCGTGCCTCTGCGGAAGCACGAAGATGGCCATGGAAGTTTTGGTGGGTTGTGTGAAGTGAGATTCCGTTAGTAACTGACTCTTTCCCATAAAAGACATATAATGTACTTATATTATATATGTTGTTGTTGATTTTGTCATTATCATTCTTTTGTTGGACCTGACCCTGCTTGTTTGCTATGTGTTTATTTGGGGGGGGTAGATGGTCGTGAAGAAAATGGCGATGACTCATTCTTGGGAGTTGATGCTACGTGACGTGCCAATACTGGAGGACGACTACACTTTAGAGGAAGAGGAAGAGGCTAAGGAATAGGGTTTGGGTTGAGAGTCTTTTGTTTTCTGTTGGGGTTGAGAGTTTCCGAAGTGTTGGTATCGAACAATTTTATTGCTTAAATTCGAATGAACAAGTTTTGATGTAATCTTTATTTTCATTCAGGCCTTTGTTTCGTACTTTTTACAGTTGGTTATTTAAAAAGTTTCACGAAGTTGGTTACTTCCGCGTGTTTTTGGAAAGGTTATGTTTCAAGAGTTTTTGTAAAATGAAAGGTTTGTCATTAATTGAAGATTAATAAGTGAATCGACGAAAACTCTTTACGAAAATTGGTTAATTAGTTACTGTGTAACACTCGAGAAATCGGGGCGTTACAACTATCGCCTTAGCTTAGTGCTAGTAGGATTAGTTGTCATAAACGTCGTTGGTGACGTCCCTGCAAAATTTTATTTTTGGGATTTCAGTTTTGAAAATCCTAAGTTAAAAATCATGACCAAAATACCCCTGCGACAGTTTTTGATCCGATAATTTTTCCGAGTTCAGAATACCCTTAGTTACGGCTTATGAAAGCATAGGAACCAAGTTTGATCGGAGAAAAATCGAACCCCACAATTAACCAAAGTGGCCGAGCCCTATAGGGGGGAGGAGGAAAATTTCCTTTTCCGAAAACTTGTCCTTTCGCGCTAGATTATCGTACCTTAGAGTATAGATTACTTCGAGTAACCTTAGTAAGTATTGATAGTTTAGTTTCCGATAGATTCTGATAGTATTTCTGTGGTTTTGCTCTAAAGGTGATTTTGAGGAATTCCCTGAGGAACAAGGCTTTGTTGGTGAGGAAGCGTTAGACGATCATTCTGGAAAACCTTCAGGTGAGAGCTTCTCACTGAATCTCTAGTTAATGCTTAGGGTCGATGTTTCGACATTGTTTACTGTTTATGCACTGGAATTGTGTGTGATTAGAAAATGTTTTTTGAGGCTTCGACTGACAATGTAGATGATTCATCTACTGAATGTTTTTGAGATTGTCTTACATGCTATGTGCTATGTGGGTAATCTAGGATGTGTGGTGCATGCTTTATATGCTAAGTGCTAAGTGTTTATGATGCGATTTATTGATATATGACATGTTGTTGATTGTGATGATTTAAATATGCTCTGTACCGGAATCTGAGATTCTGAATGGTGAGAATAGCGGGCAGGTCATGCCGATTTTATTTTGAGAGTTTTGAGAAAGTTGATAGGACGAACGAGGTTCGGGCCTTAATTTTGTTTAGTGGATCGAGACATCCTCTGGAAGCGACTTGGGATTGGGAGATCCTGCAAATGTATAAGACTTGCGATAAGACGAAATGGAATCTATTTTATAAAGAAAATTCATAAGACCTTAAATAACCTCAAAATCTTTAAGTAATGATAACAACCTCGAAGGAAGGCATTGGAAGTCAAGTCATAGTTTTGGAAAAACGAGGAGTGTCGTCGGATCCAGGTGTTGAGGAGTTTGGTAAGTTCTGAGTATGTTGGTACTCCTTCGCTCGTTGAGCAGTTTGTTAGCCATCCAAGGGATGAGCCGAGAAGCTTCACTGAGGCGTGAGACCTTGTGAATGCGTGATACTCCACTGAGGCGTGAGACCTTGTGGAAAGCATGGACCTTCACTGAGGCGTGAGACCTCGTGAACAGCATGAAGCTTCACTGAGGCGTGAGACCTTGTGAATGCGGGATACTCCACTGAGGCGTGAGACCTTGTGGAAAGCATGGAACTCCACTGAGGCGTGAGACCTTGTGAGAGCATGAAACTTCACTGAAGCGTGAGACTTCGTGAGAGTATTGATGACCCGAAGAGTCATCGTGAGTGGTTGCACTCATTTTATGATTATTGTATTTTGTCGCAGAATCGACTTTACCTTAGGGTAAGCTTTTAGAGACATTAATTTAGCTAGAACACGTGGCGACGTGTCGAGTGAGGTCGGCGACGTTGTTTGGCTAATCACTGCATTTCATGCACTCATTAAGTGGTTTAAACACGGCGAGATACCGGACCACGGCGGATTCCAAAATTGGTTATAAGACCAGGATTTCCGCGTAAGAGCGCTGCTAGGTGACTCTTAGTAGCAGACCGAAATGGCAGGCCTTCGGGTTTTATGCTGATCTGACTACCTTTGTGTGGTGTAAGAGGCGCGGGCCGAAATGGCACCACCGTGGCTGGTGAAGGGCTGATCCGTTGATGTCCATCCGTTCCGGAATGCATATTGGTTGACTGGGTTAACCTGCATATCATATCATGCAACATGCATACTAATTTAGTTGTCGAATGTGATTGTTATTTGTTAATCTTATTTGGAACATGTTAATTGTTATTATTGCTGTTATGTACATTATGGAATATGCAACCCTAGGATGTTATCCCTAGCTATAAGCCTAAGTGGCTATTTATTATTTGTACCTATTGGGTTTATTATCTACATAGTTCCTTAGAGTTGACCCTCGCGTCTGCTGTGTGTGCTTTGGCGAACAAACGCCCTTTGTCAGATGTCTTCGGCGGGCTGATTCATGATGGTTCATCCTTCGGGAGGAACTAGGGTTGAGATGCGGGAACTGGAGTGCATCGCGGTAGCGAGAGGAGGACGGATGGTGTACCTAGACTTAGTCGTTCTGGATTCAGATTCGGACGACGATCACGCTAGATGTAGGATTGAGTGTTAGTGTGAGCTCCTCGAGATGGGATTAGTGTAGGAGTAGAGTCTTAGCTCTGAACATTATTTGTTTCATTCGGGACAGGGTAGTTTCCCACCTATAGCTTTTTGTGTGGTTTCGTTGCGGGAATCACAGAGAGTTGGTTGGACTTAGGAGGTCTTGCTTCAGGCCGATGGGCCAGCTTATTCTCAGTTTTGAGGGATGGTGTTGCGGACACTTGACCTTTCTTGTGGATTGTACCTTTTGCCTTCGGGCGTTACACTTTTCTTTCCGTCACTGGAGGTTACTCGTGACGAGGTTGCTACTACAGCGGGGGCTGTTTATATATTGTATATTAGTTCTGATTATTGTTATTGTTGGGTTTTATTTAATTCAGTCTTGTCTTAGTTATTATCGAAAAAAAAAAAATATTTCACGTTTTTCCGCATTAAGTTTACTTTTGGTTACTAAAGTGACGCCACCGAAATCGGGGTGTTACATTGTGGTATCAGAGCACGGTCGAGTCTTTCGGGAGTTGTTGGGGAATAGGTCTTCTGTGCTAGGTTGTGTGACTCTGCAAAGAGTGAAAATTGATTGTCTGCAAGCGATTTTTCGCTTAAAAAAATTGATTGAAGTTATTGCTTAATCATATTGTATAGTTATGGAAATGCTATCTTATGATGAGTACTAACTGTTTGTCTAACTTAACAGAACATGGTGAACACTAACCAGTTAGCGGAGATGATGGCCACTATGGCCCAAGCGGTGACGGCACAGGCGAATGATAACGCCATGAGGCGTGCTGCTGAAGATGCACGTGAACAACATCAGCGCCAGAGGGAAATAACTCTGGACCAGAACAAAGGCCTCAATGACTTCAGGAGGCAAAACCCACCCAAGTTCTCTGGTGGTACTGATCCAGACAAAGCAGATCTCTGGATCCAGGAGGTTGAAAAGATATTCGGCGTACTACAGACTGTTGAGGGTGCCAAGGTGGGCATGGCGACTTATCTGTTGCTCGGCGATGCTGAGTACTGGTGGAAAGGCAACAAGGGAATCATGGAAGCCAACCATGAAGAGATTAACTGGAACTCTTTCCGGGACGCATTCTTGGAGAAATACTTTCCAACAAGTGCTCGGGATGAGCGGGAGTCACAGTTTCTGATACTCCGTCAGGGAGGTATGTCTGTACCGGAATTTGCTTCGAAGCTGGAATCTTTGGCGAAGCATTTCCAATTCTTCCATGACCATGTGAACGAGCGCTACATGTGCAAGCGTTTCGTTAATGGACTGAGGCCGGATATTGAGGACTCAGTGAGGCCGCTGGGAATCATACGATTCCAGTCGTTGGTTGAGAAAGCCACGGAAGTGGAACTGATGAAGAACCGGAGAATGAACCGGACTGGAACTGGAGGGCCGATGAGGTCGGGCTCTCAAAATTTTCAGGGCAGAGAGAAATTTCAGAGCAGGGGGCCATATCAGCGTCCTGCTGGAAGAGGATTTACTTCAGGATCTTACATACCCATGACGGGTACTGCTGGAGGTCCCGGAGATCAGACTTTGAAGAAGGAGATGACCTGTTTCAGATGTGGGGAGCCGGGGCATTATGCTAATGCTTGTCCCGACAAGAGGCCCAAATGCTTTAATTGTAACAGAATGGGGCACACTGCCGATCAGTGCAGAGCACCCAAGACGGAGCCAACCGTGAACACTGCTCGTGGAAAGCGTCCTGCTGCTAAAGCAAGAGTTTACACCATGGACGGTGAGAGAGCTGAGGGGTTTGTCAGAGGAGAGCGCAAGAACGATGGTAACCTTCTAACCATTTCTTCTCATTTCAGTATAATATATTCCATTACTCCCGTAGCGTGTGCAAACACACCTAACTTATTTATACTGTCTAAGCTTTGACCTTATAGTTATTACGCCTATTAATACCTTGTTTGACCGTAGCTCGTATTTTAGCTATAGAAGTTATACGAGGTTTAGAATGACACGCTAAGCTTAGAAAGTAGTCTTCTACCGATTCGTTTAAAAGGAAGCTAGAAGCTGAAGAATGAATCTCATAGAGATTTCTTATGGATAGTATACGTATGACGTCGAGGGAGTGTAGTTCCGTAGCGGAATCGTTGAGGATGTGAGGTCAGGATATTTGTGACTATTGGATGATAGGAACTCATTGACTGTTCCAGTGGGTTTTTCTAAATTTCACCTTCGATGTATTAGGCTTGATCAACTTAATATTGAGGGGGTGATATTCGGAATCAGAGCTGGCTATGGACCTTGATAGAAGGATTGGTAAGATTAACTTGATTGGATCGAGGATTAGTCGAGCTGGGAGGAAAAAGTTCGCATTAAGTATAAGTTCTCTTGCGAAGGAGATATAGTTTGAAGAAATGGATATTCATTTAGGAAGCATTGAAGAATTAACGGACATTAGAGGTCCAAACTTGGTGAAGGTTCAGGTTTTAGGTCTATGAATTGTTGTCTTAAGTTTCTAGGACTCAAAGTTGGTCAGAATTTGATTGAGAGATTAAGAAGTTGATGGACGAGATGGTGATCAAGTTACAGAAAAAGGGAGTGTTAGTATTAAGATGAACACTTGAGGTTGTCATATCTGGACAAGTTGCTTAAAGTCTAAGAGTGAATGAAACTTGTTATGGATTTCGGTGATACAAGCTAGAGATTAGCAAGTGAATTTTGCTAAGTGGAATGAGAATCTTAGGGTAAAGATCGACTTCGGAAGCTGAAGATCATATTTGAGTAAGAGTTTTAGTGGTGTCATCATTGACGATTGTAGTTAAACCTCGGCAAGTTGAGAGATGTTATGTCTGTTGAGACGCCGTCGGTCAGCATTGGGGCTAGAAGAGTGAAACAATCGAAGGGAAAGCAGAGTGTTTTAGTGAAAATTATTTAGAATAAAGACACGGACGGTGTTATGTGAGAGTTAGAGGAAAAGATCAAGGAATAATATCCAGAACTATTACTGACCCTTAAGTTTCGAGGACGAAACTTTCTTTTTGGAGGGTAGTAATGTAAGACCCAAGATTTTAAGCTTAGGATCAGTGGAAGAGATTTCCATTTACGATTAGGGTTGATGTATTGTGAAGGGAAACCTGAACTAGAGTTTACCAAATGAAATAAATTTATGAAGGAGAAAGTTCAGGAAAAGTCAAAGGATTACATCATGATCGATAAAAGTTATAGCACGATCGTTTTACGCTTAAACCTAGGTCAGAAACCCTAGTATATAGCTAATTTTCACTTTTAGGCACGACGGAAGTTAATTCCAAAAATCTTCAGAGAAATGTTAGAACTTCTCTTTTTCCATATATCACAATCGTTTCGAGGCGAAACTCTAGGATCTACGAACGTCCGATTCCAATCATCGGAAGTTTGCCGAAACCGAATCCCTGGTATTTCAAAACCCTAGAATTTCTCGACAATGAAGACTTTATCTATTCAGAGCTTCAAATGAATATTCTACACGCGTACACCCATTTCTCTTGATGATTTCAATCTTTCATCCGAAGAAAGTTTTCTATTCCAACATTCGATGCAAAAAGCAACTTATCGGGTAAAATAGTATTATACCGACTATGCTTTAGTTGCCAAAAATACAAAGAGACCTCATTTTAGTTTTGGAATTCTTTCGCCAAAACCTATCTTAGAATTCACGGAGAATGACGCCGGAAAAATCAGATTCGCGAAACTTTCATTTTACCGCGTTTTGCCAACCTCTATATATAGCCAAGAAATGAAAAAAAAACAAATATCTTACCCATTTCATCCAAGGAGGCCGCGAATTTGAGAGGAGAGGAGGAGAAGAAGATTTTGTTCAATCCTTGCTTGATCGTTGATTAATCAGTTGCTGCTTCAAGGTTTCGAGGTATAGTCGCTAATCCTTACCTCCGATCGCTTTTTCCATAGCTTTTCTGTAGAGTTTTCTGAGTGGATAGTTTATGGGTTTTTGCAAAACTATCCTGAATCTTTCATTTCTGATTCTAAACCTCTTCTATATGTGCCCAAGATCACTTCTGCCGGATTAGATTTTCCGTTATGTCGCCGGAATTCCGCCGGAATCAATTTTAGCCTAAAATACCCATTTTTGGAGTTTTTTGTGTTAAGCTTCAACCTTTAGGCTGAAAACTATCGCCTTAGCTTAGTGCTAGTAGGATTAGTTGTCATAAACGTCGTTGGTGACGTCCCTGCAAAATTTTATTTTTGGGATTTCAGTTTTGAAAATCCTAAGTTAAAAATCATGACCAAAATACCCCTGCGACAGTTTTTGATCCGATAATTTTTTCGAGTTCAGAATACCCTTAGTTACGGCTTATGAAAGCATAGGAACCAAGTTTGATCGAAGAAAAATCGAACCCCACAATTAACCAAAGTGGCCGAGCCCTATAGGGGGGAGGAGGAAAATTTCCTTTTCCGAAAACTTGTCCTTTCGCGCTAGATTATCGTACCTTAGAGTATAGATTACTTCGAGTAACCTTAGTAAGTATTGATAGTTTAGTTTCCGATAGATTCTGATAGTATTTCTGTGGTTTTGCTCTAAAGGTGATTTTGAGGAATTCCCTGAGGAACAAGGCTTTGTTGGTGAGGAAGCGTTAGACGATCATTCTGGAAAACCTTCAGGTGAGGGCTTCTCACTGAATCTCTAGTTAATGCTTAGGGTCGATGTTTCGACATTGTTTACTGTTTATGCACTGGAATTGTGTGTGATTGGAAAATGTTTTCTGAGGCTTCGGCTGACAATGTAGATGATTCATCTACTGAATGTTTTTGAGATTGTCTTACATGCTATGTGCTATGTGGGTAATCTAGGATGTGTGGTGCATGCTTTATATGCTAAGTGCTAATTGTTTATGATGCGATTTATTGATATATGACATGTTGTTGATTGTGATGATTTAAATATGCTCTGTACCGGAATCTGAGATTCTGAATGGTGAGAATAGCGGGCAGGTCATGCCGATTTTATTTTGAGAGTTTTGAGAAAGTTGATAGGACGAACGAGGTTCGGGCCTTAATTTTGTTTAGTGGATCGAGACATCCTCTGGAAGCGACTTGGGATTGGGAGATCCTGCAAATGTATAAGACTTGCGATAAGACGAAATGGAATCTATTTTATAAAGAAAATTCATAAGACCTTAAATAACCTCAAAATCTTTAAGTAATGATAACAACCTCGAAGGAAGGCATTGGAAGTCAAGTCATAGTTTTGGAAAAACGAGGAGTGTCGTCGGATCCAGGTGTTGAGGAGTTTGGTAAGTTCTGAGTATGTTGGTACTCCTTCGCTCGTTGAGCAGTTTGTTAGCCATCCAAGGGATGAGCCGAGAAGCTTCACTGAGGCGTGAGACCTTGTGAATGCGTGATACTCCACTGAGGCGTGAGACCTTGTGGAAAGCATGGACCTTCACTGAGGCGTGAGACCTCGTGAACAGCATGAAGCTTCACTGAGGCGTGAGACCTTGTGAATGCGGGATACTCCACTGAGGCGTGAGACCTTGTGGAAAGCATGGAACTCCACTGAGGCGTGAGACCTTGTGAGAGCATGAAACTTCACTGAAGCGTGAGACTTCGTGAGAGTATTGATGACCCGAAGAGTCATTGTGAGTGGTTGCACTCATTTTATGATTATTGTATTTTGTCGCAGAATCGACTTTACCTTTGGGTAAGCTTTTAGAGACATTAATTTAGCTAGAACACGTGGCGACGTGTCGAGTGAGGTCGGAGACGTTGTTTGACTAATCACTGCATTTCATGCACTCATTAAGTGGTTTAAACACGGCAAGATACCGGACCACGGCGGATTCCAAAATTGGTTATAAGACCAGGATTTCCGCGTAAGAGCGCTGCTAGGTGACTCTTAGTAGCAGACCGAAATGGCAGGCCTTCGGGTTTTATGTTGATCTAACTACCTTTGTGTGGTGTAAGAGGCACGCGGGCCGAAATGGCACCACCGTGGCTGGTGAAGGGCTGATCCGTTGATGTCCATCCGTTCCGGAATGCATATTGGTTGACTGGGTTAACCTGCATATCATATCATGCAACATGCATACTAATTTAGTTGTCGAATGTGATTGTTATTTGTTAATCCTATTTGGAACATGTTAATTGTTATTATTGCTGTTATGTACATTATGGAATATGCAACCCTAGGATGTTATCCCTAGCTATAAGCCTAAGTGGCTATTTATTATTTGTACCTATTGGGTTTATTATCTACATAGTTCCTTAGAGTTGACCCTCGCGTCTTCTGTGTGTGCTTTGGCGAACAAACGCCCTTTGTCAGATGTCTTCGGCGGGCTGATTCATGATGGTTCATCCTTCGGGAGGAACTAGGGTTGAGATGCGGGAACTGGAGTGCATCGCGGTAGCGAGAGGAGGACGGATGGTGTACCTAGACTTAGTCGTTCTGGATTCAGATTCGGACGACGATCACGCTAGCATGTAGGATTGAGTGTTAGTGTGAGCTCCTCGAGATGGGATTAGTGTAGGAGTAGAGTCTTAGCTCTGAACATTATTTGTTTCATTCGGGACAGGGTAGTTTCCCACCTATAGATTTTTGTGTGGTTTCGTTGCGGGAATCACAGAGAGTTGGTTGGACTTAGGAGGTCTTGCTTCAGGCCGATGGGCCAGCTTATTCTCAGTTTTGAGGGATGGTGTTGCGGACACTTGACCTTTCTTGTGGATTGTACCTTTTGCCTTCGGGCGTTACACTTTTCTTTCCGTCACTGGAGGTTACTCGTGACGAGGTTGCTACTACAGCGGGGGCTGTTTATATATTGTATATTAGTTCTGATTATTGTTATTGTTGGGTTTTATTTAATTCAGTCTTGTCTTAGTTATTATCGGTAAAAAAATATATTTCACGTTTTTCCGCATTAAGTTTACTTTTGGTTACTAAAGTGACGCCACCAAAATCGGGGTGTTACACCTGTCATGCTCATAATAAATATATAAATTTTCCAACTTTAATGTCGCAACATCATATGCATAGCACAGCGGATTTATTTCAACTCCAAAATTTAACATAAAGAGAGTTCATAGGTAACTCTTAACATCAAGGTACAAAACTAAACGTTTCCCGGTGTTACATAACAGAGCATGACTCCCCTAACTAAACCGTAAATGAAAGACTAGCTCCTCCAACTAACCCTCACGAGAAGCTCCACTATCTTCGGTACCTGAGCGATGTCGCATAGAACATCATTCCAACAGAAGGGTGAGAACTCATATCATATGGATAAGCATAATAATAAATAATGTAAAAGCTTATCTATGCTCCACATAAATTACTCACATTCACTAACAAATAATAAATTATGTAATTTTAACATAATTAATCAAGTTCAGAGTTATGGCAAATACTCCATAAATTATAGCTCAATTAGAACATATATAATAGTCTCTAATTACCACCACATCAAATCTCTCCAAAAATATCACCATAACACATATGACTCAAGTGAGACCCGTGCAAATGCCTTTGGTACCAAAGTTGTTATCCTTAGCGGTATCACCGCGTCCACTCCAGACAGATAACCACCAATAAAGCCCTCGCTCTAGGCTTCAAAACCACTCCAGTTTTGGGACAAGTCACTAGCCTCCACAAGAACTAGCAAACATTGCCTCTTGACAACTATGCAGTGTATTGTGCAAAACTCAACTAACATATGCATATTCAGACCATCTCCAAGTCCTAATTATTTTAGCATATTCATCACCAGTTGCACAAAACACATATTACATGTTATCAATTATACAACTTGCAATCACAACAACTTAGCATCTCAAACATAACATCAATTCAGAAACAACATCATATAATGATTATTAAAAATAGATGTAAATTAAATATAATTCATATATAACAGGTTCTGCAACTATTTCCTAAAGACTGGATTTCTCTCTAAATTTTCCCAAAAACTCGCGACATGCTCATGCTCGCCATCTCGCGACATCTCACTGCACAACTCGCCATGTCGCGACATCTCACGACATCTCCCTACGCAACTCGCCATGTCGCTGAATAACTCGCCATGTCGCGACATCTCACGACATCTCCCTACGCAACTCGCCATGTCGCGACATCTTGCGACATCTTCCTACGCAACTCGCCATGTGCGCGCACCACACATCTAATGAACTATTAAACAGATGTAAATTATCAAATATACTCAGAAAAATCTAATATTTTTATCATGGTTCCGTATACACGTTTTGTAAACCTCTATAAATTTTCAAGTCACAATTCAAAGTACAAAAATCAGGAAAAATCGTACACTAACCGCAGTTCGTAAGAAACTGGACAGCTTAACCTATATTCACTAAAATACACATAACTCGAGCTACAGACGTCTTAATGACGTGAAACCAGTGGCAAAAGTTTCGTAACAGAAAAACCTACAACTTTTATGAAGACTACTTCTTCAAATTCGGCCATTAACATAGCACGAAAAAGGGTACAAGAGAACGTAAATTTCTGCGCATCATGCAAGCCTATCATCTACCCCCAAAATCATCTAAAAACCAAACCCTAACTATTTCAATTTGGGAATTTTTGCAACCTAGGGTTCCTAAATCATGCTTTCTATCATTATCCACTATCATACCAATCCATAAAACATGAATTCAAACCCTTACCTCTTGTAGATCAGTTCTAAGTTTTCTCCTCTTTTCTCCTCTCCTTCTCTGCTTTCACGTGTTTCTTGTTCTGCTTCTCTTCTAATCCTTATTTTTTTTCTTTTCTTTCTTTCTATTTCACTCCTAACCCTTAAATAGTCATATAATGGGCCCCACTCTCAATTACTCACACTAAACCCTAAAACCTTATTTATCTATATCACATAATCACTTAATTATCTAATAAAATCACTTAATTACCATATACCATAATACTAATTAAAATAAAATAATATATAACCTAATAACAGAAAATGGGGTGTTACACATTTCTCGCACAGTCTCACTACATTCTATCACTATCATGAAGACATTTAAGAAATCTCTCGCTATGATCACTCTATCTTTTTTGTTTCTTGTTCTCTGTGATGTGTCTCTGGCGAGAAACGTGAAGACCACGTCAAACCAGAACCAGAAGAGTACTTACATAGTACATGCTGCCAAATCACAAATGCCAGAAAGCTTTGATCACCACTCGGCTTGGTTTGAATCAATTTTGAAGTCAGTTTCTGACTCAGCAGAAATGATCTACACATATGACAAAGCTATTCATGGATTCTCAACAAGGTTAACACCAGAGGAAGCTCATTTTCTACAAAGTAGAGACGAGATTCTAAGGGTGATGCCAGATGAAATCTACAAGCTCCATACAACTCGAACCCCACTGTTCCTCGGGCTGGATAAAATCACTGCAAGCACATTCACCCAATCAAACATAGGACATAGTGATATCATCATTGGGGTTATAGACTCAGGTGTTTGGCCAGAGAGCAAGAGCTTCGACGACACCGGGTACGGACCCATCCCCAAAACCTGGAAAGGAAAATGCCAGATAGGTGCAAATTTCACAACCGCCAACTGTAACAAAAAACTAATTGGTGCCAGGTTCTATAATAGTGACCCAAATGATGAACATATATATTCTCTCTCTCCACGTGACGATACTGGTCATGGAAGCCACACTGCTAGCACTGTTGCAGGCTCTCCGGTGCAAAACACGAGCTTCTTCGGTTATGCTGCTGGAACGGCGCGTGGGATGGCCCCACGCGCTAGAGTTGCCATCTATAAGGTTTGCTGGAAGAATGGTTGTGCTACTTCCGACATATTGGCTGCGATAGACCAAGCCATCGTTGAAATGTGAATGTCCTTTCCTTGTCGCTCGGAGGTGATTCGTCTGATTACTACAAAGATAGCCTCGCAGTTGGAGCATTTTCGGCAATGGAGCATGGGATTGTTGTGTCTTGCGCCGGCGGGAACGATGGTCCTGCACCATCTTCTATCTCTAATACGGCACCTTGGATTATTACGGTAGGAGCTGGCACAATTGATCGGGATTTCTCTGCATATGTAAGCCTTGGAAATGGAAAAAACTATTCTGGTGTGTCTCTTTACAGTGGCAACAAATTGCCTGATAAACCTGTTTTGCCACTCATCTACGAGAAGACTGCGGGCATAGGAGAGAATTGTGAGCCAGAAAACTTGTCGCCGCAAAAAGTCAAGGGAAAGATTGTGGTGTGTGATCGCGGAATAGACGATAGGATGGAGAAAGCAGAGGCGGTGAAATCTGCAGGCGGTTTGGGCATGGTGTTGGCCAACGACGCAAAGAGGGAGGGGGATCTAAGGGCGGATCCATTTCTTTTCCCGGCACTTATGGTGGACGCAAAATCAGGCGAAGCCATCAAGAAGTATTGGATTTCTGATCCAAAACCGACATCAACGATTGTGTTTGAGGGGACAAAAGTCGGGATTGAGCCTTCCCCTTTGGTTGCGACGTTCAGCTCCAGGGGCCCAAATTCTATCACAAGAAAAATATTGAAGCCTGATTTGATTGCGCCAGGTGTCAACATCTTAGCTGCATTTACCAAGAACGCGAGTCCGAGTGCTCTAGATTCTGATGAAAGGCGAGTGGATTTTAACATCCTCTCAGGCACGTCCATGGCATGCCCTCACGTGAGCGGTATTGCAGCTTTGATTAAGGCGGCTCATCCTGACTGGAGTCCGGCCGTGATTCGGTCTGCGTTGATGACAACAGCTTATTCGACTTACAAGAATGGTAAGCCATTGTTGGACAGTGCAACTGGAAAACCAGGGACGCCGTTAGATTTTGGCGCAGGACATGTGGACCCTGTCCTTGCACTTAACCCAGGGCTTATTTATGATTTGACGGTGGATGATTATCTGAATTTTCTCTGTTCGATAGACTACACTCCTAGAATGATTGAACTCATCGCGAAGAGAAAATATGTGTGTGACGGAAAGGCACACTACTTTAATTACCCTTCATTTGTAGTGATTTTTTATGCTGCGCGGGTTAAACAAATGCGAACTCTCACCAATGTGGGTGCTGCAGGAACATACAAGGTATCTGTTCAGACAACTATCCCGGGTGTTAAGATCATAGTTGAACCAGAAGTGTTGAGCTTCGGAATAAATGAGAAAAAATCATATACTGTTACATTCACTACATCAGGTGTGAAGCAGAAACAAACTCAAGGTTTTGGACATTTAGAATGGTCTAATGGAAAGAACATTGTTCGAAGTCCTATTTTATTTAGTTGGGAACTATGACTGAAAGCTCCATGAAGCTTGACGACCAAAGCCACTTCACTAACCGAAGGAAAAGTGTCTTGGTTGGCTACTGGTTATGGTTATGGTTATAGCTAGAGTAATACATTTGAATCTATATTATAATATTACTAGTTTATGACCCGTGCCTTGCACGGGAGAATTTAAAATTATATGTAAATTTTATTGTTTTTATTAAAAAATAGTGAAGTTTATTCTTTAATTGTTTTGTTAATTTTATGTATTTTGTCAAAGTTGTGTTTATTTTGTCTGGGTTACAGTGAATAAGCATAATATGTTAATTTAAATCTTCAAAAATATTAAAGTTTTTGTGAAAAGAAGTTAATTTTGGTGGATTTGATGTTGCAAGGTCCGGCGATTTAAATACAATTTGTCGGCAGTGCGATTTTAAGATCTTTTGTAAACTATAGAACACGTGTTATGTAGATTGAAAAATGAAGCAAGATGAATTATAATAGACATTCATTTGAAATAATGAATCCTTCAAATAGTTACATGTCGCGCTACCTTCATTAACAGTCATCTTTGCCATAAATATGACAACAACAACGATATGTTCGACATCACCAGCACTTAGAAATGCATTTAACTCGTTGACAAAAACATCGAACAAAACACATGTATACCCATTAGATTCGAGCAAAAATAATAAATAATTTCACTGCATTTTTAGCATTTTATTTTTCATTTTTTATTTAAATTGAAAAACACTCATTTGTTTTTTCCTCTCAAAAAGATAAAGAAACATACCCATTAGATTCGATCTCAATTTCTTTGATTTCGTAAGCACTTCATTTCGCACATATAAGTTTTTCGTTTCCGGCGTTCGTAAGCGAACCCACGACATCTGTAATGATGTTAATATCAACGGTTGTAAGTGAAAATATATGTGAAATTAAATGATCGAATTAAGGAATTTACTTACCGATAAAAATCTTTGATCGAACTCAAGGTTAAGTACTTCAAACAGGTTGTCAAACTCGACCACATGTCTACGAACCATATAATCCTTATATAGAAATACCTTTGTTACGCTCTTCAGGCTGTATCTTGTAACGATGCCTCGATGCTTTGTGTCATACGAAGACATTTCCAAAACAATAGACTAAACCTTCAGTTGTTATATCTTCAGATTGGTTTGCAATGTTATTCCTAACATCTGTTTGAATTTTTTTTACCCTATAAATCAAGTGGGTTATAATCATTGACTGACCGTGAAGTAAAATAAAATATAATGGGTTAGTAATAATAATATCAGACTCTATGGATACAAATCTTTGAATCCATCAGCAACAAATTATAGGACGTTGGTCGAATCCTTCCATCTCCCATCTTCATCTTCATCTTCACAATACCAAGCCCTAAGGACTCTCACAACAACATACCACTCATGCATTGACGGATTAACTTGACAAAGATAGTTGTAGTGAGAACTCATGATGTACGAATCAAATGAGATGAAAAGGACGAGTGATGGTCAGGCAAATGAGTTACGTTCTTATAGGACAAATTTTCTCAATCCATGCCTGCATATGTTGATTTTTGTTACCCTAAGAAAAGTGTGAGGACAAAATGAAACCACATGATTTATCTTAATAGGCAAAATGTTCACTCTCGTGTGAGATTTTTATATTACTACCCTCGGTCCTATTTATAAGCATGAAAGAAAAGAAAAATATTGGTCATTTTTATAAGAACCAAATGAAAGTTTGAGCTATATTAATTATTTTTTTCCAGTGATTATTCTAAATAACAAAGAGTAACAAAGAGTAATTTTGGAAGTTTTTTCCAATGATTATTCCAAATATTGGTCATTAATTATTCTCTCTTTTTCCCACTTTCCAACATTAATAACAAAGAGTAATTTTGGAATTTTATTTTAATTCAATATAAATTTAATGCATTTTATCTAGTCTAACTACATTTCTTAAACTATGTAAAAAAAAATTGGCTTCTTATAAATAGGATCGGAGGTAGTATAACTTTAACATAAATTAAAGTAATCTAATCCCAAAATAACAAATTTTCACTATCAACTTATATATATATATATATATATATATATATATATATATATATTCTCTCTTTTTGTTGTAGCAAATTGGTTGTGTTTGGCTTCTCTCCCCGAGAGTCTTGCTCTAAGTCTTTGGATTAATATATCTTGTTACTTTCTAAACAAAAAATATAAATATGTATTTACTTCTAAAATTATAATTAAATATAAATAAAATTATAAAATTGTATATGTATAATATTCTAATCTTTTAAGACATATTTTATCCAATTTTCATACTTTGCTAAACTTATTAAACAATTATGCTAAGTATTCAAATTAAATTTAAATTTATTCTCCTATTAGTTTTAAACTTGAAAGTGTTTTTATTTTTATATCGGTCAGATTTCTCTCCAGGGATTGATCCATGGACGTTTCTCTCTCCAACCCATATGTTTCTCATCACGTACCCCTTATGCTTTTATGGAATGAGAGTGTTTTCATGTAAAATATTTGTTCCTGTGTGTGAGCTTTACACCTTTTATTTATACAAAAATAAAAAGTAAACTATGTTATTTTAATATGAAATAATAATGATCCCTAATCCTCGTATGACCTAATTTTAATATCAAAGTTTTATAGTTTTATTTTGATTAACTATTAAAATCATTTAAAAATTATGAAAATGTACTTAAATTGTATGAAACAAAATTCAATTGGTTTTAACATTAACATATTTTTTGTGTAAAATATTTTTCCCCATTTGAGTCTTTTACTCTTCAATTTGTATAAAAAGAGAAAGTAGACTATTTGGAACACTTTAAAAATGAAATTATAATGTAAAGTAGTGAAAATTTATTTAAAAAAAAACCTATTAGTTTTTAAATGAAGTATTTTTATGTAAAATATTCCTCATGTGGAATATATTTACTATTTAATTTAAACTTAAATAATTGTAACTATCACCTCTCATAAATATATATAATTTACTCCTAAAATTATTAAAAACTAAGTAAATCGTAGTTAAATTTTATGAAAATATATTTTTAAATTAGTTTAAACATTAAATTATTTTCATGTAAAAAATTTCCCCTCATGAAAACATTTTACTGCGCAAATTAAACACAAATAATTGTAACTATTTATATTATTGTTTTCTAATATGTTGTATGACATATTTTCGTCATTATTAAAAATATGAGTTAATGGTCGAATTAGTCTCTCAGTTTGTAAGAGTTTGATTTCAGTCATTCCGAGGAAAAGTAACGTTTAGTGGGGTTAAAAATCTTCAGTAATTATAAAAATGATCGTCACTATACGTCATTTTTTCCTCATAAGAACTAAAATCAAACTCACTTAAAAACTCATAGACTAATTTGGCCATTAACCCTAAAAATATTTATGAAAAATGTACTCAATTTATATGAGAATTTATCTTTGTATTGTTTTTAACATGAAAATATTTTCATGTAAAATGTTATTCCCGTGATAGCTTTTCACCTTGTAATTTGTTCAAAAATGAGAATAGCCTATGTTGTTATATAGTACACTTTTAGCACCAAATTGTATTGTAAAGTTGTACAATTTAATTTATATTATTTTTAACATAAAATATTTACATGTAAAATGTTTTTCTATGTGAAAGCTTATATATAGACTATACATGTGATAAAGTTTACTAATCTCTGTAGGACATATTTTCGTCATTAAACTATTTTCATCATTTATTAATGTGTAATATAAAAATAAATAATTATAACTATATATATGTGTGTGTGTGTTGATGGTTACTTATTTCAAAAATAAACTTGAAATAATGTTTTCATTGTTCAATTTAATTGGTTTTTTCTCTTCTCCCACTTTTTTTTTTGAATAGTTCCTACAATATATTAAACGGGGGGCATAGAAGTCAAAATGTATGCGGTTACAAAAGTATCAACCTCAGGTGGGACATTGTGCAGCCTATAATTATGGTTAATACTCCATAAAACGTACTCCAATTCCAATTTCCTAGTTGATCTTTTCAAATCATCTGAAAAATACTAAAAAACAGTTGAAAAATGATATTCCCCAATAGAATAGCAGAGTACATTGACTGCGCTTAGCCTAGTAGAAACATACTTTTTAGACTAAGTATGAGATCATTTTACTATAATGGAATCAAATTCAGCCAAAGCTGATGAAGTATGAGATTTCTATAAAAGAAAGGACAATTACAAAAAAGAATGTCATGTGAAACAGTTCTACTGATTCATAGGCGGAGATCCTCAATCTATCAATTTATATTGCATACGCAACCAAAAGAACAAAGCATTAAACATGGGTATATATAGTCTTGGTTTTTTTCAAAAGCTGGAAAGGGCCTGCACTTAGCCTTGCAAAGCTACACAGATCGAAAGGAAAGTGAAAGAAAAGACATATCCACAAGATCTTTATTCAACAATATATTTACATTTTGCTTCACTGATTCTGCATAGGGTATGTCACTCCCTTATGCGTAAGCAAGTTGCTGCTCTATAATAAACATAAAGGTATCTAAAATTGGCAGGAAGGATTCTCTTCTCTCTGAACTCTGCCTCTGACCAAGGTGTTTCTTCATCTCTGATTTTTTTAGCACACTCGACAACAATAACGCTGCCTCTGACCAAGGTGTTTCTTCATCTCTGAATTTTTTGGCATACTCAACAATAATATAAGGCTTAGCCAATGAATGCGCTCACTATTGACCTCAGACAGCTATCATGAATTGCAATTACTTATGGCACGAATATGCATTCGTAATCCAAGAATTCTAAAAGAACTTGGAAAAATTAATAAATTAAATCGAAGTGATCATAGCTATAAAGTAACTATCTCAAAACAATAACTATTGTTTATAATTGTTAGTGAGGTTAAGCCAGAAGGAAGGAGATGGAGAAGAGGCCAAGCTTAGTTGTAGGTAGAAGTTAGTTAATAGAATCAAGCATGATTACATTTGAAAGAGAAAAGGCAGCTGCAAGAAACTATAAAATCATAAAGAAACCATTTTTTTCATGTTCCAAAATAATAAAAGAGAAGGACGGGACAATCTCCAATATGATTGCCGCCAGTTCAGCAAATTAAATTAGCAGAGTGCAAATATAAAGGAAAAGAAAGCAAGGAAGACTACCAAACTTCCAACTATGAATCAAAACCCACTAATCCAATTGAAATGGATCCTGAATTTGCTGATTGATTTTGGTAAAATATTTAAAGCAAGAGCGGCGTGAATATGAGAAAAAGAACCTGAAAGATGAACCTTCGACTGGGGTGACCAAAAATCTCCTCTTTGATCCACTACTCTTGTAGCTCCCTCAAATTTATTGACAAATAAGAAATGCGAAAAAGGTTTTAGGACCAAAAGATACGAACTTTAAACACAACGACAACAATACATGAGTTGAGAAGAAAAACACACGGAAAGGGAAGCACTTATCTCAAGAAAGGGTAGGATTCAGATCTGATGAGCTACAGGCTCAGAAATTTCTGACCTCTCTGTTTCATGTTCATTCAATCCCTGCACAATAAAAGTGGTTGGCTCAGTTCCAACCACTTCTATACCATATTCAATAATTAAGCTCCCGCCTATTAACACCAACAAACATATTCAAATGTAATAATGATTACTATATATATTCAAAATTCAGCTCCAATCTATTTACATCAGCACCCACCATATTTTTACTTCTTATGATTATACATGCAACGATAATGCTATAGATTGTCACCAAAAAAATAAAGGAAGCAATATGTGCTGAATTATCAACAGTAGAAGCCATGACACAGAATCTACTACTTAAAAAATACCAATAATAAAGTAACCTAACTGAGCTGTATGTCAACCTACGTACATCCTTTTAGTGCCCAGCAGCTTAAGAACAAATGACCTACCAACCAAGGAAGCAAAAAGTACATATAAATCTCAGGCATACATCTTATATACTTCAAGAAGTCTATCTATACATATACATTATAATATAACCTGTCAGCTACTGCATGTAAGTATCACGCACCATTATACAGGCAAGCAAAAAGGATTTATCAGTTCTGTCCCTGCATCATCCTCTATATCATTCTTACTTGTGAATCTGAGTGAATCTTGTGGGTCAAATAAGAGTCTTCAATCCTAGACAAAAAGAAGAGAAAAAATATTGATGAGCCAGAAAAAAAGGTCATACTAATATCTAGCTTTAGATACAAATAATCAAAACAAATCAAGTAGGAAGAGATTAAAAAAGCAATGCAGATAATTTAATTATAAAAAAAACTGGCCAATGGCCCTTCATAAACCAGCTTTGATAGCTATGTCCCTGAAAATATATATTTGCCAATAATTCTAAACAAAGTATCCTTTATAAAAGACTCAAACTTGTCATGGCTGGTGTCAATGTTTAGCCAAACAGTGTCATGAAGTGGGAACTTGCTGGCAGCAGCTACCTATGATGTCAATCAAGTAAGTAAATTGATGTGTAAAATTCATAACATGTTCTTAATAGCGTTGTATATAGTGTGTGAGATTAGGTATAATGAGAACTACCACAAAATGTACTCAATCTTCAATGATCCCCATTCAGGCAATCACCACTCCATCCTTCAAACCTTAGAAAGCCTCAAACTCTAATCAGCATATGACAAAATCAGGAAAAAATATACTGTGATCACGAGACATCGACGATTGCGTTCTCTTTGAGGACGACAGCAAATTTATTTTTCAAGAAGATTGAACCACTAATTAAACCATCAATTTCAGGGATCCTTAAGAATCCTTCAATAACCCTGGCATCATTTTCCTAAAATCAGTTCAAAAAAACAAATGATAATGAATCAAACTAATGCTACAGTTCAGAAAGAATCAAACTATTCAAGAGCAATGGAACAATCAATAATTCTTAATGCTACAAATCTGAGTGCGGAGATGACTGACTTCTTCAATATAAATAATGACTTTAAGCATAAGTTAGATTCAATTTAGGGTGTTGAGACTACCTTGAGGGAAGCCTGCCAGAGGCGCACGCGAGCAGAGCTTGGATTCAATATCTTGGGATAATGCAGAAGCAAGAATGAATATCAACGGCAGCAGCAGTTTGAACATAAAAATTTGTAAAGAGTGAGCGTGTAATTTTCGGTTAATAATCTCCCTCCCATTATCCGTGACCGGAGTGCAGGAATCTACAATAACACATCTAAGGATCTTGAGGATAAAGTTTCAGAGAAAAATGTCTTGCTAATAACAATATCAGCAGGATACATCCTATTATGAAATTTCACATTTTTCTTTTGCTCCCAAATTGCATATACAACTGTTAAAACTTGCTGCTATATCACAATGAGGCAGAATCAGTTGTAGAAAACCATAAAAATTATTACAATCTGCATTAGATACTCTAATGCACAAAGAAGATGCAAGTTTTCTCCAGTGAGTAATTGTTTCATGTATCTGTGGTCTTCAGTGAGGTAGCTCTGCCTTCAAACCTTACTGCTAATGTTTTCTCCAGTGAGAACTTCTTTCCAAAAATCTCAAGGCCTTAACTCTACTGCATTCATCTTCAACGCTAGTGAGATCAATGATAAGTAAGTGAGATCAACAGATTCAAGGAAGATTAAAGAAAAAGAATTGAGAGAAGATGAACCTGTGTATGGCTCTCTCTATGATAGTTCTGCCATCATATTTTGTGATGTTCAAGCTCTCCCATGCCAATGCCATACCGTGAATGTTCTTCCCGTTCAGACACTGAGCTGCTTCAATAACCAACACAGCAAAGAAAACAAAAACAAAAAAACCACAGTTTAATGAGAACATAAACGACTCACAAAAAACTCATATATAAAAGAGAGAAGAGGCTTACTTTGGGATAGCTATGAACACAAGATGAGAATCAGGAGTGTGAAATGAAGAAGATGAGATATGAATACTTGGTTGTGATCTCTTTGTGTCATTCAGCTTTTTCCCTCATGTCTATAGTCCACGAAGAAGACAAGGCAATAAAGCCTATTTATATGCTATAATTGCTGATAGAAAGATTAATGGTGTATTTCCTTTAGTCTAGGAATGGTCAATTTGACCAACGCACAAATCTGAGGAAATGTAAAACCATCATATTTTGGATTATGCAAAGCCATTATTGCTATATTAATTGAATGATATAGCAAGAGACAATAATGGTTTGAGAGAGTAAATTGCCATTATTTCACATATAACACATAGGATACAGAAACGTAGGATACAAACTTTCAAACTTAATATAGAAAAAGGAGCAGGGAACATAAGAAAGGAGCTGAAGTCTAAAACCAAGTGACCAGTTATACTGTCATCAGAAGCTATACCCACTAATTCTAGATCTTCAACTTACCTTTCAATCCTGCCTATAGCAAAAGCCAACTAACCGTTTCATACCCAGTTATACTGGCAGACAGATTAATAATTTGCAAAGATGAAGAAAGTAAGAATAATAGGACTTAATAGGACTTTTGTTGTAAAGAATGAAGTTTGATTAAAATCAGCAAATTTTTGGGAAAGGAGCACTAACCACATGGCGGTTGTTGATTCAGACCAGATCAAGCACTTCAAATCACTGATTAATAGAAGAAAGATAGAGAGATTGGTTAAATCCTAATTCCCAGAAGCCCTAAACATCATGAAACCATAGAGCAGCAAAAGAAATACTATAGAAGAGATGAAACCAAAGACCATGAAATTCGTATCTAATAATGGAAGCTAGTATGAGGAATTCAATATGACTGGCGAATCCATCTGATATCAGCAAAACGGCGAACATCATAACATACGGAAATCAATATGACTCGCGAATCCATCAGTGATATCAGCAAAATGAAACCCGTAGCCTTTGATCTTCCAGAGAGGAGGGTGAATATGTATACTAAAATTGCAACTAATACACAATAGAAGTTTCTCCATACCTTAATGATAGTAAAAGATAAGTCAGTGAGATAAACAGATTCAAAGAAGATTAAAGGAAACGACTTGAGAGAAGCACAACCTGTGTATAGCTCTTCCTATGCTCAGCCTTCGATCATATTTTGTGATGTTCAAGCTCTCAGCCTCTCACAGAGAATACCCTGAATGTTCTTCCCGTTCAGACACCTTAGTAAGCTGCTTCAATAATCAACACAACATAGAAAAAGAAAAAGGAAAACCTCAGTTCAATGAGAACATTCAAAATAAACATGTGAATATCAAGTGTGCAAGTGACAATGCAGAAGTATTAATATATATAGGCGCTTAGAATTATGAATATGAACTGATTGATACTAATTGATACCGATAATTAACTTTGTTTTAACTTTTTATTTCAAATTGCAATTTCCCACCTTCATTCTGATTAAATTTGAAATTGAATAGACTATAAGGAGAAACGTAGGAATAGGAGGAGAATTTCAATTTCTACTCAAGAAAGGAAACAATTGAAAGGTATACAATCACTTAATCAATTAACGGGGGAAGTAATTTACGGTCAAGAACAAATTTGAATTCAAAAACACTAATTTCTAAGAGAGGAATTAATGGGAGAGAATATAATATCTTTGAGAGAATAATTTTAGAGGGTACCTGCGCATTATAAAGGAGAAATTAACGGAATTCCATTTTCAGCCTCCTACAGTTCCAAAATTAGGGAAGAAGATGGGCTTGGCCGCACAAAATTAGGGTTTGAAGTAGCTCCGAAGGACCATGGTGGCGGCTTAGTGTGGCCGTGAGTAGTGGCGACGGGATTGCATTTTATAGTCTCCAATCTGTTGTAAAATTAGGGAAGAACTCAAAATTATCAAAAGAACAAAATCCCAAACAATTTCACTAAATTTTTTTTGAACGTACAATTTCACTAATTTGAAGCTGTAACAACAATAGTAATTCGGATTATCAAGAGGAAGTAATTACCTCACTTTATAAAATATAAATTGATCATCACTCACTGTGCGTGTAGAGAGGACTCATACGTTGTCATCCATAATCGAAATCGGGGATTTGAAGGCTTCTAACGGAGTTACAGAAGCACAGTGAGAAGAAGCTCCGACGATGATTCTTCTCGGTGGGGGGGGACATTGCTATTGAGTCGGCGATCAAATCCCCAGTAGATATGTGATCAAAGTCTTCAAATCAAAATACCACCAATTATTGCTTGACTAATACCCATTTAGCAAAATCTATTGAATAGACAAAAGAGAATTGATTAACATGTGAAACCTACCTTCCAACTCCAGCAAACTTCGCACAACTCTATGCACCCAATGGAATAGAAAGATTGCTACGTTGCATATTATGGTAGGAGAGGCTGAGTCATCGCCCATCACTGTCGCACCGTGAAGAGTAGGGAGCCGCGAGTATTGATGATCTTCAACCAAATTGATTTTTCTAAATACATATGCAACCCAAATTGAAAAAGTAAAGAAAGTGATTGGGGAAACCAAATTGAGGGCTACGACTGAGATCAAACCCGTAGCCTTTGATCTTCCAGAGAGGAGGGCGAAAATGTCCTTATTCGAGGAGAAAATTCCAGAGGTGGAGGAGGCAGAATGAGAAGAGGTCTATGGCAGTTAGTGGCGGCGGCCTGAGAGAAGGTTTATGGCGGAATGCATGGGACAACGTCGGTGAGGGAAGACTGGAAGAGATGAATTGAGGGTTGAAACGGGAGAGAAGGAAAAGAGATGAGAGAGGGGAGTTTAAAACGTGTTTTGATATACATAAAGAGAGATCAGTGCAGGATAAAGAGAAAGGTGTAGGATAAGAGGAATGAAGGACTGATTGCCATGTAGGATTTTTTTTCTGAAATTAACCAATTAGGAGGTGACATGTATGCGATGACTGGACTGAGATCTTTTCCTGAATGTATATACTATGGATGGATGGATTGTAGAAAAAGGTACCTGTTTATCAAAGTTGATGTCATCTTCATCACCACAATCTTCAAATGTTTGAAGCAACTGAGGATTTCTTTTTTATCCGTTTTCCTTTTCACTTCAGAAAATTATTCATACCTTAAAGCAACATAGGAAAAAATTAACTAAGGAAAACATCAAAATCAGTATGAAATTTCAAGGACTTAAGTCATTAAAGAGTGGCATAGAGCCACAAACCCAGCCAGTTGCATATATAACATATAACGGTTTAAACCAAATATAACACACCACCACACAACCAACAAAATAAAAGTTTAAATATAATAAGATATATAAATATTGGGGTAGCATTGAATACTGAAGTCTTGACATATGAGCACATAAGGTAACTCCCCATATCAAAGTGAACCATGATATAAAACCTTCAATTGCAAAGATAAAGATATAAGAAAAGCAAAAATTCGTGATAAGAAAGAGAAAAATAGTTCATCACCACAGTCTTGGATGGATAAAGAAAGGGGAAAATAGAGAAACTGATGAGGGAAGCTAAAAAAGAAGGGAGAAACACACCTATAATGATTTATAGTGTTCCTTTCCCTTTCACCATAAGATGGCTTTAATGTCAAAACTAAAGGAACCACCCCTTTATTGCTGATTTTCTGCCTCATCTTCATTCTCTAAGTAATACTGAGCAACAATATACAACCTCAGTCCAAGCTACAGGAATTGAATGGATTCATATTAATAAGCCATATTATATTTGTTGACCTTTTAATTGTGTAGAAGCAGCTGACCTTAATTTTGCTAGGAGTAGTGCTGACCTGGTTACCTGCAATGGCAGGAGCACACACATGCATAAAGGAAATGCTCACACCCTCCACATCCTTGATTCTTTGAATGTTTCTTTGAAATATGAATGTAGCGTGGCCTAAAAAATTGAAATCCAAAAGAGACTTTCAGCTTAAATATATAGCCTAAAATATAATCCTCAACCTGAATTTTCATCTCTATAAAAATTCAATAAATTTAAGCTTGACAGGGGGAGTAATTTAAGGTAAAGGGAAAATTTGAATTCAAAATCACTAATTAATAAGGCAAGGAGGTTATTTAGGGCGAGAGTATAATTTTAAGGCTTGATAAGGGGAGTAATTTCAGGTCAAGAAAAAATTCAAATTCAAAAACACTAATTATTGAGAAAAATAATAATTACAGTAAGACAACTAATCACTTAATTGATGCAGATAAGACAACTAATCAACAATTTCAGCATCTAATAAGGCAACGAATCAATCACCTAATTTTTTTGAAAACGAATAAAATAAAAATCATGCTTGAACATACCTGAGATGGTGATGAGGGAATAATGGCAGCCGAGGATTCAGACCTAACCGGCTGTGAAGATGAAATTAGGGAACATAGGCCGTGGAGACGATATCTGAAAATTAAGAAACAGAAAACCCTAAAGCAATGAAAACAAAAAAACCACAAATCAACTAAGTCCTAAATCAAGAAATCAACATGAAAATACCTGAGTCATCGCCGTGCGCCGTGGAGAGTAGGGAGACCGCGAGAGATGATGCTCGGAGTGGCCATGAGTATGAAGATTCAGATTTCATGGTTTGAGAATGGAAACCTGCGACTGATAACGACACTGCTCGCGAACAACGGTAACAGAGGTGACGAAACGGAGGGAGGAGATTATGATAAGTTACTGAGAAGAACTCGTTGTAGATAGAGGGTGAGAAGAACAGAGTGTGAGTGAAGATGAATTCAGGTGAGAAGTGATATAAGTCTTGTCCTTGATTCTTGACTTTTGGCTTCTATTGCCATCGAGTTCTTGATCCCTTTCAATCCACTCCTCGTGGGGATATTTCAACCTTCTGGACACAGGCATTTTGCTCTGGTAATGCCTCTTCATCTCAGAATCTTGATAGGCTTTAGCTGCTGACTTGTCGAAAACGGCACTACACCGAGGACAAAGCATGACCTCTTTCTCGCCATCTTTGCTTCGTGACAAAAACTCAACAAGAGTTTCTCCTGCCTTGGGGTAAACCTCCTCTAGGCTCACCTCTTTCGCGACCTCTGGTTCTTCGACAGCCATGTTTTCCTCCTTTGCTTCATCGAGTGTCAGGCCCAGATTTAGCTTCTCAGAAATGTCGACCATGCCAATGTAGAAAGGTTCTACGTAGTTGGCTTCAGCTACCTGCAGTGGGTCGGAATCAATCTTCATTTGGCTTTTGGCTTTCTCGTCATACTTGAGCCTTCCCGAATCCAATGCCCCCTGCACAAGATCCCTGAAACGAACACATTGTGAGGTCCAATGACCAAAAAAGTTGTGATATTTACAATATTTCTTCCCTTTCCTTTGTTCAGGAGAAGGAAGTTTTTGGTCTTTAGGGACCACAAGCAAACCATCAGACACAAGTATATCATAAATTGCATCACATTTGGTCACATCAAAAGTATAAGTTTTCACAGCAGGAATCGTGTTCTTGGGGTTTTGCTCCCCAAGTTTGTTTTCACGTGGTTTCAATGCTTTACAAACATAAGGATCCCCTGGCTGAAGTTCAGCCAGATTGACATCATTTAATTCGACGTCTTCAGGAACTTCTCAATAGACACATGGACTTTGACATACTGGATCCGCATCTATGTACGCTACCTTCTCCTTCTTTGGCCACTTAGTAGTCTTGGCCCTTTCCTCAGACTTTTCGGCCTTTAGCACTTCGATGTGCCTCACTCTATCTGCGAGTAAAGACATATCGCGAATATACTGAGTGTCGATTTTCTTTCTAATGGAATACTCTAGACCACCAGCGGCTAAAACAACTAGCTCGTGTTCAGGGACATGGGTGAAACATCGAGATTTAAGCATCCTAAACCTGTTTAGGTAATCATCAATTGACTCTGCTGGCTTTCTTTTAACACTAGCCAAATCTTTCAAACTCACCTTGCACTCTCCCCTAAAGAACTGCTCATGGAAAATCCTTTCCAATTGGGCCCATGTATGGACTGACCTAGGAGCGAGGGTGGTGAACCAGGTAAATGCATTTTTGGTTAACGAACTCGGGAAGTACTTCATTTTTAAATTCTCATTGATGGCTAGGTCTCCTGCTTCGATTTGGTACCTGGCTACGTGTTCTACAGTGGATTCTCCTGAATCCCCCGAGAACTTAGTGAATTTGGGGACCTTCCAGCCTCGAGGAAGTTCTGATTCGAGAACCTCCTCTGTAAAGGCTGACACAAAATGGGGTCTATTCGCGAAACCCACGTTGAAACCATGTTGGTTCAACAATTGCTCTACCACAGCAGCAACATTTTGTTGCCCCCAGCGTTCTGGTGTCGAATTCTTTCTAGCACACCATCAGCGTGTTCTTCCCTGTTTACCATATATACATTTTGCAATGGCGGCTGCACTGCCTCGTACAAAGGGTTTGCCCTCATCTCTTGGCGTTGCGGCGCCTGGTAGCGCACAGGGGCAGGGACATGGTTAAGCAACGAGATTTGGTTAATCCCTGGTGCCGGTTGGATTTCGACTGGTGCCCCCAGGGCTGTCGCCAAACGATCCATCTGTCGTGCCAAATGCTGATTATTGGCATTATTATTTTGGAGCACAGGGTTGATTAGCTCACCTATCTGTCGAGATAACATGTTAACCATTTCATGGTTACTGTCATCTACTTGTTGCCTAATGGCTTGAAGTGAACTAGTATTCATACCTGTAGATAAATAAACTTGTGAACTGGATCCAGGAATAGGAGGGCTAACTCGACTCCCCAAATTTAGCATTGTTCCATTTGCCCCAAAAGGGGGTATGCTGAATGGGGGAACATTTTCAGGGAACGTCGAATACGTGCCTTGTATGCCTTGCATCATGGACGTAGGCATACCATAAGGCATGTTTTCCCTCGTAACTGTTGGAACAATTTGTGTCTGCACTGATGTAGATACAGGCATTTCTGCAACTGCAGAAATTGCTACATCCTGGGTTGGCATAGTGGTGTCATGCCCCATTCCAGTAGACACTTCTTCATTATTGTTACCACTACTTCCCCCAGGGCTGCTCTGATTACCCACGTTAGACCCTTGAGGAGAGGTTCTTCCTCGATTGCTCGCCATACTTATAGTCTTACCACTTCTCAGGTGCATATAAATCACAATCAAGGCAAGTAACAAATACCAAATAGCATGCAGCAAACAAAACACACGAAACGCTTCTGTAAAACTTAGTTTTCACAAAAACTGTCCCACCAGGTGTGCCAATTTGTTTACGTGGTTTTTTGGTAAACAAATATCCTCTTAGTTCGACTAAAGGAAGTTTAGATTCGGGGTCCTTTTGAGAAAACGTTTTGCCAAAGTGTTGCGTGTGTGAGTGCTTTTTCGATAACACCAAGTTGGTTTAAACAGAACTGAATTTCATTAAACACGGGTCAATTACAAAGAAATCACATACATCAAAATAACATAAAAACTACAAAAGATGAAGATCTCGACAGGGAAATGCGTAGAAGAACTGGGGAATTAACAAACTGAAATGCAAGAAAACTAAAGCGTTGGTTCTGCAACATACTCCTCCATCATCACGTTTTGCTCTCTGAGTCTCATTGATGCGGACGTTTAGAGCTTTTTGGTGAACTTTCGGAGTTTTGAGTTGGGAACCCTTTTCTTTCTGCTGCTGCTTCTTCTATTTATAGTGCTGTCATTGCCCACGTTCTTGGCGGTTTTTCTTGGGTGCATGATGGCTTCGTGGGTTTTGAATTTTGGCGCCATGTCCCACGTTTAGCCGCTGGTTTTCGAGCACGTGACTCTATTGCCACGTGGGTGGTTCTGAGTCGTGGGCAACCGTTGCTATTCGTGGCATCGTGGGTATATGCACGTGCTTGTAGTTACTTGTTACTCGGTAACTGCCTCTTCCATTAAGATGATCGAGATTTCTTCATCTGCTGAGTTTGTCGAGATATAACTCTTCCTAACTTGACTTTGAGGGGCACCGTATGCTGAGTTGTCGGTTTCGCCATAGCCCTTGTTGTCGAGAACCCACCTTTGCACCATGATGTCGAGAGTCGTAGTCCTCGTAGTTTTTAGCTTAACAGTTGCCCCCCAAGAATGTTGGTTGTCGACTGCTTCAGCTTGAAGACACCAAGCATTTTTGATCGTAGCCGTTCGATTCCAACGATTCAAATACTTTGTGCTCTCGACCATCCGATCTTTAAGTCCAATCAGCAGCCATAACGTCTGATGACTTCTCCACTAGCTGACAGTTATAGCCTTTTTAGGGCCATGATTTCACCTATGCCAAAAAGCTGAGAGGTGACATGAGTTAACTAATAAAATAATCGCTTGGACCCCAAAATTTTATAAATTATTACTCAATGCGGCCTGGGTTCCATTTGCCCCTCTGTTTATAAATACCCTCTTGGTATTCCCCGTTCAAGCTTTACTCCTTTCTCAAACCTTCAGCTCCGTCTCCAAGCGCTCTCACTTCATCTTCTTCCGTTTTCTCTGGAATATCTACTAATCTCTTCAATGGCTTCCAATCCTGAGCAGACCATTCCGTTGGCCACTGAGCTTAAGCTGGATGAATCCAAGCGCGTGGCAATCCCGGAACCCCCCAACGAAGCAGAGAAGAGAGCTATCTGGAAATCCCAGGTACTCATTCCTTTCTCTGTTAATGGTACTTTACGCGCCATTTTGGGTCCTTTAAAAGTAGTGAAGCATGATAGGCCCAATAGTCTCCCTGAAGACCATGAATCATTTCACCCTAACGTTAGGGGGGAGGAGCTTGTTTTGGCATTTCAACCCTCTTACCGTATGCCATTTCTTTCTGACCCAAAACGAGCCTTTCGTTCAGCTCCTCCTAACCCCTCTGCTAATGACAAAGCCTACCTGAAATGGTTAGATAGGGTTGATGAAGATAAGAGGCAACACTGGAAGGATGTCGGGATTCTCGACTTGATTCAGCTGTCGAGATCTCCAATATCGTATAACCCTGCTATGTTGTTGAGTGCACTCTATTTCTGGGAGAGGTCCACCAATTGCCTTCATGTTCCCTTTGGCATGATTACTCCCACTCTCTTGGATGTTGCTGCTATCACCGGATTATGGCCCATTGGTGATGATTATCACTCTGCACCTGCCCCTGTTAAACCCATCTCGATTCCTACTGACAACATTTCTTTTAGTCGATTCATTAAGGACCATTATGTCGAGAGTGGTGAGGTATCTGATGCTGAACATGTCGCTTTCTTGCTGTATTGGCTGTCTGCTTATGTTTTTTGCACCAAGTCTTTGCGCATTCCTGCCAAGCTTTTGCCCTTAGCCAATCTGCTTCACGAGGGTCGACAACTTGCTATGGCTAGGCTTGTCCTTGGCAACCTCTACCAAATGCTGAATGAAGCTGTCGAGGGTATCCGGAATACCAAGACCGTCTCTCTGAATGCCGCTGGACCTCTTTGGCTGTTTCAACTTTGGTTGAATGCAGTTTTCGAATCTCTTCTGCCAGCACAAGATAATCCTCCGATTGTTTCTAACACTAGGATTGATGCCCACAGGCTCGAGACCCTGACCCCTGCTTATGATGCGTCGAGTTTTGAAGCTGACTTTAGAAAGTACTTTACCATGTTTCTCGAGCTGAAGCACTATCGTTCCAGTTTCTCTCCTTACAGCAAGGCTGTTCGTGGCCCTTTCTGGCTGAGGAATTCTTACCCTAATGCTTCTGATTCTGCATTGCCCAAGGAACACCACATTACGCTCTGGAGGACCCTCTTATCTCCTAGAGTTTTAACTGTGGGCTTTGCTAGCAGTGACTACACTCTATGTGGCTACAACCCTCAACTGGTTTCTCGACAGTTTGGGCTTAGCCAAGTTCTACCCAACACTTTATTTGACAAGAGTCTAGTCCTGTACCCCGGAGCTATTAAGAGGGCTGCCGCTTTCGACACGACTGTTCAGTTTTATAACAAGAAACTCCTCAACCTAAGCCCCTTCACTTACGCTCCTTCATATTATGCTACCAATGCTTTCAAAGCCTGGTGGTCTGAGTATTGGGCTCAAATTTCGAAGCCCCTCGTCGATTGTCTGCAATGCATGACAGATGCTTTTCTTTTGCAGAAGCAGGATCCGAAGAAGACCAAAGGTATGCACCTGGCAGAAATTCGATCTTTTCAGGAATTCTTTGGTGTGGTATATTATCCAACTCTTCGCCTTCGAGATACGGTTGCGAAAGCAGCTCAAGTACTAAGGCAAAAATGGGAACTTAGAGCCAAGAAATCCAAGTTAGTTGTTCCTCCTGGTGAGGAGGGTCTATCTTTTGTTATTCGAAAAACTGGCTTTAGGTTCCCATCTTTGCCTACGAGTAGGTTTGCATTGGCCTTTCCACCGGTCTTGCCTAAATGGGTTGACCATGTAAACATAAATGTGTTGGCCAATCAAGCTCTACCTCCTCGAAAGCGAGTGACTTGGACTAAGTACCACCTATGGAATTTTCCGTATCATGTGCCCGTCGAAATCTTCAACCACATATCGCTGAACATGCGTATTGGTCAAGGTAATACTTCGACTTGGCCTTGGTTTTCCTGTTTTACTTCTTAATTTTTCTTTTGTTTACAGCCGAAGTCATTACTCGACCGGCTCCTCAAGTTATTTCCCCAGTGGCTCATTCTTCCAAGGACAGGCCAGTCGTGATTGAGGATGATGATGATGATGATGAGGACGATGATGTCAGTCTTGCTGACAAGCTCAAGGTACTTTCCTCATGCTTTTCCCTCTTTCTTTTCAATCTCTTTGGATTATGAACTAACGTATTCTTCGACAGAGTCGAAAAAGGAAACCTAAGCCTGTTGCTTCGGCCAGTCAGAAGAGGGCCAAGGGGGCTGGTGTTTCCACCACCAGTGGGGCTTCTAAGTTGGCATCTGATGCTCAACCAGAAGTCGATGATAAAGAAGGTGGTGGCGACGCCGCCATTCAGGTACGTTTTCCATTCTCGAGGGTACCTTGTGACATTTTTAACCTGTGGTTTCTTAATCTGATTGTGTTTGTCTTTATTTTCAGGCTGATCTTCATGAGCATTCCACCCCCAATCCTCCATCTCGCGAGAAGTCTCCAGCACCCAACCCTGCAAAATCCAAAACTGAAGGTGTCGAGAAACCTCCCAAGGCCGCATCTTCGGCCAAAAAGACCTCAACATCTGAGGGGCGGAGGAAGGTTAGGAGCAAACCTGTCCATAAATCTCCCCGTCGTTCCAAAAGCTCCACCAACTCAAGCCCTTCTAGGGAATCTGCTTGCCAGGTATCTTTACATTTCTTCATGTTCTGCTGGTTTGTGCATTTTACTTTATCGAAAAGGGTATTAAAGAGGTTTATCTTGTAGGAAACTCAAGGTGCAACCTCTCCCATTCGCGAAGCAGAAACTCTTCCAGGCAAGGATGATACCCCTATGCCTCCTCCAAAATCGTCTGCCACTGTGCAACCTTCGCCTCAAGCCAAGGGTGGCTCTTCGTCTCATGTGTCTAGTGAAAAGCTTGACACTTTGTTCGAGGAGGACCCGTTGGCAGCTTTGGATGGTTTTCTTGATGGCACCTTAGACTTAGATTCTCCACCCCGTCGAGCTGATGCCACTACTGAGACTGCTCAATCTAGTGGGGTGGCCAACCTTCAGCAAATCGAGGAGAGCATGGGTCAGCTAAAGGCTATTGTTTTCGCTAGTGGGTTTCTCGACCAGATTCAAGTTGATCCTCAAGCGAGTCATGCTGCCAAGGAGTTGCTTGTCTTCCTTCTTGGCCAAAAACTTGATTCTCACCAGGCTGCTGCTATGGCCAACCTTCAATCTTTCTTAGTGGATGCTTTAGCCACTTTTCATCAAGCCAAGGATGTTGGCCAAGCTGTTAGCCTTAAGGAAGCAAAAGTCTCTTCTGGTAAAGCTCAAGTTGCAGCAATGAAAGAGGACTTCAAGAAATTCACTACTAGGAAGGTTTTGATTGCAGATGAAATCTCCGAAGTCGACACTAAACTTGAGGAGCTGCATCGAGAGATTACCAAGTTGGAGAAAAAGCGAGCTGATTTGGTCGAGGAAGGCCCTGCTGTGAAGGCTCAGTTGGAGGTGCTTACCAAGGACTCCAAGGCTCTGATCATCTCGACAAAAGATGTTATCAAGGAGTTGGAGGTTGACCAGGCCGTAAAGAAGGATCTCGATGCCAAGATTGCCACCTTTGCTGATCGCTTGAATTCCTTTAAATTCATGCTTTAGAATTTTATCTTATCAATATGTAATGATGGCACTATTTTAACCATGGCTTTCGATGCCGATTTGCATGTAATATTTCGACAATGGTTTTGGCACGTAGGCCATATACTTTGACGTTTAATTTGCCATGTCTTTTCAGTTTCCACTACGCCTTTATTCTGACGGCTATTCACTTATTGTTGCACCGTTCAAACTTCCTTGCACCCCCTTACGTAGTCGTTGCTTGGTTTCTGGGGAATGAACCCATTTATAGCAATCTTATACCACGTTTTCTTGATTCAATGTAAGTCTTTGTTCATTAAAGGCCAAAGCTATTCACGATGGTAGTGGTGATTTATGTGGCCGGTAACCATAAGATGAAGAGTTGGCAATCGATTGCCACTAATTAATGCACTCCTTTGTTGTTTTACTATAAATAGAGCATTCTTGGTTACTTCTTTTCAGCAACTTCTTCAAGCTCTTCCTTGCCTTTTTCTCAGAATTCTTTTCCTGCTTCCTTTTCAACCATGGCTAGCCGTCGTGTTCTTAACCAGATCCGGAGCTTGGCCTTTGAAGAAGACCTGTTTTGGGAATTGCATTCCTCCCTTTCTCTGGCTGAAGAGCTTACCAGGCTCGTTAACCAGCTTTTGCAGAGGAATATTATTGCCTTTGTAAAAACTCCTCTCCTGGAGTTCCTGGGCCTCCTGCATGAAGCTGTACCCCTATATGAAGAACACCGGGAACTTACTGCTCGAGTGTTCTTTGCTGAACACCAAATTGAGGAGAAGATGGAAGAATTTGAAGAGTTGAAGGCTGCTCTGAACCGAGCGGACCCTGAGGGGAGTGTGGGAGCTCTGAAAGCCTTGGTGGACAAGCTTTCTTCCGCTGCCCGTGAGGAGCTGGATCTTCGACAGGAGAAGTCGAGACTGGAATCCCAACAAGAGGATGTCTTGAGGCGCATGGAGCCTCTTAGGGCTAAATACGATAGTTATAGGGCCAATCCCCCTTTTTAAAGTTTCTTTGCCATAGTTGTAGATGCTCTATTCCAATTAATAAAACATTCGAGTTTGGCAATTTACTTTGTTTATTTTCTTATTCTTGCTTCCTTATTCGATGTTTACTTCATACAACGTTGGCTTATACGTTTTTAAGTATTTGCCATTTACCGTTATTTGTCGATTTCGACCTTCTAATTCTTTAATCGAATAAGCGTTGTGTAAAAGTACTTTCTCGACTGTGAAAGGGCCTTCCCAGTTTGGGGCCCACTTTCCATAGCGTTTATCCCTTTTATCGACTGGTAATACAACCTTCCATACGTAATCATCGGGCATAAAAGATTTAGCTCTAACCTTTTTATTATAAGCTTTAGCAACGCGATCCTTTTTCCTGGTTAAGGTATCCAATGCCAATAGTCTTTCTTCGTCGAGATTGACTAATTCATCAAGCATCATATTCCAATAATCTTCACTTGGAATTTCCTCTTGCCTTTGAATTCTGCATGATTGTAAATATACTTCTGCTGGTAACACCGCTTCTTGGTCGTACGTTAATCGAAATGGCGTTGCCCCGGTAGCTTCTTTAGGTGAATTCCTGTAAGCCCAAAGCACTTGGCCCAATGTTTGATGCCATCTTTTAGGTTTTCGACCAATATGTTTTTTAATCAAGGAGATCAATGTTTTGTTGGCCGCTTCTACTTGACCATTCGCTTGAGCGTAATAAGGAGTCGAGGTTAGGAGTTTTATGCCCCAAGATTCCGCGAATGATGCCACTTTTTGGCCTACAAATACCGTGCCTTGGTCTGTAGTAAGTGACTCAGGTAACCCGAAACGATACACTATGTGATTCTGAATGAAATCGATCACCGTGTCCTGGGTAACATTTTGTAGAGGAATTGCCTCTACCCACTTGGTAAAGTAATCTATAGCCACTATTATGTACTTGTGTTGCTTAGAAGAACATGGGTTAATTTCGCCAATTAGGTCTAAAGCCCATCCCCTGAATGGCCAAGGTTTAACGATTGAGTGTAATTCACTTGCTGGCACATGTTGTATCCCTGCGTGTCTCTGGCAATCTTGGCACCCCTTGGCATACTCCATACAATCTTTCATAATAGTAGGCCAATACATCCCTTGTCGAAATAGGATCCATTTCATCTTGATCCCTGTCTGGTGGGCACCACATAACCCATCGTGAACGGCCGAGATTGCTATGAACGCGTCGTCTTCACTTAAACACTTCAGTAGTGTTCCGTCGACGTTTTTCTTGAATAGCTCGTTTCCCATGATGACATAGCTCATTGCCCTGTATTTCGTCTTTCTGTTTGTGGTACCCACAGGATTTTGCAAGTAATCGACAATTGGCTTTCTCCAATCATTAGGTGCCATGTTGTCAATGACTAGGACGTTGAGGTCAGAGGGGTTTAGTTTTTCTTTGACTTCGATAAGCTCTTTTAGCCTATATTTATCGACCATATATCCTGACGCGATTTGTGCCAATTCATTGGCCTCTTGATTGTCTATTCTGGAAACATGGCCTAGCCTAGCGTCGTCGAATTTGGCCAACAAATTATTAGCTTTCGTGTAGTACTTAGCTAGATTTTCACTGATGCATTTGTATTCTTTGGTGAGTTTCTTTATTACCAACTCAGAGTCTCCTTTTACGACAACGTTCCTTGCCCCCAAGGCTATTAGGATCTCGAGGCCTGATATCAAAGCCTCATACTCGGCCTCATTGTTCGAGCACTTCTTCTTGATCCTAAACTTGAACTTCGTGGGGATGCCCCCTGGGGATACTATGAACATCCCGATTCCGGTGCCATTTTTATGGCTAGAACCGTCGAAAAATAGCTTCCAAGGTTGGACACCCACATAGGTTACAATTTCTTTAGGCAAAGTATGATCTACTAGGAAATCAGCGACTGCTTGCCCCTTAACTGCCTTTAGTGGGGCATAAGTGAGTGAATATTCGGTTAGGGCCAAAGCCCATTTGCCAATTCGACTGTGCAAGACCGGTTTAGATAACATGTGCTTTATTATATCATAATGAGAAAAAACCATTACATCAATTGGCTTTATATAATATTTCAGCTTTACACAAGAGAAGTACAAGCATAAGCACAATTTCTCGATCATGGTGTATCGAGTTTCTGCATCATTCAACACCCTACTTAAGTAAAATATGGCTCTCTCCTTGCTATCTTCATCTTCTTGAGCCAACATGCTTCCAATGGTTCCATCTGTGGCAGAGATATACAGCTTCATTGGCTTTCCTCCTATAGGTGGTGCCATTACAGGTGGACTGGACAAGTACGCTTTGAGTTCATCGAATGCTTTCTGGTGCTCTGCTTCCCAGCGAAACGTGTCTTCTTTCTTGAGTCGAAGAAGTGGGGAAAATGATTTGGTCTTCTCGCTGAGGTTGGCAATAAATCTCCTTAGGAAGTTAATCTTTCCTAACAATGATTGCAGTTGTTTCTTGCTGGTTGGTGGATTTGTGTCGAGAATGGCTTTGGCTTTGTTCTTGTTGATCTCGATGCCCTTTTTATGCACCACAAAACCCAAAAAGTCACCTGCAATAACACCAAAGGCACATTTAAGGGGATTCATCTTCAAGCCATATTTTCTCATCCTCTCAAAGGATTTCCTTAGATGCAACAAATGGTCATCCCTTGATGGGGATTTCACCACAATGTCATCAATGTAAACCTGCATGAAAGTTTCGATAAAATCATGAAAAATGGTATTCATTACCCTTTGGTAGGTCGCGCCAGCGTTTTTCAATCCATATGGCATGACCACCCACTCGTATGTCCCCAAGGCACCAGGACATCGAAAAGCTGTTTTCGACACATCCTCTTCTGCTATGAAGATTTGGTTGTAACCTGAGTAACCATCCAACAAGCTTAAATATTCGTGACCAGCAGCTGAATCCACCATCATCTCAGCAATAGGCATGTGATACTCGTCTTTTGGAGTGGCAGCGTTAAGATCTCGGAAATCGATGCAAACTCTCATCTTTCCATTCTTCTTGATCACTGGAACCACGTTGGCTAGCCAGTCCACGTATCGAGCCGTTCTGATAAATTTACACCTGAGGAGTCTTTCAATTTCTTCCTTGATTTTCACCAACACATCTGGATGGAACCTCCTGGGCAATTGCTTGACCGGTTTCTTGTCTTCTTTGATGGGTAACTTCAATTCCACCAATTCTCGACTAAGGCCAGGCATTTCATCATAATCCCAAGCGAAACAGTCTTTGAATTCCTTGAGTAATTTCACCATCCTGTCCTTCAACTCTGGGTCAATGAGAGCACTGATGTATGTTGGCCTCTTTTCTAAGCCATCTCCCAGGTCCACTTCTTCCAAAGGGTCTTGTGCTTCCATTTTCTTGGAAATGTCGACCACTGGCTTTTCGAAACCTAATGGACCGTCATCATAGATGCAATCCAGTCTCAAATCGCGAAGATCCTCGAATTCGCATTCATCGACTCTCTGCTCGTTTTTTCTTATGCACGTGTTATCCTCATTTGCTGTTGCCTCCTCTCGGGATGTCATTTCGACAGGCAGAATTGAGGCATTGGTTTCTTCCGTAGCCATTTCTTTGGCTATTCTTGCGGCCTCTAAGGCCGTCCTTATTCTGTTTTCGACTGCATAAGCCGAAATTCGAGCTAGGCTCGAATTAATCATCTTTAACCTCATTTTGCCACTCAGTTGTGGCATCCTTTTCTTCATCGCTGTGTCATCCACTCATGACATCAGGTTTGTATGCTTCATTCAGGTTCAAACCCCTGATAGGATCTAATGTCACTGAGTACTCTGAGTACGGGTTGAAATATTGAGAGGCCACTGTGTCTAGAGGAGCAATTGTGGCTAAACTTTTGTCGAAATTCTTTTTGCTGACGTAGCCTGTCTCCGCTAAGTAGTAGCTCTGATCTGCTTGCACGTTCTCGACGACTCCATCTGCTTTCCAAATGGAAATACGTTGGTGCAGGGTTGAGGGCACTGCCCCCACGCCGTGGATCCATTCTCTCCCCAATAGCAGGTTGTAGTTGGCTTTTGAGGGCACCACGATGAACAATGTGGAACGGGCTACCATTCCTACGGTTATGTTCAACATAATTGCTTCTAAAGAAGAACCTGTCTTCCCCTCGTAGTCGGAAAGGACCATGTCGTGAGGGATTAGGTCTGCTTCAGTTTTGCCCAATTTCCTGAGCATGAACTTAGGCATTAAATTGATTGTGGCTCCTCCGTCGACAAGAACTTTATTGACTCCTTTTTCGTCGACTTTTGCCCAAACGAACAACGGCTTCAAATGGCTTTTCATCTGCTCCGTTGGCCTCTGGAAAATAGCTCTTTCGTCTTCGACGGATCCTTTTTGCATCACGTAGTAGCACAAGGGGTTGTCATCCGGCTCTTCCTCGTCGTAGTAGTCCTCTTCATTTTCGGTTACCTCCGAGATTCTGTCGAATTCAGCGGGTAAGATAGACACTATGCAGATGATGTTAAGATCTTCCCCATCACTGTCGTCGAAATCGTCGAGCATGTCTTCATCCTCATCCTCAGCCACATCTTTCCCTTTTTCTTTGGTCGGGTTTGATGGCACAACTGTTCCTTGTTTGATGGCGTGGTCGAGCTGGTTAATAATCGACGCCACACTAGGTTCATTGCGAGGGTTATCTTCTGGCTTTATGTCCCATAAGGAACGGAACTTGCCACCTCTTTCTCTCTCAGCTTTTCTTTTCCTCAGGAAACGTCTGAATTGAGTTCTGGTCATTTGCTCAGGGGCATAGTAGTTTCTAGAGCCATAGGAGTAGCTCCGTGATACGCGGGAGTTGTTAATATAGGAAGACCCCTGGCCCAAATCGATCTTCGACCACTTCTGGTGATGCTTCGGTTTTGGGGGTGCTGGCCTGAACCATTGATTCTTTGGCAAACCAGCATCAGGGACATAAGTCTTGTCCTTGATTCTTGACTTTTGGCCTCTATTGCCATCGAGTTCTTGATCCCTTTCAATCCACTCCTCGTGGGGATATTTCAACCTTCTGGACACAGGCATTTTGCTCTGGTAATGCCTCTTCATCTCAGAATCTTGATAGGCTTTAGCTGCTGACTTGTCGAAAACGGCACTACACCGAGGACAAAGCATGACCTCTTTCTCGCCATCTTTGCTTCGTGACAAAAACTCAACAAGAGTTTCTCCTGCCTTGGGGTAAACCTCCTCTAGGCTCACCTCTTTCGCGACCTCTGGTTCTTCGACAGCCATGTTTTCCTCCTTTGCTTCCTCGAGTGTCAGGCCCAGATTTAGCTTCTCAGAAATGTCGACCATGCCAATGTAGAAAGGTTCCACGTAGTTGGCTTCAGCTACCTGCAGTGGGTCGGAATCAATCTTCATTTGGCTTTTGGCTTTCTCGTCATACTTGAGCCTTCCCGAATCCAATGCCCCCTGCACAAGATCCCTGAAACGAACACATTGTGAGGTCCAATGACCAAAAAAGTTGTGATATTTACAATATTTCTTCCCTTTCCTTTGTTCAGGAGAAGGAAGTTTTTGGTCTTTAGGGACCACAAGCAAACCATCAGACACAAGTATATCATAAATTGCATCACATTTGGTCACATCAAAAGTATAAGTTTTCACAGCAGGAATCGTGTTCTTGGGGTTTTGCTCCCCAAGTTTGTTTTCACGTGGTTTCAATGCTTTACAAACATAAGGATCCCCTGGCTGAAGTTCAGCCAGATTGACATCATTTAATTCGACGTCTTCAGGAACTTCTCGATAGACACATGGACTTTGACATACTGGATCCGCATCTATGTACGCTACCTTCTCCTTCTTTGGCCACTTAGTAGTCTTGGCCCTTTCCTCAGACTTTTCGGCCTTTAGCACTTCGATGTGCCTCACTCTATCTGCGAGTAAAGACATATCGCGAATATACTGAGTGTCGATTTTCTTTCTAATGGAATACTCTAGACCACCAGCGGCTAAAACAACTAGCTCGTGTTCAGGGACATGGGTGAAACATCGAGATTTAAGCATCCTAAACCTGTTTAGGTAATCATCAATTGACTCTGCTGGCTTTCTTTTAACACTAGCCAAATCTTTCAAACTCACCTTGCACTCTCCCCTAAAGAACTGCTCATGGAAAATCCTTTCCAATTGGGCCCATGTATGGACTGACCTAGGAGCGAGGGTGGTGAACCAGGTAAATGCATTTTTGGTTAACGAACTCGGGAAGTACTTCATTTTTAAATTCTCATTGATGGCTAGGTCTCCTGCTTCGATTTGGTACCTGGCTACGTGTTCTACAGTGGATTCTCCTGAATCCCCCGAGAACTTAGTGAATTTGGGGACCTTCCAGCCTCGAGGAAGTTCTGATTCGAGAACCTCCTCTGTAAAGGCTGACACAAAATGGGGTCTATTCGCGAAACCCACGTTGAAACCATGTTGGTTCAACAATTGCTCTACCACAGCAGCAACATTTTGTTGCCCCCAGCGTTCTGGTGTCGAATTCTTTCTAGCACACCATCAGCGTGTTCTTCCCTGTTTACCATATATACATTTTGCAATGGCGGCTGCACTGCCTCGTACAAAGGGTTTGCCCTCATCTCTTGGCGTTGCGGCGCCTGGTAGCGCACAGGGGCAGGGACATGGTTAAGCAACGAGATTTGGTTAATCCCTGGTGCCGGTTGGATTTCGACTGGTGCCCCCAGGGCTGTCGCCAAACGATCCATCTGTCGTGCCAAATGCTGATTATTGGCATTATTATTTTGGAGCACAGGGTTGATTAGCTCACCTATCTGTCGAGATAACATGTTAACCATTTCATGGTTACTGTCATCTACTTGTTGCCTAATGGCTTGAAGTGAACTAGTATTCATACCTGTAGATAAATAAACTTGTGAACTGGATCCAGGAATAGGAGGGCTAACTCGACTCCCCAAATTTAGCATTGTTCCATTTGCCCCAAAAGGGGGTATGCTGAATGGGGGAACATTTTCAGGGAACGTCGAATACGTGCCTTGTATGCCTTGCATCATGGACGTAGGCATACCATAAGGCATGTTTTCCCTCGTAACTGTTGGAACAATTTGTGTCTGCACTGATGTAGATACAGGCATTTCTGCAACTGCAGAAATTGCTACATCCTGGGTTGGCATAGTGGTGTCATGCCCCATTCCAGTAGACACTTCTTCATTATTGTTACCACTACTTCCCCCAGGGCTGCTCTGATTACCCACGTTAGACCCTTGAGGAGAGGTTCTTCCTCGATTGCTCGCCATACTTATAGTCTTACCACTTCTCAGGTGCATATAAATCACAATCAAGGCAAGTAACAAATACCAAATAGCATGCAGCAAACAAAACACACGAAACGCTTCTGTAAAACTTAGTTTTCACAAAAACTGTCCCACCAGGTGTGCCAATTTGTTTACGTGGTTTTTTGGTAAACAAATATCCTCTTAGTTCGACTAAAGGAAGTTTAGATTCGGGGTCCTTTTGAGAAAACGTTTTGCCAAAGTGTTGCGTGTGTGAGTGCTTTTTCGATAACACCAAGTTGGTTTAAACAGAACTGAATTTCATTAAACACGGGTCAATTACAAAGAAATCACATACATCAAAATAACATAAAAACTACAAAAGATGAAGATCTCGACAGGGAAATGCGTAGAAGAACTGGGGAATTAACAAACTGAAATGCAAGAAAACTAAAGCGTTGGTTCTGCAACATACTCCTCCATCATCACGTTTTGCTCTCTGAGTCTCATTGATGCAGACGTTTAGAGCTTTTTGGTGAACTTTCGGAGTTTTGAGTTGGGAACCCTTTTCTTTCTGCTGCTGCTTCTTCTATTTATAGTGCTGTCATTGCCCACGTTCTTGGCGGTTTTTCTTGGGTGCATGATGGCTTCGTGGGTTTTGAATTTTGGCGCCATGTCCCACGTTTAGCCGCTGGTTTTCGAGCACGTGACTCTATTGCCACGTGGGTGGTTCTGAGTCGTGGGCAACCGTTGCTATTCGTGGCATCGTGGGTATATGCACGTGCTTGTAGTTACTTGTTACTCGGTAACTGCCTCTTCCATTAAGATGATCGAGATTTCTTCATCTGCTGAGTTTGTCGAGATATAACTCTTCCTAACTTGACTTTGAGGGGCACCGTATGCTGAGTTGCCGGTTTCGCCATAGCCCTTGTTGTCGAGAACCCACCTTTGCACCATGATGTCGAGAGTCGTAGTCCTCGTAGTTTTTAGCTTAACACCATCATAAAATCCTTAATGGAACCTAGCAAATCCCCACTCAAACCCAACACCAAACCTAGAAAGCTGATAAGAAAACCCAGAAATTCATGGAACCTCCTCCCCCCACTCCTTCACGCCTAGCAACCTGCAATCCACAATTAAAAATTAAAACTTTAAAAGAGAAAAAAGACAGATCTGTTAACCCAACTTCAAATGCCACTTCAAGAATCACTCGCAGTCATTAACCCAACCTTGAAGCAAGCCGAGTTTCAAGTAGAAGCTGAGTTGATTCGGCGTGTTCCCTGCTGAAAAGCTCCACAACTCCGTGATTTCAAGGCAGAAACCATGCAATCGGTTAATCGCTAATCCGAACTCCCAGTCGAGGTATTACACAGAGCCAAACGGGTTAGGATCTCCGACGCGGCGTCGTTTTTCCCCTCGGCGATTGCAGATGCGGCTTCCATCAACGTCTGTGGGATTAATTGTTCCACCATTCCATCAGAAGTGTATAATACCAGGTTGTAATTTACATTCAGATTGGGATTAATTGTTCCTTGGGTTATTCAAAATTGATATTAGTTGTTAATTTGGGAATAGTGGTATGATTGAGGTGAATGAGAATTTGATGAATTTGTTGTTTACAGTACATAGGTTAAAGGTGGAGGATCTGTGTATAGGGAAGGGAATAATCTATTGCAGAAGAATTTAATTATGATTTTTTAAGGGTTTTTTTTGTGAATGGGAAGAAGGGTTTAAGAGTTTTAATTATGAGGTTTACAAAAAAAAAATTTATGTGGCCTCATAAACCCCACGTGGCCATGCCACATGAGTAGATTTATTTTATTTCAATTTATTAGTAGATTTATTATTTTTCTCTTATTTATTTTCTCTTTATATAGAGCACACAATGATCAATAACGTTATCTTTTTCCGATTACACATCTTATGTCTACTCTAATTGATCCAAAAATCAACAAATTGACATTGGAACTCTTATGCTTAAGGATTTGAGAACCCAAAAAAAAATACTATAATGGAAGGAGATGCATCACACACAGAGGGTCAACCATTATTCTTTGATGGTGAGCGGTTTGAGTTATTTGGGCTGCAAGTTGACCACCCATCTTGAAGTGCTAGATATTTGGGAAGCAGTAGAAGAATATGATGTTCCTGAACTACCTACAAATTCTATGTGTGGCTTAGACGAAGAATCACAAAGAGGAGAAGAAGAAAAAACACTAAGGCTAAAAATTGTATTTTTTTTTCGTTGTGAAAAAAATTATATTTACACGAGTTATGAACTTGAAGTTCGCCACATATATTTGGTATTATCTCAAAGCACAACATCAAAGTTCTGAAAAGAACTAGAGACATGTTGGCGCTAATCTGAGCAGGAAATTTGAGATCTAAAGCATGAAAAAAAACCCATTAGAGGCTATCCTGAAAAATTGTTATGCATAGCAAACAAGTGTGACTTATCGGTAGAGACTTTCCTTATGAAAGAATAGTGCAGAAAATTATTCTTGCTATACGTAAAGTATGAACCAAAGATATAGCATCGGAGGAGAAAAAGGACCTTTCAAGCATCACCATATGAGAATTAATAAATGTTATACAAACACAAGTGTGGAGAAGAATAATGAGAAAAGAGGAGGTGATCATAAAATGTAATTGTCAAATGAAAGCACGAAATTCAAGAAATGCAAAGACAAAAAATCAGAATGCTTCAACAAGCAGCCTAGTGAGATGAATTATGAGACGAGAAGAGGTGGCAGTAAGATGTTCTTATCATATGAAAGCACAAAATTCAAGAAGTGGCAAAGAGAAAAAGCTAGAAGGCTTCAACAAGCAGTCGTGTGAGATTTTCCTCTTTGTCTTTATTGCATAAAGACAAACCATCCTCAATCAAGATGTTGGTGAGACTAGACGTTAAGTGTAGAAAATGTGGCAGCATGAGACATGTAGATCGAGTCTGTAGGTCTAAACTGAAGGAGACTAGGTTGACCACGGAGGAATGTAAAATGTTTTAGCTTTGTGTCTTTTCATATTTAATGCTTATCTCCTTTTCCTTGCAGGTTCTCTATTTCTTCTAATTGTTGTGAGTCTTCTGGTGCTCCCTCCTCTCCCACTTTGGGGTTCCCCAAGCTTCTGAGGTTGTGGAGGTGCTTGATGCTCCTGTTGAGCATCCTTTGCCCATGGGGTAGACCTAAGAATGATGTATTAGCGGGAAGCAAGAAGCAGGGTCATCCCAAGAGGTATATCAGGGTTCCATCTGTAGACAACAGTGTTGTTGAGACGATATGGAGAGAGAGCTAATGGTGTTTCCTGGGGAGTTGTCGTAGCCTTATTGCGTCATGACTCGAGCGCGAAACGCTATTCTAACGGGAAAACGCCTAAGCATGGTATACGATTGTACAGACAGAACAACTCACCACATGGTTGCAGATCAGATCATGGCGGACATGTATCCTTAGTTTAGCAAAATGAGTTTCTTGGGTTTTGATTGGAGTTTGGGTATCTTTAGGGGCTTTTGGGTGGTATTTTATAGGCTTTGGGGCACTAAAATTGCGTATTCTAAAAAGTAAAAACTTAAAAACCATGATCGTATTTTTGAGAGTTATGGTGGGATAAAGGATGGTGAAGTTAGATGTGGGGTGGTGTGTTTAGTTTTGCCCACTGATTTTTTAATATAAATCATGAACTGACAAATAATGCAAGAATCTAGGCACTCATTCCCTATAATACCCTTTAATCGAACGGTCAGTGATCGGCAGAGAGCGGGGTAGTTTTGTCATTGAAAGCAACTTCAATTCTCCCCTCCGTTCGCAGAATGAGAAGGGTGTACAAATAATTTCAAAACCGCGAGAAGCAGGAAAGAAAAATATAACAAAAAAAAAAAGAAAATCATCGTCACGTTCTGCTCGTTTAACGCGTGAAACCCTAATTAGGGTTTTCAGACTTGCTTCGTTTTCGGTGGAATCGATCGCAGCGCTGGATCCGTATCGTTTTCCTCCGTCGAGCGAACCCCCTTTCGCTCGATCGTTCAGCGATCTCGGAAGCATGTTCGGATCGAGGGGGTAAGTCGATGAAACTTTTGATCCTTTTTTACTTCATTCCATTTTTCTTTATGTGTTCAATTTCGGATGTGTATGGTTGGGTTGGGTTGGGTTGGTAGAAATATTCATTAGGTCCTAAGCTGTGAAATTAGTTTCAGTTTTCTCTGTTGATTTCGTGTGTATAGCCATATTGTTTTTTTTTTTGTGTGTAATTGATTTCAACCAATGATTCTGGCTGAGAAAAGTTTTAAAACTTGTTAAAATTTGGAGTTTTGTTGGTTTTTTCCAATCTTGTGGTTGGGTTTTGTACTGTATTATACACAAACACACTGTGGTGTCTGTTTGGTTTTCAGTTAGGAAGTGCATTTGAAACATTGGAATTCGAGATCACGATTTCCAATGCACATTCAACCAACGGAATCCACTTGTTGGGTTGAGTGAATGTGCTTTCACATTCACCCAACTGAAAACCAAATAGGCACCACAACGCTTTATCATTGTTGGGAAAATATGGAAAATCTTCTGAGAGCTTTTTTAGTTTAGTGTTAGGGATGTGGCACTTGTAGCTTTTTCCTTTGTTTGCATTTTGTTTAGTTATGTGCTCTGTTTGATGTTATGTGCTTAGCTGGTGGACTGTCTTGGGTGTTTGAGTTGATTGTGTCTCAAAAAAAAAAATCTTTGGTGGTTTTTTCTATTGATATAGGTGGTTCCTGTCTTGTTACTTTATTCTTTATTTGTTTAGTTTTTGGGGTTTTGATGAATATGATAAATATGTCATTAGGAATTGAAATTAAGTCTAAGGGAAACGTGGGTTGGGTTTGGCTTTATTAACATGTTGAGTGGGGGATTTTGTTTTTTTTTCTGGGTATGGAAATTTGAAGGGCAATGTTGGGGAGCGGGGGGGTATCGGACGGGTACGAGGTTGGCTCAAAGAGACAAAGAATGATGGAATCCAATCCATACTTCGCAGTGAGCAGCGGACCAGGCAGCTTTCAACCTTATGGGTATGCTGGAGGCTTCCAGCCGCCTCCTCCCTTTCCAGTGGTTCGTCTCAGGGGGCTCCCGTTCAACTGCACAGATATTGACATTTTGAAATTCTTTGCTGGACTGACCATTGTGGATGTGTTGTTGGTCAACAAGAGTGGGCGGTTCTCAGGAGAGGCCTTTGTTGTCTTTCCAGGAGCAATGCAGGTTGAGTTTGCTTTGCAGAGGGATCGGCAGAACATGGGTCGCAGATACGTGGAAGTGTTCAGGTGTAAGAAGCAGGATTATTACAATGCTGTTGCTGGTGAGGTCAGCTACGAAGGAATATATGATAATGATTACCATGGAAGCCCTCCCCCCTCTCGGTCCAAGAGGTTCAGTGATAAAGAACAAATGGAATATACTGAGATCTTGAAGATGCGTGGACTTCCATTTGCAGTGACTAAATCTCAAATTGTTGATTTTTTTAAGGATTACAAGCTGATAGAAGACAGGGTACACATTGCATGTCGCCCTGATGGGAAAGCTACTGGTGAGGCATATGTGGAGTTTGTCTCTCCTGATGAGGCTAAGAGAGCAATGCCCAAGGATAAAATGATGATTGGATCAAGGTATGTGGAACTGTTTCCTTCCACACCAGATGAAGCTAGACGGGCTGAGTCAAGATCAAGGCAGTAATCTGAGATTTTTTGCCAGGGATTTTGTATCATGTTCTAGGTCTTTAAACTGTTTCTTCCTTCTGGCGGTACTACACTGTTCTTAATTTTTAGATAACTGTACTTCAATTACTAGTTCTGTTTGGTGATTATATTTGAATAGAAAAGGATTTAGAATATGTTGCTTGGTACTGTGGGAGATAAAATTTGTCTAATGCCCCAAAATTCCTCTCAGTCATGGCATGCTTTCCATGGTTTTAATATTTATGGGGGCTGTATTGGCCATCACTTGTATGACCAAACTTATGTGTCTCGCTGCCAAAGTACTGCTTGGCTTCAATGGTAACTGCGCCATTTCCAGAGTTTGATTAACTGGGGTGTCTGTTGTGCTGGTTTTGAGTTACAGTTTTATTTTGGAATTTATATTTTCACTGCATTATCAAGCAAGTGATCTTTATTGTTATGTGAAAATTATTTCCTTTACTAGAATAATCGGATCAGTTTTTATGGGGATAAGTCATTCGATCTAATTTGATCAAATTTCTTATTCTTCTGGTTCAATCAGGTTTTTTTAATTTTAATTTAATCTATTTCGTTGGTTGAAAATTTTAATTTTTTGAGATATAAGTTTTCAAATATAAAATAATTGAAAGTATTAGATGTTTATTGTATATAAGTCATAGGTCATGTAACCAAAAAGAAAGTCATAGGACAACTTTTGCTAGTAATAACGTTTATACTAGCATTATTTTCCGTAAAAAAAGAGTAAAGTTTATACGAAATTCGGATTATTAAAAACAAAATTACTTATGTTTAGTTGTTGTTAATATGGAATATTATAGCGTAACAAATTGTTGTTATCTTTATTTATTTTAATGTGTTTCATTCAAATCAAATATTGTCTGAATTTTTTTTTTGCTTAAATATATTTTGTAATAAATAATTCAATTTTAAAATGCATGAAAATTACGTTATAATGTTAAAATTTGGAATATTGTTAAGTTATAATAGGGAGAAAAATAAGACTTAGAGATAATTGAGAGAGATTTCTGAATTGTAATCTCTAGATTCTCCAGTGAAAAGTTTACAGAATTTTAGAGTGAATTGCGGGAACTGTTTCCAACACATAAATAGTGGTAAACAACATATATATTATGAACTAAAGATGAAGATGCTCTTTTATTTTTGTGCAAAGATGAAGATGCTCTTAGTTCAAAGTTAGTGAGCGCCGCTAGTTTCTTAATTTGGTAGATCAATAACTAGTTATATTTTGCAGCTATAATAACTAGTGAGAAATGCTAGCAACATATTTTCAGAAGCAGACTTCATGTGGCCATCACAAAAAGTGTGTGGGAGAAGAAGTGTGTGCAAGAGCGTGTTGTTGTTACCCCTTCTATTTTCCAATATGCTTTAAGAGATTTTTTTTTTTGAACTAATATGCTTTAAGAGTTGAGCTGAAGACTTCTTTGTATTGAATATAGCTAAAGTGGAATAGTTCTAACTAGAAAAAATATGTTGAGACCAGCAACTAATTGGTGTCCTTATGAACGCATTTCCTAATGGACCCTCCTCCCTTTTTTGTGTGTTAGGTGATGTGCTAAACGCAAAACTTTTCCTGTTTCCATTCCACATTCGATTGAGCCTTGTCATTTATATAATGATTTTTAGAACAACCCATTTCGTGCCTCCAAGTCCCTACATCATAGATGATACACCCTTTATATTATAAAAGTGTGTCTATATTTTCTTTTGCTCTTTCCATCAATGTCAAAGAGGGCCAACTCTAGAATTGATGTCACAATATTTTTTTGAAACCGAATTGTCATAATTGAGGATAAGTATAATGAATGCTGCATTTGATGTAAATAGTGCACTGGCTTAGACATATTAATTTGCCCACCAACTATTGTTGTCAAATTTGGTCAAGTTCTGCACTGGTCAAATTTGGTCAAAATATTGGTCATTTCATAACGACTAGTAATGTACCGATTGAAAGATGAGCTATAAGAGGCGGGTATCCATAGTCATTCTAGGATAGATAGCCGAGGCAAAGAAGGTGTGTGTGTGGGGATGTGATTAATGGACAAGTTCATGAACTTAGGTCGGAGGATGGATATATTTTCAGATATGACTACTTGATCTAAACATGTGAAATTGGAAATGGAATCGGTAATAAAATTTTGGAATAATTGTTACAAGCAAGAGACCAACCAAAACAAGAGAAGACTAGTATTCTAAACTTACTAGACGTGAGAGGTGCAAACACTCCATAATCTTTAGTGGATTATATAGGACCCGGACATGAGTTAGTGTTTAATGGCATCATAACTATTGTAGTAAGCCGACACTCTCTTTATAAATAATGAAAGAGTTATTTGTAACAAACACAATTACAAACTAAAATTAAAATACAAATTTCCCGTACAATAATATATTTTTATTTTCCTGTAGCATTTACTTATTTCACCTTTAATTATTCCATTCAGTCATTTACTTTAAGTTTTATGTGAATTTACTTAGCCGTTTAAGTTAATTTATCAACCGTTTTTTCCCCTTTACATTAGTTAGTTCTCAACTATCCGTAGCCTCATATCTCAATAAGATTAACTAAGATCTTGTTGGAGTAGTCTTAGGAACCTGCATTGAGGAACATAGTCCCTTCATCAAGTAATCGTTTTTTTTAGGAATCTTTATTTTGGTTACTCAACTAACTCACACGGCTATCCCTAAGCCTAATTTATTAGAACCAACAAATTGGCACGTCCAATAAGATGCACATTGCAATTGAGAAGAGAAGTTTTTATCTCCAAACGATGACCCACCCTGCGTATGCAACTAAGGTCTGGGTGGAAATTGGAATCTATAAACAATCGCAATACTAGGGTATGCAATAAGATGCACATTGCAATTGAGAAGAGAAGTTTTTATCTCCAAAGGATGACCCACACTGCGTATGCAACTAAGGTCTGGGTGGAAATTGTAATCTATAAACAATCACAATACTAGTAGAAACTTGTACCCCTACGTCCAGTACTATTTCCACCACTACGCAATCGATAACTGCATGATTAATTATTGGCGTTGCAGGAAACGATCTATCTATGGTAGCTATATGAACCATCCCTACCTACACGGAAGTCGTTTACACGATTGCGATGAAGGAGGTTCAGGTAATTCCACTACAATAACGACTACTTCCTTCAAACAAAACAAATTGACATAGGGATCAACAACATCATCTCTCTTGTGTATAAAAACTTGGCCCAAATTGTTAGAGTCATGGTCCACAATGAGCTGCATTTTGCTAGGGAAGGGTCACAAAGAAGACAACATGAATCACAATATCTTGTTGTACAAATCATACCCCAACTTGTGGGGTTTAGGAAGGAGAAATTCAAATTCCATTGCAGTATGAATAGGTTCATATTTCAAGGAGAACCAAGGGCCTCAAAGGTGTTGGATTCCAACATGCGATCCAGACTCCTCAAAATACCTTGTTCACTGATGCTACATATGCCTATTGGGGCACATGTCATTTGGGCACCATTGAATAATCAAGTTTATTGAGGTATTCCAGAACATGTGTTTTAGATCCAAACAATATTGTCGATGATATCAGACAACATTTTGGCATTCATCTGCAACCAATCGATAAGAAGTCTATCAGAAGTTGTACCCTAAGTGGGTTGATAGGATTATACACTTGCCGAGGGGAATCAAGGTCATTGGCTTTACTACTTTCTTAGGCGTAGATGGCAAGTCCACGATGGAACATGTGGGCCAATTTGCATCTCAATGTGGAGAGGCTAACTAGAATGATATCTACAAGCCTTCAGATGTTCCATTTGTTCCTTACTAGGGCAACCTTCAGCTAGTACTCTTCATGATCTCTTAACTCGAGTTAAAGCTGAGCTAACATGGAAAAAAGCTTCCATGATAATTTCTAGAGACCCTACCTTGACATTTTAGTTTCTGATTTAATGTCTATCAGGCAGAGGTTTGATGAACCAGTTAATCATTGTGTTGAAAGGTTTTGGAGGATCAGGAGTTGTTGCCAGGTGCAATTTCCTGAAGCCGAGTACGCACATATCGCAACCAAGAATATCCATCTCTAGCTAATGGACAATCTGATTGCTCAAGAGTGCACATGTATGAAACAGCGCGCGTCGAGGCCTCACGAATTGATTCCTTCATTATGGAAGATAAGCAAAAGTGGTCAAATAGGGTAGGAAAATGACCCCATATGATATGCATTATTGATGATGAAGTGGTTGAACGACTGAGGATCCATGAGTTGTTATCATGTCTGTAGAACTCCTTAGGGGGAAATCCTACACTTGCTTAGCTCTAAGGCTCGCTAACGGAAAATAGGTTGATAGCCGAGAGGAGTATGTGTTGACATATCTCGTGCTAATCAAATATTTTGATATACTCTAGAAAGATCAGCATGTCAAACCACCAAACATACATAAGTACCTCTTGAAGGTATGAAAAACGATAGAAAGGGGGGGGGGGAGTTTGAATAGCGTTTTCAATCTAAAACATTTCTCACTTGAGATTTTAAAAATCTCTTCAAACACCAAAGATAAAAGTGCTAAGATAAGAGTTAAGGAAAGCACACAATGATTTTATCCTGGTTCACTTGATAAATCCCTCAAGCTAATCCAGTCCACCCGTTAATGTGATTTCTTCCTTCTTAGAATGAAGGCAATCCACTAATCAGAGTTTGTTACAACTACACTTGCTACCTGCAAAGTGACTAACAATACACTGACTTAGCTATCACTAAGATTCACTCTCTTAGTCTTCTCAAGGATCCGACCAACCTTGGTCTCCTTAAGGAAAATCAAACAACTGTTTGAAAGTTTGGGTTTACAAAGAAATGCTTCTTAGAAAGCTAATAGTAAACACAATTAGTACAATATGAAGAAAGATTGCTTGAGAGAATATTTGAATTTCGCGTGAGCTTCAACAAAGTTTCTTCCACGACATCTTTCATCTTCAGCCTCTTTATATACTCCAAGGAATTAGGTTTGGAAGTTTGCATGGAATGCTACCGTTGGAGGGAAGATCTGGGTTTTCCAGGTTCTGCTGTGGTTGAATAAGTTAGGTAAGGTCGTCAGGAATGGTACAATTGCTTTTGTACTTTGGATAGTGACATGACCTTTATCCTAGTTGACTTCTGATCAGAGTGATGCTTCATTTTGGAACTTGTGAAGCTTGGTGATCAGAGTCAGAAGGAAGCTTGGATCCTCTGACCTTTGTACCTTCTGCTTCTGGACTCAGAGGAGAAGTACTTGGTCTTCAGAGCCAGCTTACTCTTGGACTTCAGAATCTTCACTACTCAGCTTTTGGACCTTTAGAGCTTCTGATCCTTCAGAGCTTCTAATGAGCTGAATCCATATCAGAGCTTTATAATCTTCAGATCTTCTGAAGCTTAATCTACTGTTCAGATTGAACATAGTAAGTGCGAAAGCGTTGCAGAGGTTACTCTTTTAGCAAAGTGCTTCTGAATTATGTGAAATAAGACCAGAGTCATAGCCTGTCATTAGAACACACAGAAAACAACGTTAGAGTATCATAATTGTTCATACACAGTAGTTAACATGTAATCATCAAAACATAGAGTTGTACTACTAGATCAAAACTTGATCTTACACCTCTGACTCTGACTGAGTAATTGAAAAACAAAAATTACTGCAAATGGCATAATTCGTATAGCCACACCACTAACAATTGCGTGGTCATTAGGAATGCCACCCAAAAGGCCATCAAAGAAAGACAATTGCAAATGGCAGAATAGTCACAGGCTAACTTAAAAATTGATACAAATCATTTTTCCATGGGTGATTCCAATATGGTTGCCTTTGGAAAGAAAGGTTCCCCTATGAAAAAGCGTGTAAGGAAGCAAGAAATCTAACCACAAGCTCTTATTTTTAGTATTTTACAAGATAATAAACAATCTAATCCTCGAGACAAGAATAACGCTTAGTACAACTTTGAAATCTAAGACATCCACTTGGCCTAACTATGAAGCTCCAAACTAGGTAAATAGTTTTGAACTCTTTAGCATCATCTCGATTAAGCTCCTAATGTCTCTAAATTTTGCAACTGCTGACAACGTGGACATGTGATATGCATTGTATATAATTGCTCAATTGTGGGGAGTACTTTTGGATCATGGCATTATATCTTTACTCAAGACCTCTTTGAACATACCTTACGGGCCCGTTTGGTGACCAGGATAAGATAGGATAGGATATGATAGGAAAGCAGGATATCAACAAGATATGATAAGAGCATGATAGATTGTTATCCTGTCAAGCGTTTGGTGTGCACCAGATAGGATATACCCATATCCTATCCTATGTTTGAGATTGACTGGATAACAACATGATATGATAAATATTATACTCAAATGACAGAATTACCCTTTAATGTAAATTAAATGTATATTTTTCCAAAATTATATTTTACACAGTATTTAAAATTAATATCTAAAATTATATCTATAAAAATAGTTTTTGATTAGTTGTATGATATAAATAATTTTATTATTTCTTAATTATTTCATAAAGGACACTTTTGTTTTATTTTTTTGGAAAACAAAACATATGTTTGCTTAAATAGTAGCATATGCAAAAAACTTTCTCAAGTGACTAACAAAGATTATAACCAACATACAAAGACAAGAGCCACAAATATTATAAACTAGTCCTAATGAAATTGCTCACTAATAATCAAAATAGATAAGTTCAAACAATAATTTGAGACAGCATTATCAGCACCCCAAGGCACATCCAAACTTGAAAAACCATGGGTATTAAATAAGGAAACCACAAATAGTGAAAATATAATAGATAAGTTGAACCATGTGCTTCTTATAAATAAAATAAACATCATAAACATCCTCCATCAAAATAAAGTAACATAACAAAAACATCGTACGTCCAACAAAATAGTGTACTATCCGAATGTAATAGAGGAGCAATTTCATCTCCACCCTAGAAATAGCATAACAAAGCCAAATAACATAAACATCCAACAAAATGGTGAACTATCCGAATGTAGTAGAGAAGCCAACATAAACAAAGCAAAATAACATAAACATCGTCCAACAATATGTCATTCTCCAAAGCAATTACTCAAAGCAATTATATCAATGACTTCACAAACTTGAGACGATCATCTCCATGACAAGCCCAAAACATGTGCACACGATGAGGCATAAACATTATTTTATCTCCAGCTGCATAACGCTCTTGATCTGTTAAACCCATTTTCAACAGCTTATCCATGACGCCCCTAGAATCATCAAACATGTCTTTATCAACTTTGAGACTATTACTAGCCTCATCCAATCTTTCAGCACTTAATTCAAGCCATTTCCCAAGAGTATTTCCTAATTCAGATATACTATTAGCAATCAGATTTGCTCCTCTGTTTTTTTTCCTTGATTGACTTTCCACAAGGTCATCTTTTCTGCATTGTGATTTATTAACAAATGATGTCGGGGTCATCTCCACTCTAACATCATCATGATCAGCTTGTTCTTCCTCTTCTTTATCCAATTCCTCAACAACATCTGCAGGTGAATAAGCTAATTTTCCAGTAGCACGATCTTTTCCAAAGGCAAAAGCAAGCTTTTGATCAAGGAGTGGAATCCGTGCATTCCTATAATCTTTTGCATTCGGATGACTCTAAAACAACACAAAATGAAAAGCATTTAATTTATCACAAATATATTGTCAAAGAAAAGAATTCATTAGTGAGGAAAAATTATAAACACTAACCTTTATATACTCATTCCACACATCTTCACTATCCACCTTAATCATCTTCTTCTCATCATCCCAACCAAATCCACTTTGATTCAGCATATCATAAACAACATTATAAACTCCCTTGAGCCTCTTCATTGCAGATTCAATATGTGGTTTCACCTTAATACCACATCTAGGAAACTTCTTCTCAGATTTAGCCTCAGCCGCTTTCAAAGTATTTCCTTTGAATTGTCCATTTTCATATTTTTGACCTTGGTTAACAACTTCAATCAATATGTCTAATAATGCTTCATCCTCATCATTAGACCATTGTCTACGATCTCTCTTTCTCTTGTTGTTTTGCTGGATGCTGCTTTCAGAGTCCATTCCTATGAGATACTCAAACTTTTATTCAACATATTTTAAAAAAATAATTAAGACATAAGGCATGAATATGTCATAGGCAAACACAATGGCCCAAATTCCATAATGTAGTGCAATAAATACAAACAAACAAACATATGTTATAGTTCATTATCAAAGTACACAAACCAAATACATAACCAAATTTCCAAAAAAATAACAGACACAAGTACACCATAGACCAGCAAAGTAACTCAAATTCCAAAATTTATGACAAAAAATACAAATAAATACATGTCATAATTCATACTTCCAGTAGCAACCCATACATTCCACATCTGTGTAGCTAAATTTTCTCTCCAAGCAGACCACTCTTCAGTTGTCTCAATCATACTAATAAGATCATTATATGCCACATCCTCATTGTGTAATTGTGCTTCAAATTCCAAATCCAGTTGTGCTTCCAATGGGTCGATAGACATTTCTCTTCTAATGGATGCTATCACCTATGTACAAAAAATGAAAAAAAAAAGAGGCCCCTAGGCTTGCTAGGAGCCTGCGCAACAACATACCCTCACCCAACACTAGCTCAACAAGGAGCACCAACCAACAAAACAAAAACAACCCAAAAAACAGCTAGAAACAGGGCAGCAAATACCAGCAACAACGAGGCAAGATAGGGAGCAAACTACAAATACTGTTGAAATCAACGGTGGAGAAGAAGACTTATATATAACAAGCTTAAATTTTAAGCTACACCCAGAAATAGAAATTAACAATTTTAACAGCTCAATTGAAAATTACAGCAACTGAAATTTTAGGGTTAGAATTTCATTCATTCACATGGCAACCCAAATCACCATATCAGTTCAATAAATTAGGGAAAATGAGAGAAGATAGGAAGAAATCGTTTTCCCCTTTTTGAAAAATCAAGATAAATAAATAGAAGAAGAAGGAGGATGCAAGAGCAGAAGAGTTAGACGACATACCTGCAACAGGTGCGTGCGGCGGCGGCGGCGAGAGCGGTGGGCGGCAACACTGGAAGTAGAAGAACGAAGGAGGAGAGGAGTAGGGCTAGCAGAATAGAAGAGAAATGAAACATGTGAAGAGTAAGGAGAAGAACATAACTTTTTTTCTTATCCTATCCGGTCCGTTTCTATCCTATGTCCCCCCTAGGATAAAAAAAAATAACTAAAGAGGTAGGATAGAATATAATAAAAGGATAAGCTATCATATCCTATTGGGCCACCAAACACTGGATTAAAACAGGATATGATAAGTATCCTATCCTATCCTGGCCACCAAACGGGCCCTGCAAGTTGCAACCACTTCATACATTAATGTATGAGAAATTTCCTAAGGGCTCGTTTGGCACGCCGTATTAGACATGATAGTATAAGCTTATACAATACATTATGAGTTTATCCATTGTTTGGTGATGACATTATATTGTATAAGCTTATCCATCAAAGTCTCCTTATACGTTAAAATGACGTATAATTTAATTCATCATGTGAGTGAAGGATAAGGCATGATAAGGTTGTGACGTATAAGTCACCATCACCACCACCCTCCATTGCTGCCAACTTACACCACAATTGGCACCACCACCGCCACCGGTGTTGCCGCCACCATCCGATCACCACCGTCGTCGCCACCACCGCCCTACCGTCACCACTGGTGTTGCCTCCACCACCACCACCGACACCACAACCACCACCGCCACCATAATCGCCGCCACCACTCTATTGCCACCACCGCCACCACTGACACCACAACCACCACCCTATCACCACACCCACCACCATTGCCTCCACCCTCCACCGTCACCACCATAATCGCCGCCACCACTCTATTGCCACCACTGACACCACAACCACCACCCTATCGCCACCACCACCACCATTGTCTTCACCCTCCACCACCATTGTCTTCACCTCCACCGTCGCCGCCACCATACTGCAGCCGCCACCGCTACCGCCTTACCACCACCCTATCGTCGCCAACACCACAACCACCATCGCTGCCACCACCGCCACCACCCGATCACCACCACTGCCGCTGCCACCACCGCCCTACCACCACTGACACCACAACCACCACCCGATCCCCACCATAACCACCACCCTATTTCTACCACCACCACCATTGCCTCCACCATCCACCGTAGCCGCCACCCTACCGCAGCCGCCACCGCCTTACCACCACCACCACCACCCTATCATCGCCACCACCACAACCACCATCGTTGCCACCACCACCACCAACCTATCTCCATTGTCACCACCACCGCCACCAACACCAACCTACCACCATTGCCCCCACCACCACCAACCTACCACTACTTCCATCACAACCGCCACCACCGTTATAATCACCTTCATATTTGATTTTTATTATATATCATTATTCAATACTTCACTAAACATAAAATTGCATTAATTTAAACGATATGGTAAATTATATAAAGTATGGTCAAACGCTGGATAGTATAAGAAAGTTTTCAGGGCTTATACTATCAGACCTAATACTATCAGGTCTTATACTATCAGGCCTTATACTATACGTCGCACCAAACGGGCCCTAAGTGTTATCTCAAATTTACCAAACCTCTAAACCAAAGTTACATTCACCATTCTTCTTAGAATGACCCAAATACGCCAGCAATAAAGACAATTCTTGAATTTTAGCTAAGTCTTCAACAAGTTTTACTAATTAAATAACATGACAGTTCCATAATCAGTTGAAAACATATTCTTTTTCTAGATGAAATACCGTTATCAAAAAAAAAAACTTGGATAACTTACTTTTATTGACAGATAAAAACAGTCAATAACAAGTACAAAGAAAATTCATCAATTTGACAATTTCACAACATAAGAGTTACTATTAAAGTATAGTTACAAGTTAACAGAAGCAAGCTGTTGAATACAACTAAAAAGACAAAGACACTTCTCTTCTCATCATCCTCTCTCTCTCTCTCTCTCCTTTCTTCTCTTCTGGTCCCTCAACACAGCATCACCAACAACAGCAACAGCATCAGCATCACCAACCATTTTTCTCTTCCAATTTCAGTGAAACATAGAGAGAGAGAGCTTGTAATTTGATGGGTCACTGCTTTTCCTCTCTCTCACGCTCTGCACCTGCATCTTCTTCCTTCAACAAGCCTCAATACTCAGGCAAGTCTCCAACTTTTCCACAACCTTCCCAATTTCACTCCAAATCTCCAACTGGGTGTTCCCCTTTCGCTCCAATTCTCAACAGAAAATGTTGGGTCGGAATTTTTCCATCAAAGCTTCAATATTTTTTTTTTTTTATTATAGATTTTTTTATTCTTCAGGTTCAGCTTCAGCGAGCACTGACAGCAAGAACGTGGGGTTCTCCACCACAACGAGCACTTTTGGGAAGAGCCAGTTCTCGGAGATAGCGAGTGGAAGCAGCAGCTTTGGCGGTGGAGAATCAGGGTCTCTTCCTCATCTTTCACTGTATGGCCAGATTTTGGATAGGCCAAATTTGAAGGAGTTCAGTTTCTCTGACTTGAAATCTGCCACCAAGAGCTTCAAATCCGACACGTTGGGTGAAGGTGGGTTTGGGAGAGTTTACAAGGGTTGGTTGGATGAGAAGACGCTTGCACCGGCCAAAGCAGGCTCTGGAATGGTGGTTGCTATTAAGAAATTGAACCCTGAAAGCACACAAGGGTTTCAAGAATGGCAGGTGAGTTCAAGTTATTATATTTCAATCTCTAGTTCATGTTTGGAAATTCTAGCATGATTTGATCAACTTTTCTGTTTCAGCAGAATTAATTCTGAAATCTAGTAGCTACTCGCGTAAACTTCTCTCTAAAATTGATTTAGTGCATGTATGGATTGTTTCTGTCCACCATGATTTTGACTCGACCATGATTTTGACTCAACCGTTGGTTTTGATCAAGTTTCCAAACATGGTTCGATAATCAATTGTTGAAGAGTTTCCAAAATCAATTTTAAGAAAAGTTTCCGTGTGAGTAACTTTAGGTGTTAAAATTGATTTTGAGGGAGGACAAGTACATCTAGATAGCTAGTTTTGTTGTTTTTTGTTTGTGATTGAAGTGTGTTTTGGAAAAAGAATTTGGAATTGAAAGTTCTTTTTAATGATTAATATTATGGTTGTCATTAAATTCTATGGTTCTCTATGTTTTTGTGTTTTTTATTCAAGAGTCTGAAATTCAAGTGCCATTTAATTTGGTGGCGATGTGGAGCAATAGCCCTGGATGATGTTGATGCCATGGACTTCTTCTTTAAAGGGAATCCCATTAAAATTAAAAATCTTTGAATCTGAAAGTTGGGTCATGGAATGCAGCAGGAAATTGCATCCGGGTCCCACTAAATGACCTGTCCTTCTTCTGTTCATTGGTTATTCATGAGTCAAGATGGATTATTAAAATACGATTCCTTAATTTCCAAGCCATTGAATGGTTGACTCGATATAGATTGAAAAATGGGCGTTTACCTTTCAGTTTCAAAGTATGGATCCACAGCAGGAAAATGTTTACTTATCTTCTGTGCATGTGTAAAAAGTACGAGGTACAAATTTGTACTAACACATTGGGATCAACTTTTTTCTTATAATTAATTCTTAAACCTAGAAGTTTCTCGGACATGTTCTTTCACATAATTGATTTTGCTTTTAGAATCCTAAGTATAAGAATTTCCAAACAATAAGCGCATGTTTAGAAATTCTTCTACAATTGATTCTAAAGTCAAAATCAATTATGAGAAGTTTCTGTGGGTATTGGGTAGGTTCTGGGTGCCAAATTGATTGTGAGAAAAATTAAGCTGATCCAAACATGCTATAAATAATTTTTGCTTTCACTACGTGTGAGAAGCAGGATTTATAGTGAACATGTATTCTAGAAATAATAATATAATGACTTAACACTTAACAGTGCTGAAAAATAACAAAGCAGAAAGAAGAATATTTTGGTTAAATGTCTATCATTCTATTTGGTACTTGCTCAATGTAGAAAATCAACATAATGAGAATACCTTCCATGTGATAAATCCTGTTCTTTTGCTCAAATTCAACATGATTTTTTAATGTTTCTCTGTTGATTGTACAATGCAGTCAGAAATCAACTTTCTAGGGAGGCTTTCTCACCCCAATTTGGTTAAGTTATTGGGTTACTGTTGGGAGGATGACAACCTTCTTCTTGTGTATGAGTTTATGCCAAAGGGAAGCTTGGAAAATCATCTATTCAGAAGTATGAAATGAAATTAGTTAAATCAAGGAAAAGAAATATCCTTGTCATAGATTTAGGTTTAATTTATTTTCTTTGCTGTATTGCAGGAAATCCAAAGATAGAACCACTTTCTTGGAACACCCGAATTAAAATAGCTATTGGTGCCGCTCGGGGCTTGGCTTTCTTGCACACTTCTGAAAAAGTCATCTATAGAGATTTCAAGGCCTCAAATATACTGCTCGATGGGGTTAGTTTTTTTTTGGTTACTTGACTTTTATTCTTTATCGTGTGCACTTTTGAAAATTCTTCTGCAATTGACTTTAAATCCCGAAATCTATTCAGGGGAGAAGCTTATGTGAGTATCGTCTAGGTGGCAGAATTGATTCTACACACACCTCATTGATGCTAAATTCCACATATCATTTTGTTTCTTGCAGGATTACAATGCAAAAATCTCAGATTTTGGCTTGGCTAAATTGGGGCCGGCTGGGGGACAATCCCATGTAACTACCAGGGTAATGGGCACGTATGGTTATGCTGCTCCGGAATACATCGCAACTGGTAATTATATCTCTACATAATTGGAAGCATCTTTAGGTGTATGTTTTGAATTTTAGTCATGACTCACAGCTTAATGCGAGTCCAATATTTAAAAGATATGCTTAAGAAGGAAATGGAAGTCAGGGAAAGAGAAAAACTAAGTTGGTGTTTTTTTGGTAGATAACTAAGTTGCTGCCTGATAGATAGATTCTTTTAAGTTTTCTTTATAGATCAACTTCTATTTTCCCGTAATCAGTTCCGGTATCAAGAAGCTTCTCTCCAAAATTGATTTTGTCTTTAGAATCAATTTTGTAGAAAGTTTTCCAAACATGCACTAAGTATCTTAACTTGGGAAACTTTGTCATATTTGGTGTGATTATTATTTTTTAAAATATCCTAGGAAAATAACATTTCCGAGAGAATCTTTTTTAAGCATGTTTTTTAATGAGTCTGATAGTGATAGCTAAACATTGCCAAGGGAGGAGGTGAGAATCTAACTTCCCCATGAAGGTGGGGTCCGTGGGGATGTATTGTCTGACATTTTTAAGACTATTTTAAACTTACCAAACAAATTTTACACATTTTGAGGAATCATAATTTTGCAGCGAACATGATTTTTAGAAATGAAATACCAATCGACCCCTAATAGCATGTTTGCTTTAAGACAACTTTCTTTCACTAATAATGACAAAATCGCCTTGTTTGTTCTTTTTAAATTTTTATGCAGAAAACAGTGAATTTAATGAAAATTGATTTTCATTATTGGTTAAATAAGCATTTGATATAGGAAATAACATTTCTGCTATTAAGTAAAACGTTTTTGTGAACCATGTGATATCAAGTAGTGAATAGTTTGGGGAAGGCATCATTGAAACTACGGAATAGTGTAATCTAATCCTTTGTGAGTGTGATTCACAACAAACTAACATGTCTAGGAAATGCACCATGATTGAACAGGGCACTTGTATGTGAAGAGCGATGTGTACGGGTTCGGTGTGGTGCTGCTTGAAATTCTCACAGGCATGCGAGCACTGGATACTACTAGAAGACCAACAGGGCAACAGAACCTGGTTGAATGGGTAAAGCCAACCTATCTCTCCAACAAAAATAAGTTGAAAACCATTATGGATGCTAAGATACAGCGCCAATATTCACCAAAGGCTGCATTCCAAACAGCACAGCTTATTCTAAAGTGCCTTGAAAATGACCCTAAACATCGTCCTTCTATGAAAGATGTGCTTGACACATTGGAAGCCATTGAAGCTATTAAGGTCAAGTCTAAGGAACCCAAGAATTCCCATTCTCAGCAACCTCCAATTCATGCCCGACACAGAGTTGTAAAAGTATAACATTTTTAAGAAAATACAATGTAAACTAAGGTCAAATAGTAAACATAGGTTGGATCAGTGACTTAATAGATATGATTCTTTTTCCCTTTTATCTTGTTTCGATTGGAGAAGCCTTTTTACTACTCTATGATATTTATTTGTTGAATTATTCACATTTTTACATAGTTGGTAATGTATTAAGAAAGCATACAGTTTTTTGTTTTAACATGTTGTACTGTTATTGGGCTTACAGCCTTTGTAGTCTTGCGGGCTTACCGAATTTGTATTATTGGGTCAGGCGACCCATGACCCAAACGGGTCAAAACCTTATAATATATAAAGAGGACACCGCCCATGCGGTGGGGGATCCAACACTTTTTACTCATTTTGCTACTTTGTCATATTCTACTTTTGCTTACTAATTGCTTAGCCCTGACCGGAGTTCTAAACCGGAACATTGACGCCCACTGTGGGGCAGAGGAATTCAATCCTAGGCTTCAAACTCACTGAAAATGGTGAATCGATCTGGAGCAAACGGAAGGGACAATCATGTTAACCATGAAAATGTTCCGCCCGACATTTTGCAACAAATCATGGCGGATCTAACTGATCTTCGTCAACACAATCAACAACTGCAAACTCAACTTGCTGAGATCAATCAGGATCGGGGCTTGCATGAGGGCGATCGTAGAATGGCAGAGATGGTGGTAGATTTTCAACCGTTCACAGAAGACATTGCAAACACAACCGTTCCAGACAACTTGAAGACTTTGGTTCTTGATTCTTATTACGGAGATTCTGACCCAAAGGATCATTTGGTGTATTTCAACACCAAAATGGTTATTGTGGGCGCTTCAGATGCTCTGAAGTGTAAAATGCTTCATTCAACTCTCAAAAAGTCAGCAATGACTTGGTTTACAACGCTCCCACCGCGTTCAATTGCAGGGTTCATGGATTTATCGGCGAAATTTCTGTCCCAATTCTCAACTAGTCGCGCCTAGAAAGTGACCCCAGCAGCTTTATTTAATTTGCAACAGAGGCATAATGAAAGTCTTCAATCCTTTATGGGGCGTTTCAATCAACTATCAGTGCATTTGGAGGATAAAATGCCAGAAATTTGTATTGCTGCTTTTGAATTGGGCCTTCAATCAGGAAGTCTGAACAGCAGTTTGAGTCGTAAGCCCGTGGAGACAATGGCGGAGTTGCGAAGCAGGGTACAGGGTTTCATTCGGGAGGAGCAAAGTGATCGCATAAAGAGAAACCGCAAGAGTGCAGCGGTTACTGGCCAACAACAACATTCAGATTCGAAAAAGGCGGCGGTTAACGATCAACGTTCGGGCGGAGCAGTTACAAAAGGAGAGAGAAGTTACAATAATTCAAGTCGTTTTGATAACCGCTCTAATTTTCGAAATCGTGCTCAGCCTTATGGAAATCGTGGTTATGGACAATCGATGACGTGGACCAGAAACCAACAAGACAGGTCGACCCCACTTGCGGTTAATTTAACTGAAGCATTGCACATGTGTTTGGAGGCTAACACGATTCGTTTTCCTAAACAACCGAAAAGACCACCAGGCAACGTGGACAGAAGTAAGTGGTGTGAGTATCACCGAATTGCGGGACACAATACAGATGATTGTTTTACCCTAAAGAAAGAGATTGAGTCTTTGATAAAGGCAGGCTACATGCGTCAACTGGATGGGTGAAAGGAGTCAGAAGGAGCTGGAACCTCAACGAAGCGTGATGACACAGGGAAAGAGATTGAAGAGTCTGAACCAAAGAAGCAAGCTGGAGGTGAAACTAAAGGGCGCATTCATTCCATATTCGGAGGATTTCGAGGAGGTGGTATAACCAATTCTTCAAGAAAGAGGTATGTTCATTCCATTAATGTTGTATATGCTAATGATTGGGGAAGCTGGGGAATCAATCAGCCTGATATTACATTTACTGTTAGAGATTTTGAGGGAGTTCAGTCTCATGAAGATGATCCCATTGTGGTGATGCTAAAAGTTGTTGATTATGAAATTGAGAGGGTGTTGTTAGATCAAGGGAGTTCAGCGGATTTAATATATGGAGATGCATTTGAGAAACTAGGGCTTACAGAAGCTGATTTGTTGCCATATGATGGGGCGTTGGTTGGATTTTCGGGGGAGAAAGTATTTGTCAGGGGGTATGTGGAGCTAAATACAGTGTTTGGTGAAGGTAAAAACGAGAAAACCTTTGTCATTAAGTTTCTTGTGGTGAAATGCACATCACCATATAATGTGCTTATTGGGAGACCATCGTTGAACAAACTTGGGGCGATCATTTCAACAAGACATTTAACAGTTAAGTATCCGTTGGATAAGGGTGGAGTTGGAACCTTGAAAGCTGATCAAGTGGTTGCCAGGAAATGTTATTCTGATAGTTTCAAACAATATGGTCATATGGGCAAAAAAGCAGTCAAGGAGGGACATAGAGTTTTTGGAGTTGATGTGGAACAAGATGAAGTCATTTTGGATCCGAGAGAGGGCTTTTCCGATTTCAAGGTGACGTCGGAAGAAGAGACAAAGACTGTAAAAATGGGCGAAAGAAATTTCAAAGTTGGGGTAAACTTGACTCCGATTCAGGAAAGCAGACTGGTGCAACTGTTAGCGGAGAACATGGACTTATTTGCTTGGAGTGCACGAGATCTTCCAGGAATTGATCCAGAGTTCATTTGCCACAAATTGGCATTGAATCCTGGTGTGAAGCCAATCGCCCAGTTGAAGCGAAAAATGGGCGAAGAGAAAGCACTTGCAGTGAAAACAGAGACTAACAAGTTAATTGATGTAGGTTTTATAAGGGAGGTGAAGTATCCTACTTGGTTGGCTAATGTTGTCATGGTCAAGAAGAGTAATGGAAAATGGTGAATGTGCACAGATTATACAGATTTAAACAAGCATTGTCCAAAGGATTCATATCCACTACCAAACATAGATAAGTTGGTAGACCGGGCCTCGGGATTTGGAATGTTGAGTTTGATGGACGCATATTCGGCTATCATTAAATTCGAATGTACGCGCCAGATGAAGAGAAAACGACATTTATGACAAACCAAGCAAATTATTGCTATCAAACCATGCCGTTTGGGCTTAAGAATGCAGGAGCAACTTATCAGAGATTGATGGACAGAGTCTTTGAAAAACAAGTAGGGGGTAACATGGAAATTTATGTGGATGATATGGTGGTCAAATCAGAAGAAATGGGCGGTCATTGTATGGACTTGGCTGAAGCTTTTGGAGAAATCAGGAAGCATAACATGCGTTTGAATCCAGAAAAATGTTCTTTTGGGATTCAAAGTGGAAAATTCTTGGGCTTTATGATTACTCGAAGAGGCATTGAAGTTAACCCAGACAAATGCAAAGCGATTTTGGAAATGCAAAGCCCGACATCAGTAAAGGAGGTGCAGAAGCTTACAGGAAGGATTGCAGCTTTGTCACGGTTTTTACCATGCTCGGGAAGCAAGGCGGCCCCATTCTTTCAATGCTTGAGGAAGAACAAAGTTTTCCAATGGACAGATAAATGCGAACAGGCGTTCCAAAAGTTAAAGGAGCACCTAGCTAAGCCTCCCATATTGTCAAAGTCGATTCCAGGTATTCCATTATCAATTTTCATTTCCATATCAGATAATGCTGTGAGTTCTGTCTTGTTGCAAGAGTGCAAGGATGAATTGAAAATCATATATTTTGTGAGTCATGCTTTACAAGGAGCCGAAGCGAGGTATCAAAAAATAGAAAAGGCTGCGTTAGCTTTGGTTATCACCGCCCGAAAATTGAGACTTTATTTTCAAGGTTTTCAAATAAAAGTCAAAACTGACTTCCCACTCCGCCAAGTATTGCAAAAGCCTGACTTGGCAGGGCGAATGGTTTCATGGGCTGTAGAATTGTCTAAGTTTGGTATTGTATTTGAGAAGAAAGGACAGGTAAAGGCCCAGGGTTTGATAGATTTTGTGAATGAAATGTCTCCAGAAGATCGAATATCAGAAGAGGTGGAGTGGGTTTTGTCTGTTGATGGTTCATCAAATTTGAAAGGAAGTGGAGCTGGTGTAGTTTTGGAGGGACCAGGCGGAGTAATTATTGAACAATCTCTCAAGTTTGACTTTAAGGCGAGCAACAATCAAGCGGAATATGAAGCAATAATAGCAGGGGTGAGGCTTGCCATGGAGATGAATGTACGCTGTATTGTAATAAAAACTGATTCCCAGCTTGTAGCAAATCAGATAAAGGGAGATTATCAGGCGAAGGATGTTCAGTTGGCTAAGTATTTGGTAAAGGTTCAAGAATTGTTGAAGCAGATGGACAAGTTTCAGGTAAATCATGTTCCAAGAGAGGAAAATACAAGGGCTGACATATTATCCAAACTAGCAAGCACAAAGAAACCAGGTAACAACAAGTCTGTGATTCAAGAGACTTTGAAGGGTCCAAGTGTGAAGGAGGATGATGTTGTGATGGCAACGGGCGAAGCAACTCTAGATTGGATGGATAGAATTCGAATGTGTCTGGAAGCGGATGGATCAGACTTAGCTCTATTTTCAAAGGATCAGATTCGAGAAGCGAGTCGCTACACAATGATGGGTGGACAACTTTACAAAAGGGGTGTTGGAGTTCCACTGTTAAGATGTGTTAGTAAAGAGGATGCAGAAAGAATTATGTTTGAGGTACATAAGGGAGTCTGTGCCAGTCATATAGGGGGAAGATCTTTGGCTTCGAAGGTGTTGAGGGCAGGATTTTATTGGCCAACTTTAAAGGGCAATTGTATGGAATATGTTAAGAAATGTGAAAAGTGTCAAGTTTTTGCTGATCTTCATAAGGCGCCTCCCGAAGTTTTAAGTTCAATGAGTTCTTCGTGGCCATTTGCAATGTGGGGCGTAGATATTTTGGGTCCATTCACTCCAGCGGGGGCACAGGTCAAGTTTGTTCTAGTGGCAGTGGATTATTTCACGAAATGGATTGGAGTAGAGTCAATGGCAAAGATCACAGCTGAAAGGGTTAAGAAATTTTATTGGAGGAAGATAATATGCAGGTTTGGAGTGCCAGCAACCATTGTTTCTGATAATGGAACACAGTTTACAAGCAGGAAGGTCAGAGATTTTTGTGCAGAGATGGGGATTGAAAACAGGTTCGCCTCAGTGGAACACCCACAATCTATTGGGCAGGTTGAAGCAACAAACAAGGTGATTTTGAATGGTGTGAAGAAGAGATTGGGCGAAGCAAAGGGATTATGGGCTGATGAATTGATCACAGTGGTTTGGGCTTACAACACAACACCCCAATCCACTACTGGAGAAACACTTTTCAAGCTTGCTTACGGAGTTGACGCGATGATTCCAGTGGAAATACAAGACATGACTTTTCGAGTGGCAGCATATGAAGAGAACCAAAATCGAGAAAATGTTCTAGTGGATTTGAATTTGGCGGACGAGGTGAAGGCAGAAGTTCGTTTAAGGGAGGCTGCAGTCAAACAAAGGTCAGAAAGGCGTTATAACACTCGAGTGGTTCATAGGAGCATGAAAGTGGGCGATTTGGTATTGCGCAGAAAGGCAAAGAGTTCAACTGATTCAAAGCTGACACCTAACTGGGAAGGTCCATATAGAGTTCTGCGTGATTTGGGAGAAGGGGCTTACCATTTGGAGGAGTTATCTGGGCGCAGGGTTCCAAGAGCATGGAATGCACAACACTTGCGTTACTACTACAGTTGAAGTGGTGTCCTGTTTGTTTCGTTTCAGTGTGTTTCATTCTGTTCAAAGACTACGTCGTGTTGTTTGCTTTGTGGTTTCTATACTTGTTTAAGTGTCAAGACTATGTGGTTGTTTATTAAGACTCAGTAGCATGCACTCTTTTCTCTACCCAGGGAGAGTTTTTAACAAGGCATCATGTTATATTTTAATGAAAAAACAGGTATGCACTCTTTTCTCTACCCCGGGCGGGAGAGTTTTTAACGAAGCATAACCTTTAAAAATTTCTTGAAGTGCTTTGTTAGCATTTAAGTTACTTTTCAACTTAGGTCTATCAATTGGGCGATTCCAGACAATTGAGAAAGAGGAAGTCTCTTAAAACTAGAGCGTTTGGCCACGAATTCATAAGCATAGCCTTAACTTGGATTAAGCTTGTCCAACTTAAGCACAAAGTCTCCAAGCGAGCAAATTTCTATATCATAACAAATTGCGCTTCTGATCTTTTTATTTTTGATTCAATTCAAAAATGCAAAAGCCTTATGAATTCAAAGAATAGTTGTTGAAGAAAAATCAAATTTTTCATGAAATAGAAAATTTTGATAAGCCCAGGGCTTCGCGTTTTAAAGAATTCATTAAAGTCTTCTTTATAAAGTAGGCAAACTTGTTAAGACCAGCGCCTTGCGGATAAACGAATCCAGATGAAAGGTATTTTCGCAGTAAATTATTTTCATATTCTCACACTGTTGGTGCAGTACTTTAAGTTTAGAGAACACAATAACCTTCGAATTAGATTATTGAGTTATTGCTTTTTAAGAAGGAATGGGAAGATTTTAGATGAAGATAGATGATATTAATGCATAATGTAGTGGTGGCACTTAGATTTTAAACATAAACTTTGTTGCATTAATATTAAAGGGGGGGGGGGGCGTTACATTTTAATTAGAGCGGGAGATGCAGGAAGTAAGAAAGCAGGAAACTAAGTCAACCGTTTGGTATAAGACCAACGGGAAACAAAATATCATTTCAACTTTTCTCAAGAAGGGGTTAATTGCTTTCCCCTTCGCCCTCTTTGTTGTTGTTGTTGTTGTTGTTGTTGTTGTTGTCCTTGTCTTCAGTAAGGCTTCACCTTCTCCTTCTTCTTCTTCTTCTTCATCAAAGTTGGGCGTGACTAACTTTCCTTCAACGATCCTAGCATAAGGATCAATGCCTTCAGTCTTGATAGGCATGTCGGGATTGAGGAACAAGATTTGTTCCTTAGCTTTGTTGAAGCCAGTTTCAAGTTGAGATAGAATCGAGGTTTTCAGAGAGGCCGCTTCGGCAGAGAGGTCATCAACAGTCTTGTTCAAAATTTGTTTTTCTGAGGCCAAAGAGTTCGCCTCTTCCTTCATTTTCTGAGTCTCTTATTCCTTCGCCTTCAGTAAGGCTTCACCTTCTTCCAAAGTCTTTTTCAGTCTTTCAAGATCTAAAGCCAGATCCGCGGCTTTCTTCTCGTTGGCTTTGTTAGATTTTTCTAACAGCTTCATGGTGGACTTCAGTTTTTCATTCTCTTTTTCTTTATCTTCAAGTTTCTTAGCGCTAGAAAGCCCATCAAAGCAGTTGGACTCAATCTCTATCATTTTGGAAATAGCAACAATTTCCAAACTTTTAGTCATGACAGCTTGGCAGGCCTCCTGAAGCCCAATTTTCCTTATCTTTTCCTTATCAGCTTCAAACACAAGGTTTGTCTCCACAAGGGAGTTGAAGTTGATTCGGGAATCCCACAAGGAGGTGACTTCCTCCGAAGTCATATCCTTAAACTCTTTCAGTTCGTACTTCCACGAGGGGGGCGGAGGGCTGGAGGAACCATATTGATTCGCCCCCTTGACTGCGAATTTTTCCAGTGAAGTTTGTATGGTGGTTTTCTCGGCGGACTTCTCAGAATTCTGATTTCTTTTTCTTCTTTTCTGGGCTGGATTCTTCTCAGTTTCAGAGTGACTCCCTTCAGGTTCGGTCAGAGACTTAGCAGGGGATTGTTTTTTCTTCAACGCCTGTTGCTCGCGGCGGAAACAGAGAATGTCATCTTCGGAGAGGCGAGACATCTTCGCTGAAAAATGCAAAAGAAGAAAATTACAGTTAGGATTTTGCATAGGTTTTGGGGCGAATAAAGTTAAAAAGAATGTTCTTACCAACAAATTGGGCTAAGTTTCTTTTCTTGAATGCTTCATAGAAATCATAAAGGTTCAAGTGAATCGTTGACAAGAAGTCAACTTCATATTTTTCATCAGGGGTGAGAGAGGATTCGGGAACTTTGTGGATAAGTTGGGGCTTATCGGTCCAGTAGAAAGGGAATCGAGGGGTTCCATCGTCAAAGTAGAAAACATCTCTACTTTGTTCAGATTCTTTTAGTTTGAAAAACTTGGCTTTCCAGTGTTTAAAGTTGCTTCTAAAGAGGGTGAATACCCCGCGTCCCCTGACAGAGGATAAGGAAATATATTCGCCCTTCACCTTCATGCCGGTAGTTTCAAAAAAGGAGAAAAACTTTTTGCAGGTTGTTATTATGCCTAGGCAGATGCATAATAATTCAAAGGCTCGAAGGTAAGCCCAACCATTAGCGGAAAGTTGAGTAGGGGCGATGTTCATTAAGATTAAGCTTGAGCAGGAAAAGTCAGGAAGGGGGAGTTTGTATTCAAGGTCTTGAAACATAGTTTTAAAGAAGTAAGTGTGATTTTTACCATTAGGGTCAGGTTTACCGAAACAGCAGGGTTCGTCAGGGGCGCAGGCAACTATGTCTAAATGTGCGTCATTACCGTCAGCCCTAAAATTATATTTGGTTATCAAATTCATCACTTTGGGGATAGTACGGAAGTCGCTGTATCTAGTAGCAATTGTCCGTGAGATCCATAAGGAGTCAGCGGCTGGAGGCTCTTTACGTTTCTTAGGTGATTTACGAGGATTTTTTGCAACCATTTTTTAGAGCAAGGTTTCCTGAAAATCAAGAGGAAATGGGGTTTGTCAGGTAGGAGTTTTCTGTGAGTAAGTGATGAAGTAGGTTAGGTAACCAAGTTCTAAGTTTTGGGGAAAATTATCTATTTGCAGAAAGTGATAGGGTGATTTTAAGTTTAATAGAAGAAGAGTTTAAGAGAAACGGGAGTAGACAGGATATGAAAAATAGAGAAAAATAGAAAAGATGAATAAAAGTTGAGAGGAAGAAGAGATTACCAGGAAGGGAGATGCCAAGATCTGGAAGGAGATGGGAAGTGTTTCTGGTGAAATCCCCAGAAATTCTTCAAGTACTTGGAAGTAAGCAGAGGGCGTTTTTTAAGTTTAGGAGAAATTACTTGAGAAGTAAAAGGTAAGAGATGGTAAGAAAAAGGATTGTGATAGCGTTTTTATAGTATAGGAAGGGGGTAGATACGCCGTTTCACGTTTTGGCCTAGAAATTTAATTTTAAAAGCGTGTCGTTTGGGGAACCATACGTTTTTACCCACTAAGCATCCTTAGGCAGCAAACGGTCGCGTTTCTGTAAGTTTTGAATGTAATAATTACTTTTACACGTGTGTCGTTTGGAAAGTTTGGAGTTAGTGGGTTTTAAATGTTGAGTGGAAAGGGGATTTTGGGGAAGTGTCAGGCGCCGTTTCATCATGAGGTGTAATTGCCAGTTTCAAGTTTCAAAATATTTGCATATCTTGTTTATGACTGTGACAGGAGTATGACAATGAAGTGACAGGTAAATACTTTAGTCAGAAGTTTGGGAAAAGAAAGCAAGCGAAGTAATCTCAACGGTTATCAAGGGCGTACGGATGATGCCAAGGGCGAAGATTTTTTTTGCTTATTATGAGTTATTTTTTGCATGTAACAGTTATCTTAATTTAACATTATTGACTCTGGACGTTAAAAGGGCGTTGAGTATTGTATTGTGGGCTTATGTAAAAGACACACTGCATCTTAAAAAAAGCTTTTAAGATTAGGTGTCTTGTGGGCTTGTGTACTGTTATTGGGCTTACAGCCTTTGTAGTCTTGCGGCTTACCGAATTTGTATTATTGGGCCAGGCGACCCATGACCCAAACGGGTCAAAACCTTATAATATATAAAGAAGACACCGCCCATGCGGTGGGGGATCCAACACTTTTTACTCATTTTGCTACTTTGTCATATTCTACTTTTGCTTACTAATTGCTTAGCCCTGACCGGAGTTCTAGACCGGAACACATGTCACTTTTTTTTGTTTATTTGAAGACTTTTTCTTTTTATATATATAAGGGAGATAGTAATATAATAGGTTGTAAAGTTAGTTAGGCTAATTGTTAAATTGTTACAAAAATTTATAGATTCACACAACTTATCCGATTGTGATAATTTTGATTCTCTCTCAATTTCCATATTTCTCATCTTCTTCCCCCATCTCTAAACTTCTCTCAGTTCTGAAACTTTTAATGTTGTCACCATTGTATGTTATACTTGCCATCACATTTCTGTGCTCAAGAGTTACATGACTTTTTTCCCTGGTGTCAGGGTACCAAGCAGGATCATAAAGAGTTTATGGAGCTGCCAACATGGTTGTGTTAACAGAAATAGAATCATCACTGATAGAATAGGAATTATTCTCCTGTAACTAAGCTAATTGTTCTCCTGTAATTAGGTTAATTAGTCTCATATATTTATTAGTTGACTTTGGTCATATGCTTTGTATATTTATACCCATTCTAATGAATGAGAAAATCACCGATTGAATTTACCCTACTATCTTACATGGTATCAGCTTTCTAAAGATCCTACCCTCCTCCTTCCGCTTCAGCCGTCGCCGTGCTCTTTCTCTCCGCACCGCCACCGCTGTTCTGCACTAGCCGCCACTGTGCTTTCCTCTCCAAGCACCGCCGCTGCAGCTGTGCATCTCCGCGCGCGCTAGGCCCACTGCCTTTGCCGCACCTCCTCACCTTCCCTCCTCCACGCGACAGGCCCACTGCCTTCGCGTTTTATCTCCCCTGCTGCTTCCCTTGTTCTCCACTGCTCCCCTCCTCTCTGCACCGTTCCAGATCTGTGCAGCGTTCTTCTTCCAGAACTGCACACGTTCTGTTTTCTTGCTTGCTGTCCGGTTCAGCACATTAGTGAACCAATCCGGTTCACCCAACCCGGTTCAGCCCAGACCAGCAAGCGCTCCTATTTTTTTTTTTTAATTATTTTCCTTCACTCTCGGCCTCTCCTCCTTACCGTCATGTCTTCTCCAGCCTCATCAGACAGCACCCCCGTGACCGTCACCACTCCTACGGTGGTCACCCAGGTGGCTCCTCCTGCCCTGCCGTTCAAGCCTGAGTTTCACCCGGCACTTGCTGTTTCGAATAATATTCCTATTATGCTTGCCATGGAGACTGACTGCTATGGCACTTGGGCGGAGCTTTTCCGCATTCATGCTCGTTCCCACCGGGTTCTGCATCACATTGTCCCTACTGCGGACAAGCCTCCTCTGCCAGTCACTGACCCTACTTATGAGCAGTGGGCCACTTTGGATGCCACGGTCCTTCAGTGGATTTATTCCACCATATCTGATGACTTGATGTCTACCATCATGGAGCCTGGCTCCACTGCTTTCTCGGCTTGGACGCGTTTGGCTGATCTCTTTCATGATAATCAGAATGCTCGTGCTGTCACCCTGGAGCAGGAGTTCTCTACTGTTTGCATGGAGGCATTTCCGTCCGTCGCCGCCTACTGTCAGCGTCTGAAGACGCTTTCTGACCAGCTCTGTGATGTCGGTGCTCCTGTGAACGACCATCGTCTGGTTTTGCAGCTTATCTCCGGCCTCACTGATGCTTACAGGGGTGTTGCCACTTTGATTCGCCAGAGCAATCCGCTCCCCTCCTTTCATCATGCTCGCTCCATGCTTACCTTGGAGGAAGCCGGTATGGCTAAAATGAAACCTGCTGAGCCTCCTGCTGCCTATGTTGCTACTTAGTCGCGTCCTTCTGATGCCTCTTCTCAGAGCTCTGATCGCCGGTCCTCCAACCGTTCTCGATCCCACAACTCTAAGGGTCGTGGTGGGAATCGTGGCAACGGTGGTGGATCCCGCAGTGGCATCTCTCAGGGCTCCTCTCCTCCGATGCCACCTTAGCCGCACTACTTCCCGTACCTGCATTGGGGATGGGCCCCACCTCCATGGGCCATGCCTCCGTGCCCGTACCCTACCTCTCAATGGGCTCGTCCCTCTGCTCCTCCTCAGCAGCCCCGCTTCTAGGCCCGCGTCCTCAGGCTTATGCTGCTTCGGCCTCACCCGTGCCCACTGACATTGCCACTTCCATGCACTCCATGACGCTTCTCCTCCGGACCGCACCTGGTACATGGACACTGGAGCATCATCTCATGTAGCAGCATCGCAAGGTAATCTCACGTCTTATTCTAATTTAAGTCATCTTAATCAGAAATTGTATGTAGGTAGCGGACAGGGTATTCCAATTCAGGGTTCTGGACACACCACCCTCCCCACCTCCCATAAACACAAGCCTTTAACCCTTTCCTATGTCTTGCACACACCACAAATTGTTAAAAACTTGATTTCTGTGAGACAACTCACTACTGATAACAATGTTTCTGTTTGTTTTGACCCATATTGCTTCTCGGTTAATGATTTTCAGACGGGGATTCCACTCATGAGATGTAATAGTTCTGGCGACCTATACCCAGTCACTCCGTCCTTTCCATTTGCTGGTCTAGCTCAGAGTCTCTGGCACAACCGTCTTGGTCATCCCGGTTCTTCCGCCTTGCAGTCTCTTCGTAGTAATAAGTTTATTAGATATGAGCTTTTGAATTCTAGCACCGTTTGTGAGTCTTGTGTTTTTGGAAAACATGTTAGGTTGCCTTTTGTTTCCTCTAATAATGTTACTGTGACGCCTTTTGACATTTTACACAGTGATTTATGGACTTCGCCTGTTTTATCTTCCGTTGGTCATCGATATTATGTCCTGTTTTTAGATGATTTTACGGATTTCTTGTGGACGTTTTCCTTTAAGTCATAAATCTCAGGTTTTTGAAATGTTCACCTCTCTGTCCAATCAAATTCGCACGCACTTTTCTCAAACCGTAAAATGTCTCCAATGTGATAATGGACGGGAATTTGACAATAAATCTTTTCATGCTTATTGTGCTGCTAATGGTCTTGTTTTTTCGCTTCTCCTGCCCACATACCTCATCTCAAAATGGCAAGGCGGAGTGCAAAATACGCACCAGTAACAACATGATTCACACTCTTCTCGCTCATGCGTCTGTTCCTCCGTCTTTTTGGCATCATGCTCTTCAAATGGCTACCTATCTGCTTAATATCATTCCCCGGAAAGCTCTGTCTAATCTCTCTCCAACTCAACTTCTGTATCGTCGTGACCCGTCTTACACACATCTCCGCGTCTTTGGTTGTCTTTGTTACCCTCTGGTTCCCTCCACTACCATTAACAAATTACAACCACGCTCATCCCCGTGTGTCTTCCTAGGGTACCCACTTCATCACAGAGGTTATAAGTGTTTTGATTTGTCGCACAGAAAAATCATTATCTCCCGAAATGTCATTTTTTATGAGACTCAGTTTCCCTTTGCCACCATGACTACACCTCCTCCCTCCACATATGATTGCTTCTCAGATCCTATACATCCCTCTATCATTCACCAGTGGACTACTCCATCCACCTTACCTATCCCTAGCCTTACTCCTACAGTGCCTCCCGCTGTGACCACACCACAACTCCCCCCATCCTCTTCCTCCTCTTCTGACTCCCTCCCATCTTCTCCTTCACCTCTGAAATTCTAGATCCCTTAGAACAAATGTCCTGCACGATGCTGGGACAATCGATTAGAACATCATACAACTGAAAGACCTGAACACGAAACAACAAACAACTAAAAGGAAACAAGACACAGGAAGTTGTTAACCCAGTTCGGTGAAACTACACCTACGTCTGGTTAGCTTTCGCCCAATGAAAAGGAATTCCACTATCTCAAGAACTAGGTATTACAGACCCACATGAACACATCAAGTTCATTGTTCTTAACCTATTCTACCCAGTGGTATTCTACTTAGAACCACAGCCTAAGTATGAGAGCCCCTCTCACTTTTCCTCAATCACTGCCACAGTGATTGGTGAACAACAATAACACAGAGTTTGTTTGACACTCAAACACAACACAGAACTCAGTCTCACTTTATAGAATCAGTGAGCAAGACGAGTTCACAACTAACAAAGACAAAGAACAACTTACACTCTTAAGAACACTTGATCTTCAAGGTAATTCTCTCGATCAACGTCAAGCTTCAGGTCTTTGTCAATATATATACTTCAGCAGAGGCGGCTAGGGTTTATTTGGGCTGAAGAACACTTTGATCCAACTCATATCAGCAGAGAATCTTTCAAGATCTGATATGAGTGATCAACAAGTAAAAATAGAAACAAATCTTTTTAATCACAGATTTGCTTCAACAATTACAGCCCGCAACTGGCTCCCAACACACAGTTACTTGACCTTCAAGTAAGCACAGATCATACCATAAAGCATAACCACAAGGGACCCACTTGCATGCCAGCAGGGGCGGATGTCCTGGCCTTCATCAAGGCAGATGTCACAACATCGGCTAGGACATCAGGTTGTTTTTTTACAAAATTGATGACAACAAAGGAACAACAATCTCCCCCTTTGTCAAATTTTGACTAAAAACAACTTCACTACCAGAGAGGGAAAAAATATCAAAATCATCAGAGTCAGCAGCAGAAATACTCCCCCTCAAACCAATGCATCCACAACAGCCAAAACATGGAGGAACTCCCCCTCAAAAGATGCATCCAAATAAACACTGCATAAAGTATACAGAACCCATATGCAACACAGTACAAACTAAGCAAGCACACTTGGTACTACTTGAACAGAAGCTAGCTTGTAGCACTTGAACACTTGAACATAAAATATCTCCTGAACTGGTCTTGTCTTGACAAAGCTGCATACTTATTACATAACATAACCAGAATACCAAGTCTTCAAAAAAAACAACCACAACAAACTACTACTCTACTACTACTCCCCCTTTTTAGCACAAATTTGGCAAAGATGGAAAGAATTGAACCAAGGCCAACTAAAAATCAACAAGGAGATGCACTAAACACCAGAAGAAGAGGAGTGTTCCTCATCATTTTCTGCAGATCCTTCCCTCTCAGCATCAACTGCATGCTCACCCTCTTGACCAGCTTCCTCCTTGAGAGTTTGAATGAGAGCATCCACCTTAATCTTCCTAGCAGCAGCAATCCTGATCGTCTCTTGAAGTTCCTTGGAAATGGCCTCAAGTTCAGCAATGACACTGTGAGTGCCTGAGGCAGACATAGAGGCAGGAACAGATGTCCTACTGGATGGCAGATCAATGTCCAGGACATGAGGGTCCAGGAACAACCGTTGGTCCAAGGTGATGGGAGGGCCTTTAGGCACAGGAACATCATCAACAGTGAGGATATTAGGATGTTGTTTCAGAATGATAGCAGTCAGTAAAGAAGGAAAAGAGATGGGGAGTTTCACTGCACAGGTATCTGCATGCTTCAAAGTTTGGGAAAACACAAAGTTGCCAAAGTCATAAGCAATTTCAGTCCCAATGCGATAGAGAAGCTTGGCAAGCATAGCAGAAACAGCAGAAGTATCGTTAGAGGGAACCCAATTCACCACTCCAATCCTATTCAAAATAGCATACTTCACACTCAGAACCCCAGTTGACAGAAGCTTCTTAGCAGGCCACTTCTTTACTCTTCCAGCAGTCAATTCCTCAGCAACCGTATCCAGAGAAAGTTCTTCTTCAACAAATTCAACCACACTTCTTCCAAGGGTTTGGTTGATGATAGCAGGAGAGAAATTCACACACTTACCCCTGACAAACACTTTCCTGAATTCAGGACTGGCAGAATTATTAACATCATCAGAGAGATTGACAATAAATTCCTTTACAAGCTTGTCATAACATTTTCCTATGTTCATCACAGTCTGCCTCAACCCTGCTTTTGCTATCAAGGCAATGATCTCTTTGCAGGCTAACACATCAGAATCAATCTCCCTTTCTTTAGCAACACGTCTTTGATAGACATATTTCCATTTGAAGGCATTTTCTGGAGCATGAATAGACACATTATCTAGAGGAACATTAGGAATATCTGAGGGAATACGCTTACCAGAGAACATTTTCTTCTCCGAGGCGGTGATGTCCAGGACATCGCCTTCAACATCTGATTCAGTCTCCAAACCGATTCTGGAACCTTTATGCTTTTTCCCAGTAGTCTTCTTGGCTTTCTTCCCTGATGATTCCACAGCTTTCTGCTTGCCTTTCCGTGACGCATCGGTTGCCCTTGATTTTGAAGATCCAGTAGGGATCTTGGTTTTCTTCTTCTTGACAACAGGGATTTCTTCAACAGATGCTCTTCTTCGCTTAAGCATTCTGGCAGCAACACTTGCCAGAGGCACATCCTCTGTATCTTCATCATCAGAGACATCATGAACAGTGGGAGGGGTCTTCATCGATTCCTCTGACAAGACATCCATTGAGTTTGCAGCCTTGGAATCAGAACTCTTGGATGAAGAGGAAGAATCCTTTGAGAGTGAAACTTCCTTGGCAGGCTTATCAGACAATGTCGCGACATCGTCTTCAACATTTGCAGAGACAGAAGTATTGGAGACTTCCTCAGGCACAGGGGCTTCTGGGTTTTGCATTGGGGTTGCACGAGACTTGTAGTGCTTCTTGGAAGGAGTTCTTGAGTTCTTCTTAGATTGAGAGGAAGAACTTGTGTGCAAACCCATAACCCTAGCACCACCAGCAGTTCTCTCTATCTTTCCTTTCACAGACTCTTTCTTGCTTGAAGACATGATGAACTGGTAAAGCAAACGAACAAAAACAAGAAATTGAGAGAAACGTAAGTGATGAGAATCAGAAATTGTTAGAGCAAGATTGGCAACTTGTGGTGAGAATGTGATGAAGTCATTGGTGATGATTATATAGCAGTTGAGTGAGAAGGAAGCAATGATGTCACAACGGCAGTTAATGGTAGTTACGAGGAAACTAGCCGTTAGACAGAAAAGGGGCTTTAATTGCTATGCTTCTTCGAAGAGGCAAATCCCAAGATTTCCTCTTAATTTGTCAAATGTAGCAGCATCTAAGGGTTTGGTAAAGATGTCAGCCAATTGTCTCTCTGTGGGGACATGTTCCAAAGTAACAATTTTATCCTCCACTAATTCCCTGATGAAGTGATGTCTGATATCTATGTGTTTGGTTCTGCTATGTTGTATAGGGTTCTTGGCAATATTGATAGCACTCAAATTGTCACAGTACAATGTCATGACATCTTGCTCAACTTCGTATTCCTTGAGCATCTGCTTCATCCAAATAAGCTGAGTACAACTGCTTCCAGCAGCTATATATTCAGCTTCAGCTGTGGATAAAGACACGCAGTTTTGCTTCTTGCTAAACCAAGAAATTAAGTTGTTTCCAAAGAAGAAACACCCTCCAGATGTACTCTTTCTATCATCAGCACTCCCTGCCCAATCTGCATCACAATACCCTACAAGGGAAGAATTAGTATCATTTGTATAAAGAATCCCATAGTCACAAGTACCATTTATGTACTTAATGATTCTTTTCACTTGTAAGAGATGACTGGTCTTTGGAGCAGCTTGATATCTTGCACCAGCACCAACAGCAAAGGTAATGTCAGGTCTGCTAGCAGTGAGGTACAACAAGCTTCCAATCATGCTTCTATATAAGCTTTGATCAACATCCTCTCCCTGATTGTCTTTAGACAGCTTGATATGTGTAGCAGCAGGAGTCCTTTTATGTCCAGATTTTTCAAGTCCAAATTTCTTGACGATGCCCCTAGCATACTTACTCTGGGAAATAAACATTGAGTCTTCCATTTGTTTGATCTGAAGTCCCAGAAAGTAGTTCAATTCACCAACTAAGCTCATCTCAAACTCTGACTTCATTTGTTGGACAAAATGTTCCACCATCGTGTTCGACATCCCACCAAACACAATATCATCAACATATATCTGTGCAATCATGAGTTTTCCTCTTTCATTTTTCACAAATAATGTCTTGTCTATTCCTCCCTTGCAATAACCATTGCTCACCAGAAACTCTGTAAGGCGTTCATACCAAGCTCTAGGGGCCTGTTTTAATCCATACAGGGCTTTCTTGAGTTTGTAGACATGTTCAGGATGATGTGGATCTGTGAATCCCTTTGGTTGTTCAACATAAACTTCCTCATTCAGATAACCATTTAGAAAGGCACTTTTAACATCCATTTGGAATAATCTGAACTTCAAAAGACAAGCAACACCAAGCAAAAGTCTTATGGATTCCAACCTAGCCACTGGAGCAAAGGTTTCATCAAAGTCTACTCCTTCAATCTGAGTATATCCTTGAGCCACCAGTCTTGCTTTGTTTCTAGTTACTACACCTTTCTCATCTGACTTGTTCTTGAAAATCCACTTGGTTCCTATGATGTTTACTCCCTCAGACCTAGGAATGAGATCCCATACTTCATTTCTTCTGAATTGATCAAGTTCTTCTTGCATAGCATTTATCCAGTATTCATCTGTCAGAGCCTCCTTGACATTTTTGGGTTCTACCTTGGATATAAAACATTCATGAGCAATGTAGCTTCTAGCCCTGGTAGTAACTCCTTCTTTGAGGTCACCAATAATATTCTCTTGAGGATGATTCTTTTGAATTCTGATCGATGGAGCTTTATTTGCAGGGGTCATCTGGTGATCTTGCTCATCAGAACTGGTTTCTGATTCAATGTCGAGGTCAATAGTTGGGACATCGGCTGTGACATGTGGACCATCATCATCTTCAGTTGCACCAATGTCTTCTCTTTCATTTGGTTGATCATCAATAGAGACATTTACAGATTCCATCATTACCTTTGTTCGGGAATTGTACACTCTGTAAGCTTTGCTGTTTGTAGAGTATCCCATGAAAATTCCTTCATCACTTTTAGGATCTAGCTTTCTTCTTTGTTCACGATCAGCCAGAATATAACATTTACTCCCAAAGATATGAAAGTGTTTCACAGTTGGCTTCCTTCCTTTCCAGAGTTCATATAGAGTGACTGTGGTTCCAGCTCTAATGGTTACTCTATTGTGAATGTAACAGGCTGTGTTCATGGCTTCTGCCCAGAACTTGTTGGAAATCTTCCTTGCATGAAGCATAACCCTGGTGGATTCTTGAAGAGTCCTGTTTTTCCTTTCAACAATTCCATTCTGCTGAGGTGTAATTGGAGCTGAGAATTCATGGCTTATTCCTTCTGAATCACAGAAGTCAGAGAATTTGGAGTTCTCAAACTCTCGTCCATGATCACTTCTGATTCTTACTATAGAGCAATTCTTCTCAGTTTGAAGTTTCAGACATAGCCTTCTGAATATGTCAAAGGTTTCTGATTTTTCCTTCATGAAGTCAATCCATGTGAATCTGGAATAATCATCAACACAGACATATACATATTTCTTACCTCCTAGACTTTCTACCTGCATGGGTCCCATCAAGTCCATGTGAAGAAGTTCAAGGACTTTTGTTGTAGTTGGATGCTGAAGCTTTGCATGAGATGTTTTGGTCAGCTTTCCAATCTTGCATTCTCCACATATCTTTTCTTCATCTATTTTCAGTTTTGGTAGCCCTCGTACAGCATCTTTAGAGATAACTTTCTGCATACTCTTGAGATTGATGTGACCTAAACGTTGGTGCCATAGATTCAACTCATCCGCTTTTGATATCAAACATCTAGACACTTGGGCTTTCTTTTGTGGAATCCACATGTAGCAATTGTCTTTGGACCTGACACCTCTCATCACAATCTCTTGATCACTAGTGGTAACCATGCATTCAGTCTTGCTAAACTTCACATCCAGATCTTGATCACACAACTGACTTATACTGATTAGATTTGCTGTCAACCCCTTGACAAGAAGAACGTTGTTCAGACTAGGAGATCCAGTGTTTACCAACTTCCCAATGCCTTTGATTTTTCCTTTAGCCCCATCTCCAAAGGTGACTGATTTACTGGAGTATTCCTTGAGATTTTCTAGATACTCCTTATTCCCAGTCATGTGTTTTGAGCAGCCACTATCAAAATACCAGTCTTTACTTGATGAGACTCTAAAAGATGTGTGTGCTATAAGACATGAAACTTCTCCTTTGGGTACCCAAGCTCTCTTAGATGTCTTGAGAACCTTCTGGATCTGAGGATATCCGTATAGCTTGAAGCAGTAGGGCTTAATGTGACCAAACCTACCACAATAATGACATCTCCATGGAATTTGAGCAGTAGCCTTCTGAGTAGTAGGATGTGGAGGCATATGTTGTGACATCAGGCTTGACATCTGATAGTTCTCTGGGTTTTTAAACTCAGAGTTTTCTTTAGCTCTTACAAACTTCCTTGATGCTTTCTGATTTCCTCTACTCCCAGACTGATAACTGAAACCAATGCCTTTAACACTCTTTCCTTGCTTGCTTGTTTCTTCCAGAATCTCTTCAAGCATATTAGATCCACTATTCAGCATACGCACTGACTTGTAGGTATTTTCCAGTTTGGCTGTCAATGTAGCTACTTTCTCTTGAAGATCAGCTATGGTTAACAGAAGCTTGGCTTTTTCAACAGTTTCAACATCCTTTAATTTTGAGTTTCATTTATCCAAATCATCTTGCAGTTTATCAATGGTCTCCCTTAGGTTTTCATTTTCAGTCTTAACTTGTTTCATCTCATCTTCTTGCTCCTTCAGATGTTTGCAAGTTTCCTTCCATTTAACATGTAGGAGTTTGTAAGTCTCTTCCAAATCCTCAAATGTCATTTCATCACCACTGGAATCTGAGTCATTGACAGCCCCTGAGAAAGCATTAACCTTGTTGACAGATAATTCTTCCTCATCCTCAGTATCTTCATCTGACCATGTCACTACCATGCCTTTCTTCTGTTTCTTCAAGTAGGTTGCACACTCAGATCTAATGTGACCATAACCTTCACATTCATGACACTGAACACCCTTGTCTTGGCCTGATTTGTCCTCTTCTTTGACCTTTCGCTGGGAATTGTAGGTTTTATAGTTGTCTGACTTAATGTCCTGGACATTTGGCCTAGTCCTTCTGTCTATCTTCCTTAGAGCTCTGTTGAATTTTCTAGCAAGAAGGGCCAGAGCTTCAGATAGATTCTCACTTTCACTATCAGCATCATCTCCTTCAGTGGTGTCGGATACAAAAGCAATGCTTTTGGTCTTCTTTTCAGGTTTTTCACCCAACTTTAACTCATAAGTCTGCAGAGAACCAATCAGCTCATCCACTTTCAAACTGCTGATATCTTGAGCTTCTTCAATAGAAGTGACCTTCATTGCAAACTTGCTGGTTACAGACCTCAAGATTTTCCTCACAAGCTTTTCATCTGACATAGGTTCTCCTAGAGCAAATGAAGCATTTGACAGATCACGCACACGCATGTGATATTCAGAAATAGTCTCATCTTCTGTCATTGTCAAGTTCTCAAAACGAGTAGTAAGCATCTGGAGTCTAGACATCCTCACCCTGGTTGTACCTTCATGTGCTGTTTTCAAAATCTCCCAAGCATCTTTGGCAACAGTGCAAGTATTAATCAATCTAAACATGTTTTTGTCCACAGCATTGAAGATAGCATTCATTGCTTTTGAGTTTGCCAGAGAAGCTTCTTCTTCAGCACTTGTCCATTCATCCTCAGGTTTTTCTTCAGGAGTAGATGTACTTCCTTCTGCTTGAGCTTTGACAGGATGCTTCCAGCCTTTGACAACAGCCTTCCAAGTTTTGATATCAATAGACTTGAGAAAAGCTATCATTCGAACCTTCCAGTAATCATAATTGGAGCCATCCAGGATTGGTGGCCTGTTGATCGATCCTCCCTCCTTATTGTCCATGAGATCAAGAAACTATCTCCCTGGAGCTCACCCACACAGAACAGGGGTGCCTGCTCTGATGCCAATTGAAATTCTAGATCCCTTAGAACAAATGTCCTGCACGATGCTGGGACAATCGATTAGAACATCATACAACTGAAAGACCTGAACACGAAACAACAAACAACTAAAAGGAAACAAGGCACAGGAAGTTGTTAACCCAGTTCGGTGAAACTACACCTACGTCTGGTTAGCTTTCGCCCAATGAAAAGGAATTCCACTATCTCAAGAACTAGGTATTACAGACCCACATGAACACATCAAGTTCATTGTTCTTAACCTATTCTACCCAGTGGTATTCTACTTAGAACCACAGCCTAAGTATGAGAGCCCCTCTCACTTTTCCTCAATCACTGCCACAGTGATTGGTGAACAACAATAACACAGAGTTTGTTTGACACTCAAACACAACACAGAACTCAGTCTCACTTTATAGAATCAGTGAGCAAGACGAGTTCACAACTAACAAAGACAAAGAACAACTTACACTCTTAAGAACACTTGATCTTCAAGGTAATTCTCTCGATCAACGTCAAGCTTCAGGTCTTTGTCAATATATATACTTCAGCAGAGGCGGCTAGGGTTTATTTGGGCTGAAGAACACTTTGATCCAACTCATATCAGCAGAGAATCTTTCAAGATCTGATATGAGTGATCAACAAGTAAAAATAGAAACAAATCTTTTTAATCACAGATTTGCTTCAACAATTACAACCCGCAACTGGCTCCCAACACACAGTTACTTGACCTTCAAGTAAGCACAGATCATACCATAAAGCATAACCACAAGGGACCCACTTGCATGCCAGCAGGGGCGGATGTCCTGGCCTTCATCAAGGCAGATGTCACAACATCGGCTAGGACATCAGGTTGTTTTTTTACAAAATTGATGACAACAAAGGAACAACAACCTCCTTCGCCGACTCAGCCTGCACCTCCCACCCGTACCATGGCCACTCGCAGCATGCGTGGTATCTACAAACCCAGAAAACTCTTCAATCTTTCTGTAACCATTGACGATCCCACCATCTATCCTCTTCCCAAAAACCCTAAGACAGCTCTTTCGGACCCAAATTGGAAATCCGCAATGCAGTCTGAATTTGATGCTTTAATTAGAAATAAAACTTGGGATTTGGTTCCTCGTCCTTGCGATGTCAATATTATTCGTTGCATGTGGATTTTTCGTCATAAGACGAACGCTAATGGTTGTTTTGAGTGATATAAGGCTCGCCTTGTAGGTGATGGCAGGCGTTGATTGTGACGAGACTTTCAGTCCTGTGGTGAAACCAGCAACCATTCGCACAGTTCTCGCCATTGCCCTCTCCAGGTCTTGGCCCATTCACCAGTTAGATGTTCAGAATGCCTTCCTCCATGGTGATCTACATGAGACAGTCTACATGCATCAGCCCTTGGGTTTCCGTGACTCCAATCATCCCGACTATGTGTGTCGCTTGCGGAAGTCTCTTTACGAGCTGAAGCAAGCGCCTCGGGCATGGTACCAGCGTTTTGCAGACTATGTCTCCACCATTGGGTTTCAGCACAGCACCTCCGATCACTCTCTTTTCATTTACAGACGAGGCTCTCACATGGCTTACCTCATGCTTTATGTTGATGACATCATCCTCATCTGCTCCTCTCATGCCCTTCGCAAATCTATCATGGCTCTTCTCGCCTTAGAGTTTGCTATGAAGGATTTGGGACCGTTGAGCTATTTTCTGGGCATTGCCGTCACTAGACATGCCGGTGGACTTTTTCTCAGTCAGAGTACATATGCACGTGACATTATTGCTCGAGCCGGTATGACCTCGTGCAATCCTTCTGCCACTCCAGTTGACACCAAGCAAAAACTCAGTACTTCTGCTGGTACTCCGTGCGATGATCCTACTTTATATCGGAGTCTTGATGGGGCCTTGCAGTATCTCACATTCACCCGTCCTGACATCTCTTATGCTGTTCAGCAGGTGTGCCTTCACATGCATGCCCCTCGCACCGAGCATATGCTTGCACTGAAGCGCATCCTGCGTTATGTTCAAGGCACCTTACAGTTTGGCTTGCATCTATATCTTTCTCCTATCGAGGAGCTTATTTCCTACACTGATGCAGATTGGGGTGGATGTCCCGACACCCGTCGGTCTACTTCTGGTTATTGTGTGTTTCTTGGTGACAACCTCATTTCATGGTCGTCCAAGAGACAACCTACTCTTTCCCGGTCCAGTGCTGAGGCTGAGTACCGAGGCGTTGCTAATGTGGTCTCTAAATCATGTTGGCTACGCAACCTGCTTTTGGAGCTTCATTTTCCACTTTCTCATGCTACTTTGGTGTATTGTGACAATGTTAGTGCCATCTACTTATCCAGCAATCCAGTCCAACATCAGCGCACTAAACACATTGAGATGGACATTCACTTTGTTCGAGAGAAGGTCACCCGTGGTCAGGCGCACATCCTTCATGTTCCTTCTCGTCACCAGATTGCGGACATCTTCACCAAAGGCCTTTCTAGAGTTCTATTTGATGATTTTAGTACCAGTCTCAGCGTCCGTGAACCTCCCACTTCGACTGCGGGGGTGTGATAGAATATGAATTATTCTCCTGTAATTAAGCTAATTGTTCTCCTGTAATTAGGTTAATTAGTCTCATATATTTATTAGTTGACTTTGGTCATATGCTTTGTATATTTATACCCATTCTAATGAATGAGAAAATCACCGATTGAATTTACCCTACTATCATAAAAAACAGAACCAATAGACTAGCTATGATGTATAGAGGAATTTTGCTCTTCTTGATACTTGGGATTAAATTTGTTGAAGCAGCAAAGACCAAGAGCATAATGTCCAAATCTACCACAAATTTGACACTGGTTTATTAATCTGCCATCAAACATCTCTGCCGGTGCTCTTTTCGAAAGCCTTCTATATTTCTTTTTTCTCTCTTGTGAGGGTTGTCACAACTTGTGTCTATCTGCTGTTAAATGACTAAGAGAGTAAATGAGTTGCGTGAATAGCTTACAGTGCAATCAAACCTGTTTATAATGGTCATTTGGTCAATTGTGAGGCTACTTCACTGCCAGTCAGCCTATCATTTAGGTGGAATTGAAGCTTGAATCTCAGTTGAGTTAGTTTGACCAAAGTTCTAACAAGTTAGTTATGTAATTAACTAACTGGTTAGAAGAATGGATGTCATGATTTAATCTTAATTTTTTTTTTCAAAACACATGTTCGGATACGGTGGCGGTCCATTCCAATAAGCAACTTTTTCAGGGTTTGATTTTATGACTTTACCCTTACGGGGTTTTGCCCATGACTAGACCAACTTGATTTTGAGTTTTAAGCTTTAACTATCTATTTTGTTTTCGACCCATAAGAAAATTACAAGAAAATAGAAAGAAAACTAAGGCGACCTAAGGAGTCCTTAAGCAACAAAGTGTCCAAGTCCGGATGAGACTGCTCATGAACTTGGGTCCCAGGAACAGATAAAGAAATGCCTAACTTAGCTAGAAAATCTGCCGAAGCCTGGTCTCATGATGCACCCTCCTCAAACTGACATCCCAATCGCGGCGCATAAGAATCTTAACATCCTCCAGAGATGTGAGAAGCTCGCACAATCAACCTCACTCACCACCTTCCTATGACCTCAACTCCAAGCTATGGTAAGGCCTGTGTATAGCGCATTAGCCTCTGCCAAGGACGGACGCACGTCTGTAGTCATGGGGGAATTTGCCCCCACTAAAATTTTCTAAAACATGACTAAAGTCATTCATCTCAAAAAATGTAGTATATGACTAGTGTATGAGATTGATATTATGCCCCCACTGTAGAATGAGACTAATATTATGCCCCTAGTGTAAACTTTAGAGTATTAATGTTCTCCATTGTCTTTCACTTTAAATTTCTCTCATTCCCGTGCATCCATCAATTATACAGAGTATGACTATGCGACACATGTGTGTGAAAGTTAAAAAAAAAAAAACAAAAGCAACTGTGAATAAGAAGGTAGCTACTAGTTCAATTCACTGAATATTGGATAATGGATGATTACTATAAATCTATAATATTGATGGTGTTCGTTACACTTACATTAACACCTCTTTGTTCAACCCTTTTATTTGTTGAGATTCATATAAGTCAAACTAAATTGAAAGTATGACCCATAATTTTAGTGGATCTTATATAAATTTCAATTAATAAATAAAAAGTGTTAAACAGTGAATGTTGATAACATTTTTTTAAAGAAATTTGATATTTCCTTCTCCCACGTCTCTTCACCTTTGTAAATAAACAGTTAATCATAAATTTCTCAACATAAAAATTTAAGGTGTCATTATTTTTTTATGAGTGATATAACATTTTTTTTAGAATATAATCAATAAACGAATGTGAAATTATATAAAATATGTTTTATCTTTGTATTGTTCCTCTTGTACCGGTCGAAGTCCCTTTACTTCATATCTATATATTTGGCTTTTCAAAAAAAATTAAAAGAATTAATAATTAGAAAATGAAACTTAACATGGTATTCTTTTTTATAATTGAGAAGATCCACTCTCGGTACAAGAATACTCAAATTTTCCAAAGATCTGATGGAGACTAGAGGCTCGTTTGACACGTTGTTTTAGACATGATAGTATAAGCTTATATAATACATTATGGACTTATCCATTGTTTGGTGCTAACATTGTATTGTTTATGCTTATACATCAATCCTTTCTTATACATTAAAATGATGGATTATTTAATCCACCCTATAGATGATGGATAAGGCATGATAAGAGTGTGATGTATAAACCACCATCACACCCCTCGACTATCGCCACCACACCACCCTCCACCATTGCTACCGCCCTCCTCCACCACCACCACCATCGTCGTCGCCGCCTCCACCACCATTGCCATCACCTTTGTTGTCGTCATCGCTATCACCACCACCACTGCCACCACAACCATCACCACCGCCTCCACCACCTCAACCATCATTGTCATCGCCGCCACCACTAGATACTGTCATGACCGACCACCACCACTACCGCCATAACCACCTCCCACTGTAACACCCCATTTTTTTATTAGGTTATTTATTATCTTATTTTAATTATTATTATGATATATGGTAATTAGATGATTTTATTAGATAATTAAGTGATTATGTGATATAGATAAATAATGGTTTAAGGTTTTATAGTGAGTAGTTGGGAGTGTGGCCCATTGTATGACTATTTAAGGGTTAGGAGTGAAATAGAAAGAAAGAAATCAGAATTTGTGAATTGGAGAAGTTAGCAGCGAGAAAAGAAGCATGAAAGAGAGAAGGAGAGAAAAGAGAAGGAAACCTAGAATTTGGTCTACAAGAGGTAAGAGTCTGAATTTACCTTGTATAATTGTAGTATAACAGAGGTTGAGTTTAACATGAAGGAAACCCCAACTTTTATGAAAATTCAGAACTGAGATACTGTGTTGAGTGTTAACATGTGGTGAGCAAAATTGATTTTGAGCGAAATTGAGGTTCTGGGGGAAAATTGGGTTCTGTTTCTGCCCGCAGATACCCTAACAGCCTGTGCCGTAGAGAGCATAACTCTATCTACAGAATTCAAAATTGAGTGAAACCATTTTTTTATGAAAGCTAACTCATAGGGTTATGTTGGGTAATATTTTCATAATTTTTGGATTGCTAGTTCAATACCAGAATTATCTGCAAGTTCACTCTGATTTTGCCCGCAGACACCCTAACAGCCTGTGTTGTAGAGAGCATAACTCTCTCTACAGAATTCCAAATTGAGTTAAACCAATTTTGTATGAAAGCTAACTGATAGGGTTATATTGGGTAATAATTTCATAATTTTTGGATTGCTGGTTCAATACCAGAATTATCTGCAAGTTCACTCTGTTTCTGCTCACAGACACCCTAACTGCATGTGTTGTAGAGAGCATAACTCTGTAACACTCCGATTTCGGTGGCGTCACTTTAGTAACCAAAAAGAAACTTAAAGCGGAAAAACGTGAATATTTTTTTTTTGATGATAAAATTAAAGACTGAAAGAAATGAAACTCAACAACAAAAGATAACAGAACTAATATACAATAATATTTACAGCCCCCGCCGTAAGAAACAAACCACGTCACGAGTATCCTCCAGTGACGGGAAGTAGTAGAATGTAACGCCCGTAGGCAATAGGTACAATCCAAAGGAAAAGTTAAGTGTCCGCAACACCATCCCTAAAAAAATGAGAATAAGTTAGCCCAAACGGCCTAAAACAAGACCCCCTAGTCCAACCAACTCTCTGTGATTTCCGTAGAGAAACCACACAAAAAGCTATCGGCAGGAAACTACCCTGTCCCCAAATAGAAACGTGACGGTCAGAGCTAAGACTCTACTCCTACACTAATCCTGTCTCGAGGAGCCCACACCAGCACTCAATCCTACATGCTAGCGTGATCGTCGTCCGAATCTGAATCCAGAACGACCAAGTCTATGTACACCATCCTACCTCCTCTCGCTACCTCGATGCGCTCCTGTGATGGCCTCACGGGCTTAGGGCCCGAGCCAAAATCATCGATGACAGCAACCGTGGGTGAGCTGGACTCCACAGAAGTCCCTCCCACAGGCTCCTCCTCTGAGGGGTCCTCATCATCAGAAGATGACGGTGGTGGTGGTGTTCCTACTCCTGGTCCGCAGTGCACGCCGGGTGGCAAGTTGAAGCTCACAGTGTACCTCCTCAGCACTCCCTCCGTCAGGTGTCCCAGTCGGTCGACACGGTCCTCCATAATCCTCCCCGAATAAGTCGCACGGTGGCCAGCGGGGTCGACCACCCATGAACCGGGGTCATCCTGGTCCAGCATCTCAAACCGGGTCCCCCCTGAAGGGTGGACCATCGTAAACCAGTCCGCCATGGACATCTGACAATGGGCGTAGTCCGCCAAAGCACACACAGAAGACGCGAGGGTCAACTCCAAAGAATTATGTGAATAATAAATCCAATAGGTAAAGATAAGGAGTAGCCACTTAGGCTTATAAGTTAGAGATAGCATCCTAGAGTTGTATATTTCACAATGAAGATAAAAGACGATAATAACAATTAGCATGCATCAAATAGGTTTAACAAGTATCAATCACACTCAGCGACTAAGTTAGTATGCATGTTGCGTGAAATGCAATGTCGGTTGACAAGATGCATTCCGGAATTATGGGCATCAACGAGTCAGCCCTAGCACCAGCCACGGTGGGACCATTTCTGCTCGCGTGTCTCTTATACCACACAAAGTGTAGTTAGATCAGCAGTGAACCCGAAGGTCTGCCATTTCCGTCTGCTACTAAGAATCACTGCAGTGTTCTTATATGGAAATCCGGGTCTTATGACCATTTTGGAATCCACCGAGGTCCGGTATCCCGCCGTGTATTAACCTCAAAATGAGTGCATGAATGCAATGTGATTAGCCAAACAACGTCTCCGACCTCACTCGACACGTCGCCACGTGTTCTAGCTAACTTATTGTCTCTAAAAAGAATACCCTAAGGTGAATGTCGATTCTGTGACAAAATACAATTAATCATAAAAAGAGTGCAATCACTCACGATAACTCTTCGAGTCATCAATGCTTTCACGAAGTCTCACGCTTCAGTGAAGTCTTATACAATCACGAAGTCTCACGCTTCAGTGAAGTTTTATGCTTTCACGAGGTCTCACGCCTCAGTGAATTTACACACTTGCACGAAGTCTCACGCTTCAGTGAAGTTCCATGCTTTTCACGAGGTCTCACGCCTCAGTGAAGATCCATGCTTTTCACGAGGTCTCACGCCTCAGTGAAGCTTCTCGGCTCATCCCTTGGATGGCTAAACAAACTGCTCAAAGAGCGAAGGAGTAACGACATACTCAGGAACTTACAGTTTCCCCAAAACTTGGATTAGACGATACTTCTCATTTTCCAAAACTAATATTCAATCCTAAGCTTGCATCCGAGATTATTATCTTTATTTAAAGGTTTAGAGGTTGTTTAATATCTTATGAATTTTCCTTGTAAAAAAAAAGTTTCCATTTAGTCTTATCGTAATTCCTATGAGTTTCAAAGATCCCATAATCCCAAGTAATTCCCAGAGAATGTCTCGATCCACTAAAACAATAACAAGGCCCGAACTCCGTTCGTCCCGTCAAACTTTCTCAAAAAAAACCTCATAAAAGTTTGGCATGACTTGCCCGTTATCCTCACTCTCCAACACCACAGATATATGTGTAATAACATAGTTAAATTAGCACAGTCCAACAATTATGGCTCATATATCAACACATCCTAGATTAACCACGTAGCACTTAGCATATAGAGCAGATATCACACATCCTAGATTAACCATTTAACACATAGCATGTGATTCAAACTCAAAAACAGTCAATAGATGAATAATCATCATTGTCAGCCGAAGCCTCAGAAAACATTTTCCCAGTCAAACACAAACAAGTGCATAAACAGTAAATCAAGTCGAATGCGTCGACACCTAAAGCATTAGCTAATAGTTCAGTGAGTAGCCCTCACCTGTAGCTCCTCCAGGGTTCTCCTCAAACGCTCCTTCACAATCCACGCCTTGTTCTTCGGGAAATTCCTCAAAATAACCTTTAGAGCAAAAACCACAGAATTCCATCATAATCAGTCAGAAACTCAGCAATCAATACTTACTAAGGTTACACGAAGTAGCATATACTCCGAGGTACGATAATCTAACGAAATCGGACAAGTTTTCGAAAAAGAAATTTTCTTCCTCCCCTAGGGTAGCTCACGGCCACACACAACAATTGTGTGCGCCGACTTTTCTTCGATAAAACTTGATTCCTAGGTTATTATTAGTCGTAACTAAGGTGAATCTAAACTCGGAAAAATTATCGGATCGAAAACTGTCGCAGGGGTATTTTGGTCAATATTTTTAGCTCAGAATTTCAAAATTGAAATTTCGAAAAACAAATTGGATGGGGACGTCAACAACGACGTTTATGACGACTAATCCTACTAGCACTAAGCTAAGTCGATAGTTTTCAGCTTAAAGGATGAATCTTTGCCTAAAAATGGGTATTTCCTATAGAAATGAATTACGGCGGCATTTCGGCGACATTCGGCAAAATGTAATCCGCTAGAAGTACTCTTGGGCACGTAGGGAAGAGGTTTAGACACTAAAATCAAGCTATTTGGACAGTTTTACAAAAAGCTCCAAACTTTGAGCACAGAAAGACATAGAAGAAGACGACAGAATTGACGATCAGAAGTGAGGGATAGTATCTATACCTCGTAGTCTTCAAGTAGCAACGAACTGTGAAGCAATCGGGCAAGAAACGGCGAAAATCTTCTTCTCCTCCTCCTCCTATGTTGCTCACGGGTTTGGGGAAAGAAATGGGTAAGTTTAGCCAAAATTTCTCATTTTCTTGCTATTTATAGGTTTTGGAAAATGCGGAAAAATGAAAATTTCGCGATTCCGATTTTTCCGGCTTCATTCTCCGTGAATTCTAAGATAGGTTTTGGCGACAGAATTCCAAAACTCAAAAGAGGTTTCTTGGAATTAAGGTAAACGATTCAAAGTCGGTGTAAATCTATTTTACCCGAAAAACTACTTTTTGCAGTGAATGTCGGAAGAGAAAACTTCCTTCTGAAGAAAGATTGGAAACATCAAGAGAAATGGGTGTACGCGTGTGGAATCTTCATTTGAAGCTCCGAATAGAAAAAGTCTTCATCAACCGTTCATTTTAGGTTTCTTGAACTATCAGTGATTCGTTTTCGGCAAACTTCCGAGTATTGGAATTTGACGTTCGTACATTCCAGGGTTTCGTATCGAAATGCTTGTTTATAGACGAATAAGAGAAGTTCTAACATTTCTCTGAAGATTTTTGGAATTAGTTTCCATCGTGTCTTAAAGTGTAAATTAGCTATTTACTAGCGTTCTTGACCTAGGTTTAAGCGAATACTAATCGTGCTATAACTTTTATCGATTTTGATACAATCCTTAGACTTTTCCTGAACTTTCTCCTTCATAAAATTTATTTCATTCAATAAACTCTTGTTCAGGTTTCCCTTCACGATACATCAAACCTAATCGTGAATAGGAATTTTATTCACTTATCCTAAACTTAAAAACTTGGGTCTTACAAACTCTATCTACAGAATTCCAAATTGGGTGAAACCAATTTTATATGAAAGCTAACATATAAGGCTATATTTGGTAAAAGTTTCATAATTTTTGGACTGCTGGTTTAGTACCAGAATTATCTGCAAGTTTGCTATGTTTCTGCTTATTTCTGGGATTGATTCTGAAACTGGTTCTGGTAATTGATGTGAGACATTTGGTGATTTTGTGTTGCTAGTTTGTCAGTGGAATAGTGAATGATTTGATAATTATATTGAAGTGTTATTTTGTGCAATTTTGGTGTGATTTCCGTTATGGAATTTGGTGAGAAACTATGTTATATATTTGGGGCTAGAGTGGTCTCAAATTGCATGTTTTAATTTATGAGTTTTTGCACGAAATACACTTCATTTAGTCAAGAGGCAACGTGTCGGTTTTCCTCGAAAAACTGGGGCTTGTCCTAGAACTGGAGTGGTTCTGGAAGTCTGGAGTGGACGCGGTGATACCGCTAAGGTTAACAATTGGTACCACATGCATGCATTGGAGTCTCACACACTAAGTTTCACGTTTTCAGTGGTTTTATGTGTTTGGTGAATTGTGGGTGAATTGTTTTGTTGTTGTGGGGAAGTCGTGAAGTTGAATTATTATTCTTCTTAAAGCTTATAATTTTCCGGAACAATAATAAGAATTGTGAACTGTCTTGAGAGCAAATATTATAATCACTCAGATTTTAAAGAAAAGGTGAAGAGTTTATAAAGCAGAATCTGAATTGTTTACTTGTTCTTTGTTATACTATATTTTATACAATGTAAGTTCTTACCCTTTTTTTGGAATGATGTTCTATGCGACATCGTACAGGTACTGGAGGTAGAGATGTGGCTCATGAGGAGGAGCTTCGGAGAGTCTTAGTTTATACTATTATTATTATTATAATAAAATAAAGTGTTTTGCTCTGTAATATAACACTGGGTAGATATTTTACGTTACTTTTGCATTTCTGTTGAGAGGATTTTATAACCTCTCCTTATGGAAGTTGTTGAATAATTTTCTAAATTATGGCGATGTTGTACTGTTGATGGTCGAAGTGCTTATGAAATTCACTTATGAGTATAATGAATTTTATTGGAATATCATGGAAGATAAACCTATTTAAAAAAGTGATTTTATGCATCTTAGAATTATCTGGCTGGTTTAGAAATTTTATTGGCAGGTCTTCTTATTTTAGAAATGCTGAAAATACAGAGGAAACTCTGCCCGTCTTTTTATATAAATATTTGTGATACATATTTTGTCTGATGTGCTATGCATGAAAGGTAGAAATAATTCATTCTTTAAAAACCATATGAACTTATAAATTTTCAAACACAATCAGTGTTAATTTTAATGAGTTTTCGTGAAGAAGTGTAATACTCTCTAGATATGTTTTTTTTTAAACTCTGATAAACATTTTTAAATAAAACAATGGGAAAAATGGGGGTGTTACACCCACCACCACCATTGTCATCGCCACAACATCATCACCATCACTTCTAACACCACCACCGCCGCCACCACCTAAACCACCATTGCCACTACCGCCGCCACAACCCTCCACCATCGCCGCCACCACCTCCCTCCACCGCTGCCACCGCCACTACCAGCATTACCATCACTTTGAACACCACCTCCGCCACCCTAACCACAAGTCAGCATCACCGCTACTACCTCTACAACCACCACCACAACCACCACCCTTCATCACCACCTTTGCCATTATTGCAACCACCTCGGCCGCCACCGCCATCTTTATAACCCACTAATACCATCTTCATTTTAATAATATATATCATTATTTAATATTTTACAAAACATAGGATTATATACTAACTCTTAATGGGTTGAAATACCCGTTGTACTTCTTCAATACAATTTGCCTTACCTAAAAAAAATATGCTAACTCTTAATAGTAATTTCATATATTTTTTGCATTATAAATTTATATATATATATATATGTTGTCGCACAATTTAAAATTTCGGGATCAGTCACCCAATGCAAGAGAAGAAAAACCGCACAACCAATGCTTGTTCTTATCTCGCAAAGCACCTTCCCAACCCATTCAACCAATCCGCTCTCTATAACTGCCATATGTATTTCGTTTGAAGTATCTCGGCAGGGGTGGCTTTCGTGTGTTAGTCAACCCAAACTTAACAACCTGGTTTTGATGTAAAGAAAATACCCAAGTAAAATATCACCATAATCATGGCAAATTCGACGCCAAACCTCATCGAAGGGCTAAGGGTGATGTCAAAGATAATGTTATTCCTCCATTTCCATACACCCATATGTTTGAAAAATATCAATTGCTAATACATTAAAAAAATTAAATAATTTTTTTATTAAGATTTGTAATCAGATCCAAATGATAGTTCAAGTGGTAGTAAGAGACAGGAGATGTATGGGCTGAGTATGAGAGGTCTATGAATGAATTTCTGAAGGGTTCAATTTATCTTTTCGATGTAAAAAATAAATTGCAATCAGGTTTACAAGAAATTTTTAATTATTATTCAAAGATAATAATTAAAACATTTAAAATTAATTACACCATGAGGTGCATATTCTTGATATCACTAGATCCCATCATATACGAATACGACAACCCCCGAGAGCCAATGAAAGCATTTCAACTCCGAGCGAGTGTCTTCTGACTCTGTTTCCAATAACAACCAAACACACTTTGGTCTCGTTTTCTTTTCTTCCTCTAAAGTTTTCTCCTTTATCTTTGCGATTTTTCCAAATTCTCGATTTGATTCCGATCAAATTCGAACTTCTGAACTGATCTCATCCATGCACGCATTCCTTCTTTGAAGGTATATTTATTCCCTCCACTTCTATTCTCTGTTTCATTTATGCCAGATATCGATTCAATTTTTATCTTTTTCTTTGCAAAGGGTTTTGTTATTACTATGAAATAGTATAAATGGAATCAATGATAAAAATTGAATTGTTGACATGACTATATGGTGTTTGATAAATTGCCTGAGCTATTCATTTGTTCCAAATATACTTGTTGCAGCACTAGGGGTGTTTGAATATTGATTGTTTCCCCTGTGATAGAGTTTAAATGAAATTTTCTTTTGGAGTAAGGTTTGATACTTTCAAATCTCTTTTCTTAGATGTGTGTTGAGCCTGGAATGAAGCATTGGAACCTTGTAGCAGTAGTAATAGGTAATAACTACAAATAAGAACAGATGAGCTTCTAAATCCTAAAAATAAATGATGTTAATGCCAAGGGCTATATGTCTAACTTGGCGGTTTCATTCTTCGATTTCGTAACCAGATTGAGGAAGTATATTGCTAATATTGTATATTAAAACTGCAATTAGTCTTAATAACGATCCCATCCTAACGCCCAATGAAAAATAGACCTTGGATTTTGCTCTAGCTTCATTGCTGCTAACTGATGGAGGAAGTACCTACTCGGATAGTTCTGTACAATTATACAGTAGTGTTGCTTAAATCCTCAATAGAAGCTATCATTTATTGATGCGTGGCATTACCACTGGTTTGCTGAATATATGCTAGACCCTTTTAGTTTAGTGCCTGAACTTTGCCATTTATGATTTGCAAATTTCAAGCGTTGTTGGTCTTTTCTAATAATTTGGTTACTTATCAGTATGGTCATGATCCATATTTTAAAATATTGATTTTACAAGTAATCATATAAGCTGAACTTGTTGTGTAACTAATTACTGTAGGCTTTCTACTTTTTGATACTCCTCTTAACAATGCAGATTAAATACTTCAGTGGTTTCTTGTGAGCTGGTATCGTGAGTTCAACTGTTGTTGTTTTAACCTTATCTAGTGCTAACTTTAAAACAACTGTGCTCTCTTACATAGGTTTGTCTAAGACTCTACGAAGTTTATTCCTGAATACTTCAATGCAGAAAAGTACTGGAGGTATTACAAGCCACTTACTTGAAGGTTTATGTTGTTATCTAAGAAGATGCGTGTTTGCCATTTTATCTGTGGGTCCTGTGCCAAATCATATTGCTTTCATAATGGACGGGAATCGAAGGTATGCAAAGAAGAGAAACTTAGGAGAAGGTGATGGCCATAGGGCTGGATTTGCAGCTCTCTTGTCGATTCTTAGGTACTGCTATGAATTGAGAGTGAGGTATGTAACTGTCTATGCATTCAGCATTGATAACTTCAAAAGGAAGCCTAAAGAGGTTGAAACCTTCATGGAATTGATGCGAGAAAAGATTGAGGAGTTACTTCAACAGGAAAGCATTATTAACGAATATGGTGTTAGATTACATTTCATTGGAAACTTGCAGCTATTGGCTGATCCTGTCAGGCATGCTGTGGAAAAGGCAATGCGAGTTACTGCCCACAACAAAGAAAGAGTTCTTTTGATTTGTGTAGCCTATACTTCTCGTGATGAGATTGTGCATGCTGTTGAGGAATCCTGCAAGGATAAATGGAATGAAGTGCAAGCATCAAAAGAAGCAAAAGTTTCCAATGATGCATTTGCAAGGATTAATGAGGGCCAGGAAAGAAATGGTTTGGATCTACATTTTCAAGATTCTGGCACCAAAATTTGTAGTAGAATAGTTGACAGAGTGGAAGGTGGAGTGAAAGATGGCTTGCTTGAGCATAATGCTGAGAAACATGATTGTAATTACAGTGAGGCTGAAATCACATCTTGCAATGGGCTGGTTGAAATAACTGAAGAGAGAAGGTATAAGCAGAGTGGGCTTCCTTCTATAAAACTGGTGGATGTTGAGAAGCACATGTACATGGCAGTGGCACCTGACCCTGACATTTTGATCCGCACTTCTGGAGAAGCTCGCCTCAGCAATTTTCTTCTTTGGCAGACTAGTACCTGCCCTTTGTATGCACCAAAAGCACTTTGGCCTGAAATAGGTCTAAGACACCTGGTCTGGGCAGTATTGAACTTTCAGAGACACCATTTTTACTTGGAAAAGAAAAAGAAACAGTTCTAATTGTAACCACTTCAGCCATAATTCTTAGTGTAATTCATGTGATGGTAGATTTCTTTTACTTTTTAGGCCATTTTATGTTCTTACATTTCTTTGTAACAGTTGAGACTACAAGAATTTAAAGGCCCGTTTGGTGGAGAGGATCAGGAGATAAGATATTGTAAGTGTATTCTTATCATGTCTTAATATTGTGTTTGTTGCACCAACGGTATATGATACACGTATCTGAATGAGTATCTTATCCCATTGGCCTAATGTAAAACTTTAATGTAAGGGGGACAATGGGTTAGAAATAAGTAGGGTTTTTTTTTTTTTTTTTATAGGCAAATGTTAGTTGTTAATTGTTAGTAAATTAGTTTCTTCGCCAGGGTTTGAACCCTGACCCTTCACCCTGCAAATCATTTCATATCCCTTAGCTCACCAAGTGAGCTACCCTTCCCCCTAGAAATAAGTAGGGTAAGATAATTTTTTTATTTCCTTTCTCCCTCTCACGCTCTCACCCTGACCATTGACATTTTCTGACAGGCTCTCCCCCTTATTGGCCTTCAACGATGGCTCGTCCTTCCCGTTTTCCGTCATCCTCGGTGTGCGTAAACTCTTCTCCGATAGCATCTTGTGTAGGTCGCATCTCTTTCCATCAAAGAAGGTATCAATGAGATTTCAAGAGTCCCTCACTTTCTATCTTGTAACGGTGTTGCGACATCTGTGGATGTGCATCTTATCTTTGTCCTTCCTCTTCCATACACCCCTTGTGAGTTGTGAACCACCATTCTTCCCAGAACACTACGATACACCACCTTAACTTTGAATCCAACATCCCCAAACACATGTACCCACGGAACCCAACTGATTGATCTTATTGTGCATTTCAGCTTTGCTTTTGATTTTTTCATAGTTATTCAATTGTGCTTTTTCATTTCTCGTTTCCACTATGGTTTTGCTATTACATCTTTTCTTTTACTTGCATACTTCTTGGTTCTTAGACCATACTTGACAAAGGGAATAATAATGCATAATGTAACCTATAACTATACTATAAAACGAAAAGGCTATTAGAAGGAAAATAAGTGTCACTCTCTCCTTCAATGTCTTCCTTCAATGTATTCCTTAATAACTAATACTTAACTTAATAGTATACTCTTCCTCTGACTATAAAATGGAAATAATTCAAATTTTAATTATTATAAAACATAGTATTTTTAATTACAATTTTAGTTTTCTTAATATAGTGTTTGACTGCTTGCTCACGTGATTTTGGTTAGGGATGACAACGAGTCGGAGTCGGGTTTTACCTACCCCAAACCCGAATCCGAGCTCTCATACGCGAGCCTGAACCTAACCCCAACGGGTTTGGAAAAGTGAAACTCATACCCGAACCTTTTGGGTTTTGGGGTGACCCAAACCGCTTTTAACTTGGACCCATGACCGGACTCGATACATTATGTTGCGAAAAATTCAAATGTAGCTTAAGCTTATGTCATTATAATGCAGGAAAACTTGTTTTGTGTAATTTTGCAAAAAAAAGAAATACTTTGATGTTCGAGTATGAGTGTTTGTTAAAATTTGATACACTAGCGTTTTTACCCCGTGCGTTGCACGGCGAATATTGATCTTATTATTTAAGCACGTATTAATAAATTAAGATATGAAAGAAAAAAATGAGCATTCAACAAAAAAAAATCGCAATGAGTGTCACACAACTTGCAAAATTTTGTGTGATTATCAAAATGATTTTTCATATTACTTAAGTATTTAAAAAAAAAAAACTAAGAGTAAACATAAGTAACGGTATGATAAAATTAAAATTGAAAATATGATTTGAAAACACTATTATATATATATATGTGTGTGTGTGTGTGTGACACTCATTGTGATTTTGTTTGGTTGAATGCTCATTTTTTCATATCTTAATTTATTGATACGTGCCTAAATAATTAGATCAAATATCGCCGTGCAACTCACGGGGTAAAAACGCTAGTTATTATTTAAGAAAACAAATCATAATTAATATGTGCATAGATTGTTTGATTATGCCAAATTTGAAGCTTAATCATAATTGATTTCATTAAAAAAATTCATTTGAAAGTATATTAATCGTACGCAAAAACCTTTGTTATCCTATTAAACATTAAAAGCATGAAATTAAGCTTGATAATATCTCATCGAAATTATTTACTATTATTATGGTTTTCAAAATTTATGTTAGGTTATAGTGAAAAATAATACCATAAAAACAGCATAAATTCCTAAACTGAATATCTTACTATTTTTTAAAAGTCAATTTATCACAATTAATTTTCTCATAATTTGGTATATGTTCTCATTTATTTATTTTTAAAATTTGTCTTCATTGTTCAATTTTTTCAAAAGCAAAAATAACTTTATTAAACTTAAAATGCTTTTATAATACGACTACACCTTTAAAGCATGACAATCTATATTTGAAATTAATCTCAATATATGGAATTAATGAAAACAGAACACAAAAAAATATATAAGAAAGTCTCATCGATTAAATAGTTTTAGCTGACATCAAGGTTTAGGACATTGGGTATTCGGACAAAAGAGTTATAATGTGGAGTTATAATTGGAATCAACCTTTTAGGCCGTCATATTTGGTTCTCTTGGTGGGAAATTCGAATTTTTTTAGTAACAGGCTATGTTAATTGGTTTCAAGGCACAAGTCATTTAATAAGATGATGTGAAAGTCAATAAAACTTAGTAATTAAAACATTTTTTAGGCATAAATTTGTTCAGAAATGTAAGTAATTTGCAACTAATTGTATATTAAAAATGTTGTCAATAATTTTCTATAAATCATGACATTAATTTAAAGACGTGTCGTATTTTGTTCCGTATTTCTCTTATTAATAATAAAAATGATTTGAATAAATATTAAAATAGAAAATTAATTAAAACAATACAAAATGTGTGTTTTATGATATATTAATTATTCTATTATAGAAACTGATTCAAATATTTTAATGTATTTAAAAACCATTAAATATGGTTCAGTATAAACATTTTTTTTAAAACAAATATTTTTAATGTATTTAAAATATTAAATAGGTGTATTAAAAACGTATTTTTTTTTTGTAAGGAAAGGAATATAGCATTTATTGTAATTTTTTTTTACTAAAAATTAATGTATTAAAGAATATTTTGTTTTCTACCATTGACCCTTGATCAATGTATTTAAAAACAATTTCAAAAAAAAAAAATGTATTTAAAAACGGTTAAACACGTGAGCATACCATTAACTTATTTTAGGAAATTTAATGGTCCGAATGAAATTGACCATATACACTTTCATGATTGCAAAAATTACTATATGAAATTATATGGGCCGAATTGAATTGTGAAGTCAAGCATTTATTACCAAATCAATAGTAACGTAAAAATGGGGAGAAGCAAAACAATTTCAGCTTTTGAATTGTGTGTATTTGGGCCGAATTAAATTTTTGAGTAAAATACACTCACCCCCCTTAAGGTTTGCAAGAATGACACTCCACCCCATTCTTTTTTTAAATCTACACTCCACCCCATTTTTTATAAAGGCAAAATTTAGTGACGAAAACAAATTCGTCACTAATAAAAAATAATTACTAATTAGTTAAAATTTAAATAAGTTTAATGCATATACACTATCATACATTAATTTATGAAAATAATTTTACTGAATTAAATTTAAAAAAGGCTTAAAAACACTTTTGGTCCCCCACGAATACACTTTGTGCAAGATTGGTCCCTAAACTTTAAAAATAGCACCCTGAGTCCCCCACGTTACCCTCCGTTAACCAAAGTAGTCACTCCGTCAAATTTCTAACGTTTATATCATATGTGGCACACTTTAATTGATGTGTATGCTTATTAGGAGAGAGATTATCCTGTGTGGCAGATTGCTTCTTAGAAAAAATGAATTTGCATCAGTTTCATCTTCTCCATATGCATCATCATCTCCTTGTCCTTCATCATCATCTCCATCTTTCTTCTTCATCGTCATTAAATCTTGAAATCCCATCGTTCTGGTAGCCATCTAAATTCAAATCATATTCTCAACCCAAAAACCCCAAACCCATAAACACCATAGCCACCTCTATCAATCAGCGTATGAATAAGATTTAAACCGTTTGCAAACTTGTCCTCTAGCTCCATTGATGATTGGACTTGGTATCATTTACATTAAAGAAACATGATCATCGTATCATCGTGTCTGGAAACTAGATTGTTGACATTATTTGAATTAGCAACATCCCTAACCCCTAACCCATAAACACCATAGCCACCTAAATTCAAATAGGCATTAGGGGTTAAAGTTCGATGATTTAACAAAATTTTTGGGCAAATTCTTCTCCAATTAAGTTCGATCAAATTTCTGGGCAATTTATGGGTGTTTGTTCAAATTGGGGGTTAAGGTTCATCTAAATTCAAATCATCTTCACATACGTTGCTGCTGGGTTTAATGTTTCCTTTCTGTTACTTTGGGAAGAAGAAACAGTAATTAGTTCAGAGAGAGAGAAAGATTAGTTATGTGATTTGGGAGCTTTTTGGGTTTTTGGGTTTCATGATAGAGAAAATGATGAATATGGTGGAAGAAGAAGATGTGGAATTTCCTGGGTTTCTTCATTTTTTTTTATTTTTTCAATTATTTTTTAAAATTACATCTTTATCCCTAGAACCGTTAGTTTTTGGACGGAAAGACCAATTTTGTTGACGGAGGGTAACGTGGGGACCTAGAGTGCTATTTTTAAAGTTTGGGGACCATTCTTGCACAAAGTACATTCGTGGGGGACCAAAAGTGCTTTTAAGCCTTTAAAAAAACAATCCACTCTGTCTGTTAAGTCCACGTCCCATCTGTCTCCAAATCATATTTCTCACCACAAACGGTCACCACCAAGCCTTTGCTCCCTTTAACACGACGGCCACTGTCCCAGAATGTGAAACCCCATGGCACCACCATGCATCAAAGTTTTGTTGCGACCTGAACCACAGAACGTGAATCGCACATTCCCAAAGCTACATGTTCAACTACTTCTTGTGAACTTCACCCCCTTTAAGTTGCGAGCGAACGCTCTGTTGGTTTAAGATGTCGTTGGATTTTGTTAAAAGCGGTGCTCCACCGCATCGTTGGGTTCTAATAACCTCCGATCCACTTCATATTTCTTAATTTTGTTTCTCTATTTTCTTCATCCATTTGTCTTGCTTTTTGGGTCTACAATCCAATTCTCAAAATTTGAGGTATAAAGAGATTATTTTGATTAAAATTGAATTATTACCAAATATGAAAACACAAGCATGTTTCCCTATGTTCGAGATATGGTTTGTAAACCGATCGAGTGTGCTATTGCAGAATTTGCATTGTGAATTTATGGAGGAAGACCGCGATTGAGAGAATGAGGAGGACTGTGATGTTTTCATTTTTAAATTTATTGGATTATATTGAAAATATTTTTTGAAATTATTGATTAACAATTTAAATAATAACTAATTATTAATGAAGAATATTTTTCGTCACTAAATTTGCATCTATATAAAATGGGGTGGGGTGTAGATTTTAGACAAGAATGGGGTGGAGTGTAATTCTAACAAACCTTGAGAGGGGTGAGTGTACTTTACTCTAAATTTTTGTGTATTTTTGAAGTTGACGTTTTTATTTTTTGAATTTGTTTTCTGGTTGTATTAAATGAGTGTCATTAATGTGTGAATTATTAAATGGGTGTATTAAATGGGTGAATTAAAAGTGCGAAATGTTCTCTGGCTGTGACATTTGTCAGCCAGAGAGATGGGTTTGAGGGGAGTGATTCTTAGAGTGACATTTGTCATAAAGTAGTGGATAATGATTTTGTTTTATAAAGTATATAGATTACTCTAAACCTGTTCTAATTTGTCAAATCAGGGACTTAAAGTTACGTATCATATTATTTAATACCTTTACTAATGTATATTGGGAGAGTTCGGGCACAGGTATTACCAATCTCAAACCCGGACCCAAACTCAGTTAAAGCAAGTTTTACCCATCAAATTGAGTCGGGTTCGATGGGAGCCAGAGTTTTGTTGGGCCAAAGAAGGAGATGGTTTACAATTGGGGGATAAAATTCCATATTGGGCTTTTAAAAAACAAACAACAAGTGGATCAGACACCACATTTTTCACCCAAAACCTTAAGACAATGGGTGTATGGGTCATCACACTTATAAATTACTCAAACTTATCCTTATCTTCTAATATGAGACTTACTCACACTTGATACATAACAAGTTCCTGCAGATACGGGTTAAATTGTCATCCTTAATTTTAGTCTCCTAGTATTTTTCGCTCAATCTTAAGTCCTTTAATTTTTGTAATCAAACAATTATGATTGTGTTGTTTTATTTTTTTGGCAATGACGTGGTTAAACTTCTTTGTTTATTGGCCACCTGAGAAATGATATCGAAAAAAAACATTTTTATGAGTGTTTTTTATTTTCATTTTTAAATTAAAACTTAAAACAGACATTAAAAGGGTTGAAGTTTCCGTGTAAAGTTGGCCAAGTGATCGGCGCTAAGTGTTAGTGCCAGCTCAACCGAATCTTGGCCGACGCAAACCCGTCGAAGACGTGGGTTGACGTAAATTTGTAAATTCTAGAGTTAGACATTAAGGCTAACGTTACATAGAGTTGGTATTAATTGTGAATGCACAAACGATGATGATCTACAATATTTGATCAAAGTTTATGGGACCATAAATTGGTCACACTCAACTAGGTCAAATACTACCGATAATTTGAAATTATTGTGTTAGTATCTCCGGATGAGAGGCAGTGTGTGGCCTGCTCGAAAGCACCAATTTATCATCAAAACTGTTAACTTATGATGCTAGTCATCATCAAATTTGCATTTACCATCATCACAATCAACAAGCTAAAGGTAATGCACACAACACAACATAAGATCTCAATGTCAATCAAATTTTCACAAGTTTAAAGTACATCACAAATATTTGTAACTTGACATAAGGAAAAAAATACACAATGGACGCTCTAGATTGTGTTTCACTAGTTGAAATATATTTAGAGCAACAAAGGGATGAGATTCAAATTTCTCTCACATAAATTAGTTGTTGATCAAGGTAATCCATGACCTCCCCTTTCAGCATGGGGAACATAGTTATCATTGCTGATTCGAACAACCATTGTAACCAAACATTCAACATTCTACTCAACCTATAGCAATGAATCGACTTAAGTTGCTCAACTCATGTATAAATGTCACATATCCTAATACAGTATTATAAGACAAGTGAACGCTAACCCGAATCTGTCCATATCATTTGAAGTTGTCCATTTCTAGCCAAATCATTTGGAGCATGTTGTTGATGCCAAATGTGAAGGCAGCAACAGTGGAGTCTATTGCATCGAAAAGTATGTTAGTGGCTAGATTCCACTGGAAGTGACGACAGTAGATGTGGAGACCGTGGCAGCGGAGGCTATGGCAGCGGCCAGACAACACTTGAAGTGATGCCATCGGGGGAGATTTTGGCAGCCATGATGGTAGGGCGAAGGATCGATGGAGGCGGCACTAGAAGTGACAATAGCGATTGAGGCCGATCCAACGACACTAACCATTGTGGGGCAGAGTATCGATGGGAGCGAAACCGGTGGATGGGGTTATTGAACAATAGGTAAAGGTGAGAGGATGACCAATCTGGTGCAATTGAGGGACGTAGCAAATGTTCTAGTGGATAGGGCAAATATGGTGGTGGGTGAGGGTTGATTTGGTTTTGGAGGTAGCCGGGCAGATCTATTATTGGAGAAGGGGACATATATGATGGTGGAGGGAGGACAAAGGGATGGGTTGTAAAATACATGGTGATAGAGGGGGAAGGGGCGACGAAGGCGAGGGTTTATGAGTTTGAGAGGGAGATGTGGGGACGAGAAAGATGTGGGGGCGGGGAAGATGTGGGTGGTAACTGGTAAGGTTGAACGATAGAAGATGGCACAGAATTATCTTTGAGGAAGGGCGGCAATGGCTGCTTGAAGGGGGAAGATGAGGAGAGGTAGAGGATAGGGTTTGAGAAAAGCGTGATGGAGACATTTGAGAGGGGAGTGACTTATTGAGATGGGGAAAACGATTGAGATATAGCATTGACATGACCGACACTAAGACTTAAACCCACAAAGTAGGCCAGGGTGATTTCAAATTAGCTTCGGTTGGGACCGATGCTGCCTTGGCTAGTGAACTTAGCGTTAGATTTAACCCACCGATGCTAACATGGACAATAATTTGAGTGTCAGCTATAACCAACGTTAATTACGGCTACACCGAAACTTTGTAGCATCGGCGCATCTGATGCTAAACTTAACCTATATCAATTTTTAATTTGACATTTCGAGTCAATCTGATTTGCGCCAAAGTGTGAAATTTACCATTGATGTCGTGGTTGACACTGGACCACCCATTCCTATAGTGCATTAGGCCATATGAAATAAATAACTAGGTTTCATAGTTTCAGGATATTTTTTTTTCTCTTTGACGAATGTCGCAACCCGTTTGAGAAACAATTGCATGTCCCTGCCAACAGATATTTTTTATAGGAGTCGAACTTGTGCTCTCATCTTTACATGGGTCTAATATACTTATCAATACCTTGTTGATACGATATTTCTTTCTAATCTAAAGAACATTTATCAGTTTTATGTTTAATTTTTTAAAAAAGGAAAAAGTATTGTTTTTTTCCAGATCATGCCCACGGTATGTTAAACAATGAAGTTTATACAAGCCATTGTTCACTCACTGAACATCGTTAATGGTTGTATGAACATTTAACTGAAGGACGATATTTGCTTAATTGCAAAATTGGAGGACTAAATTAAGTAAAAGATACGACGAGATACTACTTCCATTCTTTATTAACTTTCTACTTTGAAGAAAGAATTTTGTTCCTATATATTTGTCAACTTAGAGTTTCAAGAGAGCATTAAATGATGTTTTTCCAAGAAATGCCCTTGCATGAACAATAAATGAGGAAAGATAAAATACATTATAAATGGTGAAATAGGAAAACAAATAATACTTTTCTGAAAATCAAAAAAATTAATTACACTTCTTAATATGTTGTTTCTTCTCTTACTAAACAGTTAAATAAGCATGAAGGTAGTATGGGTTGGAGTGAGAGAGAATTAGTACTTTCTTCTCCGTGATTAATGATTAATAATTAAATATTATATGTGTTTCCTATATTTTGGGATTTGACCATCCACAAAGAAGGCATTTCAATTTTTTCTTTTTTAAATTTATTATTTATTCACTAATAATGTTTTACACTTTCAACTTTATTTAAATAAATTATGAGTAATTGATTCTTTAGAACTAATGTTTAATGAGTCGAATGATACACTTTTCTCAAGGTTTGTTAGAATCTAACATCTACACTTCACCTCACTTCCTAAAAAATTAGCACTATCTAAAAAAATGTCAACAAAATATTTCATTTAATTTAAATATTTAAGTAATAAATAAATAACAAAAATAGTTATCTTAAATGAATGATCACTTGACTTTGAGAAATTGTTGTCACTATTCGACCTACTTCAGTTACTGTATTTCAGCATATTCAATCTGCAACTTTTGAGCTTACTTCATCTGTTGTTGAACCAACTCTTGGTGTTGCTTTGCTTTAGTATGTTCTGCTTGTTGCAGTTGGATCGTCTTCACATGTTGCTAATGATGCATAGTTTTGAACTTATGATTCTCCCTATCAAATTTATGGACAAGGCTAAGATGCTAATGTATAGACTTTTCGGTTGATCATGTAATTTTATTAAACCGGCGACCATTTTTGAAACTAATGACGAATTCAATTGTTGCTAATTTACCAACGATCTAGTATGTCGTTGGGTTGCCAGAAGTTCAAATAGTCAGTAACTTACTGACAATTTACCAACGGAAAGTTCTCGATAACTTTTGCAAAAATGATAGTAATAATTATCAACGAGTCCAATACCTATAATTTTTTTGATCATCAGAAAATTGACATTGTCGAAAGTTCTTAGTGATTACCAACGACTCTGACCATCAATAATCAGTGTTTTTCTTATAGTGATTTGTCAGTACATAAATAGTTCATTTTATCATGTCTATGATAACCTTCTTTTTTTAAGAAAGGAAAAGGAAATATATATATTAAAGACTCGACGGATCAAGCGCATGAAAATACAAGGGGGAAAAAAGGCCAGCGCCACAGATAGCTAACCAACAGGAGAAAATAGGCAACCTCTCACAAAGTCAATAAAAAGAAAAACCAAAACCCCCATAAACCTGTATAGAAAAAGGAACTAGATACAAGTAAAAAAATCCAACCAATCAACTAGCCTAACACTACGAGAACTAATGTTATGAGTAATGCCTTGGAGAGCAACCTCATCAGAACAGTCATAAGATAACCCCAGCCGCTTCCCTAGGAACAAAGCCGCCATTGCCCTTGTTATAACACCCGGAGGGCCCTTCAATCTTAGCAACACCTATATGAAGTTTTTCTTTTGGAAATTTTGCACTTGCTGGCCAATTCTTCATATTTGGCACACCACACCCATTTTTGGCACCATAAGCAACCCAAAGGTTCTAACCAACACCTGAGTTATCAAATTGCATTCCTATTGTAGCGTCCTCAATTAATTTCGATGTAGCATTCTTTATTTTTTCAGACAGTTAAAAATCATTATTTTTTAATTTGAAACAAACATTCTTAAGTAGCTTTTTCAAATAATTTGTTTTATCTTTATAGTGATCTTTTAAAATGTTGAAACAATCATAAAAAATGGTTTTTTTTTTTAATTTAAAAAGTGATATTTTATAAAAATAGGCTGAAACAAAAGCACAAAAATTGACTCGTTTGTCGTTGCTTAAAAAAGTGATTTTATTTTTGAAAAAATAATTGATTTTATTTTAAGTGATTTTTTGAAAAGCTGAAATTTATTTATGTTTATCTAAAACTATAATTGGTGATTTTCACTTTAAGAAGTGATTTTAAACTGTTTGGATACAAAAGATTTCAAATATAAATTAGAGACATTTTCACTTTAAGAAGTGATTTTAAACTGTTGTGATAGGAAACAATGGCAGCGATCAATTAGTGCCGGTCTCCTTTCATTGGACCAAAAATGATTATTTTTGCTGGTACTGTTTCTTAGTACCACCTGTACTCTTTTGAATCTGGGATGTTTAGCATTTGAGTGAGAGAACATGGAGCCGTTGAAACTTGATATTATTTCTTTGCAGATTTATCATAATACATCTTCCAATGCGATTTGGAGAGATCATGAAGGTTGTTCTTTGACTGTGGAATTAATAATTCAAATTATTCTAAGCCTGGCATGATGGTTATTTGCCTTGGAAGTTGACTCCTTTGAGTACAACGACAATGCCTTACATCAATAGTTCTGTTTCCTGCTGAAATGGCAGAAACACAAATTTTTGCTTCAGAAGATTTTGTATATATGTTAGAAGTAGCCTTTCAATTTTGTTCATCACAGCCTGTAATCTGTGTATTATTAGATGATGTGTCACGATATCAATTGTAATTGGTGTTGTGTAATGATAAGAATGCCAAATAATCTTTTAATGTACTTATTTGCCAAAAAAAAAATTAGAGACATTTTTACCGTCTAAATTTTTTAACAGAGTGTTTCGTTATGATCCACCCTTTTCCACGGAACCAAAATATTATGTTCTATGAATCTTATGTCCTGTTTCATTTCATCTTAAAAATGTGTAACAAACACATAGCATAACTCTATGTCACGTTCTATTTCATTTCCACCAGTCTACCAAATGCTACCTAATAAATATTAATTCTTCAGGAGTATTCCAAATTTAACAACAAGATTTAGTGAATAACATTGGAATTAAATATACATGAAATGAAAACACATGCCCATCTATTCGTTTTCTTAATGTATCTCATTCAATTAGAGGAATCAATCAAAATCAATCACATCTAAAATAAACTCGCCGCTTAATATATTTAACCTTAGCCAATAAAGATGGACTTGCATAATTTTTTTCATCTTCGGCTTCCATGTGAAATTAAGTTGCTAGCTAGCAATTATTTCTAAACAAAATTACTAAAGATGTAGACGTAACTAGCCCAACTTAGTTTAAAAATAAATACTTTTAAGCTTAATTGAATGTTTAAAAGTGGGAGAATGAAAGATATAACAACACACATTAATTTTGAAAATAGAAAAATTAAGCAAAATTCTTTATACTTACTAGAAATGGAGTTAACTAGATTTGCAACTCCTTGTCGTGCCAATGGCAGTACCTAAAAATCATGTTACCTCCAATTTTTTGATATATGTCTTTGCCTTTTTTATTATAGTAATATGGTCTTAAATAACATGGAAAAGTGCTAACCTTAGATATTTGTTCTGGGAACTTGGGAAATACCTAGGTCCGACCCCACACCCCCACAAAGGACAACGGTAGGACCCAGGGCCTAGGAGTTAACTTCCCTCAACCACCCTAGAAAGCTAGGGACTGTACCTACCACACGGGGAATCCCGGACCGTGAGATCTTACTGGCGTCACAGGAATGACAAGAGGATCGAACGACTGGGAGCCACCCGCATACAGGGCTTGCATGACTGTTCAGAGAACCCTAGTAACTCCTCCGCGAAAACGCCGCCCTTAAAGCTCATGCTCCACTGTGGCAGTGGACCAGAGCTGGGGGACTACTGTTCTGGAAAACCATGGCACGGACGACCAGAGCAGGCCCAGGGCGGAAACCTAATGAAACGGCCACCACCGCCCGTGGACGACCACCGCTCCAGGAAACCCTTGAACGGACGACCGGAGTGGACCTAATGGGACGATCACCCACTAAACGATCGCTACCCCCTCCCGACCCGCTTGGGACGGAGGAGACTCCCCTTTTGAGTACAAGACAATCACCGGGCCCACCATGTAGGGGTTGACCTATCCCAACCACCCTACGGTACTAGTGGTTGGAGGCACAGATTCCAAGGAACCCTGGACCATTGGATCACTGCTTTGCGGCAGGGAGCAACAGAGGATCCAACGGCCTAGGATGAACTAAGTACGAGCCAGGCATGACGTTGCATGGCTCCAACCCTAATTTCCCTTCGTGTATATAAGGAGAGCTCCTCCTCCATATTAAGGTAACTCATTCCTTCACCTCTTCACTCACTCTCTCTCATTCCCCTACTTACTTTGGCATTGGAGTCCCTTGCAGGAGCCCCTCCCGGGACCTTCTCCAACCGTCCCAGCTTCGCCGTGCCCCTCACCTTCTTCCTACCCCTGGCTTCAAGGGTAGTTTGGTCGCCCCCGATCAATTGGCGCCGTCAGTGGGGATTGGTAAAACTTCTCCTTCACCGCGTTTCGGTAAAAGCTCACCACCACTCTCCTGACAGCAACGACAGCTTCCCAACCAGCCGCCAGAGGATAGTGTGGATCTCGCGAGCAGAAGATGGAGCGACAGATTGCCTTCGGTTCCTGCAAAACCGCCCCCTCTGTTATTTCAACCACGACATCACTTCCTTTCCTCCTTTTGATCATGACCCATATCAGAATCAAGCAAGGAGAACGAAAGATCCAAGAAAATCAGAGAGGAGATGAGAGAACCTGAGCACTGCTTAAGCAACCGGAAAGGAGCAAACTTTCCCTCACCACAACGGAGAAACAGTGGAAGAATAAAAAAAGTTGAAGATCGATTGAAGACTACACCATTGGAAAAGAAATCAAATCAGTGATGGAAGAAGAAGATGGAACTTCAACTCTGGGTGTCTTCGATGGAACAACAACAACAGGTAGACGGCTCGACCAGATCAAGCTGAAGAAACAAGGATTTGTCAAACACCAGATTAAACAGATCCTCCCACTCTTTCTCCTCCATTTTTCCTTTCCCGTGAATGTTTTCTGTAGAGAACACGTAGCCGGCGAGGCATTCCCTTGGAGCTCAACGGCAAGAGCAAAGGAAACAGACCGGAAAGCCTTCCAACGGTGCTGGAATGAACTCCTAACTAACGAAACCATGCTGTTTCGCCACGGTGAAGTAACCATCGCTGCCGGAATGGTGCCGGAAAGAAGAAAGTGTCAAACCTGGATGAATGAAGAGTAATTTCCCTCAAAAGTCAAGGGCAGCAGCGTCTTCACACCAAAGAAACAGGGGCATCCTAGTAATACAACAGGTAAAAAGCAAGGGCAGCAGCGTCACAAAGTGAGAAAGATGAGGGTGTTTCTGGTAAGATGCAAAATCCATTGGGTCTGAGGGAGGAACAACCGAACAACGGTTCACATGCTCAAACTTCAGGTCATCAATCACTTTTCTTTTCATCATTTTTTATCCTATAAAAGTACTGCCTAGTCTATAAAAGCACTACCTAAAGCATGTGAACATCACCTTTCCCATCTGCACCAATTAGGGGATTTGAAAAACTAATTATTATTATTAAAATAACTAAAATCCGGTCCAAACATCACGTGATCTCCCAGCTTTTTTGTCTTAATTGATGCTGCACAATTTTTATGAGGTAAAACCAAAGGTAGCCATTTAGACACTACTAGTTATTCTATTTTTTGTCTTATATGAACATTTGTTTACTCCTACATGGTCAACATGGTCTTACCTCTCTTTTATATCTTATTTGAGTAACTATATCAACATATGCAAGCATGAAAATAGGACAGTATAGGCCAAACTTCCATACGGCTTGGCAAAATTTGATGTATGTTCATATTAACTAAATTATGCAATGTCTTCATTGTCTTATATGATATATATTATCTCACATCCACACGACATTGGAATTCCAAGATTAAGTGATAATAGCTTTTATGGTTTAACATCATGGGAGATAGCAATGTTAAGAAAGTATGCCTACAATGTATTCGCAGCAGCTTTGTTGACGGGGAGTGCAAGACAAATTTGCCGGTTAAAATAACATTGTTTGGGGAAAAGTTTGGTCTCATGTGAGTAGCTGCCTTAGCTCAAGGACTAAATGAGGCCAGTCATGTGCACACTATGTTAGAAAGATAAAGAAAGCTCCATTCTTCTTGTTTTATACTTGCTTTTGAAATATTATATAGAAATTGTGTCATCTGATGATTAACCTCACTAATATATGGGAAAAAAGCCGCATGACTATATATGGTATGCCACTATCATTTTTGAGACTTGTTGGTCTTGTATATACTTTGCCTACATGTGCTACACATGTTGTCTTAAGGGACACTACATGTAAGAATTCTACGAGGACCATGAGCCTCATCAAGCAAAACATGAAAAATCAACACCAAATACCCAAGAGCAATTCGGACGATTAAGGACCACCAACTGAGTGTTACGCATCGCAGCTAGTTCAAGGCCATGAAAATGACTAAGCAATATTTCATATGCTATATTCTATATTTTCTTTAATAATTAGAGTTTTCACTAACATGCTACACGTGTCTTATATGAACGGATGTATTAGCGTGACCTTGTTAAGCAGGTAGCAGGTTCAAAGAATTCTCCGAAGAACGAAAAGACCCGATCAGGGCACTTAAAGACCTCCTAAGGCCAATCAATTGGCAGAGGCAAAAGACCCGATCAAGGCACTCCAAGACCTCGTAAAACCAATTAATTGGTCGAGGGGACGAGAAGATAAAAAGACCTGACGAGCATAGACCCAACCGGGCACGACAAGACCTCGTAAAACCAATTAATTGGTCGAGGGGACGAGATGATAAAAAGACCCGACTACACAGACCCAACTGAGCACGACAAGACCTCGTAAAACCAATTAATTGGTTGAGACACCGAATAACTAAGTCTCGCCGAGCATAGACCCGGTCAGGCACGAAGAGACCTCTCGGGACTAATAAACTGGTCGAGGCAACAAAGAGTTGAAAGTCCCCTCCGAGTGCCTCAATGTTCGGCGGGAGGTAGATGAAGAAGAAATTCCCCCGAGCGTCGCATTGCTCGACGAGAGGGTGATGAAGAAAAAATCATCCACGAGCATCGCAACGCTCGGCGAGAGGGATATGAAGAAGAAACCCTCCCCGAGCATCGCATTGCTCGACGAGAGGGTGATGAAGAAAAAATCATCCCCGAGCATCGCAACGCTTGGCGAGGGGGATATGAAGAAAAAATCACCCCCGAGCATCGCAACGCTTGGCGAGGGGGATATGAAGAAAAAATCACCCCCGAGCATCGCAACGCTTGGCGAGGGGGATATGAAGAAAAAATCAACCCCGAGCATCGTAACGCTCTGTAAGAGGGATATGAATAAGAAATCATCCCCGAGCATAGCAACACTCGATGACAGGGATATGAAGAAGAGTTCCCTCCGAACACCGCAACGCTTGGTGGGAGGGAATTGGAGATTAAATCCCCTGGAGTGTGTCAACGCTCAGAGGGAGAGGAGATGAAGACAAATTCCCCTCGAGTGTCTTAATGCTTGGCGAGAACGAATACGGAGACAAATTTCCAAGTGTTCAGACACTTACTTGAGGACGAGCATAACCCCTAAAAATTGAGGGTTTGGGGAAGCTCAAGCCAAGAAACCTCCAAAGCGTCAAAACGCTTAGCCGAGGACGGTCGCTAAGAAGTCCCTCCGAGCGCGCGAACGCCTTGGCGAGCGGATAAAAGAAACCAAGAAGGATAAGACAATGGAGACGAAGAAAAGATAGGAGAATCCCCTAAGACTCAAATTCCTCTGAGCGGATAACAAAAATTCAAAAAACCCTAAGTGTCAAAACGCTTAGTCAAGACCGATCATCCCACTAAAACCAAACGTTTTAGTCAGGTCCCAAAGATTCAGAAACTTTACTATCTCGAAACAACAAAATGTCAAAGAACTTCCGCTCCATACCACACGAGCGATCGGGCTGGGGCTCATCCGGGCTCACCCTTAAATCCGCAATCTGGTCACACCACCCTCGTAGCTGGAGCTCCATGATGGACTAGAGCTAGGGGACTACTGTTCTGGGAGCCTCCAAAACCGACCGTCCTCGAATACACTGTTCTGGGAGACGCCCCAGCCGATCACCCCCTGGGTCGATCACACTGTCTCCTCACCCGATCAAGACTAAGGACGATCAACCCTGATCGACCAAGCGATCCCACTATTTCCATTCCAAACCGCACGAGCGATCAGGTTGAAGCCCAACCGAGTTCAGCCCTGAATCTGCAATCAGGTCACACCACCCTCGTATCAGGCGCTAACTCCTTTCCTGACCTCTAAACTCTTGTAGCTCAAGCTCCACAACCCTTGTGGACCAGAGCTAGGGGACTACTGTTCTGGGAGCCTCCAAAACCGACCGTCCCCCGAGGATGATCGGCCCAATCTCGAAGCTCAAGCTCCACAACCCTTGTGGACCAGAGCTAGGGGACTACTGTTCTGGGAACTTGGGAAATACCTAGGTCCGACCCCACACCCCCACAAAGGACAACGGTGGGACCCAGGGCCTAGGAGTTAACTTCCCTCAACCACCCTAGAAAGCTAGGGACTGTACCTACCACACGGGGAATCCCGGACCGTGAGATCTTACTGGCGTCACAGGAATGACAAGAGGATCGAACGACTGGGAGCCACCCGCATACAGGGCTTGCATGACTGTTCAGAGAACCCTAGTAACTCCTCCGCGAAAACGCCGCCCTTAAAGCTCATGCTCCACTGTGGCAGTGGACCAGAGCTGGGGGACTACTGTTCTGGGAAACCATGGCACGGACGACCAGAGGAGGCCCAGGGCGGAAACCTAATGAAACGGCCACCACCGCCCGTGGACGACCACCGCTCCAGGAAACCCTTGAACGGACGACCGGAGTGGACCTAATGGGACGATCACCCACTAAACGATCGCTACCCCCTCCCGACCCGCTTGGGACGGAGGAGACTCCCCTTTTGAGTACAAGACAATCACCGGGCCCACCATGTAGGGGTTGATCTATCCCAACCACCCTACGGTACTAGTGGTTGGAGGCACAGATCCCAAGGAACCCTGGACCATTGGATCACTGCTTTGCGGCAGGGAGCAACAGAGGATCCAACGGCCTAGGATGAACCAAGTACGAGCTAGGCATGACGTTGCATGGCTCCAACCCTAATTTCCCTTCGTGTATATAAGGAGAGCTCCTCCTCCATATTAAGGTAACTCATTCCTTCACCTCTTCACTCACTCACTCTCATTCCCCTACTTACTTTGGCATTGGAGTCCCTTGCAGGAGCCCCTCCCGAGACCTTCTCCAACCGTCCCAGCTTCGCCGTGCCCCTCACCTTCTTCCTACCCCCGGCTTCAAGGGTAGTTTGGTCGCCCCCGATCAATATTGTTCAATGAAAAGGAACAATTGATAGCACGTAAAAAATTTACAAAAAGTAGGCACTTATATATAGATAAGAGTTTGTTTTCTTATATAGTAAACTGTTGCGTGTTAATATTTTTGTAAGGCCCGAGTTTTTAAGTTTATGCTAAGTGAATAAACTTCTTATTCACGATTAGGGTTGATGTAATGTGAAGGGAAACCTGAACGAAAGTTTATTAAATGAAATATATTTATGAAGGAGAAAGTTCAGGAAAAGTTCAAGGATTGCATTAGGATCGATAAAAGTTATAGCACGAACGTTTTACGCTTAAACCTAGGTCAGAAACCATAGTATATAGCTAATTTTCACTTTTAGGCACGATGGCAGTTAATTCCAAAAATCTTCAAAGAAACGTTAGAACTTCTCTTTTTCCATATATCACAATCGTTTCGAGGCGAAACTCTAGGATCTACGAACGTCCGATTCCAATCATCGGAAGTTTGCCGAAACCGAATCCCTGGTATTTCAAAACCCTAGAATTTTTTGACAATGAAGACTTTATCTATTCAGAGCTTCAAATGAATATTCTACACGCGTACACCCATTTCTCTTGATGATTTCAATCTTTCTTCCGAAGGAAGTTTTCCATTCCGACATTCGCTGCAAAAAGCAACTTATCGGGTAAAATAGTTTTATACCGACTATGCATTAGTTGTCAAAAATACAAGGAGACCTCTTTATAGTTTTGGAATTCTTTTGCCAAAACATATCTATTAATTCACGGAGAATGACGCCGGAAAAATCAGATTCGCGAAACTTTCATTTTACCGCGTTTTGCCAACCTCTATATATAGCCAAGAAAGGAAGAAAAATACAAATTTTCCACCATTTTCCCCACCCAAACCCGCGGCCACAAAGAGGAAGAAGGAGGAGAAGATTTTCTTCATCGTTTGCTTGATCGTCGATCAATCAGTTGCTACTTCAAGGCTTCGAGGTATAGTCGCTAATCCTTACCTCTGATCGCTTTTTCCATAGCTTTTCTGTAGAGTTTTCTGAGTGGATAGTTTATGGGTTTTTGCAAAACTATCCAGGATCTTTCATTTCTGATTCTAAACCTCTTCCTTATGCGCCCAAGATCACTTCTGCCGGGTTAGATTTTCCGTTATGTCGCCGGAATTCCGCCGGAATCAATTTGAACCTAAAATACCCATTTTTGGAGTTTTTGGTGTAAAGCTTCAACCTTTAGGCTGAAAACTATCGCCTTAGCTTAGTGCTAGTAGGATTAGTTGTCATAAACGTCGTTGGTGACGTCCCTGCAAAATTTTATTTTTGGGATTTCAGTTTTGAAAATCCTAAGTTAAAAATCATGACCAAAATACCCCTGCGACAGTTTTTGATCCGATAATTTTTCCGAGTTCAGAATACCCTTAGTTACGGCTTATGAAAGCATAGGAACCAAGTTTGATCGAAGAAAAATCGAGCCCCACAATTACCAAAAGTGGCCGAGCCCTATAGGGGAGGAGGAGGAAAATTTCCTTTTCCGAAAACTTGTCTTTCGCGCTAGATTATCGTACCTTAGAGTACAGATTACTTCGAGTAACCTTAGTAAGTATCGATAGCTTAGTTTTCGATAGATTCTTATAGTATTCTGTGATTTTATTGTAAAGGTGCTTTTGAGGATTTCTCTGAGGAACAACACTTTGAGTGCGAGGAAGCGCTTGACGATCATACTGGAGAACCTTCAGGTGAGGGCTTCTCACTGAATCTCTAGTTAATGCTTAGGGTCGATGTTTCGACATTGTTTACTGTTTATGCACTGGAATTGTGTGTGATTGGAAAATGTTTTCTGAGGCTTCGGCTGACAATGTAGATGATTCATCTACTGAATGTTTTTGAGATTGTCTTACATGCTATGTGCTATGTGGGTAATCTAGGATGTGTGGTGCATGCTTTATATGCTAAGTGCTAAGTGTCTATGATGCGATTTATTGATATATGACATGTTGTTGATTGTGATGATTTAAATATGCTCTGTACTGGAATCTGAGATTCTGAATGGTGAGAATAGCGGGCAGGTCATGCCGATTTTATTTTGAGAGTTTTGAGAAAGTTTGATAGGACGAACGAGGTTCGGGCCTTAATTTTTGCTTAGTGGATCGAGACATCCTCTGGAAGCGACTTGGGATTGGGAGATCCTGAAAATGTATAAGACTTGCGATAAGACAAAATGGAATCTATTTTATAAAGAAAATTCATAAGACCTTAAATAACCTCAAAATCTTTAAGTAATGATAACAACCTCGAAGGAAGGCATTGGAAGTCAAATCATAGTTTTGGAAAAACGAGGAGTGTCGTCGGATCCAAGTGTTGAGTTTGTTGTTGTGCTGTTGGAGCAGCGTTTGTTGTTGTGCTGTTGGAGCAGCGTTTATTGTTGTGCTGTTGGAGCAGCGTTTGTTTTGTGCTGTTGGAGCAGCGTTTGTTGTGGTGCTGTTGGAGCAGCTATGTGTCGTTATGAAGTGTGTCTTTTGGTCGCAGAATCGACTTTACCTTAGGGTAAGCTTTTAGAGACTTTAACTTCCCTAGAACACGTGGCGACGTGTCGAGTGAGGACAGAGACGTTGTTTGACTAATCATTTTGCATACATGCAACATTAATGAGGTATTAACACAGGACGTACTCTGGACCTCGTCGGTTTCCAAAATGGTCATAAGACCCGGAATGCCGTGAAAGAGCGTTTGTAGACGTCTCTTGTAGCAGACCGAAATGGCAGACCTACGGGTTTACTGCTGATCTGGCTACCTTTGTGTGGTGTAAGAGGCACGCGGGCCGAAATGGTTCCACCGTGGCTGGTGTTAGGGCTGATCCGTTTGATGTCCATCCCTTTCCGGAATGCATGTGGTTAACTGGGTTAACCTGCATATCATTTCATGCAACATGCATACTGACTTAGTGATGAGTGTGTTTGATACTTGTTAATTCTATTTGAGGCATGTTAACTGTGATTTATCGTCGTTTATATTCATCATGAGATAATGCAACCCTAGGATGTTATCCCTAGTTATAAGCCTAAGTGGCTAATCTTTTAATGGTATCTATTGGTGGTATTATTTATATAATTCTTTGGAGTTGACCCTCGCGTCTTCTGTGTGTGCTTTGGCGAACAAACGCCCTTTGTCAGATGTCTTTGGCGGGCTGATTCATGATGGTTCATCCTTCGGGAGGAACTAGGGTTGAGATGCAGGAACTGGAGCGTATCGCGGTTGCGAGAGGAGGACGGATGGTGTATGTAGACTAGGTCGTTCTGGATTTCGAATTCGGACGACGATCATGCTAGCATGTAGGATTGAGTGTTAGTGTGAGCTCCTCGAGATGGGATTAGTGTAGGAGTAGAGTCTTAGCTCTGAACATCATTTGTTTCATTCGGGACAGGGTAGTTTCCCACCTATAGCTTTTTGTGTGGTTTCGTTACGGGAATCACAGAGAGTTGGTTGGACTTAGGGAGTCTTGTTTCTGGCCGATGGGCCAGCTTATTCTCATTTTGAGGGATAGTGTTGCGGACACTTAACCTTTTCTTTTGGTTTGTACTTTTGCCTACGGGCGCTACTCTTCTATTACCCGTCACTGGAGGTTCACTCGTGACGAGGTTGCTACTTACAGCGGGGGCTGTTTATATATTGTATATTAGTTCTATTGCTTTTCGCTTTTGGGTTTTATTTAAGGGTTAATCCTCTACTTGGTCCCTGTGGTTGTGTCGCCGTCTGAAATTAGTCCCTCCCCGGAAAATTTAAAAATCTAAGTCCTCGCGTTTGGAAAGTGTGTGGAGCAGGTCCTCGCCGGAGTTGGAAGCTCCGGCGAGTGATGATTAGGCTTGCTGACTGGATACATTTTTCTGACGTGGCATTAAAAAAAATTAAACAAAAAAAATTAAAACCTATTACTAATTCTAACCTAATCTAATATACAAAATTAATTTCTCCCCTAAATTAATCCCAATTCCCCCAAATTAATCCAATTCTTTTTGAACTGTCCTTAGCTTCACCAATCTTCAGACCCAGAAATCATCAATCTTCATCAATCTTTTTGAAGTAAACTAAAATCATCAATCTTCATCTTCTACACTAAAAACCTCCAACTTCAAGGAAGAGGCATATAATCATCGTGTGGAATGCTAATTCTGCAGAGATGATGTTGTCCAATCTAATGACACTAGTCCAGAGATTCTCAATCGTACAACTTGGAATGCAGGATGTAGATTTGAACCTTGTATTATGCTAATTCCTATGAGTTGTCTATAAATTGCGTAACTGAAGTTATGTACAGAGGAAAAACCCAGATATCATTAATCTCCATCAATCTTCAGACCCATAAATCATCAATTTTCAAACCCAGAACCCCACATTCGAGTGAACAACTTCCTCAGCTTCCTCTTCTTCAACTCGATTTCTCCCCCCCTTACCCTCACCCACCTGCAACCTCACCCTCAAACTCTCACCCGCAAACCCCAAATCCCAACCTGCAACCTCACCCCCAGACCCCAAACCCCAAACCCTCACCCACCTGAAACCTGACCCTCAAACCCTCACCTGCAAACCCCAACCCGCAACCTCACCCATGGCCGCAGCAGCACTGTCAGATCCCGCAACCTCACCCATGGCCGCAGCAACACTGTCAATTCTGCAACCTCACCCCACCCCCACCCGAAACGTGAATCTCAAAAACCCCAAATCCATACCAAACGAAAACCCCAACCTCCATAAGGAGAAGGCGAGCTCATATCGAAATCGAAGAAAGAAGGCGAGTTGATGGTGGAAAGCAGTCGGTGATGGCGGCGAAACAGGAGCTTGGAAAACGCCGCCATCACCGGCATAACAGGAGCTTGGCGGTGTAACGAAGAAGAAGAGGGCATGGCCCAATTGAAGAAGTTGGAACATAAAGAAGAAGGTGATGCTGGAACAGGAAGAAGAAGAAGCTCCATGGTTGGTTATGATTTGGGGATTTTGGGGGTTGATTTTAATTTTGGGGTTTATTTTGATTTAGGGGTTAATTTCGGATTAAGGGTTGGTATTTTTATTTTAATTTCAGATTATAAGGGGTTAGTTTTATTAATTGGGTTTATTTTTACTAATTAAATTAAAAAATCTGATATGTTATTTACTTTTTATTTTTTATTTTGTTAATTTTTTTTTAATGCCACGTCAGAAAAATTTATCTAGTCAGCAAGCCTAATCATCACTCGCCGGAGCTCCCAACTCCGGCGAGGACCTGCTCCACACACTTTCCAAACGCGATGACTTAGATTTTTAAATTTTCCGAGGAGGGACTAATTTCAGACGGCGACACAACCACAGGGACCAAGTAGAGGATTAACCCTTTATTTAATTCAGTCTTGTCTTAGTTATTATCGAAAAAAAATATTTCACGTTTTTCCGCATTAAGTTTACTTTTGGCTACTAAAGTGACGCCACCGAAATCGGGGTGTTACAATTTTCACATTTGATTTTATTAATTACCAATAATTTCCTTCTGCGAGATATTTATTTTGTTGGGAGGGGCGGTCCTTTCGGTGGCACCAGCGGGGTTCCCACGAGAAGACCTTCAACCCTCTGTTTTTGAAGCTTCTGTTAGGAAGGCTCCTCTTTTGGAGATGGCTACTCAGGTCTGGAACATAGAGTTGGTTAAGGGAGTAGTGGAGATGATTTCGGGGTTGGTTAGAGGGTGTTGCTTGGGGGATGGAGCTCCTGCTGCTGTTCTTTTCCCTGAGCTAGCTTCGCAGGCTCTTGTTGCTCCAACAACCTTTTCTGAGGAGGTGCCCTCTTTGCCTCCTTTAGAGTGCGACCAGGTTGGAGGGAGTGGCGTGGGGGGCGTCCTTGGGGCGTCATCTCAGATTTCGGGTCTCCTTGCAGGGAGGGGGATGACCCTACTTCCTTCCCTCACCCCTCTCCTCCCAAGACCAAGAGACCGACCTAAGAATGTTGGGGCTAAGGGAAGTGGGAAGCTCCTTACGGCGAAGACGATTGACGGAGAGATGGTGCCAACAGGGAAATAGTCGATGGTTCTCCCTAAGGAGTTGTCAAATCTGTATGGCGTTATGACTTGTGCGAGAAGTGTTATCCTTTTGGGGAAGCGCCTTGACTTGACTTACGATTGTCCAAACGTCATTGCAGCTCACATTTTGGCAAGTAGACGTGGTTAGTCTGTGATGAGGGAGGAGCGAGGTTCTCCGTATGTTCTCTTAGGGTCTTTTCTGTGTCGGCTTTAGCGGGTTTTGCTAGGTCTTAGCAGATGTGCTAGGCTTTTTTGATCGTCTTGCATTAGTTTTTGGGTTGGGCTTGCTGAGTCTTTGAGGGATTTTTGGTTTGCTTTGTCTTTTTGGTTCCCCTTTGAGGATGGTAAATATCGTGTATAAATTTCATTTAATTACAACTTATTTAATGCATGTACAGATTTATTGTCTTATTTTGAAACTATAATCTAAGCTTCAGGTCGTCCAACATGAACATGATCACGAATTAATTTTGGGAGAGTCTGTTACATAAAACACAAACCATTACTATAAAGCTCAAACTAAAATCTAAGTAATTTTACTAAAGTAGAATTTACTAGTTGATGACCATGATGCTTGGTGGCAAGACACCGTAACCTCCCTCTAGTGGCTGGAAAGGCCAGGGTGAGGACCACGGAGCATAGGTAACATAGGTGGAAGCACGACACGACTAGGAAGAGGATGAAGTAGATGTAAAAGAGTCTTGATTGCATGCATCAGTAAAAAATAAAATCTAAAAAGCTACTTTCTCCGACCCGGAAAGATTGTTGTTTTAGACTCTCTTTCAATATTTCAAAATGTTTGTTGTTTTAGAAAACCAATGCATTTTTTGCTAATTATTTCCACATATACCCTCATTTAATAAATTCTCTTTATCACATTTCATATTAACCAACCACAACTCTTATCTATCAACTACATTCTTCTCTTTTCAAGGAGAGTTTAATAGTTTCACATGGTACTCATAAAATTAAATAAGGCTACTTTAGTAACATAATACTATCAATAATTGTCATCTTACTCTTTGTGTCACAGCCTTAAACAACAGTATTTATGGAACGGAGGGAGTATTTATTAAATTTATTTTGTCTATATTTCTTTTATAATTAAACTAATTTGAATTAAAAGGTTAAATGCGAGATGTTAGAGTAGACAAAAATTAGATCAATAAAGGTACAAAATACAGGTTAATGAAATTGAGGAGAAAGGTTGGCAAGTTGAAATTTAAATGAAAAGTAATGAATGTAGAAGTGACAGATAAAGTTAAGGAATGTTGTCAACCTAAAGAACTTTGGTAAGTATACAACCAGAGATTAAATGGTTGAGTGTTGGTAAATCCGTAAGTGTACGAATCCACCCGGTTTTAATTATCGAACCACAGGGATTGTGAGTGACTAAATTCAGCTTAAGCCTTGAGTTGAAGGGTTGTTTTATTGAAATAAACATATGTCGAAGTAGTAAAGATAAAATATAAGAAAAACAAAGATGAAAATGCTTTGGGTCCTTGCTCAACTAATCAATTCAAGCAAATCATTCTAAGCACATGAACTCATGATTCTCTCCTTGATGCTATAGCCTAGTTACTCACTTATTGATTCCTCACTTAAGCAATTCTCTCATACTAAAAGCTAAACCCAATTCCTTTTGTACTTAGTCATTTATATGAGGTTTTAGATCATGCAAATTCAGGCCAACAAACCCCAACCCTTCCTCTATTCCTAGTAGCCAAGATAGAAGGGGTAATCCCAAATCGGTTCCCTAATCTATAACAAACTTTCGTTCTGATTATAGAAAAGCATAAAGCAAGCATGCATACAAGCTTAGATTGAAATTCAGAAAATGGGATTCAAGGGAAGAAGAAGAACATGTGGGAAAAAACTTAAGATTATAACTCAAATATGAAAAGTCTTACAAATAAAACCAAAGCATAAGAAGAGAGATTAGCCAAGCATGGCAAGCCATGCTTGGCTAAGAACCTGAATTACAAGCTTGGAAGTCCTCTCTCACTCTCCTAGATGATCCTCTACCTCTGAATTTTACAAAGTATGAAAAGATGCAAAAGAAAATTACTAGAATCCTATTTATAGGCAAAATAGTTGAGCTGGGGCGCTCAAGCGCTGCCCTGTTGCGCTTGAGCGCCCATAAGGCAGAAGCCAACTTCCTTGCTACTGGAAGGCTGGCGCTTGAGCGCCCCTGCCTGGCGCTCGAGTGCCAGACACACGTTCTGATGGTCTTTTTGGCTTCTTGTAACCCCCATTTGAATGTTTCCATCAATTCTTCAAGCTTTTTGGCCTTCCCTCTTCATGAGTTACCTGCTGAAGCACTTAAGGACCAAGACAAGGAAAAATATCAAGAAATTGAAAGGGCTTTTAAGCACAATAGTCCTCACAATTCCATGAAAAACAAATGCAAGTCCTAAAATCTATAAAAATACAAGAAAGACCCCTATAAAACTATATAATTACTAAAACCAAACAAAAACTCAAATAAAGATAAAAATGCATGAGAATGCATGAAACACTACATGAGACAAAGAAAAAAGACTCAAAACTAACAACGAAATGACTCTAAAAACACTACTAAATCCGGGTCATCATTGAGTAACAAGCTATTATTAACACAAATGAAGATAATCAACAAATGGTCAATGTAAAGTGAAAACTCTTCAAATACTATTTGAATTTCAATTTCTTAGAGCTTTATTTGACTTCATCGCTACCCCCTCCCAATAAAAAAATTTGTTCCGTGAAATTATACAAATATGATCTCCTCACCTAAGGAGAATCATTGCTCCTAAAAATTATCAATTAATTGCTATAGTATATTATATTACTTAATTAAATTTACATAAACTTTTGTCATAAGCAAACAACAAGTCATGATTTATCTACCCAAAAAAAAAGTCATGATTTATCTCACCAACATGACATAAAAAAATTATAAATCTATAATTTTAACCTATAATATATGTTATAATTCATATTACATAAAATAAAATAATATAATATATAGATATCATCAAAAAACAAATGAGTGAATATAATAATATTAATAATAATACTAACTGCAAAATAAACCATAATTTTCACATAAAATTATGAAAGCTATAAGTCAATTGATGAAATGAAAATGTCTTAGAAATTTCTTGGACTTGTCTTTAACCACCTTAATTCAAGAAGAAAACACATTCCTTGATGCATGCACGCACGCATCCAATTGGAATATTGGCATGAGTCTTTGAACACTCTCCACCATTACCCAAATATATAACTCAAGCAAAAATACTAATAGTTTAAATAATCACCCAACAATATCTATTGATAAAAATTTAATATAGGCCTACTCTTCAACTCCATCACTAGGAAGCTCATTCAAATCAAAATTTTGAGGGATCCTTCGAAGTCCAACATTGTCATTTTCTTCAATGCGATTAGGCAGCTCCATGGCAAGAGGCTGTTGAACTGCACTTGGATCTATTATTACAGAGGACTCCCCCTTCCATGATTGTACCTGTTTGAGAGAACAATTTGAAGTAAGATTCATGTCACTTGCACTTTCAGTAGGTTGCACTGCAATTTCATTTGTGGCAATATCAACAGATTTTCCTTTATCCTTTATCTCTTCTTCTATGTCTACCCCTTCATCCACATGAATAGGTGGTAAATCCTCATTTTCTCCTTCAATACCGCTAGCCTCATCACCTTCAATGATATACACACAATTATCAAATATAAAATCATATTAAACTTATTCCATAGTTCTTGACTAAAAACATATTGTAAAAATAATTTATTAGTTCAAAATGGTTACTAAGATTTATCTCTAGTCCTTCAGCCACATGAACAGGTGTTAAATCCTTCTTGTGTCCTTTTATCTCGCTAGCCTCTTCACCTTCAATGATATACACACAATTATCAAATATAAATGCATACAAAACATATGTCATAGTTCTTGACTAAAAACATATTGTAAAAATAATTTATTAGTTCAAAAAGGTTACCAAAATTTATCTCTAGTCCTTCAACCACATAAACAAGTGGTAAATCCTCTTTTACTCCATCTATGTTGGCAGAAATTTCTGTAGGAAGATTCACTTCCCTTGAACTTTCAGTAGGTTGCATTGTGGTTTCATTGATAGCAACATCAGAAGATTTACCCCCATCCTCTATCTCTTGTTCCATGTCCACCACTTCAGCCACATGAATAGGTGGTAAATCCTCATTTTCTCCTTCAATACCCCTAGCCTCATCACCTTCAATGATATACACACAATTATTAAATGTAAAATCATACAAAACTTATTCCATAGTTCTGGACTAAAAAAATATTGTAAAAATAATGTATTAGTTCAAAAAGAATACCAAAATTTATGTCTACTCCTTCAGCCACATGAATAAGTAGTAAATCCTTCTTTTTTCCTTCTATGTCGCTAGCAATTTCGGTAGGAAGATTCACTTCCCTTGCACTTTCAGTAAGTTGCACTGTGGTTTCATTGGTGGCAACATCAGAAGATTTTCCCCCATCCTCTATCTCTTGTTCCATGTCCACCCCTTCAGCCACATGAATAGGTGGTAAATCCTCATTTTCTCCTTCAATACCCCTAACCTCATCACCTTCAATGATATACACACAATTATCAAATATCAAATCATACAAAACGTATTCCATAGTTCTTGACTAAAAAAATATTGTAAAAATAATGTATTAGTTCAAAAAGAATACCAAAATTTATGTCTACTCCTTCAGCCACATGAATAAGTAGTAAATCCTCCTTTCTTCCTTCTATGTCGCTAGCAATTTCGGTAGGAAGATTCACTTCGCTTGCACTTTCAGTAGGTTGCACTATAGTTTCATTTGTTTTAACAGCAGAAGATTTTCCTCCATCCTCTATCTCTTGTTCCATGTCCACCCCTTCAGCCACATGAATAGGTGGTAAATCCTCATTTTCTCCTTCAATACAGCTAGCCTCATCACCTTCAATGATATACACACAATTATCAAATATAAATTATAAAAAACTTATTCCATATTTCTTGACTAAAAAAATATTGTAAAATTAATGTATTAGTTCAAAAGGAATACCAAAACTTATGTCTACTCCTTCAGCCACATGAATAAGTAGTAAATCCTCCCTTTTTCCTTCTATCTTGGTAGCAATTTCGGTAGGAAGATTCACTTCCCTTGAAATTTCAGTAAGTTGCATTGTGGTTTCATTTGTTGCAACATCAGAAGATTTTCCCCCATCCTTTATCTCTTGTTCCATGTTCTCCCCCTCAACCACATGAATAGGTGGTAAATCCTCATTTTTTCCTTTTTTTTTGCTAGTCTCTTCGCCTTGAATGATATTCACACAATTATCAAATATAAACGCATACAAAACCGATTTTGTAGTTCTTGACTAAAAGATATTGTAAAAATAATGTATTAGTTTAAAAGGGATACAAAAATTTCTACAAATGTTAAAAGTTAAAAATGTCACATAATACAATGAATATAATAGATTAGCTTTCTAGTTATGTTGTTAAAACGCACTTTCTAGCTGGTCAAAAATTGATGTGCTTTAACCTTATTATTGTACTCTTTGCCTTCTTTCCCTTGATCTTTTTTCTTATTATAGAAACATTATTACATGTATATTATTTGTAGATTGAAATAAAATTTAATTCTAACCCAAATAGTTGACCTATTGTTTAATGAATGAGTGTTTGGTTCCCTGGGAGAATGTAAAGATGATTGTATTATTGTTAGGAATGTAAAACTTGCAAAAAATTCTAATGATATTGAGAGCCTGTAATTTAGAGCAAGAGGAGCTTAACTATGAGGGAATCGACTTATAATAATCCTGATGAGAAGACAAATTAGAGAATGATGCGAAACATTCAACGGTTATGTGAAATTGCACTGTTAAAATATAATTGATAGAGATTTCAATTTTAGGAGAAAATTTACAATAGGAAGTTTGAATGTAGTAAGCTTGGTGACCATAGATATCGAAATAGTCTATTGTTTCTTGTTAGGTATAACCCTTAGCAACCAAACAGGTTTTGTATCATTTAAGAGATCTATCATTCTTGCATTTGATTTTATAAAGCAACTTGCAACCAATAGGAGTAAAAAAGTGAGGCATCACGGATGATTTCTATTTAAATCATGGAAAGTTACTTACATGGATGAAATCCATTGTGGAGACTAGACAAATTTGGTGTAAGATTTAGTGTCAATGATAGAAGAAATGAAAACAACATAATGAACATGAGATGGAGATAAGGAGCTAACATATAAGACAGAGTATAAATGATATGATGTACCTGAAGAAGAAGAAGATGAACTGGACTTGGTGAAATCAAGAAGCTTGTGTTCATAGTCCTTAAGATAAGAAGGAACTTGTCTATTCCTCTGAGACCTGCGAATGGGAACTACTGATAGAGGATACAAATAATTAGAATTATCAATATTTGAGGAATAAGATTGATAAAGTTAAATATTAGATGTACCAAAAGATTAAGTAAGATAAAAAAAATTAAATACTTTTGTTATATCAAAATGATAATGGTAGATGTTTTAGTATATGATGATGATGCAAAAGGTAAAACATGTTCATAAAAAACAATATTGTGGGGCTCGGAAACGTTTTCTCTAGAATTAAGATCAAGCAGGATATATCCCTCGTTAGAGTTATGTTTATATAGTCTAATTTAGTCCCACATTTCATAATCTTAAGAAGAGTTTGTCTCACTATATATAGGCACGTTAAACAGTCTTCACTAAAAATAAAAATACTTTCTAGTTTGGTCGTGGACATAGGTATATACATTGAGTTCCAGACCACCTTAAATTAGCGTAATCTCTCTCTCTTTACACACACAAGTCAGGAGCTTTTGGTTTGGTGGGATTTTTTCTTAGTATGCTCTAGTGTTAATACATATCTTCAAGATATGAAAAGAATTATTCTTAATTCATTAAAAGAAGTGTGATACTATAAGAGTGCTTGTTTGGGATAGAAAAGGCTTGGTATTTAAGAGTGTCCACTATTGCCCACCTCTTTTTCTTTATGACCTACCAAGTGAGTGATTTACAGTTTTTTATGTAGAGTTCTTAGTTTTGAGTAAAAAGTGGGAGCAATGGCATTAGAAGGAGGAAAATTGAAGATTGAGAGGTTTGATAGTAGAGACTTAGAGTTTTGAAAGATGCAGATAAAGTATAAATACAAGAAAAAGTTGTATCAACCCTTATTAGGGGAAAGCTAGACAATATTAAGCTAACAAAATGAGATTGTACGATCGTAAATCCCCTGGTGTGATCAGATTGACCTTAGCAAAAAAATGTCGCGCTTAACACAGTATATGAGAAAGCTACTGCAAAACTGACGAAGGTATTATAAAATATGTATGAGAAGCTATATGTAGCAAATAAAGTACATCTCAAATGTCAAATATTCCACCTAGAGATGGGAAAACGCAGCTCTGTGACTGATAATAAATTCAATACAAATATTTCTCTACTAGCGTCTATGGAATTTACTTTTGGACATAAGTTCATGGTCTTGAGTCTATCAAAATTCCTACCGAATAGTTGGACTGCAACAATTATTTAGTCAGTAATTCTACAAAGGATAGCAAGCTAAAGTTTGATGATATCTAAGACCTGATCTTAAGTGAGGGTTGTCTGCATGAGAGATTGAGGGAGTCTTAGAGTAGTACTTCCAACTAAGTATTGAATACTGAAAGTAGAGGAAGAAGTCTCTAGAAGGGTCATCATCAACCCCAAGGTCGAGGGAGAAAAAAGTCAATAGGAAGAGGACAGACAAAATTCAGAAATGATATTATCTATTGGAATTTTGATAAAAGAGGTCAATTAACCAATGAATGCAAATCCCCACATAACAAGAAGAATTATAAAGAGGCAGGATGATGATGGATCATTTAAAATAGCAACGAAGGAAGTCGTTGATGCATTTATCTATAACTTGGATAGTTTTATTGATTCATTGATTATAGACTTACTTGCTTCTTTTCCCCATACTTCTTCAAAAGAACTATTATCTAACTATATTATGGAAAGTTTGGAAAGCTTTATCATGAATGGAAAATCACTTGAGATTTTGGGAAGATGAGATATTTATATGAGATCTTCTAATGGAGTCTTATGAACATTGTATAGTATCAGACATATACTTGCCCTAAAGTGAAATTTGATCTCTATAGGTAAGTTAGATAATGATGATCCTTACACTACTTTTGGAAATGGACCTCGAAAGATGATGAAGCGTAATGTGGAAAGAAGCGGGGGTCCATTTATATAGTTGTAGAGGAGGATATGATAGTAGTGCCCGATGTTGTTAGTAGTTGATCTTCATGGAATCAAAAACTTGGACACATGAATGTAAAAGGATGAAGATTACTTCATCAAAGGTTAAGATGTCAAATTTGGCACATGTTTATATTGGTGTTTTTGAGAAATTCATTTTTGGAAAATAGAAAAAATTCGATTCTCAAAATCAGGAAATAAATGAATATTAGAAAAGCTTGAACTGGTGCGTACTTTGGGGGCTAACTCTAGAGAAATCTCTTTGAGGCTCATCATATTATGTCACCTTCACAGATGACTCAAATAAAAATACATGGGTTTTTTTCTCAATAGTAATTATGAATTTATGATGTGTTTCATAGGTAGAAAACATATGTTGATAATCAGGCAGACTTAAAGATTTAGAGTCTGAAATCTGATGATGAAATAGAATTATGATAGTCAAGATTTTAAATGCTTTTGCTCGGAAAATAGGATGACAATAGGAAAGACACCCAAGAAAGGATGGACATGACCTTGATATAAAGGGATAGACTTTTGTATATCTAGTACTGTTTGAGTAAAGTATTTTTGCTAGATGCAATTAATACAACAACTAATCTGATAAATATGAGTTTGATTATTATTTTTCTGAAGAGGTGTGGTCCTAAAAGGAGGTAATCCTTTCAGATTTTAGTGTATTTAATTGTGTCTCATATGTCCATATAGACCTTGATAATACATATAATTTGGACCCTAAGGCCAAAAAATATTTTTTCATTGGTTACGAATCTTACAAGTATGGCTACAGGTTTTGGGATGAACAAAAGGGTAAAATCATTAGAAGCATAAATGTTAATACTAATGAAAATATGCTCTACAAATACATGTCTTATGCAGAATCTATAAGTGCAAGTAAATACTTGAATTTTTTTGAGAAAGTTGTATTCGAAGAAATTTCAAAAAGAGATGTTGTCAATAGAAGTTAGAGTAATCTAGAGGACGATGATGACGGGGCAGAAATTGAGCCTGAACCACAACCATCAACACAAACTAAAAAAACCTATGACCTAAGTTAGAAGATCTGGGAGGGTGACGAAATTACCATAAAAGTATTCTCCTTCATTACATTATGTTTTGTTAGCTGATGTTGGAGAACCAACATATTTTTGTGACGCCATGCAAGGGAGTGACTTTATCAAGTGGGAGCTAGCAATACAAGACAACAAAATGTCCTTTTAGAAGAATGAAACATGGTTTTTAACCAAGTTTCTATAAGCAAAGAAAGATCTGCAAATTTGGTGGGTCTATAAATAGAAGGAAGAATATGATGACAAAAGATACAAGGCAAGACGTGTAGTGAAAAGATTTAAGTGGAAACAAGGAATGGACTTCACATAGAATGTATCACTTTTTATCAAGATGAACACTATTGGAGGTATCCTGAGTATTGTAATTAGAGAGAATTTTCAGTTGGATCAATTAGATGTTAGAACTTCATTTTTATATGGGGATTTAGAATAACATATTTACATGACACAACGTGAAGGTTTTGAAGTTATAGAAAACGAGAAAACTTTGTTAGTGTTTAATAACTTTTTTATGAAAATATAAAGAAATTATATTCATTAAAAAATTCTCTGGTTATTATCAAATGAAATTCATATTAAAAGAAACATTGAATCAATTATCAATATTATAAGGCTAACCTTTAGAAATAGGAGGAATGTTCACGTCTAATCTGATGGCATGATCATTATCATTTTTCAATGCAACTGATGGATTAGCTTCATTATTTTGTGTAAGTGAATCATCTGCTTCAACGTCTTTTGTATAATTCTTTGTGCTTATTCTCTCATTAGTGGTTCCACCTTCACCTATGATCACTAAACAAGTATCATTAAGTTAATAAAAATATTCTACTAACAAAGAAGAAAAAAACATACTCGCTTAAGATCAATAAACCATAAAAATAATTTAGTTCACATTTTTCATTTTCTTGTAGAAGATTTTGTTTGCTTATTTCCTCATCAATGATTCCATCTCCCCCTGCAGCTCAACAAGAACAATTAAGTCAATAATATGATGGAGTCCAAGAAAAAAGAAGAAGCAAAGTCACTTAAATTCAATTAATTATAGGGAGAACTTAGTTAACATTTTTCATTTTCCTTTGTAGCATTATCATTGATTATTTTCTCACTTGTGATCCCACCTTTATTTGTAAATAAATATGAACTATTAAAACAGTAATAAGATAACGTTCAAAATAAAATAGTCTATTAAGATTGTTAACTGTGGGAGCATTTAACTAGTTTACATCCTGATAAATATTTTATCTAAACCTACAAGATTTGTCTTTTAAGAATATGTTACCCAACACTCACATGATTTTGTTCCATGTAAAAGAGTGTGTTTACCAATATTTAAACAAAAATAAAAAATTTCACCCTATGTGGAATTGACTACATGAAACCAATAATACCAAAATATCCTATCATAAACTAAATCTGACTGTGCATTTAAATCTATAACTCTCTTGATGGTTTGAACAATTGTTTGGTTCTTCTCTCTCCACCTCTAACTATTGATTTATTCTCCATTTGATTTACGACTCATGGTCTTCCTTACACATGAAAAAATCTTTCTCTCTAGACAAAACTATAACATATTTTATACAATAGTACCTTTCTATTACAATTTCATGTGTAATCCTATGACCACTTATTCATCGCAACATTATCATATTTGCAACAATCATCTTAATTTCACCTAGGTTTTGTATCACTCAACATTCAATCATCAGAGAAAGATAAAAAAAATTATCTTTAGCCTAGAGATGTAAAAAAGTCATTGTTTTTAATTTTTGAATTGTGTATAACATACAAAAAATTGGAAAAAGTTATCCTCTATGCACCCAATTTCAGCCCCACCTTAGAGAAAGATATGAATAGATCAGAAACAGATGAGATACATGATGAGTGACGTGATAATCTGATGGGAAAAGAAAAAATACATGAAGAAAAAATTGACTAAAATGAAAAAGATGAAAAAGTGGGAGTGAATGAATTAAAACTCAATCCATTTTGACATTTCATGAATAGGTGACAAGACAATAAAAAATAAACAGGTAGCAGATCACAAGATTAAGGTCTAAAATGTTTTACCTTCGGAGTGTTTTCTCTTATAATTGAGAAAATCATCAGTTCTAGCTGATTTCATAGAGAGACTCTCACAGGAGTAGGGTCTTTTCCTTTTTGCATCTCCTCCTTCAGATACTCCTCCCTCAGTTCTAGGTGCATCAGCAGCAGTAAGTGCATTGCTTTCAATTGACAAAGGAGATTTGGCAGTAGCTAAATCTTTTGTTGTGTTTTCCATGGCTACAAAGCCCTTAGAAAATGTTCTGAGATTAAATAAATGGCAAGTGTTTTGAGGGTTGATAACTAGAAATCTTATTCAAGACAATCTTACACTCTATCTTGTGGCTACATAAAATGTTTTGAAGGTAGTATTATCCACTCAAATCTTTGAGGTCTTGAGCTTTATTTGAGTCAAGAGCACAGTTAAGAAGTCAATTATTCAAACTACCATATTCATACCACATTTATTATTTTTATATGTAATTAATGTAAATATTGAAAAAACATTATTTGTATTTAAATAATACCAATTATATATATATATTATTTTCAAATTACCTTATTTATACACATTTATTACTTTTTCTTTTCTTTGAAAATAATATTTATATATAAATATAATATTAATTTTCAAACTACCGTATTTATGCCGCAATTATTACTTTTAATTTTCTTTAAAAATAATAAAATAATATTAATATATCTTAATATTAATATTATTTTCAAACTACCGTATTTATACCACATTTATTATTTTTTCTTTTGCTCTCTAAGATGTATTATGATAAAAGTTCTACACAATTATAACATTTTATGTGTAGTTCTTATGAAATATTTTCATATGTAAATATTGTAGGCACAATTTATAAATATATGTAAATAATTAGAGCAAACTATAGATATATATATATATATATATACATATATATTGTTTTATTTTAGATAATTTTAATTGTTTGCACATTTAGTCATATTTAAAAATTTCATTATTATTTTATTAAATAATTCTTAAATTTATATATATATATACATATATATTGTTTTATTTTAGATAATTTTAATTGTTTGCACATTTAGTCATATTTAAAAATTTCATTATTATTTTATTAAATAATTCTTAAATTTTGAGAATTATTTTGAGTTAGACAACTTGATGAATACAAAAATTTAGGTGTGAGAAGAGTTAATCTAGATATACTAAAAAGTAAAAACAAATCTATGAAAAATAGGTGGTTTTTTGGCTGAAATAAAAATATCTCAGCAAAGAAAATAATATTTTAAACTAGATATTAATTATTTATTCATTTATAGAAGACCATAAATAATAGTTTTTAATTTTTTTGAACTTTTTCCTATTGTTTGGATAATTTTATTTGAAACTAATTACAATCTGCCCTTCGTGAAATTAAGGAGAGGATCAAGAAAACCAAGGATGAGAAGAAGGCCAAGAAAGCTGAAACAACTGCCAAGTCACAAAAATCTCAAGGAAAAGGCAATGTCTCCAAGGGTGCTGCACCGAAAGGTCCCAAACTTGGTGGTGGAGGCGGGAAACGTTAAGTTTTTAGTCTTCCATCGGTTGCCGTTTAAACATTTTGTTCTGAAAATTCTGTGCTGATATATTATATTTGCTTGACTAGTCTTTCATTTACTGTTTTATCAAACTTTGTATGGAGCTTCATAGAGTATCGGGTTATTGAATGGATTTTGCCCGCGGTGCTAGTTTTGTGATTTCAAAAAAAACTAATTACAATCTGCACATTCTAAATTATTCCATTATATAGGTTAAAGATAGTTTAAACATCAAAATTTAAAATTAATTATTTCATATTTTAATTATGAATGAATAATAAATTAAATTATAATATATTTAATCGATTAATTAATAAGTCAAATTTTAATATCTTTATGGTAAAATATTATTATCATACTACTTAAATATATTAAAATAACTTTTATAATTATAATAATTATTGGCCATTTTACATGGTAACAATATTATGGCATTACCATAATATTTATTATTGTTATAATAATTAATTAATAATATTATTATCATTATGTAAAAGATAAAATATTCATTATATCACAAATTTTAAATATAAATTTTTTGTTTTACTTGTAATTAATGTAATGCACAAAATAAAGTTAATTAATGTGTAATGTTGATAAGATATATGTTGAATCTTATATGTTACACACAAATATATATATATATATATATATATATATATATAATATAAGATTGAGGATATAGATAGGAAATACACCCTCTTCAAAGAATAACAAAAAAGTAGCAACACTGAAAAAACAACCTGGAACACGAAACCAACCAGCCCAGATAAACAGGAAGAACCAAGGACTCAAAAGCCTAAATACGACCGCCAAGAGAACACCTTAATACCCCACAAAGACCCCAAAAGCCCAAAGAGACCCAAAATCCAAACAAAGCCCAAAAACGCTCTCTGCCACAACTAAAAAGTCATGCAAGCAGTGATTTGAGCTGAATCTCAAATTGGGCGTAGTCATCAAAGTAGTCGTATTGCATGCCTTGGTGTTTCCCCATTAGGATAACACTTTACGCCTGAGTCAAGATGTCAAACGACTTAGAAAGTTCATCCGGTAACACCATCAACTATCTTCTTGCTACCTCGCTAACACAGACTCTGTTGTCTAAAAAATAGAGCAACTCACGTGGTGGCCTTGCTTCTTGCTTCTCGCTACCGCCACCTTCTTAGGTCTACCCCTAGGCTTTGGGATTTTCACATCATCGTAATTAAAAGGTAACTTAACTGGAACATCAAGCACCTCAACAATCTCAAGCGCAAGAACAGCCCTCAAAGAGGGAGAGGGGGAGACAATAGATGGGTCAAAACAAGCAGAGGGAGCAAACAAAATCCAACAAAAAAAATTTCAGGAAAAAGAAACAAGAGAGGAAAACCAGGAACCTCCGAGCAGCTTCTATCAAGACCAATTAGTATCAAGTTTTCATCAATGGAGAAGTCTAGTGTTGACCGATCCTCGTCTTCTCCAGAAGTAACGTCAACACACTCACCAACTACCAGTATCTGGTCTCTAAGTTGAACCAACTCTGGCCGTAGGAACCTCGTAAGAGCCACCGAAAGGGATGCATCACCCAGGCGAAACTCGTTGAGATGATTGATCGCCTAAGGTGGCACCCCTAGAGAAGAAAAAAAAATGAAAACAAACTTGAACATGTACATCCTTCTAATCTTCCTCTAAATTTGGACGAAAAGTTTAAAAACCCTCCCAAAGTTAAACAACCCACAAACCTGTTGATAGACAATGCATTCTTAGATACCATTGAAAAAAAGGGTGAAGATAGAGCTAGGAGAAGAGTCTTTCTCCTTCCTTCTGCCTGGATTTCCATTCCCGCTTCTTCCTTGACCATAGGACCATCCTTCATTTTCCGATTTGATTCGCCGTCGGGGTTCTTTGGTGAGCTCTTCCTTGATTGATTCTGAACTTTTTGGTTGCATTTTTGGGAAAGGGGTTTGAACCGCTTGAGAGGAAAAGTTGAGTGATGAAGAGGGTGGCTGAAAGTGAGGAGTAGATTAATGACGTCGCTTCAAAATTTGAGGGGATTTATATATTATAAATTTTTGAATAAATGACGTTATTTATATGTGTTCATCTAATTATGTTCAAACAAACTATACAAAATAATTGGTTATAAAATAATTAATTTCAAATTTTATGATTTGTTTTTAATGAAAGCACGACTTTATTGAATTGAAATAAATAAGATGAGACAACCTTCTCATCACAAAGGAGCACATAATCTCCAATGAGGTTCAACTAAATCACAACAACTTTTTTCCATGTAATCAGCAAACATATTACCCTCCCTCTCAAGATATGCTTTACACCTAAACATTGAACATTAGGCATAAAAAACCAACAAGATTAAACTCTTACATCATATTCCATGGCTTGTGATCCTTCCTCAAAACCCACCTAACAGTCAGGGTGGAGTCACTCTCAATAAAAACATGCATATAAATACTCTTTTTTTTTTGAAATAGAACATTTTATTAAAAGATAACACTACATGAGAACAACCCTCTCATGAAATTTGGGATAAGTAATTCCAAGAAACACATAAAACACATACACGCATATCACCCCCTTACTATATTTTGATGCCCAAAACTTATGAATGACCCTTATTAAAATCTTTCTAGGAAAAACCCAGTGGGAAAAACTTAGTGAAAAAAAAAAGAATACTCAATCACAAGCCACTACCGCCTTACAAGAACAAAATAAATTAACCACAGGCAAAGCCTCTGGCATTATTTTCACAAGCCAACAACCAAAATAACCAAAACTACCACCCCACCAAAAGAAAAAAATGCACAAAGCTACTGCCACCTTACAAGCACAAAAAAGTTAACATTTGCATCCCAAACAAACGATACACCCCCTGCCCCCAAAATATATTATCATAGATTTCCATTCTTTCACCATTCATCCATTAGTTCCTACACGTTTTGCATTGCAAGACAACACATGTTCTTTCTCCAATCATCAATTGATTCCTTCATAATTTAGCATTGCAAAAAAACACTTGTATCTTAATTTTTAAAACAAACCTACAACCGGCATACACCAAATAATAGCAAAACAGCAGCAAAAATGTTGTGACCCCGACACCACATAATCAAATTGTAGCAGCTGATCACCCACATGATAATGAGTTCAACAATTTCAATACAATAGTAAACTTAGATATTTTTTTAAAATTATATTCTTACAATAAGTAATGATTAATAACATAAAAAAGAAAAAAATTATGGGGGAAGATGAGGAAGATTTTAGATAACGAGTTGATGCTTCAGCAGCCTCAAGATTGTAGTGAGCCATATGATATTTTTACTAGGGCGAGGTGCGCCCTACTCATGCGGAAAAGGTACGATAACTCGTTTTTTTAGTGGTATAAGGGAATGTTGAGAAACAACTCCTCTCAACAACATGGGTATAGTAACTTGTCCAACCAAAAGGCTGACAAAAACTCAGTCAACACAGCAAAATCCCTCCTAAAACCTTCTAAGAAACAAAAAAACACTACCAAAACCCACCCAAATACCCCTACGCCTGCATCACTCGGAAAAACCCAGTCGTGCCGCCCAAAAACCCAAAAGAAAACTGCTTCCAGAAAGTTGAGATGCAAACCCTAAAAGAAAACAAACACAAAAAAAGGACCCCAGCCCAGCTGTACGAGGAAGACGAAGCTCTCACAGATTGAGTCAGGGATTGAAACGTAGAGTAAGTAGTTGGCTTGCTTGTTTTTTTGAGCTCTTGAATTTTTGGGTGGCTGTGGTGCTTTGCCCTTTTTGGTTGTTTCGTATTCCTCTACTTTCTTTGGTCTCCAAGAATTGCTTCGGGATTTTGGTTCTGATGGTGATTTGCGACTGTGTTTGTTTGGTATTTTGGGAATGTTAGGCTAGGTTGTTTGATTTTTTTTATCCTGCCCTTCTTTTTGCTGAGTCTTGCTTTCTTTGCGAGAAAGATTGTATATTCTTGACTTTTACTTCAATAGATTTATGCTTTAGAAATATAACACGAAAAGAAATTAGACAAAAATACAAATGATTCGTGCCCATTTATTTTTATTGATTTTCATGACATCTATGTTTTTAGTTTTTCTAATTGATCATTTTTCGTGCAATTCTTGTGCGAATATAGTCATGCTAAATAGTAAAGCTTTGGTCACATAAAATTTTAGTACTTTTATTTTTATTTATTCAATTAGTTTTAATAGTAAATATATAGAGTTTTAACAACCAAAAGTGAAATTATATTACACAAGAATGAAAAATATATTAATATCGATATACCATATCATTAGTATAAAATTACATACATTAAATACAACATGAAATTATGCATACATGAATGTGATTTAACACCCAAATTGCTAGCAGAAAAAAAAAAAGATTTTTATGTTGGACCGGGTTGCTTTACTAGGTTGTGCTTCCTTTCTGCAAGATTTTGTTATCCTTTTGAGAAGCTCATATTTATTTGCCTCATTTCATATATAATTTTTTCTTTCGAATAAAACTTAAGATTTCTATGTAGATGTTTTAAAAAAATTAAGCAAATATATTCAATAAAAATAATAACTCAAGAGTTGAAACATATTTAAGGGGAAATATAAGAGACAAAAAAGCATCTACATATAATTCGATTGATACAAAAATTATAAATTATACCCTGCTCAAGGGAGGCAGCAATAAACAGGATATCTGAGCGATGAAGTCGCCAATATTCCGAGGACTGAGGCATCGCTGGTCCAATGATCTTCTCTAATTCTCCTTGAAGCTCGAGGTTACGAGGGTGCACTAACAAGAGCTCGCAAAGAAACTGCTAGGATTAGATTTCATTGCTTAACCTTTATGTATCCTACTGATTCAAATACATATCATGCAACATACAATTCATCTACACCAGTTCAACCCTACATCATTGATGTCTCGCATGAGTGGATAGTAATTACTCTCTAATCCTGAACATTGATGCCTCACATGACGAAGAAAAAGTGTTATCTTGAAGCTTAGGTATTTAAGTGACTAAAAAAATCAAACTCTATGTCTAGAAATTAGATTTATTAGATGATTAACTCTAGATTGAACTCATGACGTTGTAGCTTCTACTCTTATGTTGAATCAATCTAAATGTTCTAGGTGGGAAACTAAGACATAACACAAAGATCAAGAGAAAATCATTGAATTATAAGCAAAGGAACATGATTTTATGTGGGTTGAATCAAATAGAACACATGAAAGTTAAACAACTACATCTAAATCTTATAAAGAGATTATTTATCCATTTTCATGAATAACTTTACAAACATAGAAAAGAAATGACAAGAGTCAAAGACTATGCGATAACTCGTCGTTGAACCCGGCCCCCAAGCCTCATCTCTAAGTGCTCCTAGCTTCCTCCCTTGTTTCTAAGGTCGGGAAGTGAAAAGGTATGAAGAAAAGATGAAAAAATATAGTATAAAGTCGCTCTGCTTTGTATCTGGTCATTTACAGGAGTTTTGTCACCTTACGTTCACTCAAGCAAGAATCAAGTTCGCTCAAGCGATTTGCTTTCTTCATGTGTGAGTTTCCTTGTTAGCATAGTTCATTTGAACAAGTGCTCGCTTAAGCGAACTCAACTGATGTCACACCAAATGTGGACACTCAGGGTGGATCTTTATCTGCCTCTGATTCCTTGGAGAAGACTCCAATTGCTGATGAACATGAGAAAACCGTGCTCCCACAAATTTTTTGATATATGGCTCATTAAATTACAAGTTATTTAATATAAATATTTATTGTCTTACTTTGAAACTATAATCTAAGCTTCATGTCCAATCTGACCAACATGATCACGAATACATTTCGGGAGAGTATGTTACGTAAAACACATCATTATCTATAAAGCTCAAACTAAAATCTAAGTGATTTTACTATTAAAAAAATTACTAGTTGATGACCATAATGCGTGGTGGCGAGACACTGTAACCTGCCCCTAGCGGCTGGAAAGACCCGGGTGAGGAGCACGAAACATAGATAACATTGGTGGAAGAATGACACGACTAGGATGAGGGTGATGTAAAAAAAGTCTTGATTGCATGCATCAACAAAAAAAAAAAATCAAATCTAAAAAGCTATTCATAAAGTTTATTTTGTCTAGATTTCAATTTTATTAAATTAATTTGAATTAAAAAGTCAAATGTGAGATTTTAGGGTAGATAAGAATTAGATCAATAAAGGTACAAAATACAGGTCGATGAAATTGAGGAGAAAGCTTGGCAAGTTGAAATAAAGAAAAAAAAAGTGACAGTTAAGGATTTTTCTGCATGTTAAAAAAAAATTAAGGAATGTTGTCAACCTAGGGAATCTTGGTAAGTAGAGATTAAATGGTTGGGTAACAATCTACTATTAACACAAATGAAGATAAGCAAAAAATAAAGGAGTGAATGTAATAATAATAACTACAAAATAGACCATAATTTTCACATAAAATTTTAGAAGCTATGATTCAATTGATGAAATGCATATCAAGAAAAACGTCTTGGGCTTGTCTTTAACCACCTTTATTCAAGAAGAAAACATATCTGTGATGCATGCACGCACACATCCAATTAGAATATTAGCATGAGTCATTAAACATTCTCCACCATTACCCAAATATAATTCAAGCAAAAATACTAATAGTTTAAATAATCAATCAACAATATCTATTAATGAAAATTTAATATAGGCCTACTCTTCATCTTCATCACCAGGAAGCTCATTCAAATCAAAATTGTGATTGATCCTTCCATGTTCAACATTGTCATTTTCTTCAATGGGAAGAGGCGGCTGATTGATAACAGGTTGTTGTAGTGCACTTGTATCTATTATTACAAGGGACACTCCCTTCCATGATTGCTTCTGTTTGAGAGAACAGTTGGTAGGAAGATTGTTACTTGCACTTTCACCGGGTTGCATTACAGTTTCATTTGTGGCAACATCAGAAGATTTTCCCTCATCCTCTATCTCTTGTTCCATGTCCACCCCTTCAGCCACATGACTAGGTGGTAAATCCTCCTTTTCTACGTCTATCTTGCTAGCCTCTTGACCTTCAATGATATATACACAAATATAAAATATAAAATATAAAATATAAAATATAAAATATAAATGAATACAAAACATATTCCATACTTCTTGACTAAAAAATATTGTAAAAATAATATATAAGTTCAAAAGGGATACCAAAATTTATAGAAATGATAAATGTTAAAAAATATCACATAACAATGAATACAATAGATTAAATCTTAGAGGGTAACTGGCTTAATTTTTTTATTTGGATTATTATATAGATCATTTAGTGTTAGTTTTCTAGTTATGTTGTTAAACCGCATTTTCTCACAACTAAAACAAAAATATTCCTCCCTAAGCACTATTAAATTCAAGCAGATGGTAAAAAATTGATGTGCTTTAACTAGCAACCAAATGATATTTTTATCTTCCAACAGGTCTGTCATCCTTCCATTTGATTTTACAAAACAACTTGCAACCAATAGGAACTTTCCTAGAAGGTAAACAAGTGAGGCATCATGGATGATCTCCATTTAAAGCATAGAAAATTACTTATATGGATGAAACTCATTGTGGAGACTAGACAACTTTGGTGTAAGTTTTAGGTTCAATGATAGAAGAAATGGAAACAACATAATGAACATAAGATAGAGATAAGGAGCTAACATATAATGCAGAGTATAAAGGATATGATGTACCTGAAGAAGAAGATGAGATGGACTTGGTGAAATCAAGGTTGCATTGAAAGTCCTTAAGATAAGAAGGAGCTTGTCTATTCCTCTCAGACTTGCGAATGGGATCTAATGGTGGAGAATAAAAATCATTAGAATGATCAATATTTGAGGAATAAGATTGGCAAGGTTAAATATTAGATGTACCAAAAAATTAAGTGAGATAAAAAAAAATCAAAGATATTTGTTAAATCAGGATGATAAAGGTGGGTATTTTAGTGTATGATGATGATGCAAAAGGGAAAACATGTTCATTAAAAACAATATTATGGGGAAATTTTTTCTCTGGAATTAAGATCTAGTAGAATATATCCCTCGTTAGAGTTATGTTTGTGTAGTCTAATTTACTCACATATTTCATTGTATTAAGAGGAGTTTGTCTCACTATATATAGACACGTTAAACAGTCTACACTAAAAATAAAAATAATTTCTAGTCTAGTAGAGGACATAGGTATATACACGAAGTTTCGGCTATATGTATGTATGTATGTATGTATGTATGTATGTATACATGTATAATATCTCAACAATTTGTATCAAAAGCTTTCGGTTTAGTGTAATTTTTTCTTAGTATGCTCTATGGTCACAATATCGTCTGATCTTCAATGTCTAAAAATAACTATTCTGGGTTCATTAAAAGAAGTATGATATTATAATAGTGCTTGTTTGGGAAGGTTTGGGATAGAAAAGGCTTGGTATTTAAGAATTTCCATTTTGATCCACCTCTCTTTCTTTATGACCTACTCGGTGAACGATTTACAGTTTCCTTTGTAGCATTCTCAGTTTCGAGTACAAAATGGGAGTATTGGCATTAGAAGGAGGAAAAATGAAGACCGAGAGGTTTGATAATAGAGACTTAGAATTTTGGAAGATGCAGATAGAGTACTATAAGTACTAGAAAAAGTTGTATCAGCCCTTATCACGGGAAAGCAACACAATATTAAGCTAACAAAATGAGATTGTATGTGGATTGGACGAGCCCCTAGAGGGGCAACGCCAAGAGGGTGCCCCACCAAGTGGTGGGTGCTTAGCCAGTAAGTTGGGCCTCGGCTAGCGAAGCCCAACCGGCCAATTAAGGGCAGCTACATGAGAGGCCCAACCTCCACTCTATAAAGAGGGGATGGTTACCAATTGGAAAGAACTTTTTCTTATTTGCTCAATATACACACATGAAATTAAGTTACTCTCTCTCTCTCTCTCTCTCTCTCTCTCTCTCTCTCGTGCAATCTCTCTACACTCTAGGGGTTATCCTCTCCTCTAATGTTCATAGCAGGAACATTTGGTGCCGTCTGTGGGGATCAGTGAATTTTTTATTCCCAGATCACGTGGATTGGTTGCACGCTGATTGTACCTTTAATTTTCGTTGATTTCCAAGAACTAAATTGATAATAATTGGTTCGGTTCAACTTAACATATAATGAACAAATTAACCAACACACGCAATAAAATGCAGAATGATCTTTTGTAAATTTTTGGGTCATGTGTGACATTTCTTAACACTACCCCTAACCTTAATTCTGCCATTCTCTATCTAGTGGCTGTAGTATGGCCTATATATATCATGGTTAAATTCTCATTCTTCAACATGAGAATAAAGAGCCATAAAAATTATCTTTACCCTAGAGATATAAAAAAGTCATTATCATCTTGTTGTAAAATTTTGAATTGTGTAAACATACAAAAAATTGGAAAAAGTTATCCTCTGTGCACCCAATTTCAGCCCCACCTTAGAGAAAGATATGAATAGATCAGAAATAGGTGAGATACATGACGAGTAACGTGATAATCTGATAGGCAAAGAAAAAAATTAACAAAAATGAAAAAGATGGAAAGGTGGGTGTGAATGAATTAAAACTCAATTGATTTTGACATATCATGAATAGGTGACAAGACCATAAAAAACAAATAGGTGACTAGATCACAACAATTACGGTCTAAAATGTTTTACCTTCAATGTGTTTTCTCTTACAAGTGAGAAAACCATCAATTCCAGCTGATCCGATAGAGAGACTCTCACAGGAGTAGGGCCTTTTACTTTTTGCATCTCCTCCTTCAGATATTCCTCCCTCAGTTCTAGGCACAGCAGCAGCAGACGCATTGTTATTAGTTGGCGAAGGAGATTTGGCAGCGGCTAAATCTTTTGCTGTGTTTTCCATAGCTACAAAGGACCTTAGAAAATAACCAGAGACTAAATAATTTGCAACTGTTTTGAGGGTTGACAGCTAGAAATCTTATTCAAAACAATTTTATACTCAATCTTGTGGCTACATAAAATTCAAGGTAAAATGCACTACACTTAAGAAGTCAATTATTCAAACTACCATATCCACACCACATTTATTATTTTTGTACGTAATTAATGTAAATTTTGAAAAAAACTATTTGTATTTAAGTAATACCAATTTTATATATATATATATATATATATATATATATATATATTAATAATATTTTCAAACTACTGTCTTGATACCTCAATTATTACTTTTTATTTTCTTTCAAAACAATATTAATTTTAATATATTATATTATTTTTAAACTACCACATTTATTGTTTTTTCTTCTTCTTTCCAAGATGTATTATTACAAAAATTCTGCAAAATTAATAAATATATGTAAATAATTGGAGGTAATGTATGTATATATGTGATAAATTTAACTTAATTATTTTGCACATATAGTCCTATTTAAAAATTGCATTATAATTTTAGTAAACAATTCGTTAATTTTGTGAATTTTTTTGAGTTAAACTACTTGATAAATACAAAAAGTTAAGTATGAGAAAGAAATATCTTCTCTATGAAAAATAGGTAGTTTAGCCATAAGTGAAAATATACCAGCATATAAAAGAATATTTTAAACTAGATATATTATTTATTTGGTGCTTGCTGTGGTACCTTAATTCAGGCTAAGGTATGGTACCCAAAGTGAGTTGACATAGTAATAAAGACTCATGTATTACATGAGTCAGTAATTGTATTTTCCCAATAATGTACCTTAAGATTAGTGGCATCGATTAGATAGGTGTTAGGCATCTCCCTTGATCGAAACCATGCCGCTAAGACCCAATGCTAGGGTCGAGATTCACTGCAACCTCAGCAAAATCGTAGTGGACGTCAATAAAGGTCGTTTGGGGACAATTGAGTTGCCCTAGTGAACGAGAGCACTATTAGACTAAAATTATAACATTGAGAATTATAATTTCAATTACCGCATGCTATTAATCTTCTAAATCACCTAATGTGCGTATCACACCCAAAAAAAATTGTGGGTACCACAGAATTCACCTTTATTCATTTATTTTTTTTGGAAAACCAAAAGAGAATATATAGATAGGCAAGATTGGAAAAACCCAACCGCAAAGAGAACCAGTACAGAGAAAGAGCAAAAGAAAAGAAGAGCTAAAGCTAAAACAAGGAAAAGAAAGAACTACAACAGACTAAAAACAAAAAACAATAACTAACTAACAGGAAAAAACAAGGCAGCAGTTAACAAAAGAAACCAGACAGGAGCCCCAGCACACAGAGAATAGAAGGAAACCGCAACCACCACAAAGCTTGGCAAGGAGGGCGCAAGCAGAGATAGCAACAACGCGATAGAGCACCAAGGCTGGGGAAGCCGCAGCAATAATCTCAAGACGGGGACTAGGAGCAGGGACAAAGCCAGGCCACAAAGCTCAGAAGTTATCACCACTTTCCTGAACACTGGGATTGGAAACATTACAAATCCACAGAGGAGTAGCTCGAGCAACACCTTCCTTAGCAAGCTGATCAGCTTGATCATTGGCTTCGCGAAAAATGTGTTGGATACTAAGGCAATTAACTTGGGGAATGAGGTAATCTATCTGATTGAGATCATTAATCAAAGGCAAAGCCCAAGGTTTATTGTTTTTTAGATTAACCCACCCCATAGCCAAGGCGGAGTCGCTTTCTATTGTAATATTACACAGCAGGAATTGTTGGCAGAAAAGAAGTGCCATCAATATGGCCTTAACCTCCGCTGCATAAGCCCACCCTTCCCCAATATTTTTAGAAAATATTCCCAAAATTTCTTGATTCGCATTGCGCACAAGACCTCCAACACCACACGGTCCTGGGTTACCAAAAGATGAACCGTCGACATTAAATTTGAGAGTACCCAGTAGAGGAGGGTCCCAAAGAGCCACGCGAGGACCAGGAAGCTTTTTCTTAATCTTGATATTGCAGTAGTTGGACAGTAGCTGAGAGATGTCATAAGGACAATCAGGCCACGCACCCTTCACCCACCAAGCTACCCTCAAAAGATGCATATCCCAAACCTCTTGAGTGGAAAAACGCTTGTCCTTAAACAGATTATCATTTCTACCAAGCCATAAGGAGCAAACCAAGGACGCTGGTATGATTTTCCACAGCAATTTATCAGTGACAATAGCTAGATTTTCCCATTCATCTAGCAGCGTGGAAACAGCCCCAGGTATTACCCAAAGGATACCTTCACGAAGCATAACAGCACACCACAAAGGCCAAACTTTCACGCAGTGGAGGAAGAGATGTGGAGCTGTTTCCAGAGATGACTCACACAAATGGCAAAGCTCACTAACTACCACATTCCGCTTCAAGATATTATCTTTGGTTGCTAGCTTATTATTAGAAACTTGCCAGAGAAGGAGATTTACCTTTGGAGGAATAACTTTCTGGACATGTGCAGAAATGTGGGGAGTAGTAGTATCAAAAGCTTTATTCTCAGCCCATTTGCAAAGACCCTTAACCGAGAAGCAACCGGTATTATCAAGGCACCAAATGAGAGAATCAGGGGAGTTAGGTGATGGAAAAACAGAATTGATACAGCGAAGGAATTCTCCATAAATCTCTTGCTCCTAGCCAAAAAATTGTCTCCTGAAGTTGAAATCCCACGACCACCATCCCCTCGTAAAAATACCAACGTCTGCAAGCTTTGTCGTCTTGTCATTAGAGATGGAAAAGATGCGAGGGAAAACGTTGCGAAGCTGCATCTGCCCCGCCCAAGGATCAGCCCATAAGTTAATGGAACTCCCATTCCCCACCTTACACATGATCCCTTCTTCCACCCCCTTAGCCAACATACAGCCTTCTTGAATTACCTTTATGATATCTTGCAAAATTGGGGACCACCCACCTCTTTGAGAAATTACAGAGTGAAGTAATAGGCCCTCTTCATTTAAATCATATTTGTGACTTAGAATTTTCCTCCATAGGCTTTTCCGTTCTACCCCAAATCTCCACACCCATTTGAGGAGAAGAGCCCTATTTTTCCACCCTATGAAACCAAGCCCAAGACCACCAGCTTCCTAGATGACCATAAATAATAACTTTTTTTGAACTTTCCCATGAATGATTTTAATTGAAATCAATTATTTTTTTTTACTATCTGCACATTCTAAAATAGTTTTAAGATAGTATAAACATAAAAATTTAAAATTATTTATTTATTATTTAAATTATGGATGAATAATAAATTAAATTATAACATAGTTAATCTATTATTAAACAAATAAAATTTTAATATCTTTATGTTAAACTATTATTATGATAATTTTTAAATATATTATAATAATGTTTATTATTAAAATATTTATTGGAAATTTTACATTATAACAATATAATTGCATTACCATAATATATATTAATATTATAATATTAGTATCATTATGTAAAAGATAAAATATATTAAAATCATAACTTTTAAATATAAAACTACTATTTTAATTGTAATTAATGTAAAGTGGAGTGGGCGAGACACTAGGGTCCCTCGCCCAGGCGTGCCAGCCCGGGGTGACGTACAAGGCGGGAAATAGGGCTTTCACCCGGGAGGCCCAACTGGCCCATTAGGAGAAATTAGGGGCGCCAAGCCCAACCCCCAAATCTATAAATAGGGGACAGTTACCAATTGTAAGGGACTTTTAGCTCATTTGAGAAATTAAAGCTTGAAATTTAGTTACTTTCTCTTTCTAAGCGGTTACGCTCTAAACTCACTCTAGATTCTCACATCACGATCCTCTCACTATAGGTACCGTACCTCATCTCTATGTTCGTGGATAGAACATAAAGTACAAAATAAAATTAATTAATTAATATGTAATGCTGATTATATGTATGTTGAATCTTGGACTGGGCGGGACGTAAAGACCTCTATGCTCGCCCAAAACAAACAATCAGCTGGACGAAGGAAGACATGGCGGGAACAGGCGAAATACCGAGGATTCTCGCCCCCTTTAAGTGGTCCCATAAGCCAGCTGGAAGATTCTCTTGGATTTGTCTTATGTGCATAGGGATTTGGGCCCTGGTTGTATGGCCCAAATGTAGGAAAAGTTCATGTCATGACCATACCCCTCTATAAAAGGGAAGGTCATCACCTTGTACCGGAGACTTTTATGACCATTAATGAGAATATTCCCTCTTATTACGTCTTTGCTATTTTAGTGCTCTGCTAGGGTTTGCTTTTTGTACCTTTCTTACTTAAGCTTACCTTAGAACGCAACATTGACGCCGTCTGTGGCTCTAACCTAGATCTACAAGTGACGTAGAAGGTGAGAGTTACGATTCATGGAAACTCGTTCGTGCGGTGTGGGTCGTCGTGACCATCGCCGGAGAGGTGGTGGTCATCATGGCGGACGCGGCGGCGGTCGAGACAACAATCGTTCAGTACTTCAAGAACAAGAGCAGGAGGCTTCCTCGGACGGTGTTCACTCGGTGGCGCAGTCACCCACGTTGCCAGTAAAACTAGCTCCGGGCAAGCTCTCAGATCTGATAGCCCAATCAGATCCAGGTGTCAGGCGACGATCAACGCCGCCTGAGTACATAAACTTAGAAGATCTTCAGAACAGTGCTCCGAGGAAAGCGCAGGAGGTGATAACAGGTATCACTCCAGTGGCTTTGAAGCAAATGTTGGACACCTTGCAAAAGGTACAATGCTAGAATGAACAGTTACAAGCCCAGGTGGAATATTTAAACCAGATGCGAGATTTTAAGTAGGGACAACGTCTCGAAGCTGAGGACGTCGTTGAATTTCAACCTTTTGTTCCCGCCATCACAAAGGTGGACATACCAAAACATTTGCAAACAATGGCATTAGACGCCTTCTCGGGCGATTCTGATCCCATGGAGCATTTGAGGTACTTTAACACCAAAATGGTTATTGGTGGGGCGACGGATGAGGTGAAGTGCAGACTGTTGCCATCAACATTCAAGGGAAGGGCGATGCAGTGGTTTATTAGACAACCGCCTTTCTCAATCGACAATTTTACGGACTTGTCCACTAAGTTCTTAACTCAATTCTCTGCCAACAAAACCACAAAAGCAACTATGTTTGATCTCATCAGTATACATCAGCAGCCAGGAGAGAAGCTAAAGACCTACATGGCGCGCTTCAGCAAGATGGTTGTTCAATTGTAGGAGGATAACCCGGATGTATGTTTAGTGTCTTTCAAAAATGGCCTCAGGGCGGGAGATTTGAATCGAGATTTAACAAGACGCCCAGCGCGTGATATGATGGATCTTCGCGCTCGAGTTCAGGAATTCATCTTAATTGAGCAAGATAATCAGAAAAAGCAAGAAAGGGAAGAGGGAAGAAAAGACCTCCAGCCCGGCGTGGTTGCGCAGGACAAACCCAAGGCTAGAAAAGATACAAGGCTAGCTCAAACTCCACGCACACCAAGGCATGGCCCATATCATAACTCTAAACCTGGATTCCATAATACGGGGCATAGAAATCCCCAAGGCACCACCACAGCTCCGGCTGGTCAACATGTTGCCTCGCCAAATACAGTTCCACTTACTAAACTAAATGCACCCCTAAGCACCATATTGAGGGCAGTAGGACAGACAAATGTTGTGCAATATCCGCCACCACCTCGATGACCTCCAACTAATGTAGACACAAACAGATGGTGTGAGTACCACAAAACGTTGGGTGACACCACAGATAATTGATGGAACTTGCGGCGGGAGATCGACCGACTAATTAAGGCTGGACATCTGGCAAATTTTGTTAAAGATACAGCAACACCAGAGGCCGCCAAGGTAACTCAAGCGGACAAAGGAAAAGGAAAGGAGGTCGTAGAAGAATTGGGCGATCCTATAGGGGAATGCTCATCCATTGCAGGAGGGTTTGGAGAAGGCGCGATTTCTAGCAAGGCCAGAAAGCGTTATGTGGCGACAGTACATTCCGTGCACGAAGCATACGAAGGCGAATGTTGGTTGAATCACTCTCCAATCACATTCACCCCTCAAGATTTTTCACATGTAATTCCTCATGACAATGACCCGATTGTTGTAACAATCAGAGTTAACAATTACATGACGAAGAAAGTGTTCTTAGATCAGGGATCTTCGGCGGACATTATTTATGGTGATGTTTTTGATCGCATGGGGCTAAAGGATTCAGACTTGAAACCATATAAAGGAACCCTGGTGGGATTCACAGGGGATCGTGTCAATGTGCGAGGATACGTGGAAATACCAACAGCCCTCGGTGAAGGGGAATTTGTCAAGAAATTTCAAGTCAAATACCTAGTATTGGCGTGTAGAGCTAATTACAATGTACTTTTGGGGCGGGACACTCTTAACAAGTTATACGCTGTGATTTCAACCGCTCATTTAACTATTAAGTACCCAGCCTGCAACGGGAAGATTGGCGTCCTTCGCGTGGATCAGAATGCGGCGAGAGAATGTTACCTAAGAAGTGTGGCGCTCTACGGGCGAAAGGCCGCCAAGGAAAGCCACCATATCACAGAAATTTTTCCACAAGAAGGGTTGACTTTGGACCCAAGGGATGATGCTGACGATTTCCGCCCACAACCTTTGGAAGAAACTAAATCAACGCAAATCAAGGATAAGGTTTTAAAAATCGGCAGCAGTTTGACAAAAGAACAGGAGGAAAGGTTGATCGCCCTTTTGGGCGATAATCTAGATCTATTTGCTTGGACAATTAATGATGGACCAGGGATTGACCCCAATGTAATCACTCATAAACTGGCTATACGGCCAGGAGCGAAACCAATCATTCAGACAAGGCGAAGGATGAGTGGTGAAAAAAACAAGGCGGTGCAAGTAGAAAATGAAAAGTTAATCAAGGCCCAATTCATTCGCGAAGTGCAGTACCCAACCTGGCTCGCGAACGTAGTGATGGTCAAGAAAGCTAATGGGAAGTGGAGAATGTGTATGGATTACACAAGCCTGAACAAAGTGTGTCCTAAAGATTCATACCCTCTTCCCAATGTTGATAAATTGGTGGATGAGGCTTCCGGAAATGAACTTTTAAGTCTCATGGATGCATATTCTGGGTATAATCAAATCATGATGCATCCTTCAAACGAGGAAAGTACGGCGTTCATGACTAATCAGGCAAATTATTGTTACAAAACTATGCCTTTTGGTTTAAAAAATGCAGGAGCTACTTACCAACGCCTCATGGATAAAAATTTTGCGAACCAAGTGGGAAGGAACATGAAAGTATATGTGGATGATATGATTGTCAAATCCGCCAAGTCCAGTGACCATGGCGATGATCTTAAGGAAGCATTTGCTCAGCTAAGAAAATACCGTATGAGGTTAAATCCCGAGAAATGTTCATTTGGGATTCAAGGGGGGAAATTTCTGGGGTTCATGATAACATCAAGAGGGATAGAAGTAAATCTAGATAAAGGCAAGGCGATCTTGGAGATGAAAAGTCCAACAAATGTCAAGGAAGTACAACGGTTAACAGGACGCATGGCTGCCTTAGCACGTTTCTTGCCAATGGCATGCGACAAAGCAGCTCCGTTCTTCACTTGTTTGAAGAAGAATTCGATGTTTTAATGGACTGAGGCGTGTGAACAAGCTTTTACTGAATTGAAAAAATCATTAGCAACATTATCAGTACTATCCAAACCCACGCCAGGCGTTCCTTTGATGCTCTACTTGGCAGTTACAGATAGGGCGGTCAGTACGGTATTGCTTCAAGAAGATGGGAAAAAGCATAAGGCTATCTATTTTGTGAGTCATACTCTACAAGGTGCTGAATTGCGATACCAAAAAATCGAGAAGGCGGCTTTGGCAATTCTAAAAACGGCGAGACGTCTCAGGCCATACTTCCAAAGTTTCCAAATCAAAGTTAAAACTGACGTTCCCTTACGACAAGTACTCCAGAAACCTGATCTGTCAGGGCGATTGGTCAGTTGGTCAGTCGAGTTGTCTGAATATGATATACAGTATGAGCCAAGGGGGCAAGTTACAATCCAAAGCTTGATTGATTTCGTGGCGGAATTAACACCCAAGGAAGGCGAGAAAACTCAGGGAGAGTGGGTCATGTCTGTTGATGGATCCTCCAATGATACGGGAAGTGGGGCAGGAATAACTATTGAAAGCCCGGACAAGATGGTCATCGAGCAATCTCTGAAATTCGAGTTTAAGGCGAGCAACAACCAATCAGAATACGAGGCATTGATCGCTGGTTTAAGGCTCGCCATTGAATTAGGCATTCAGAAATTGTTCATCAAAGGCGACTCACAACTGGTTGTTAAACAGGTAAAAGGAGAGTATCAGGTGAAGGACCCACAACTTTCCAAATACCTGGAAGTGGTGCATAGGCTAATGATGGAAATAGAGAAGATCAGGATAGAACATATTCCAAGAAGTCAAAATGAAAGGGCGGATGTGCTAGCAAAATTGGCCAGTACGGGGCGATTGGGCAATTATTGAACAGTCATCCAGGAAACCCTTCCTCGCCCCAGTATTGACTTGGTGGAAGTTAAGTTAAAGGCGGTAAAAGCGGTAACGGAAGGCGAGTCTTCGTGGATGGAATCAATCAAAACTTTTCTCCAAAACCCTCCAAAGGATGATGATTTGAACACAAAAGAAAAGCGTAGGGAGGCTAGTTTTTACACGCTGGTAGGAGATGAGTTATATCGGCGGGGAATTATGTCTCATATGCTCAAATGTGTTGACGTGGGAGATGCTCAGGGAATCATGGCAAAAGTTCATGAAGGAGTGTGTTCTAGTCATATTGGAGGGCGATCATTGGCAGTAAAGGTATTGAGAGCAGGATTTTACTGGCCAACAATGAAGAAGGACTGCCTGGAATACGTCAAGAAGTGTGAAAAGTGTCAAGTTTTCTCTGACTTACACAAAGCCCCGCCTGAAGAGTTGTCAACCATGCTGGCACCTTGGCCGTTTGCTATGTGGGGGACTGACATTTTAGGACCATTCCCAGTAGCAAAGGCACAAATGAAGTATATAATTGTGGCGGTTGATTACTTTACCAAGTGGATAGAGGCGGAAGCAGTGGCGACTATTACGGCCGCTAAAGTCAGGAACTTTCTATGGCGACGGATTGTGTGTAGGTTTGGGGTCCCCATGGCCTTGGTAATGGATAATGGGACTCAATTCACAAGCAATGTAACCAGAGAATTTTGTGCAGATTTGGGAATTGAAATGCGATTTGCATCAGTAGAGCACCCTCAGACAAACGGGCAGGCAGAATCAGCCAACAAGGTCATTTTGAAAGGCTTAAAGAAAAAATTAGATGAGGCGAAAGGTCTCTGGGCGGAGGAGCTGCCAGGCGTCCTATGGGCATACAACACGACTGAACAGACAAGCACGAAGGAAACCCCATATCGTCTAACTTATGGAACTGATGCAATGCTCCCAGTGGAAATTGAAAACCAAAGTTGGCGAGTAGCTCGGTTTAATGAGGACGACAATGGGGAGAATTTGATAGCAAACTTAATCATGCTGCCTGAGGAACAACGGGAGGCGCACTTAAGGAATGAGGCGGGAAAGGTGAAGATTGCAAGGAAGTTTGCAACAAAGGTGGTCCCAAGAACCATGAGGGTAGGAGACTTAGTGCTTCGAAAGAAGACTATACCTGACAAGCATAACAAACTCTCGCCCAATTGGGGCGGGCCTTACAGGATAATTGGCGATGTTGGAGGTGGAGCCTATAAATTGGAACAACTTAATGGTCAGAAGATTCCACGAACATGGAACGCCTCACATTTGAAGCAGTACTTTAGTTAAGTGGAACAACAAGAATGAATGAAGCCCCACTCTTTTTCCCTTTCATAGGAAAGGTTTTTAATGAAGCGGTATATGTGAAAATGAAGGGACAATAGTTCCCACGTTTTGAAAAGCAATGAAAAGATCATTCCAAGAGATTGTTTATTTTTTATTCATATTATAAATTTATGCGGCGTAAGTCGTATCAAGGTATAAAATACCGCGAGTAATCCTTTCGGAATAAGAAAGTATCGCCACTGAGTATTAAAAGCCTTGGCAATTCTAGTGGCCACTAGAAACCAAGCCTCGTCGAAAAAACGGCTAAGGTATATAAACCTAAGCGTTGATAAAGCTCAGTAAATAACAACTTCAAAGTAACAACAGAATTAAACTGAAATGAACTTCATTAAAGATAGAAAAGGGCGTGGCCCATACATGCTTCAAATAACAAAAAGGGGCGAAGCCCAAAACAAGGCTTGGCCCATAATCAAAATAAACAATAAACGAGATCAAGCCAGGTTTTCATTGTTGGCGTTGCTGTCTTGGCTTACAGTAGCTTTGGGGTCCTTTTCCTCTTCATCCTCATTCTTGTTTTCGCCATGACCATCTTCACCATTCTCTTCCTCAGATTCACTCTTAGAGTTGAATTGAGGAAGGAGGTCGATATCAACATCGTCATCACCGACTACTTGCCCATCCTTAATCTCCTTCAAAAACCCGATACGGGAAAGATCAAAGACAGGTTCGACAGCACTGATTTGCTCTTTAGCTATGAGAAAGCCTTGAGCAAATTGAATGGATGCACGCCCAAGAATGGAAGCCTTCAGACGTTCAAACTTCTCTTCCATCTTCCGGCACTTAGCCTGAGCAGCAGTATGTTTGACATTAATGGCTTCCTTCAAAGACTTAGTTTTTTGCAGGAGTAAGTCAGAAGTCGCCAAGTCCTCAGTTAACTTAGCACATTTTTCCTCGGACGACTTCAGGTGCTTGTTGGCGGTTTCGGCATCGACCTTCGCTCGCTCATACGTAGCCTTCCAATCAGTCGCCTTCTTTTCAAGGCGATTCTTGGCTGAATGCATGTCCTTCACATAATGAGCTATGCCCGCCACAGTACTGGCGGCAGAAAGAGCATGATGAATGGCCGTGGAAGCAATGTTGGGGGGACCTTGACCAGAAATGTCTTTGTGGAGCCTGTTGTCAAAAGTTCGGTTCATAAAATCCAAACCGTTAAAATGAGGATCAGACAAACTCATCAAGGTAGGGAGGGCCTCGCCTCCAACAGCTGAACTAGAGCCAACATGGGCAAACGGTGTCAACGGGCGGTTAATCAGAGCATTCGGATCTCCCGGGGTGGCGGGACATTATCATGTCCCTTATTTTTCTCTACCGGTTTACCTCTTGAGGCCAAACCGGATTGATTTAGAGTCGTCTGGTGCAAGGGTTTGTCACCAGCAGCTTTTTCAACGACGCCTGAAGTTTTATGGCGCTTAGGGTCTCTGATGTTATCTGAGTCTGAGGTACCTTCAAGTTTTTTCTTCTGCTCAGCATCAGCAGCTCTTTTTCTCGCCGCCTCAGCAGATTGGGCGAGATACTCTTTCATCTTCAAAGGGCTGGCATCAACCTTACCTTTACCCATTGTGGCTGCACAAGACAGTATCACAGTTAAAAGTGATGAATGAATGAAAGAGCAAGTTATGTGTAAAGATCATTAACTTACTAAAAAATTGATTTAAGGTGCCAGTTTTTGACGCCTCAATCAACTCATGACCAGAGAATACCGGCAATGACCGAAGATAATCAACAACCCCTCGCTCGGAATCGTCTAAGGCATCATACAAAACAGAGATTTTTCGGCGAGGATTTTTTGTCCAATAAAATGGGAAGAGAGGGCAATTGTTGGAATCCCGGAACAAGTTCTTTACTTCAGGCGACTCAACAACTTTAAAATACTTTTTCTGCCACACTTCTTAATGACTCTTAAGAGCAGTGAACCGACTCATTTTCTTGCGGGCTAGGAGAGGAACCCACTTCACGGAAGTAGGTTTTTTAGTAACAGATTTATAGAAAATAAAAAACAAAGGGTAGGTGGGCGTGAAGCTCAGATGATCACACAAGATTTCAAAGCAACAGATGAAGCCCCAGGCATTGGGCTGCAGTTGGCAAGGCGCCACATTCAAAAGAGACAAAACATGACATATGAAAGGCGAAAAAGGAAGTTTAATGTTCAAATCAGTGAAAAAAAATAACCATAGACGTAAAAGAAGTCGGGCGACTCATCTGACGAGTCTTTTCGCAAAAGAACGCAGTCATCCTCGCCACAAGGAAGAACATTTAGCTGAAGGTCATCATTACATGAGGGGGCGGGATTTACTTTCGTGAACCATTGAGCTGATATTGGAAGCGAATTAATACTCCCAATACTACCTCAGATAGAGCGCCACAAACACTTATCTTCAACTAAATGTGCGTATGTTCGCCATTCAGGCGAGGATAAACCTTCATTGGAAGAAAAGACAGAATCAACAGAACCGGATGGCCCGGAATCCTCGTGAATGGAAGGCGAGGAGTGAATTTCAATAACAGAGGGGGTAGAAATTTCCCCGTCCGTTGAAGGTGAAGAAAGCTCTAAGGAAGAAACGCTAACACTATTCAATGACATACTGGGTAATTTCATGAAAGGTTAAAAGAGGAAGATGAACAACGTCAAGAAAGAGAAAGAAAATAAAATGAGAGAAAAGGATGTAAAGAACTCACTGGAGGAAGGGATGAGAGATTGGGTGAGGAGAGCGTCGGCTAAAGGAGAACACCGCGCAATGACGACGGCTGGAGTAAGCGAGGATTCGCCGAACTTCAAAGAGGAGAAAGTGAGAAAATCGCTGAAAGTAAAAAAGTGAAGAGAGGTAAAAGAGGTTTTATAGGGGAAAAGAGGAGAGAGAATGAGTGGGGTAAGTAGCGAAGCGACGTGAGATTTGAAATTTTGAAAATTTTGAAAAGGTGTGAAGTGAAAAGGTATCATAACATCCTAGGTTTCCACCAAACGAAGCAACTCCTCGAGACACGCAAATGGAAACTGCATTCATTGCAAATGATGACGAATCCCGGGAAACGAGGATTGCGTGTGTCAGTGGAAAAGACTTGATTGACGTTTGAGAAAACCAATTGGGCAAAAAATGGCGACATATCAATAAACACAAAATTGGCGACATATTAACAAACATAAAAAGTGGCGGCATATCAACAAGTACGGAAAGTGGCGATATAACAACAAACGTGAAAGGGGCGATGTAGAATAACCAATACATTTACAAACGACTTCACCAAAAATCACCCAATGAGTAATGAAGGCAGGCGATGAAATAGCATACTGAAGACATTTCGACTCAATCTACCTGAGCCTCATGTCTTGGGGGCATGTGGACTGGGCGGGACGTAAAGACCTCTATGCTCGCCCAAAACAAACAATCAGCTAGACGAAGGAAGACATGGCGGGAACAGGCGAAATACCGAGGATTCTCGCCCCCTTTAAGTGGTCCTGTAAGCCAGCTGGAAGATTCTCTTGGATTTGTCTTATGTGCATAGGGATTTGGGCCCTGGTTGTCAGGCCCAAATGTAGGAAAAGTCCATGTCATGACCATACCCCTCTATAAAAGGGTAGGTCATCACCTTGTACCGGAGACCTTTATGACCATTAATGAGAATATTCCCTTTTATTACGTCTTTGCTATTTTAGTGCTCTGCTAGAGTTTGCTTTTTATACCTTTCTTACTTAAGCTTACCTTAGAACGCAACAAATCTTATCTTACACACACACATATATAAGTAAATATATATATATATATATATATATATATATATATATATGTCCCATGGGGGTTTCTAGAGAGAAGGTCTCCAACTTCTCTCTAGAAAAGTGGTCAAATTGGAGTCCCCTGATCATTGGTGGTGCCCGGAGTGGCGAACTATGGTGAAAGGACATGGCGGCTGAACCGTCAAGACATCGGTACATACCAAAGGGGTCGCATTCTCTAGATAGAGCAAAGCGATGGTTACCCAGTGCTGCTAGAACAAGCTTTCAACGCAAACATGGGAGGCACAAGAGAGGACCAAGTGGAGCTAGAGGTATACCTGCCAACAATCATTCAGCAAGGAGGAGTACCATTTTTGTTGATGGTTTAAACGAAAGGACTCAGTATCATCACCTCAAAAATTTATGCGCAAAGATTGGCAATATTGAGGGAGTTTATGTTCAGAAGAGGAAGAAAATTAATAGGAGATCCAAGTTTGGGTTCGTTCGATTCAAGAGTATTAGGGATGCAGATTTAGCTATCCATGAACTTGATGGTAAGATGCTTAATGGTGCTACTATCAAACTAAGTGCGGCTAGATTCCCTCTATTGTCCAAGAAAGCTAATTACAAGAGGAGTAGGGACGCTAATCAGGTGTATAAACTCAACAATCTGGTGTGGCAACCAAAGAAAAAAGTTGAAGAGGTAAGGTGCCTTGAGTTGTGTGTGCTTGTAACAGAAGAGGTCAGAGATCGAGTAGAGAGAACGGCTATTGCGTCTCTCATTGATACATACAACACCAAGGACATTACTGACTTCTTGATTGCTAAAGGCCTAAGCACAGTCAAAGTGATTGCATTGGGGCCTTACTAAGTTGCATTGGAGATCCCAAGCAGGGAAGAACTGAGAAGCTTTCTCACTAGTGAAAAGGCTTATCTAAGCTATAAGTTTTCCTTTTTTCGACCGGCAAAAACTAGTTCCTCATCTTGTAAACATTTTTTTCTGGCTAACCTTTCGTAATATCCCCATTGGCGCTTGGGACGAATCATTCTTCAGGTCATTATCAGGGCTGTTTGGAGAGTTTGTGTGTATGGATCAAGATACCAAGGAGAGGAAACAGTATGACATCGCAAGGATATTGATAGTTTTTTCCTTGCCTGACTTTCATGGGCGGTCTATGAAAGCTATGTTGGACGACGAAAGTGTGTTGATAGAAGTGGAATTTAATCCTTACTATGACTTCTTGATTCCTGGAGAACATCTCTCTCGATCTGGATTTACCTTATCTTCTTACTCTGTGAATGAATCATCTGAAGCGGTCATGCCCACCTGCTCAACAGTGGTGGCCAATTCTTGGGACTCTGTGGAATCTCCCCCTACAGAGTTCTTGGGCGACGGGGTGGGTGGTGGACACACCTCAGAAGATGGTGGTTTAGTGGGATCTCATGGCGGCTCTGTTATCGTTGATGACTCTTCAGCGGTGGTGATATTTGAGCAAGAAACGTCAATAACCTTTTCAAGTCAAAGAGATAGCTTATCCTTTCCCAACAAACTTTTCAAATTTATGTCAGATGTTGAGGACAAGGCAGACAACCCAAGGAACATCTACTATGTTTCAGTTTGTTTGGACAGAGATACCCTGTTTCGGGTTTATCTTGACATCAATAAGGTGTTTGTACCCAGAGGTTTGTGGCAATAACGTGTGAATGAGCTCAACAGTAATATCTAGAAGTCAATGGCTATAGCTATTAATTTATCTGGGGTTGTCCCAACTTCAAGCCGTTGGAGCCCTGGTTTCTATCCAGTCCTGGAGGCTTTATTTCCTATGGTGGGAAAACTTGCAAACTGGGCCATGGTCTTATTGACTTAGGGGAGAATTTTTGTCACAATTCTGAAGACTTATCAGCAATTTCGTCTCACACCACTATACCAGATAATGAATTGGCCTCTATAGTTAATTCTATCATTCCTATCCAATCTCGTGTTCAAAAGAGAGGTAGAGGCAGGCCTCGAAAGACACCAATTTCTTCTCCTCTTGTCCTCAGAAACTCAGCACAGCAAAGTTCGATCTCAAATCCCGCAACCAGTAACGTCTCCGGTGCTCCTAGCGCTCCTAGCCTTTGCCCTGAAGTTATCGTACAAGGGCCAAGAAAGCCTAAGCGTTGTGGAAATTGTTGGGGCTACAATTTGAAGGTTCAGACAACCAAGCTGAGGATGGTTTAGTGGAGGAACTACTACAAATTTCACCCTCTTTTGCTTCCTAACTCATGATGCAAGGGGTAGGCTGGTGTCGTGGAACATAAGAGGTTTAGGAGGTGCAGACAATCAGTTTGCGGTCAAGGAGGCTATTAAAAAGGTGAACCCTGTTCCGAGAGTGAAAGAGAAGGAAATTGCTAATTTCGCCAATTCGCTGATTTGTGTGTGTGATTTTGTGCCGGTTGAAGGGACAGCGGGGGGTCTCATTACGATGAGGAAAGTTTCTGGGTTGAAGGTGGAGGTTGTATTCAAAGAGGAAACTATCAAGGGACGATCAACCATGCCTAATAGTCATTATTTATGGTCTCATTGCTGAAAAAAACTGAGTTTTTTTAATGTGCTTAAGCGGCGGATAAATCAGTGGAGCGGGCCTCTAGTGATGGGAGGAGTCTTCTTTGCAACTCTAAATTTAGGGGAAAGGTCACGCTCGAATGGGTTAGCAGATCCTCACTTGGGAAGCAAATGAGAAGACATATAATCTGGCTTAAGAAGGCTGTTATAGGCTCGAGGATTTATGGGTTTATTTTGATAATTCCTGTGTGTGTCACTTCCTAGTCTCATTTCAGTTTCGTCCCCTACTGCTGTTGCTTTCTTGGGGCTGTGTGGACACCTTGCTGCTGTCATGAGTTTTTGTTATCTTGTTCTTTGGGAGTTTCTTTGGTGTTATGCTCTCTACATGTGTTGTAGTGGGTGATTAACTGGATGGGCCTGGGACCTATGTTGTTGCCTTCGCTACTTTGTTCTTGATGTTGCTTTGCAAGCTGTTTTTTCTGTTTTGCTACAGCCTTTTGTTTTGACTGGGCTGTTAGATTTTATTGGCAGTGTTTGTTTTTCTTTTTTGTTGTTTGTTTCTCTTGATATTTCTCTTTGTAGCTCTGTACTGTTTCTCTTGGTTTTTTTATTTTGTATCTTTGTACTCTGTATCTTGGGCTTTGCCCTCCTTTTAATATATATTTGGTTTTTCCATAAATAATATATATATATATATATATATGATATAGAGGAGTGACCCACGAAATCAATATTCATCCCTCTTGTTTTGCTCTGCTAGGGCACAACCCAAAGAGCAGCCGCCACCCCCTTTGGGGGGTCTCCTCCCTCATGGGGGGATCCCCTTCTCCTCTAGGGAGACCTTTTCTTCTGCTTGGTAGATGCTTTCTCCCATAATATGTGGGTTTCCTTCCACTCTAGGTGGATCTCCTACCCAAATAAGTGGGTTTTTCTTTTTTCTCTATGTGTTGTTTGCCCTATTCTTCGTCCACCATGCCCCTGCTGCTACCATCACTCTGACCACCGAGCCACCTTCTGCGGCGAGGCCACCGGCTCCACCCACCACTGCCTTTACCATCGCTCGCCCTTTTCACATGCCTGCCATCGTGTTTCCTCCTCGTCGGCCCTTGTCACATGACTGCCACCACGTCTTCCCCCTCTTGCTTCCATGACCGTCAGATCTGCCCTCCTGCATCCGTCTCATCCGCTCTGTGAACACTAGAGCCGCCCTTCTACAACCGTCTAAGCCGATGAGTCTCGCCGCTGCCGCCGTTCTCACCGCTGCTGCTTCCAGTCTTACCCCTCCATCTCTCTCTTCGTTCTCAGTATTGCAGCTTTGCTGCGGGTGTTTTGGAATCTTCAAAAGTTTCCTGTTTCTCCCCAGATTCTCAGATCTACAAGATTGACCCCATTTTGTGTTGTTGAAGCCTTGATTTGAGCTTCACTAATAGTTGCACGTTTTGCAACTCCGGCAGAGTCGGTTGTTTTGCTTATGGAAGCGCAGCGTAAAAATGAAGAATAGATTTTAATTGTCGCTTAGAAGTCAATTGATTATCTGTTAATGTTAGGGTTTTAAGGATCTTTTGTATGACCTTTAGGGTTTTGCATCATGCTTTCGCTGAATGTTTCAGCTTGTTAATTTGAGTAGGCATGCATGTGCTTTATTTTCTTATGTATGTGCATTGCATAATGCTCCTTGAGATTTATTCTCACATGATGTAAGTGCCGCTGGGTAACCCTTTGGGTATTTATTCCGATCACCTTTGACCAAAAAAAAAATTATATATATATATGATATAGATAGATAAAGTAAAGTAAACTCATCCCCTTAAAGTTTGTAAGAATTACACTTCACCTCATTTCTATCTAAAATCTACACTCCACCGCATTTTATATAGAGACAAACTTTGGTGACGAAAAAATATTCTTCATCAATAACTTCAAAAATTATCTTCAATATAATCCAATAAATTAAAAAAAAAACAACTTAATCTCCTCTTTCCCTTAATCGCGTTCTTCCTCCGTGAACTCACAATACAATTTCTACAAATTTTGCAATATCACACTATACCGGCAGACAAACCGTTTCTCGAACATAGTCAAACATGCTTTTGTTTTCATTTCCATCTTTGTATCTAGTAATAGTTCAATTTTAATTAAAATACTATCCTAGAGCTCATTTACTTCATCATGTGCATAACTTGTCCTCGGGTTCAAAACAGGGGTGGTGGGCAGTGTGGGTTGCCACAGCTTGGTCCATTTGGCTCCAAAGGAATGATATTGTATTCAACTCTGGAACAGCTTGTGGAGAAAAGACATTAGACTTGATCAAATTCAGATCATTGAAATGGTTAAAAGGTAAAAAGAAGGACTTTAATTCCAATTTCTATGATTGGTCTTGCAACCCTGCTATTTGCTTGGGAGAGAGCAGCTCCTGGTATCAGTAGCAGCTGCATTTTGGAGCGTTTTTGGCTCGTCGTGAGCTGTACAGTGAGTCAGTAGGTCTGTGGCTTACTTAATGGTTTTTCTGATCCATTCCAAGTCAGTTCCTTTGACAATAGGTGGCAGTGCGTTGGCTGGTTTGCTGCTTATGTTTCATGACTTATGTAGGAAATTTTTCTACTGGTTCTTTGTCATAAGGCCCTTGGCTTACCAATTCTTTTTATCCTGGCCTGCATCGAGCTAACTAGGACGGATTACTGGCCTTGCACTTGTGTTGCAGTTTTTTAATGCCTTAAATTAGCCACTGTGTTTGCTTTGGTTTGACTCTTTTTTTGTTTTCTATTTTTGTTTTGTGTATTGTGGGTTGTAACACCCCAAAGTGTTACCATTCTTTAATTCATTCTGGCATTCCAAAAAAAAAAAAAAAACTCTCCTTCTACGTCCAATTTTTAAAACTGGATTGTAGACCCACAAAAACAATGGTGGTGACAAATTATTTTTTAATGAGAGAACACAAATTGTCGAAGAAGAAAGAGAAATAAAACTAAGAAATATAATGTGGATCTAATGCTACTACAACCCAAATATGTGGTGGGGTACCGTTTTAAAAAATCCAGCAGCTTCTTAAACTAACAAAATGTTGCCTAACAACATCAATGAGACGAAGTTCACAAGAAGTAGAAGAACAAGTGACTTTGGGATGTGCAATTCATGGAGAAGGAGCGACGTCACCAGTGGTGCAAGATGGGGTTTGGTCAGATTTTATGGGGTTTTGGTCGCAACACAACTTTGAGATATGGGATTTCGTGTTCTACGACGGTGGTCGTCGCGCTAAAGATAACAAGGCTTGGTGGTGGTCATTTGTGGTTTAAAATCGTTCTAAAGAGAACAAAAGTTAATGTGTAATATTGTATATGCATTAAATTTAAATTTATTAAAATTTTAACTAATTAGTAATAGTGGCGATATTTTTTGTCTCTAAATTTTGCCTCTATATATTATGGGGTCGAGTGTAGATTTTTTATAAGAATAAGGTGGAGTGTCATTTTTTCAAACCTTGACAGAGGTCAGTGTATGTCTATATGTATGTATATATATATATATACACATATGTACATATATATAAATCTATAATACAAGATTGAGGAAATAGTCCGGATTTACACCCTCCTTAAAGGGGAATAAAAAAGAAACAACACCAAAAAACAACTCCAAACACGCAAACAACCAGCCTAGATAAACAGGTGAAACCCGTTGAGATGATTGATCGTCTAAGATTCCACCTCTGCAGAAAAAAAAAATCAAACAAGCCTGAACCTATACATCCTTCCAATCTTCCTTTGAATTTGGACGAAAAGTTTAACAACCCTCCCAAATTGTGCAAACAACCCACGAACCTGATAGCCGATGAAATCTAAGATACCATTGAAAAAGAGGGTGAAGATAGAGCTAGGAGAAGAGCTTATCTCCTTCCTCCTGCCTGGATTTACGTCCCCGCTTCCCGCTGCTTCGTTATCCGTAGGACCATCCTTCTTTTTCCGATTTGATTCGTACTCGGGGTTCCTTGGTGAGCTCTTCCTTTACTAATTTAGGACTCTTTGGTTACATCTCTGGGAAGGGGGTTTGAACCAGTTGAGAATAAAAGTTTAGAGATGGAGAGGGTGGCTGAAAGTGAGGAGGAGAATAATGAAGGCGCTTCAGAATTTGAGGGGATTTATAGAGGAAGGCTCAGTTTACACTCTTCTAATCTTACACTCTTACACTCAATCTAAACCGTTGAGTTCATCTTAATCTAACGGCTCTAATATGTCACAATTATTAAAACACATCCTCGTGCAGCACCATGCTCGCATTCTACATCTCTGTGGTCCAAGATTTTAGGGTTTGGTTTCTGAAATCCTAATTCAGTTCATTAATCAAATTGGGTTTTATTGAAACGCCTCAATTTTCTCCTAGAAAATATGATCCATCAAAGCCTCTTGGCTTTTCCCAAGCATTATAGGATGCCGCTTTCCAAACAATATAATTCTGGTTGCCTACCATATTTTGTTTTGTTTCAGATTCTTCCCATGATTTAATCTAATCCTCAATAATTGTTGTTTCAGTGAAAAAAAAAAACGTAGGAGAAACAGCGTAGGGCATGACTTCTCAAAGATTAAATAAGATCAAACAATCCTTTGACGGTTTGACCACTATCCTTCTAATGTTCTGTTTACTTCTAATAGTATTGAATCAAAGACATGTAGATAGAAACTCGCAGCAGTTAATGACAGGTTTCCATAAGCAAGAAATCCTATGTGAGGGTTATTGCCTTATTGGGAGACAGATGCAACTTGAAGTAGCGCGCCGGGGCAAGGAAATGGTGGAAGGATACTGAAGGATTGAGAACGGGGAAGGTGTATAGGATGTGTTTTAATAATTGAAACACGTTAGAGCTGTTAGATTAAAATGAAGTAAACGGTTTAGATTGAGTGTAAGAGTGTAAGATTTAGAAGAGTGTAAGTTGAGTCCTTCTCCAATATAAATAACTTCATTTATTCAAACTTTGATAATATTTAGAAGAGTGTAAACTGAGCCCTCCTCTTTATATTGTTCATTTAATTATATTTGAACAAACTATACAATCGAATTGGAGTTATCAAATAATTAAATTTCATATTTTATGAAACATTTTTTAATGAAAGCACGACTTTATTGAATTGAAATAAGTAAGATGAGAACAACCTTCTCATCACAATCACATAATTTCTAAAGAAGTTCAACTGGATCACAACCACTTTTTTCAATGTAATCAACAAACATATTACCTTCCCTCAAGCTATGCTTTACTGCTAAAGAGTGAACATTAGACATTAAAAAATTAACAAGATTAAATTCCTACATCATCTTCCATGGTATGTGATCCTTCCTCGAAACCCATCCAACACTCAAGGTGGAGTCATTCTCAATAAAAACATTTTGAAAGATAAATTGTGGAAAAAATAGCTAAGCATAAAGAATAGTCAATACTTCTTCCTCATAAGCCCACCTTTAGCCTACAACCATTTAAAAATAACCTAACACTTTTCTATTACGAAACTTTCTTTACTTAATCTACTCGATAAGTACAAAAGTGTTCTAAATTGTGTAACTGTATTCTAAAATAAAACAAAATAAGTATGCAAATGTATTTTTTCGATGATAGAAATATATTTATTCATAAATTAAAATGAGACTGCAACCTGCAATCAGGGCTGGTCCCGACATTTTGGAGGCTCTGGGTTAATAATAAAAATGGACCCTTAAATTTTTTTTTTGGAGAAAGTTTAATAGGAACACTAAGCCAAAAAAAGGCCTTTTACAGCGCTTTGGACCTCTCGCCGCTGTTAAATAGTATACAGCGGTACGAAGCACTGTAAAAGATTGACTATTTACAGCACTTTTTTAAGTAAAAACGCTGTAAAAAGTATTCGAATTTTTTTTAGGGCCCTTTTTTTAGAGGCCCTGGGCTGTGGGCCTGCTTGCACAGGCCCAGGGCCGGCCCTGCCCTGCCTGCAATGATAATTGCAAACAAAAACCCGACAAATTAAAAATCAAATAAACCAAAACACGGAAAAATCATCTCATACAAGAATCCCAAATTAAGATATTAACTACTAGAAAAAAATATTTAAAATAATTTTAGTGTTTTTTCATAACCATATAGTAGAAATACTCTTTTTTTTATTTTTAATTATTTTTTAACAATTTCAATACAATAGTGAACTTACATTTTTTTTAATTCGTACAATATATATTGATTAATAACACAAAAAAATAAAGAATCGTGGGGGAATGTGAGGAAGATTTTGCCATTTTGCAAAACGAGTTGACGCTTCAGCAACCTCAAGGCAGTAGAGAGGCACATGGTATTTTTACTAGGGTGGGGGAAAAGGGAAAAAGGTATGATAGCTCAATTTATCTATGCTTTAAATTAAGATCTTCCAAAAAAGAAAAGAAGGAAAACGAATGTAGAAAAGCTCAAATTGTACTCACCAAAAAATGCATGCCGACAAGAGAGGTTTTTACTAAAACAATATAATATACACATTTTAATGGTTCATTGGTATTTTTAACAAACTAACATGTACCATTTTTAACTTCATAAGAAAGAAATTAATTTTAGCAACCGCGCGTTGTGCGGGTCTAAGTCTAGTTGATATGAAATTGAAATAAACAAGTAGGATAAGGGCCTAAATTGATATTGAATAACACGTAAAATTGGAGATTACTCCCTCCGTTCCTTTTTAAGTGTCGCTTTAGAAGAATTTTTTTGTTCTTATTTAACTGTCATTTTGATGTTTTAAGGTTACAATTTGTCCATTATAGTCCTACTTTATCAATAACTCCACTTCACATTTTCAATAACATTCTCCTTTCTCAATAACTCTCATTCCCATTACCTCTAGAATTAGAGGTAAATGTTTTAATGATATGAGAGAGAGAGAAAAAAACTAAGGTTTGAGAGTTTTATGACTTTATGACTTGAATGTGAGAGGGTAGAATGAGAAAAAACTCTAACAATCCACTATTTTGGTTTGAGAGCTTTATGCTAAAACGATACTTAAAAATGAACGGAGAGAGTACTATTTTAGTTGTTTAAAAGACTCTTGTCATAAGTGAGGTGGGCTCTTCAATGGGCCGTAGCTGGAGTTGGTCTTTGGAGTTGCAAAGGCAGTGGTTTGGGTGGGGGCTAGAACAAAAAAAGGAGGTTGTTCAACCTCATCAATTCAATTCTCCCCTGCCAAATTGAAGATGGGCTGATGTGGCTAGGTGAAAAAAATGGGATTCTCTTGGTAAAGTCGATCTATAAAATGGTGGATCTGAAGATTCTAGACATCATGGGTTATCCCGAAGAAGGTAAGGAAAATAATCCCTCCTAGACTGCTACTCCCTCCGTTCCAAAATTGTTGTTTAAGGTAATGCACATAATTTAAGAGCTTATTAATTGATATAATATTTGACTAAAACACCCCTATTTAATGTTGAGTTATATAAAGAGAGAGAATGATAATTATTGGTTAAGTGATTGGTGGGCATTGTGATTGGTGAGAATTGAAGGTGGTAGATGAGAGATACAATATTAAATGAGAGTTTATATGGAAGAAGATGTGACAAATAGTCTTGGATTTCTATAACAACAACCATTTTAGAATATATGTGAAAAGCTAAAACAATAACCATTTTGGAACGGAAGAAGTATTATTTTGTTGGCTAGAAATAGCGAACAAGGTAGCAGTAAAGGAGAATCTTTTGGATAATCCCTCCTAAAGTACTATTATTTTGTTGGCTAGAGCAAACAAGGTAGTAGTAAAGGAGAATCTTTTGGTGTAGGGAGTGGTGATTGAAAATGATTGCCTCTGTAGCATTTGTTGGGCTTCCATAGAAATGATTAGGGATGGTAATGGATAGGGTTTGGGTATGGTACTATAGTACTCATCCCCATACCCGCGTTTTAAAAAATTACCCGTACCCGTCCTCATACCCGCGTGGGTAGCAACTTGAATGTCTGTCCCCGTACCCTCTGGGTACCTATATGCCCGTACCCGTGCCCATTACCCGCAATTTAACAAACCAAAATATATTTTTCACTATTTTTGTTAATAGAAAACAAAAAATACAACTACCTTTTTATATAAAACACTAATATAAATACAAAAGATTGAGCATCTTCTTTTAGGGATCCCAAGAGTGTGTTGCTTAAACACATTACTTTTTGAAATGCCAACATAAGTAAAATGTGTTAGATTTGATACAAATAATTCAATTGCAATGTGATAAATTGTGTCAATAAAGAATTTGTTGCTCTTAAAGTTATCGTAAAATTTTCAAAAGATAGTCCTATTGCTGTAGCTTATTTTAATATTCATTTTCTATGAAGCTAGCTTTGAAAAAGCATAGGTCATTAAATATTATGGTGAATGAATAAATAAAACAATTCTTCTTCCATGTCACATTAAACGCAGACAGCATACTTCATACATTGCAATGAATAAAACAAAATCAACGGATTTGCTCAAAATAACATGACCAAAATAGAAATTAAGTCGATCAATTAAGGGTTCACACCACATTCAAGCATGTGGTACTTACGGCTAGCCTCATGCCCCTTCTCACCTGCCAAATCAGTAATTGTGCAGTTATTGAGTATTAATACAAATTAATTGTATAAAATATATTCATTTGAAAATATTTAAGCTCTCGCGCCAAGTCTAGAACTAGCTTTGATATGTATGTACATGAAAAAAATAGGACAGCCAGAACTCAACCCGCTGGGATGGGGAGTTACAGTCCAATGTATATAATGTACACCATTACAGCTCTGAACCACTATAATTTAGACAGATTCCTTATTTCATTAAAACCAGCAATGGGCTTGAACATTACTGATTTCAAAGTGACCAACCTTCGAGGACACAGGAGAACTTCATGAAAGGGATCAGCCAACACCATCTGTTACTGACCAGAGTTTCCCAAAAGCCGTTCAACTGCTGCATGAACATTCCCTGATGTAGCAATAAGTGCCCTTATGTTCTCTTGAGTGTCAAAAAACCCCATCTCTTGAAGCTGTGAAAGCTGGGTGGCATACAATTGCTCCGGGGCCTCTGAGACGACAACAAAATCAATGAGCAGCATAAAATCTAGGTTAAATTCATATTCATATGTAGTTCCCATATTTTTGGATTATTCATTAGATACATATAAGTATTGAAAGTTCATAATTGGATCTAGAGTTTGAAAATTATCCGATTGGGTAAAAATCTACACTGGTGAGTCAAATCACAGTATATAAATTAGAGGTACCAAATTACATTTTTGGTCCCCACAGTAATTGTTTTTAAACAGGAACCTTTTAGTATAAGAGCTACAGTTTAGTTAGTATAATTTAAAATTCATAGAGAGAAGTAGAAGACAACAATAATGCTTACCATTTGATCTATTTGGAACAGCTAGACTACCAGCTCCAAGTCCACCAAACATGCTCGATAACATCTCCAACCCCAAGTTGTTCAATGGTCCTGCCAATAAAAAGATGTGGAAGTAATTTCAAAGAAATGTTACAAATCTGTTTCCTATCAAAAGGAAGTCGCATCCCAAATAGCCACCACCAAACTTAAAAGTTCCCCCTTTCATTGCTACAGAATGAATCAGGCAAAAAGATTTGTTAAATGCATGTTACCCTTCTAAAGATAGCACATGAATTAATGGGTCTTATGATTTCATAAGAACAATCTTAAATTTGGTTTCAAAGGATCGCAGGCAGTGCCTTTTGGTCAAGCTCACCCATACCCAGTTCTATAATTTACAAACCACCCAACAAAATCTGAGTGTAAAGGTATTCAAACAACTCAATCAAATTCTCATTTTTACTAAAACAGGGCAACTAACCCCTGCCGATCTGAATATCTTCATGAAGAGGAACAAGTAGAAGACGAAACTCCCATTAAATTTTTAACTGATTCATTAAATTATAATTCATAATTTCATATAACTCAAGTATGGATGGGTAATCTAAACAGATGGTTAAGCAATTTGAATTCCCAGTGCAATTCCATAGCCACACAATGATCAGAAACCAAGAGAATGGACAATGGAGGGTTATCGTGCATACCAGTGCCTCCACCAGTTTGACCTGATTCCCTGCAGAAGCTTACCAGATTAATAGCAAATCAAGCAAGAAACAAACAATAAATAAAGCAAAAAAAAAGCCAACAAGTACATCAATACAGTATTTCACAAATTAGGAAGCAAAACGTAAACCACCATCAAACTGGATTTTAAGCTAATATCAACCATCCAAAACTTTGACTATGCCATCCACCACATCAAGATTTCAACCCATGTACTACTTACTACTTAGCCACCAGGAAAATCACATCCAAGAGGCCTTCAATTGTATTCAGATTTTGTTTGATGCTTAGAGTGCAAGAAGTACCATATTGTTTACTAAGAATATCCAATTCCCAAGTTCAAAAAGCAGCTGCATTTCACTTTATGGTAATTTTAAGCATATAGAATTAGAATGCTTTGAATATTATTCCTGACAAATACCTATGATATTATGCATAACAATGGAATCAATGGACCTCGTTTATTTTGGATTTTGAAATAACATTACACATTAATCGCCCATCTTTATTTCTGGCTTTGGACAAATTCAAAAAACCCCATCCAGTTTAAATGATGGCCAATGGGAATATTAAAACATCTTGGATTTTCAAGGATAATGTCACATGATCTAGGCCAGTACAGGGAAGCTGTAACAATAAATGCCTTTTTGTGAAGTAATCATCAAAAAAATTACTCATTCATGGGAAGTCAGATGAGGCATCTAAGGCCTAAGAAAGTTGAAATGGGTGTCCTAGTCACTGGGCTTGAGCAAATAACTAAGTGATTCAGCAAAACATTGACAACTTCACATTTGAAGTTCTTGTTTCTGCCCATGGATGAGTAAGAAAATGCAAGGTGGGAGGAGAGCCAGGATTGCAATATTACTTACTGTGTTGGTTGTTGCTGACCAAGCTGAGACAAAAGAGATTGCTGGAGAGACATGAGTTGCTGTCAATGTGCAATAAGACAAAGTTGTGAGAATATTAATTGAAAGCAAGGAAGTGAAAAATTACATAGCCAAGCAATAAGTTTTTCATTATCATGATAGATAACATGTTAAAGAATCAAAATTTCTGCTGCAAAAAAATAAAATAAAAGAGCCAATTCCCTCCTCCCCCATTGCTTATGTAGGAGGTTTTTCATTCAACCATTGGACCGATGATGCCGTTGGCCCCGTTAGGTCTGGATAATCATTATTTTTTCATACTAAGAACAATTAGAATTTCTTCCAAAGAAAGTACATGCTAACATCTGTACTTCAGTAGCAGCATTTTAAATTGAAAGTTTGAGCATCAGATCACATACTAATTAATGCAAGCATCATTCAACCCTATGCCGGAGATATTAACTAAAACTCATCAACAGATGCAAAACTTCAAATTTGTCTACCTGCATTGTCTCAGGTGAAGAAAACATGCGAAGGAACTCTGGATTCCGCATCACTTCTCTAAGAGAATTTAAATCAGGCATGCCACGCTGTTCAGTATTAGTCCCAAGAATCTAAAAAGTAAATTGGATATTAGAAAGAGAAATTGAGCACATGCATGAAGCATCTCGTACTTGTACTGGGTACAATAAGTAGATACCTGATTCAATGTTTGTGGGTTGGAAAGGATACTTTGCATCATTTGTGAGATAGCTGGATTTTGCATTAACTGGGCCAATGAAGCAGCATCTGGCATACCACTGCCACCCAACATGCCTTCAAGGTCCGGCATACCAAGCCCTCCTAAGCCAGTAGGTGTTTGTTGTCTAGCATCCCCGCCAGCAGTTGATCTTCTAGTATTATTTGGTGGGGCAGGTCCAGCTGCAAAGCTCCCCACCAATTACAACAGTATTAGTAACAACACAAGCAACAAAGCTGTAATACTAGCCTTCAAACAGCCATAAATAACAATAAGAAAAAATATGTTCAAATCCAATGGAGAAAATGAGGTGCCCAGTCGCAGGATTACAAAGAGAAAAAATATTGTCTCAAAACTTACTTCTAGTAGAGGACCAAGGATTAGGAAGCGGGTTAGTATTGGGTACAGGAGAACCACCAGTTGTTTCAGAATTAGCAGTTGAGGGATTAGTTGATTGATCCCTGACTTGGCCACCCTGAGTCCCAGAAATTGCTGTATCATTATTTCCCGCATTACCACCCATTGTAGTGGCATTTAAAAATGGTTCTTGAACATTCTCATACATGCGCCTCAGCATGTTGAATCCCTCAGGAGAAGATTCAATGTTGCTCATAGCTCTGTCAGTATTTCTCATCATTTCACGCATGATCTCGGGATTCCTTGTAGCTTCAAGAGTCTGGCGAAGAGTGCTGGGGTCATTAAGTATGTGTGCTAGCTCAGGGTTTCGATCCATGAGCTCTTGCATCTGTGGGTTACTCATTATAAGATTCCGCACTATCTCAGGATTATTTATTAGATTCTGCATAGCAGGTGTGTTCATTATTTCTCTCACCAAATTGGGATTTGAAATAAATGGTTGCTGCATTTGTTCAAGATTCGGAAGTCCGTCACCAAATAAGCCATTTCCCCCAGTGCCATTGATACCTAGTCCAGGGAACAGGGAAGCTCCAAAACCAAGCCCTCCTAAACCCCCACCATCATTAGCACCAGCACCTCTAGCATTATCCGTTGTGGTATTGGTGCCACCACTGTTGGTCCCACCAGTTGTATTGGTAGGTGCAAAGCCACGTACCAAATGGACAGTGTGATCTGCCTCCAAACCTATGAAGATAAAAAGAAAGTCTTAATATATTCACTCATTAAGGAAAACTTTCAAGAACAAAAGTTTTAATGTGAAGAAGTCTAGGCTGTTCTTTCTAAGAACACGATGAAAAAAGAAGACTACTTTTCTTCCAAATTCAAATTTTCCATGTTAGAAAAAAGTTCCAACAATCGTCAACAAAATAATTTTAACTTCAAATAGCAGATAAAATGTTGGTTGTACCGTGACTTGACTTCGGTTATTGCAATGCTCTACACATGTTATATATTTTACAATGCATTAGACCAGCCTTACAGATTCCAAGTGTCCAATGAAAAAACATAGAAACACACAGCATATGCCCTTCTTACAAAACAGCATTCTACTATAAAGGATGATCCCAAATCCTGCTGAACAACTTTAATCATTAGGTTAACCTAGTTGCATTGTCAAACATTCAGGGAAATCAATTATGTTAAACAAGCAGGCATTCTCCAACTGCTTTCTTGTAAACAATGGTTCAAGTGATTCAAGAATAGAGCAAATACAGTACACAGGGCATCTCCTCCTTTGTTCATTACCAGTGAGGTAACCACATAGAAATACATATGACAGTGATGCTGAAAAAAACTGGAATACAATCATGCTACAATAGCCAAAATAGAGGATGACTGAGAAAAGAAAAAAGAATTAAACCCAATCAAAGGCTAGGTGACTAGTATCACAGCATCAGATAATATTGCTTTACCATATATTACTTAGTAATTGTATATGGACTGATAAAGGAATGATAAACAAAGTTGCAATAGGGTGTAATTACATATGATTTCGAAAATATAGGTGGTCATGACTTGAAAGACATGCATTATGTTTTAAATTGAAACCAGAGACTAGACGTAAACACATAGTTACCATCTACGCAATTCTTCTCAATACAAGTCCAGTTATGTGGTACATTACTTTGTCGAATATATGGCACATGTGTATGCCATTTAAGTAGATCGTATGCTACGCATACTAATCAATGTGTTCTTAGCATAAAATTTCAAAAAAATTGAAAGTGAAGTAGTAATGCATTTATAGGTGTTGATAAATATGAGTCCTTTAGTAAATTAAACAATTTAAATGGACTTCATTATATAAATTTTCTTTATATGATATCATTTAGTGCTAGCTATCTTTTCCTTCCCAGTATCTGATAGATTCGATGACCAACATTTCAATAGTATCTCTTAATAAACTGAACACCTATTTCGTTTTAAATGTTAGTTGTAAACCAAAAGTTCTAGGCTCTTCTTCCATGTACCTTCTTTCCAGTTCATTTTCCACTTATCTTCTTTCTCAGAAGTCTCAGGTTGCAACAATTTTCTCCTACATCTTTCATTTTCTTTTTATTCTTCTTTCTACAGAAGTTTTCAACCAATGCAGCCATGCAAGAAGTAAAATTATCACTTTTCATGATCTAGAGCACATACCACAACAATCCCAATCGCCAAAAGAACAGCAAAAAACAAACTTCTTCCTACAAGCACATTCCACATGACAATCCTAATCCATCCATCATAAGCTAAACATTTGAAGTCGAACCAACAACGCATTAAAGTAAAAATAATCAGAAACCTCATGAATAAACGATGTCATTCAATCCATAAAAAACCAATTTAATTCAACCATAAAGCTAAACCAAACAAACAGTATCAAGTCATTCATTCGCACTGGACAAACGAAATTCACAACATCAAGATGGAGAAAGTAGAAATTACCGTAGCTCTGAAGGGTTTGATCGTCCTTCAAGATCCGACCCTTGTAAATGAGGCGCTGTTGTTCGACGGGGATGTCGCAGTTGCGAGCAACGAGATCCTTGAAGGATCCGACGGCGGAATTGAGGGAAACCTGAACTGAAAACTTGGAACCGTTGGAGCAGCGAACGTTGATGTTGACCTCTTCGGCACCTTTCGATTCCTCACCGGCACCGTCACCTCCCATGGCGTATCTCTCTCTCTCTCTCTTACTCGTCCCTAACCAAACACGGAGGCGCGTATGCCCCACGCTCTCGCTGATCGAATCGGAGCAGTGGGCACGAAACCCTAACCCTAGAACGATGATCGAAAAGGATGAGAAGAAGACCAGAAAGGGGAGACACGGTGTGGTATGGTAGCTACGAACTCGGGAGACAACGAAAACAAAGTGAAAAATATAGGCTTAATTGCACATTTGGTCCCCCACTTATATTTTTTTCACGATTTTGGTCCCCAACAAAAATCAATTGCATTACGTGTCCCCTACAAAAACCTCTGTTTGCAGAATTGGTTTTCCATCCAATTCCATTCAAATTTTAACGGTTTCTGGGTAAATAAATTAATAAAAAATAAATAAAAACAAAAAAATTAGAAGCATATGAATATTCATCTTCTTCATCATCTTCTCCATGAAAAATAAAGAAAAAACCCAGAAAATAAAAATTTCAATATCCCCTCAGACCTAACAATCAAAGCATATATGTTCCAACCTCTCAAATAATTTAACATTCACGTCCTTTGTCTCTAGCTTATCTCCATTCTCTCTCGTCTTTCTCAATAGCCAGAAAGAGCTTTTTGCAAACACTCAAACCCCACATCACTGAACCATCACAACCTATTCCTCATTCCCTCAAATTCACGAATTCCATCTCCATTCTCCCATCTATTTTCTTCTTTACCATGAAACACCCAAATACCACCATTCTAATTCCTCTTAAAAGCAAGCATTAGATTCAATTTATCATCAACCCTAAACGCACAAACCTGTCTCCCTTTGCATCTTCAAATATCTCGGATCTCTTCCTCTTCCTCTTCTCTTGATCTCGTCTCTAATGCATGAAGATCCTCGTTTAGACAACACACCAGATCTGTTGGGTTTGCTTCTTGGTGAGTTGATACGATGAGGGCTTCGATTTAGCAACTCAGGGGTTTCGGTTGTGCGCAGGGAAAGAAGAGGGATGTTGGGTCGAAGAATAGAGCTTTCTGGGTTCCATGGTTGACACAGATTTGTCGTGATTTCATCATTTTTCACCTTGCGTCCAACAATCGAACCCCTAAGGTTCCTTCTTTTTTCGTTTTTGCGGCTTGGGTTGAAAAGGGAGACATGGATCTGGTTTGATTCTTTGTTCCGATAGCTTGGGTTGAAGAGAGGGGAGATGCAGTGTGCTGGATAGAAGACACCATCAATACCCAGTGAGTGGGTGGATACCTATTTCAATTACATGAGAGCAAATTTGTAACCTGTACAAAATTGGGTTTTTCTCTCCATAAATCACGTTACTGCCAATTATTCTCTAAACAAAATTGGTCTTGTATTTTTGCTTTGCATATATCACGTTGCTGTCAATTTAATACTTAATCATGTTATTATCAATTCATTTTTTGTTCCTTTTTTTTTTTGGAACGGTTTTATTTTTTGAATGATTTTTATGTGATTACTTTTTGGATTTTGTCAAGATGATGAAGATGAAGAACTCTATTGATGGTGGATATGTTTAAAGATGAAGAATAAGGGTGGTGTTGGGCATGGTTTGTTCAACTTGGCTTTTTCTGGGTTTTCTGAAATTGGGAGATGAACATCATGAAGATGATGAAAGAAATATATGAAGATGATGATTTTCTGGGTTTTTGTTTATGTATTTATTTTTTATTAATTTATTTACCCGGAAACCGTTAAAATATGGATGGAATTGGACGGAAAACCAATTCTGCAAACGAAGGTATTTGTAGGGGACGTGTAATGCAATTGATTTTTGTTGGGGACCAGAATCGTGAAAAAGGTATAAGTGGGGGATCAAATGTGCAATTAAGCCAAAAATATAATATTGTCCGGTTATTTAAACTAAATTGATTTTGTTTGGTTTAAGATAATATTTCATACGTTCAATTTCTTTTTTTTTATACATCGGGAAATTCATAGTTCAATTTCAAAACAAAAAGATGATATTTCATTAAAAAAAATCCACCTATTCCAACATTTTAATATATTAAAATTTAAATTTTATTTCATTACAAGTAAAAAATTCTTTGTTAATTACTAATTTTATACAGTAGTAGAATTAACTCTAAATAGGAAAATATTACACGTCTCTTCTTATTTATGGACATGGTTGTGTTGTGGTCATCTTTTCACCCTCACTGCATGAATCTTGGTTGGCTGCGGCGTCTTTGGGTGGGACATGGTCTCCTCCCAACACTAGTTGGCAGGATCTAAGTTTTGTTTTGGTGGGGACATATATTTTGGACCAGATCGGGGGCTTCCCTTTAGTTTTGGCTTCTGGTATGGCGGATCTCAGTTCTTCGATGCTCCTTCTTGGCTCTTCATGCCTTTGGATCTTTGATATTTGGTTTTTGTTGTCCGTGCTTCTTGGTTTGTGATCTGATGTTGGTTGTTGGATCATGTTTTGGTCGATCGTGACCCCATTTATTCTCGGGCCCCAATTTGGGATGGATCTCTTAGGGTTTCTTTTTAATGTTTTGTTGTTGTTTTCTTTTCTTTTCAAGAGTTACTTCTCAGCTTCCTGCGGCGAGTGGTTTGATGTTGGCTTTTTGGTTTGCACAGCTAGTTTAGATCTTGTTTGGGGATCTCTCCGAGCGGTGTAGGCCTAGGGTTCTTTGAATAGGTGTTGGTTGGGGGTTATGGGGTTTTAGAGGTTTTTGGGAGGATTTTTGTGTTAAGTTCAAAACGTTGAATGCATCATCTATCTTATTTTGAATGATAACAATTTTCAAGAGTGAAACGTTCAAGAGTGCAAATGAACTGACTAATTATATTATATGAATTGCATTTCAGGAAATTACTCTCATACCCTTCAGGAAAGAATATTTGAAGAACTGTTGCTTAAAGATGACAAGAAGACAGCTCACCCACAAGGAGAAAAGTCAACATGAAGAGGAAAAGACAAGTTAACGTTCAACCCAGTCAAAGTACAAGCAAAAAACGCCATATTCAAATGGAAATATCTCTGACACTCTTAAGGAGAAAGTCAAGTGCTAGGAAATCACGTGATACTCTACAAAGCATGCTGACCAAGGAAACTAGAGCAACATGTCTACATCAATGTTTCCTCTTTCTCTCTCATCAAGGGAATGAAGAAATGGAGCAAAACTTATTGTCTACACCTACTCTCATTTATTCAACTCAGGCATTCTAGACAGTCCATTTCTGAAGAAGAATGAAGAATTTGGTCAAATCTGAAAGCATCATATACTAAATGACCAACAGAAGAAAGGAATGCGGACAAGGCGAGCCCCTAGGGGGCCTACGCCCAGTGGTCACCCGCCAAGTGGCGGTCGCCCAACCTGGGAGTTGGACCTCCTCCCGCGAGGCCCAACCGGCCCAGCAGAGGTAGTTACATGCTTTAGGCCCAGCTCCCCTACTATAAATAGGAGCGGTTACCACTTGTAAGAGATTTTTTTGCTCATTTGATCAATACACACTTGTGATTCAGTTATTTTCTCTCTCTAAGCAATTACACTCTCTCTCTAGATACTCTCTCTCTCTCTCTCTTAGTGCAATCTCTCTACTATAGGTACTGCACCTTATCTCCATGTTCATGGCAGGAACTGAATGAAGCATGCACCAAGCTGATAAATCTTTTAAAGGAAGATTGGCTAAAGAAAGAGCATCGTCTGAGGAAAACATGGTAAGCATAACTTTATAGATAATCAACGTCCATCATCGTATGAAGACTGTTGCATCAGAAAGAAAGACATGAGTCAGTGTGCTAGAACATATGAGCCAAAGCACAATCACATTCATCGTCTGAAGAACAGAAGAATGATCGTCTGAAGCAAAATGAAGACGAAAGAAGCAGAAGATCGTCTGAGAAGTCAAAGTCTCACTCCAAAAAACTACAAAGTCAAATCAAGTAAAACTTTCCCTTGAAGATAAAGCCTAAGAAAGCTTTGTGCAGAAGATTCAAATTAAAGATCAAATAGCTGACACAATGCTATGATGAAGAAAAGCTTCGTGGTGTCACTATCAGATTTCCATATGTCTACACCAACGGATAGAAACACAGACATATGCTACCTACTATATGACAGATTACATCTTTACGACATAGTGTCTCTATCAAACAGCACCACGCGATGATGAAAGTACATTTGTGCTGTTTGATCCAACGTCTAGAAGCTCTGTTAACTCCACGCTCCAATGGGTCGCAACGACTACTTTTTACTCACAGAAGATTCAGAAGTATAAAGGGAAGAAGTGAAGACTTGAGGAGGTAGCGCTTATGCTCACATGGATTGAGCTTTATACTCAAATCACTTAAGCGTGAAAATAAGCCTTAGCGCTCAACCTCAGACATCCATGATGTATTTCATGATCATCGTCTGCTTCAACATGTAGAGTAGATTTTATTTAGAGTCAAATCATTTTCTATCTCTATCATGTAATCGAACATATCTATCATGTAATCGAACATAGAACATAAGTCCAGAGTTGAAAATCTCATAAATCCTCTATTGCTTCTGAACTTAAGTGATCTATTATCTCTCTTAGAAGAAGATATTTTAGAGTAGAGGAAAACAGTATTGAGAAAGATTGTTTTGGGAGAAGTCTTGTTTAATACTTGTAAAGGAGGGGTCCTTCAAATACTTAGTGAGAGGAGTCCCGGAAAAAATACTTGTTGGGAGAAGCCCTGTCTAATGGTAAAAATACTTAGTGTCAAGCACATTCAAGTTGGTCCCTTAAACTTTAAAAATCCAGCCCACGTGAAATGTAATAAAATAAACAAGAAATGGGTGAAATGTAATAGAGTAACACAAGAAAGAGGGGTCTGAATAGTGTTCCTGTAAAACTTGAGTTTTCAAACGATTATAAGTTTATAAAGCGTTTTCGCAATCATTTGGTGCAGCATATATAAGTATAAGATAGTAAGCGATAAGAACACCACAATATATCCTGATTCACCCATAAACGATGGGGCTACGTCCAGTCCTTGGCTTAACCAAGATTTCACTAAACAAGTATCAAGGACTTCTCCTACAACAAGTATTCGACAAGACTTATCCCAGCAACAAGTATTAGACTTGATTGATGAAGATTTCTTATTCAGAAGAGAGTTGATGCATTAATTGCAAATATAATTCTTACTACTGAAAATCTTCAAGTCTTTCCTAGAAGCACTTGAAGTATAAAAGGAGGACTTGAAGATTTTCAGTAGTAAGAATTATATTTGCAATTAATGCATCAACTCTCTTCTGAAAAAGAAATCTTCATCAATCAAGCTAGAAATAAAAGTCCTCACATCGTTTGAGAGAAATTCCTAAGAGTCAAACCTTTATCCAAATCTCTCTAGATCTAAAACTCAAAGTATATCATAGAGTCAAATCTTATTCAATACTTTGTAGTTCCTATGCTTAGAATTTTCTACTATCCCTCTTGTGAGAATATATTTTTATAGAAGCAAACGATCTTGAAAAATATTGTTAGGAAAAGTCCTATATAATACTTGGTGAAGGAGAAGTCCTGTAGAATACTTGGTTGGGAGAAGTCATGTAGCATGCTTGGTTGGGAGAAGTCATGTCGAATACTTGGTTAGGAGAAGACATGTATAATACTTGGTGTAGGAGAAGTCCTTGATACTTGTTTAGTGAAATATTGGTTAAGCCAAGGACTGGACGTAGCCCTGTCATTTGTGGGTGAACCGGGATATATCGTCTGTGTTTATTGTTTATTTGTCTGCTCTTTTATCTGCTGCACCAAACGATTGCGAAAATGTGTTTAAGAACTAATTATCATTTGAAAACTAAAGTTTTATAAGAAAACAATTCAAAACCCCATTTTTCTTATGTTATTTTATTACATTTCAATTGGAATGAGAGCTTAGTCTCTAGAACTAACATCTTAACATGTGAAGAGAAATGATCCATGGCGGCAGAAGATCAATGTATCCCCACAGGCTTAGACACACACACACAAACCTCCATTGTTTAATGGCACAAACTATCCTTACTAGAAGAATCACATGGAACTAATCATCAGGTTCAACAACTACAAAATGTGGGAAATCATCAACAACGAAAACATTGTTCCCAAAAATGATGCGAATGAACCAATTAATGAAGAAGATTGGACTGAAGCCCAGAAGAAAGAAGATCAGCTAAAATTCAGGACAAAGCTATTCCTACAATGTGCCTTATAAGTAAAGCTCAACTTGACAAAGTCGATAGTCTGACAACTGCTAAGAAAATATGGAATGGCTTGGGTGTCGTGTATAAGGGAGCATCCAAGTAAGACAAGCCAAGAGCAAAATACTTGTATTAGAATATGAATCTTTCAAAATGAAGGAAAATGAAAGCACAGACGATATGTTTGGAAGGTTCCAAACTATCGTATATGGTCTCAGAAATATGGATAAAAAATATGATAACATAGATCAAATATCCAAGATCCTGAGATGTCTCTCCAAGAGATTGAGACCTAAAGTCACTGCAATCCAAGAAGCAAAATATTTGAGCACCCTAAAGATAGAAGATCTGTTAAGATCATTAAAGGTGCATGAGATAGAACTTGCTAAAAACGAGGAAGCATCGTCTGATGAGCTGGAGTTCTCAGATGACAACTCAGATGAGGATCAAGGCCTATTCAACAGAAACTTCAAAAGAATGTAGCTTAAACGACAAAATGGAAAAGGAGTTTCCAAAGGAGACAACAAAAAGGAGTATGAATTTAAGAAGAATTCATCATCCACCGACCCATCGTCTGCTACGAATGCAGAAAGCCAGGACACATCAAGCCAGAGTGTCCCAAACTGAACAAAAAGTCCTTCAAGAAGCCTGACCAAAAAAAAGCTCTCATGGTAGGATTGGATGATTCTGAAGGATCCTCTGGTGGAGAAGAAGAGGATAATGATGAAGAATCCTTCTTTGCTTTTATGGCGTCAATAGACAAATCAGACAAAGAGGAAAATTAGGTAAAATCTAAAATCTCTGAAAAAGAATATGAAGAATTACTTACTCATTCATATGCTAAAAATTTGAAAAAAAAATTGCTAAATTCAAAAAGAGCATGACCTAGGTCAACAAGAAAAATATCTTTTAGTTAAAGAAAATGAGTTTTTAAAAGAACATGAAACTTCGAAAGAAGTAGTCGTTTTAAAGAATAGAGTCAAGAGCTTAATTCAAGATTTATCATCGTTTACTCTTAGTCATGATAATCTTGTAAAACTCTGTGGTAACAATAGAGAACTTTATGACAAGAGTGGATTAGGCTTTGAAAGTGATTCATCGTCTAAAACATCATCTCACTTTATTTTCACATTCTTTCCTTTTCCTCTCACTTTTCTTCTTAAACCAAACAAAGCCTCAGGGATATTTATAGGGTATCTATGACAAACCATTTTAATTTAGCTTTAGTAGAATATATCGGTATTCATGATTTAACTATAGAACTAAATCAACTTTAAAAAAAATTGGGCTATAAAATAAAATGTTTCAACTATAGAACTCCACTATTTTCATTACAAACAATTCTTTAATGAGTGGACTGGGCGAGACCCTCGGGTCCCTCACCCAGGACCGCCAGCTTAGGGCGATGAGCGGACCGAGGACTTGGGTCTCCTCCCAGAGGCCCAACCGGCCCATTAGGAAGGGTTGAAGGCGCCAAGCCCAACTCCACATCTATAAATAGGGGATGAATACCAATTGTAAAGAACTCTTAGCTCATTTGAGAAATAACAAGATTGAAATTTAGTTACTTTCTCTCTCTAAAGCGGTTACGCTCTCATTCTCTCTAGGAATCTCACATCACGTTCCTTACACTCTAGGTACTATACCTCATCTCAATGTTCATGGATGGAACATTTGGCGCCGTCTGTGGGGATCGGTAGATTTCGATTCCCAGACTAAGTGGATTGTGATCTGGTTGAGTGAAGTTCGATTTTCGGAGAACATTATTTTCGGCTTGTGGATTTTCGGTTCTCGATTCTTTGTCTGGATTCTCGGTCCGCTGATAGATCTTGATGAGGCCACGCCGCCAAGGGCGTCGCGAAGAAATGGAGCAGAAGCACGAATCCTCACCGCGCTGCGAAGGGATAGGGAGACTGTGCAGCGAAAAAGCGCGACGGTCACAAGCTAGCGATGTGAGACTGCAAAACGATTGTTTGCAGGAAGAATTGGAGTATTACTGCCTCAGGCAGTGGAATGAAGAGGCGAAGGAGGCTGAAGCTGCTGCGAAAGTCGAGCCGTTCTCAATAGCGGTGAGAGATGTGACCCTACCGGATGGCATGAGAAACCTTGTGTTGGAAACGTACGATGAGCGAACCGATCCAAAAGATCATTTGCTTTAGTTCAATGAGAAGATGGCGGTGAGCACGACTTCTGACGCTGTGAAGTGCAGGATGCTTCCCTTTACATTTCGAGGTGCGACAATGGCTTGGTTTATGACTCTGCCTCAAGGATCCATAGCGAGGTTTCGCGATCTTTGGTCCAAATTCCTTGTCAAGTTCTCTGCAGGAACGATCAAAGATCTGTTCGATATTCGGCAAAGGGAGCGGGAAACCTTGAAGCAGTACATGGAACGGTACAGTGCTGCGTCCACGAAGTTCGAGGAATTGGAGTCTCGAACGTGCGTATGCGCTTTCAAAAGCGGTTTGATGGTAGGAAAGCTGAGCTGTGAGCTGAGTAGGAAACCAGCGCGCTCAATGACGGAAGTTCGCGCCCGAGCAAGAGACTACATCCTAGACGAGGAGGACGATGCATATAAGAGGAAACGCGTAAGGGCGGCAAAAGTGTCACTGGTGAGGAAACAGATACAGGATAAGGAGGCAAGTAATGTGCGAAAGGTTAAGGAAGTTGGCCAATTCATTAAGAAGTTCAAGGGAAAGCTACTCTGTTTGGGAAGAGAGAGCATAGAGTGTAAGCGTCCTCGGCGGACAACTAACTCTCGCCGGCGACGGAGGCCGGGGTGGCACTCGGGTGAGGAATTAGAAAAGTCGTTCCAGGAAGCGACGATTGCGAAAACGGGCGAGGATGGAAAATGCGGAATCGATCCGTGGCACGGAGTCAAGGGCCGGTCCCAGTGGTGTGAATATCACAACTTGGAAGGCCATAACACCAGTGACTGTTTATCAATGAAGGGCCAAGTTAGGCAGCTGATCAGGGCGAGACAACCACGGGTGACAGGTCACGGATTAGACGGGGACCGACGTGATATTCGGAGGCGAGCGCCAATTGCAGGTAAAGGGAAGATGAATACGGTGAGGGGAAAGGAAGCGGAGGAAGCTGTCAATGACAAAGGTGGGGCGTCAGTCGAAACGACCAACACAATCGCAGGGGGCTTTGACGAGGGCGACAATACATCGACGGCGAGGCGGAAGCGAGTAAGGGTGGTAGCATCGGTACAAGAATATCCAGCTCCATTTGGGTGCCAACACCCAGATATAGTAATATTGTCAGCAGATTTTGAAGGAATCAAGGCTCATACAGATGATCCGTTGGTGGTAATGGTAAGAATTAGTGGTTTCAATGTGCAGAGGGTGTTGTTGGACCAAGGCAGCTCAGCATATATCATCTACGGAGATGCATTTGGACAGTTGGGGTTAACAGACAGGGATTTGATCCTATATACAGGAAACCTAGTAGGTTTTTCGGGAAAGCAGGTTCAGGTGCGCAGCTATGTGGATTTGGACACAGTCTTTGGAGTGGGCGAGGACGCTGAGCTCCTAAGGGTAAAGTATCTGGTCTTACAGGTTGTAGCAGCATATAACATCATCATAGGACGAAACACTCTGAATCTCCTCTGTGCGGTGATATCAACGACCCACCTCGCGGTAAAATATCCACTACTCTGCGGAGGGATAGGGAAAATAGTGGTAGATCAGAAGGGGGCGAAGAAATGCTACAACAATTGCCTTAACTTGTATGGTAGAAAGGGGGCTAGCGACGGACACAGGTATCATGAGATTGAGGTCGCTGAAGGCGGACAAGAGCGTCCGACTACACAGAGCCAGAACAACACGGGTAGGCGAGGACGGCGGGTCGACGGAAAAGTAAAAAGGTTGAAGAAAGAGGAAAGTCAGGGCGAGAGAGCCCAGGAGATAGGGCGAGACAGACCCTTTGTTCGTGTTGATAATGAGCGACGTCGGGAGAACTGGGACATGGATGCAACCAATAGGGGCGTACTGGCGATTGAACCTAGGCTCACCACCGAGCAAGAGGGGCGCCTGGATAAGTTGGTAGAAGACAAAGTTGACCTCTTTAGTTGGGAGCAAAAGGAAGTAACTTCCTGGGGGCTACCCGCATTCAGCAAACCTCCACGGAGGGCGAGAGAAAAGGAAAAGGGGGCGGGACTAGAGGTAGACAAAGGAGACATTCGTCGGACCTGGGAAAAGAGAGAGACAGAAGGAAAGGGTAACCGGTCACAGTGCCGACAGGATAAAAGGAAATGCGAGCAGCTAGAAGTTGAGAGTAAGAGGCCAACGAAGTCAGCCCGTTGCACCGAGCGGGAGGGTGAACAAGGGAAAATCCCTTTCTACTACAGAGTTGTCGAACAGGGCGACGAGGATGGAGTGTTGGGCGTGATACTCTGATCAAGGGAGCCAGTCACAAAGCAGGAGCATGGCGAAGAAACAACTGAAAAGCTAGGACCAAAAATAAAGATGCACTCTTTTTCTCCGTCACGGGAGTTTTTTAACGAGGCATCCCTCGATGTAAAATTTTCCACAAAATCAAATACAAAAGGATATTCTCAGCAATACTCTTAACAATTAAACTGAGACGGCAGCTCGGTGGGAAAAATTCCCTGAAGGTGGCGATCCCAACACGACCTTGATGTCTAGGGATCGCTCCGGAAAGTCCGACGCTGACCGTAGCCACCCGTTGGTGACGTGTGCGGATAAGCTTCTTATCCAAAGAACCTCCCCGAAATATGGGCGAGTCAAGTCTTCCCGAAACGCGGGCGAGCATTTTTAACTAGGCTAAAGTCTCGGGCAACCCATATGGCCATTGGGCCCCGAGAAACTATAAGACCCCGCCTAATAAGGCTAGTGGGGCCACACCTGCTCTTACGGGAAATATGCGTGTGAACAAAAGACTCGGTCCAATACCGAGCAAAGTCCTAGTTATACATGGCACACTTCAAAGCTACTCACGCAAAACTCGGAATCAAGCACTGAAAACACGTGCTAAACGACGAAGAAACGAAAGGCGAAATTCGTAGCGGGCCGCCCGCCTCACCCATTTATCTATTCACCCGTTTTCATTTTTTCTGTTCATTATTTATCTGCTCACGCATTCATACTAGCACACATCTAGAGGCATTCATAAAAAAAACTCTTTTATTCATATCATTCGCATCATTTGCATTACATCTTAAAGCGGAGGATTTCTTCTCATAACTTTACATTGACGACGAAACTCTATTTTCTCAAGCTCTAGACGGTGTTGTTTGTACTCCAATCGGACCAAGTTCTGGCGAACCTCCTGCCTCATAGGACTCTCCGCCATGGCTTCCAGCGAGGCCTCCACCGCTCGAATAGCGGCATAATTGTCCAGCTCCCGCTGGAACAGATCCTGAAGCTCCTCCACAAACACGAGGAGTCCTCTGAGTTTGATGTCCATCTCTGGGTTTGGGCCCATGCCTAGCAACTGATTGGTCAGTTGATAGACGCTCGGATTCTCTAGATGTCTAACGTTGATGAAAATATCCTCGTCAAAGGCCTTCTTCCTCAGCTCACTAATGCAACTTTCGAAGGATGACATTGTGATGCTTGAATTCAGAAACGGAATGAGATGTGAAGACTGTTATGGTTTAACTGTCATTTATACACTAAGTTTAGTTTCCAGGAGTTATTGCCAAAGCGGTTTCTCGAGGAGTTTTCCTTGAAAGATGAGGCGAATCGTAATAAAGTCATAAGTGCTCCTGGCCGGTGGTCAACGATAAACCTCCGTGGGAGTTTGGGACTCTATAGGAAGGGTGACTCGCGTGATTCACAGTCTAAGAGTTTCCTCGGTATGATACGCGCGCCCAAGGCTCATAATGGGTACGACGTTGGTGGAGAAGGAAGGCCCAAGCTCAATTGAAGTTAAAAAAAAAAAGAAAAAAAAAAGAAAGGGGGGAAGAGAGAAACATAGCAAGGCAAAACATAAAGGGAACTTGGAATTTTCATTAAAAGATAGCAGGAAAATAGATCGTTACTACAACATCAACTTAAAAATTGCTAACATTCTTCGTTCCCCTCTACATCTTCTTCATTCAGGAAACGCTCGGCGACAAAACCGGGAGGATCACCGGGACTGACCAATCCGGCGGGAGTCACCTTCTTGAATGCTCCCATCTGGCTGAGATCAATTTAGGGATGGAGGCGTTGAACTTGGTTTTTGGCGAGGAAGAATCCACGACCACGCTCGAAGACAGCGGTGACAACGACATCTGACCTCATCTTCTCTTCTAAGGCCTTCGCGTCAGACTGGGCCTGGGCCTTTGTTGCAGACAGAGCCTCATTTTTCTTCGCCAATTCGGCACGGAGGGTTTCAAGTTCATCGCCCATTGAAGAAATGGCTTGATCCTTGGAGGCCACCAAATCTTCCTTCGCGTCAGACTCCAATTTCGCCTCCTGCTGGAGTTTTGCAAGGGCCCTTTCCAGTTCCGAAATCTTCTTGGCTTGAAACTCCAAGCTAACCTCAGCACGGTTAGTCTACTCGGCCAGCTCCTTAGAAAACGAGGCTTCTTTGGAATTTAGCTGGGCAAGGAGCGCTTTGCGCTCCTCAACGAATTCAGCGTTGAGGGCGCGGAGGCGCACCACCTCTGATCGCAACGCCCCGGCATCCTAGGCGGACGGCTTGTAGCGGTGAAAAGCATGGAGCATTGTAGCCAACGCGCTTTCTGAAACTCTGTCCAAACCCTGTTGCTTGACCACTTCATCCATCCTCACAACTTGCGATGGCATCAAGGATAGGGAATATGGCAATTCCTGGTTTGCAGAGCTCGAGGGCGAGGCGGGATTATGACTCGGCGGTGGTACACTGGCAGATGGAAATAAGTTTTGACCAGGAGATGGCGAGATGACCTTCGTGCCAGGGAAAGATCTGTCAGCAGGATCACCCCGGGTGTTGGGCGAAGAAACTGGAGTCACCTTTGGAGGCCCGTCGGGCTGGTTCGCCTCGAGAGTCTCCTCAGGCTCATAGAAAGTTGTGGAGGTAGCGGGAGTACTCTCCCTGCCAGGGGGTGATGCAACCGTAGCGAGGTGCGGTTTCTTGGGGGAAGGGCGAGGGGTCTCCTCACCGGGATGTCGTCCCCCACTCGCTTGGACCTTCGACAAAGACGTCTTGTCGCCCTTCAGATTAACCTGAGGAGGAAATGAGATTTTTCTTTTCTTCCCAAAGGCGTCCAGAAGATCTTCACTGACATGGCGCATTTTTCCTGAAGCAAAGAACAGCAAGGATGAGTTAATAGGAAATATGAAATACGAAGTAAACAAGGGAAAAATTTACCAATCACATGAGCGCAGTCTAAAATAGGGAGTCTAGCTCGGAAGCTGATGACAACTTTGTCCTCGGGGGTTAAGGAATCCTCAGGTGGATCAACTACCTGGAGCACTTCTCGGGTCCAGTAGAAGGGGAATCGGCTGTGCCGTCCCTCTGGGTAAAAACCTCGGGATACTTATGGGACACTATGACCCTGAAGTACTTTCAGGCCAGATCAACGGTGATGTTGGACCAAAAAGGGTTGAAGCGCTGACGTCCAGGTCTAGCTTCCAGGGAGACCCAACTGCGTGGCGGCGATAGCTGGGCGGACACGCGATAGAAATAGAAGAAGTGGGAGGGTTCAGGCTCTTGCTGGATCGCGTCGCAGATGATTTCGAAGCATCGCAGAAAGGCCTAACTGTTGGGGTAAAGTTGACTAGGAGCGACATTGATACTATGGAGCACAGATCAAATAAAAGGAGAAAAGGGAAACCTAATTCCCAAACTTGTGAACATGTACCCATACACATAGAAGAAGTGGGAATCACCCACGTGATTGTCTTGAGGACGTAGCCAAGGGAGCTCAAAGGATGAGCAAATTCCGTAGTACATAAGGTTGTCAAGGGGTTTCTCGTGACAAAATCCACCGGATTCCGAAGAAATTTCACAAATGGATGACCACTCCTCCAAGCTAGACGGTTGGTTAGGCATCGTCCCGGCAAGAAGGGCTCTTACTGTGGGAAATGGCAAGCACTCCTAGGTCCTCGTTTGGAAGGGAACAATGTCTTTTTCTTCGAGTGGAGCTCCCCCAGGGGGAGGGGGCGGGTCAACAGGACGAACACACAGTAAAGGGGTGGCGATGGTGACGTTGCGATTGGAGTTTCTGGTTTGGCGTTTCGATGTCATTTCGAAAAAGGGATAAGAAGTAGAGGTTATTTTGACGCTGGGAAAGCTCGCCGGAAAAGAGGGTGGCGCGTGGGAAGCTGTGAAGGCAGAGGTAATGATCTATGAAAGGGGGCTCGCGCGTGAAAGAGGAAGCAAAAGGTCGTGGTTATGAAATGATTAAAGGGTAAGGGGAGCAGCGTCTTTATAAGCAGGGAGTGATGATTAAGGGGAAACGTGTGAAGGGAAGCTGGGGGCAGTTGTTGGGAGATGCGGAGGAAAGGTGGGAGATCGTGTCCCATAACAGAGGAAAATGATTGCAGTTGCGAGATTTCGGGAAGTGGGAACGACATAGTAAGTGGAAAACTACAACGGTTGAAGATAATATGTTCAGTATCCAAACTGACAGGCTTTATAGGGATTCGAGGGGACGTTTTGGTAGGACAGTTGAGATTTTGCAGACCTCGACTGCCACGTGTCATAAGCCCTATGCGCATCAGAATATCACAAGCCAGAGTACGCACGTAACGGTGAGAAGGCGAGCAAACTAAGCGCCATCGCCTCAAGCCCACTTGTGGACTCAAGCCGCCAGGGGAACGTAGCAAGAAATTCAAAATGTTAATTTTTAAAGTTTTAATTACCAAGTCATGTTGGCCATTGTTCTTCGTTATTAGACCCTAAGTTTTAGCACTAATTAGCTTTTCATGACCGTCACCTTAGTTTTTCAACTTAAAGACACACTTAGCTCTCATGCTTCGAGCTCGGTGTCTTGTGGACTTGTGGACTGGGCGAGACCCTCGAGTCCCTCGCCCAGGACAGCCAGCTTAGGGCGACGAGCGGACCGAGGACTTGGGCCTCCTCCCAGAGGCCCAACCGGCCCATTAGGAATGGTTGAAGGCGCCAAGCCCAACTCCACATCTATAAATAGGGGATGAATACCAATTGTAAAGGACTCTTAGCTCATTTGGGAAATAACAAGATTGAAATTCAGTTACTTTCTCTCTCTAAAGCGGTTACGCTCTCGTTCTCTCTAGGAATCTCACATCACGTTCCTTACACTCTAGGTACTATACCTCATCTCAATGTTCATGGATGGAACAGTGAGTTTACTAGCCAGGTACGCGGAATGCACGGGTTGCGGTAAAAAAAATTATGTTGTGAATCAATTTTTGTATAATTAAATATTTATTCATAACTAGAATTCAAGTTCTATGCAATGTAATGTTAGTGTAAATTATTTGTTTACACAAATATTTAATTGATTTTCACAAGTATTTTTAACGGATGTCGTCGCTCATTTAGAAAACTGTTATATGTCTCTCCCAACAATTGTCTGTATTGAAATTGAAACTTATACTCAAGGTGTAATTTTGATATACTAGGTTTCCAAAAAAAATTGATATACTAATATTATCAAATATTTTTTACACTATCAACAAATATAAAAAAAATAAGATACGCTAACATTATAAAAGATATCTCACATAAATAAACAAATAAACATTATAAAATATTTCAATTATTGTTACATATTAAAATAAAATAAAATAAATAATTTTATTCAACAAAAATTAAATATTTTTGGTAACAATAGGAGTGAATAATATTTAATTTGTTAGTTGATGTATCTCTTACAATAAGTTTTCTAATTGTCGCATGTGTTTTCACAAAGTTGTTAGTAATATATGAGGATAATTTGTGTGTCAAATATCCAATTATTTTATAATTATTTTATATCACGTAGAATAACCGGTTGCACGTTTTTAATCAAATTAAAATTTTATTTTTTAATGTGTTGAAAAATAATTGGATGTGTGTAAAAATGTTTCACATCAACAATACACAAACATTAAATCTGTAATATATATGCGGTTTAGATTTTCTGCATACACATAAATTTTTAGTTTTTCAAAGTAAGTTTATTTCTGAGATAAGAAAGTAAACTGGACATTCAACCTTAAATCTTGACGTGTCATAAAGATATACAATCTAAATTAAATTAACGAAAGGTATATTCTTGTTTTACTCTAAAAACAATAATAAATAAATCTAAACAAGGCTTATCCAAAATCAAATAAAAAGAAGGTCTTACTTTCAAAAAAAAATAAAATAAAAAGAAGGTCTTGAAATTAGGAAAACAAAAAAAAAGTGCGGTAGAGTGGATCACACATGTGCTTTCCACAGAAAAATGAAAGGACGCATCCGTAAGTAAAACAAACCATAATATTGACTTTTATCAAAAAAATAAATTATCAAACCATAAAATTATAATTATAAATAAATAAATTTATTAAATTAATAAATTTAAATTTAATAAATTTATTTATTAGTATTTTCTAAAATTAGTAAATTAATAAAAAATATTTGGAAAGAGGTTGAAAATTTTCCAATTATAGGAATTCATTAAATCCAAATAAATTACAATTAATATTTTCAAACTAAAAATAATATGAAAATAAAGTAAATCATTGGAAATATTGAAAATCAATATAAATATAGTAAACAAAAATAGGATATTATTAAACTTCATTTTTATTTAAAAAATCTGCTATATCTTCACACATGTTACCAAAGTTGTTGTTGTTTGGACAAAAACAAAAACATGAAAATAGTGGGGTCTTTTTTGCAAGATCAATGATCCAACGATCAAAAACCATTAGCCATTAAGTTAAGTTTTATTATTTTTTATTTCTTTTATTCTTATAGGTATTGTTTCATATGCATTATCTCCACATAGACAAATATGAGTTGACTATTGGTCACACACAACCTTCACCTCTACAGTGTTTGCATATATACTCTTTTAAGACTGGGTTACTGAGAATTCTTATTCTCTCTTGAGTGGGTGGTGGGAATTTTGGGTTTTCTTTGCAATTTTTCTCTGTGTGTGTGTGTGAAAAAATGGTGAATTTGAAGGAGAACAATTCCAAGGCGACCACCATGCCCAAAAATCTCCAAGGTACAAACTTTCTGGGATTAAAATAAATTCCAATGTTGATTATGGCTTATACACGTGAAGATTTAACATGGGTTGGTTTTTGGTTTCCTCTTTTCTTTTCTTTTTTTTTCTTGTTTGAATTGTAGGAGGGGTGAATCGAATGGGTACCAAAGCGGCTGGACAAAATCGGAGAGCTTTGAGCGCTATTAATGAAAATCTGGTTCAAGGTCGATCTTACCCTTGCGTTGTCAATAACAAGAGGGCGTTGTCTGGGTAATTCTCTTCTCTTATCTTCTCTTTGTATTTCTTATGACTCTAGTTCATTCTTTACGGTCTCTTTAGCGTTAATTTTGTGTCTGATTTTCTTTTTGTGATTTTTCCAGTAAGCATGAGATTGTTGAAAAGAAGCAGGCTGATCTAGCGCATCGACCCATCACAAGGTACAAACTTTGACTGCAATTTTTCCTTTTTTCTTTTTTGTTGTTAGGTAACAAGATGTTTGAATTGTAGATACAATTTTGAAATTGAATGTCCTGGCTATTTATGTTCAAAGGAAATTTTGATGTTAGGGTGCTGAATGTGTATTTAAATTCTGGTATATAAATTGGGGGTAGGAAATTTTGGTGTTTTCAAACTAATATTAAGGTGTTGATTGGTGTTTATTTAAATTCTGCTGAATGGGGGTAAGGAATTGTGTAAGCATTGGTGCCTTTGGTGTTTCTTTAAATTCTGGTAATTGGGGGAAGGAATAATAAAAGCAAAGCTGCTGATTGGTGTTTATTCAAATTTTGGTGATTGGAGGAAGGAACTAAAAGCCTTGTGCTTTCTTTTCTTCTGGCTATTACCCACAACCTACATGGTTCTTGTTCTTTCTTTTCTTCTAGTTATTGCCCACAATCTACATGGTAATTGTAGAATTATTGAAACTTTATGTATCACCCACAATCTACATGGTTCATCAATTGAAGAATTATTGAAACTTTATGTATTGTTTTGTAGGAGGTTTGCTGCACAATTGGCTAGCGCTAAAATATCTTTAGCTGAGGTGTGTCCTCTTTCTCTTTTTAATTTGGTGATATTGATGTGTAATCCTTCACTGTTAGACTAAAATTTTGAATGGTGTGGTTTCGAATAGATAACCAAGAAGGGATCTGCTGAGTCCAAGTCCATCAATGATGAACCAGTGACAATGTCTTTGGAGAAAACTAAAACATTGCATAGTGGTCCAGATCCTATGGTATTTGTTTGTGTTTGAGTCCTTTTTGTTTTCTCTTGCATCTATTTTAATGTTTAATTTGTGTGACCTTGAACTCTTTAGGAAGAAGTTGAGATGGAGGACATAAAAGAAGAGTCTATTATGGACATTGATGGTTGTGATGCAGATAACCCTCGTGAAGCAGTGGAGTATATTGAGGATATCTATTCTTTTTACAGAAAAATTGAGGTATCTGATTGTGACAATTATTTTACTTGAAGTGGGAAACTGTTAGAAGTTCTAGTTGGACATTAACTTCAAATTGAATGCGCTTCTAGTTTGCATTGCCAAAATCTTTCTAATACCCTAATTTAAGTTATAGATTTTGAATAACTATAAGATATATCCATCTATTGATTTTGAACTTCAAATTGAATGCGCTTCTAATTTTCATTGTCCAAATCTTTTCAACACCCTAATTTAAGTTATGGATTGCGAATAATTATAAGATATATGGATCTCTATCGATTCCAATTTAAGGATTATAACGTGGAAAGTCTTGAGAACAAGAATAGGATACCAAATATGTTTTGATACCATTAGTTATGACAAAAAATGATTTTTATGATTACTGATAGCATTAGCTTCCTGCAGACCATTAGCCGTGTTTCACCAAATTATATGGAGCAACAGATGGACATTAACCCAAATATGAGGGCTATACTAATTGACTGGCTTATTGAGGTATTAAAATAAATGTTGTTCCCTACTCTATGGCCTAGTTCAAATTATTGATTATGTTTCCATTTAGTATCTCATTCTACTATTAATTACGTGTTTCGACAATCAGGTGCATGACAAATTCGATCTCCTGCAAGAGACATTGTTTCTTACAATCAATCTCATAGACAGATTCTTGGCAAAACAAGAATTGGTGAGAAACAAGCTTCAATTGGTTGGTCTAGTTGCCATGCTTTTGGCATGCAAATATGAGGAGGTTTCTGTGCCTATAGTTTCGGATATGGTGCAACTCTCAGACAAGGCATACACAAGGAGCCAAGTGCTAGAAATGGTAACATCTTATTTTCTTATCTATATTATGTCCCTTTCACATTCGTCAAACTGACTTATCTGAGATTTTTTGAAATACTGCAGGAGAAGATGATGCTAAACACATTGCAGTATAACATGTCGGTGCCAACTGTGTATGTTTTTCTGAGAAGATTTCTGAAGGCAGCTCAAGCAGATAAAACAGTTAGTATATATTTCTTTCAATCATTTCCAAGCATATACTAACTATGTTATTATATCTAGGATTAAATGTGTGTGTGTAAATTTTGTTTAGGGTTTAAGGTTTAAACATAAACATCTAATCCAATTGATTACACAAACATCCAAAGTCAGACTATTTTACACTAACATGAAAACCATACTCATTTCTTGCTAGGAATTCCCAAGCATAACTAGAAATTTATAGTTACTCATTTATTGCTTTACTTTCCCATTGAACAGCTTGAGCTGCTAGTTTTCTTCTTGGTGGAGCTATCTCTGGTGGAATATGAGATGTTGAAATTCCCACCATCTATGGTGGCTGCTGCTGCTGTCTACACAGCTCAATGCACTGTCAATGGCTTCAAAGAATGGAGCAAGACTTGTGAATGGCACACAAAGTACTCAGAGGCTCAGCTATTGTAAGCACATTTTCATTTCTGAACTCAATTATCCACTAGTTTTGACATGTTGTTAAATTCTGATTTTTTTTTTTATCTTCTTTCTGACTTGTAGAGAGTGCTCTACTTTGATAGTTGGGTTCCACCAGAGGGCTAGGTTAGGGAAACTCACTGGAGTGTATAGGAAATACTGCTCATCAAAATTCGGCTTTGCTGCGAAATGTTATAACCCGGCTTATTTTCTTCTGGAGAACGAATTGTGAGCGGCAGGGCCATGTATAGCTACTGGCTATACTTTCATAAATGTGGTTGGGATTTTTAAAATGAACATAAGAGCAACTTGGGTTGCAGTTGGCACTGAAGTTGTTTATTTCTGAGTCAGGCACTTATCTTTATGTCAAGTTACTTTACCTTCTCATTTATTTTTGGTCATTTCCCTTTCTCAAGGGGAAATATATTTAGAACATCTAAGTGTTTTTGGTTCTCATTGAACAAAATATTATGGAAACTATGATACATTTTGAACCATTTGATTCTTAGTATTTGTTTATTTTTCTTGATTTCATATACTTTTTATTCTTTGGTATTTGCAAGTAGAAATTTTTTGTGATGTTGTGATTATGAGCTTAAATTGATTTGATGCAACCCAAACAAAACCTCGACTTAATTTTATTATTTGAAATTATTTTTCTCTAAAGCCACATCATTCATGTCTTGTTAAAAAATCTCTTTCCTCTAAGTGCACAATTGGAATTTGGTGTTATACCTTAAAATTGTGCTATCTATAAGCTTAAAAGCAATTGAGCTTATCCTCTAATATGGTTTGGAGTTTGTGTGCAACACATATCCGAACACGGATTAAAATGAGATGCATCTTTTTCATTTATTAACTAGTCTAAGAAGATATTTTTCATCTAACTTAAACAACATTTTATAAAATATTTCATTTCTTCAACAAATTCATATTGAATCATTTGTTGTACATGTTGTTCAAGTATTTGTTTCTTCACGAATATTTTATCTAGTTAAGCCTCTATAAAATCAATTTTATTGAACAAAAACAAGTGCACATAGTTGAATAGTTTGATAATACATGTATTAATAGTTTGATCTAACTTAAAAAAACATTTTATAAAATATTTCATGTCTTCAATAAGTGCATGTTTAATAGTTTTCTGTGCATGTTGTTCAAGTATTTTCTTCTCAGATGTTTCATCTTGTTAAACCCCTATAAAATCAATTTTATTGAACAAAAACAAGTTCACGTAGTTGAATAGTTTGATAAGACATGTATTAATAGTTGGTGCTGCAAGTTATGTGGGGGAGGAGGAGCTTCACTTCAACTTTACTTATGCATATTGGTATGTTCTTGGTTAAATCTTAAATTTCAACTTATAAAAATATGGCTTCATTTTTACTTTTGAACTTTCTTTAACTTTAGCACCATACTAGGAACATGGCATCCACTACAACAGTTACCATCGTTATTTGTGCTAATTGAATAAACACATTTATTTAATTGTCTCCAAATGAACCTTATCATAACTCTACCGAATTATATTATTCCACTGTAACTAATGTAGAGGATTGGTTGTTTGACTTGGGACTATGATGAGGAGGTTTTAGCGTGGCAGCTACCGCAAGTTCATTTGACATTCTGTTAGAAATAATAACATAAAACCACTCATACGATCTTTATCAATTTGAGATAATTGGTTGTGTGATATGGTATCATAGTTCGCAGCTCTCACATAAAATGAGGTCTTGCGTGAGGGAATGTGTTAGAAATAAAAATATATAATCATTCATATGACCATTGCCCAATAACATCAATTATTGAGATAATTTTTGTTTGACATGTTTTATCACTCGTAATTATTGAGGCTTTAAGTTTTTATTAGGCTTTATCACTAGCTAGTGATATTTGTTTCTGCTCAGTTTGTTTTGAGACAAATTATTTACTTTTATTTGAGTTATGGAGGGAGTCTAGTAGTAACTCATCTTATCTTGGTACGTTCATGATTGTCAGGACCTAGCTTTTAACATTTAACTCTTTAAATTTTACTTTCATTCATTGAAATGGAAATTATGCCGCAAACTATTTAGCTCGTATTCTTTAACTTATTCTAATACTATTTAGGTGAAGGAGGTTATTCTATATCTTGTTTTGTTTAACAAGAACAAAAATAAAATTGTGATCATTTTATAGGATGAAAAACACAATTAACTTTTTTTTAAGTTTGTACTTTTTTTACTATATACTTTTTTAATGCACTATCAAGTGAAAAAACTCTTTTTTGTGTATGAGATTGAGATAATTAATGATCAACTAAGATCATAGATGTATGGTTAAAAATAAACTATACAATTCTCACATGAAAAATCTAATGTAACTTTTTAAAAAAGTCATAAGATGTAATTATGTTATTTTTTTTTGTTATAAGAGGAAGATGATGTACCAATGGTTTAATCTCAACTATTCATAGTTGGATAAAATTGTTAAGAGTTACCTTTATCAATTTCAAAACGCGCCCACCAAACACACTCATGGATCATTAAAATTGATGTCAATATTTTGTTGATATGTATAGATGTTAATTAGACATGGAGCCACAAAAAATAATGTTTGATATTCATATATAATACCCATAACTCTTAGGGTATTTACCCATGAAATGAGTAGTTATCATGAAAATAAAAATCACGAAAATAATATCTTTGAGAAGTTGAAATAATTAAAGTTGAATTGAAAAACATTAACTAGCTTCACAGTGTCGTAATTGACCTTCTCTCTTCCAGTTTGTTTGTATTTTAATTTCGAACATATATATGTTTTTTCGGTACAGGAAACATATATATGTTATTTTAAGATCTGTTGTTATCTTTTGCTACAACTTATTTAATTTTGAGTTTTTTTAAATTTTTATTAGTTTTAAGTTTACAAATTTTAACTATTTGCATTTTTTTATTTTCAATTAATTTTTTTTTCTTTAAATAATAAAATGTAGTTAAAAAATCATGAATGAATTTTTTTGTATATTAATTCTATTATAAAACTAATACCCTTTTTAGTAATTATACAACTTAAAAGTGCTTTTCATTAATATTATCCAAACATGATTCATGATATCAAACTCTATTTGAGAATAAATGTATCCAAACCTAAACCACATTACAATCAACCCACTTTGATTTAAACTATGTTTTGCAAACCCACATTCATCCAAACTTTGTTTTACAAAATGAAATCTAAACACACACTTAATGATATGCAAAACATGACCGAATTTTGAATAACTCATTTGCAAGGTTAATAGATCTTAATTAATAAACCATCATCCTGGGAGGATTTGTTGATAAGAGCCTTATAGGTATAAGGAATAACACCGCCACCGGCAATCATCCCTTTGATGAGCATATCGAGTTGTTCATCTCCGTGAATCGCTGGCTACATATGTCTAGGGGTAATTCTCTTCTTCTTTAGATCCTTGCTCTCATTACCAGCCAGCTCCAAAACCTCCGCCGTCAAATATTCAAGGATAATAGTAGCGTACACCGCAGTCGTGGCCCAAACTCTTCTGCTGGCGGTGGCCGTCGATTTCAGAAGACGGTGAATTCGTCCAACAGGGAACTGCATCAAAACACATATATGGTGTATTTCATCAAGTTTTGAGGCAAAAATGCCATAAATTTCTATGAGATAGAGTAATTGTAAATCAAATGGATACGGAAAAACCCTAAACAAAACGATGATGTATAGAGCGAGAGAGAGAGAGAGACTTGAAGACCAGCTCTGGAGGAGCTAGAAACGACTTTCTTCTTGTCATTGTCTTTGGGCGAAAGTGGGAGTCTTCCATGTTATCAATCCCTTTGCGCCTTTCCCTGATATTTTTTACCGATCAAACAACACGAAACACCACCGCAAAACAAACACAGTTTCAGTTTCAGAGGGGTTGGTATAAGATGATATTTCAGTCTTTCTTGAGTCATCATTCACCCTTCACAGCCGTCGCACACCATGCTCCAGCCGAACCTCCTTAATCTGTGAAAGTGAAACCTCCTCCTCCGTGAGAGAGGGAATTCTTACGTTTCACTCATTTCCATTTATATTCATTTATCTTCATAAATATTAATGAGTGAAATATCCTCTCCTTAATATGTGCACCACCATCGTTATGCCCCACGCCGATGGAAATTCATATCAAGCCACAATTACTTCTTCCATTAGGGACATGGACTGGGCGAGACCCCTGGGTCCCTCGCCCAGGAGACTTGACCCTGGGCGGGGGACGCACCATGACCTTGGGCCTCCCTTCCCGGGGCCCAACTGGCCCATTTGAATAGGAAAGAGGCGCCAAAGCCCAACTCCACCTCTATAAATAGGAGGGAAATACAAATTGTAAGGGACTCTTAACTCATTTGAATAATAATAGCATTGAAATTCAGTTATACTTTCTCTCTCTAAGCGGTTAGAGTTTCTCTCTCTAAGCATTCTCATCATCTTCCTCATACTTTGGGTACTACCTTCCCTCTCTATGTTCTAACACGGAACAGGACACTAACGGTTTGACTACGGGAGTTGTGCGCAGTAATGGGGATATGATTGAGGAATCATTTATAGGCCTCACTCCCAATCATGAAAGCCCATTGGAATGTGTTGGGGGCCCACAACTAATCTTGAGAGACAATTTGAATGCGTGGGGGAAGGAGTCGCGAAAGTTAATGGTGGGGTGGCTGGTGTTGTACACGTGGGTGATGTGGATGATAATATATAGATCCTAAATACCTAATTATTGATTAAGCAAAAACAATCATAAAAATGAAAAAGTGATTTTTCTAAAATAAAAGATAAAATAAACACTCTAAAGTAGCTTTTTCAAGTAATCTGCCCTCATCTTAAAAAACATGATTTTTTGAAAAGCTGAAACAAACGTAAAAATGAAAAAAAAAGTGACTATTATGTGTAGAAAATTGGAAAAACTAAATTTTAATAAGAGAAATTCATATTTGTATTATTAATGCTTAATATATTATTGATAGAAAAATTTAAAATTTTTCTTTTGCTCTTAACTATTCGGTAGAAGATTTCCTATTTCCCGAGCCCTATCAAATGAATTAAACTTTTCTTACAATAGGGAAAAATTTAGATGCGGTACATTAAGCCATGTTCATGGTGGTTGTAAGATTTAAGTTTTCAAATTTTTAAAAAATAAAATCACTTTTTAGTTTATGTTTTCTTGGTTTTAAATTTTACATAAGTTGCAAACATGGATTGAGAGAATGGAGGTTACTTAAACAAGTAATAACATGTGGCCACTATCCACAATCTCCGAATTTTATGGAGGTAACGTAGTACAAGTAAGATGTGATTTTAAAACTAAAAACAACAACACCTTTGAAATGAGGTTAAAATTAAAATCACAACAAATTTTCCCGCGCGGGTTTTGTTTCTAAATTCACATTTCGAAACTAAAAACCACAAACCAAAACCACATTTCGAAATTGATTTTATAGAGGTTTACCAAGATAAAATATTCGAGAAAAAACAAATACTTGAACAACATGCACAACAAATGATTCAATATGCATTTGTTGAAGAAATGATATATTTTATAAAATATTGTTTAAGTTAGATGAAAAATATCTTCTTAGACTAGTTAATAGATGAAAAAGATGCATCTCATTTTAGTGCATGTTCGGATATGTGTTCACACAAACTCCAAACCATATTAGAGGATAAGGTCAATTGTTGTTAAGCTTATAGATTAGAATAATTTTAAGGTTTAACACCAAATTCCAAATGTGCACTTAGAGGAAAGATATTTTTTAGCAAGACCGGAATGATGTGACTTTAGAGAAAAATAATTTCAACAAGTGCACATAGTTGAATAGTTTGATAATACATGTATTAATAGTTTGATCTAACTAAAAAAAAAACATTTTATAAAATATTTCATTTCTTCAACAAGTACATGTTTAATTGTTTTCTGTGCATGTTGTTCAAGTCTTTTCTTCTCGAATGTTTCATCTTGTTAAACCCCTATAAAATCAATTTTATTGAACAAAAACAAGTTCACGGAGTTGAATATTTTGATAATTCATGTATTAATAGTTGGTACTACATGTTATGGTGGGGGAACGAGAGCTTCACTCCAACTTTACTTATGCATTTTGGTATGTTCTTGGTTAAATTTTAAATATCAACTTATAAATATGGCTTCATTTTGTCTTTTGGACTTTCTTTGACTTTAGCAACCATACTTGGAACATGGCATCCACTCCAACGGTTACCATCGTCATTTGTGCCAATTTAATAAACACATTTATTTAATTGTCTCCAAATGAACCTTATCATAACTCTACCACATTATATTATTCCACTATAACTAATGTAGAGGGCTGATTGTTTCACTTGGGACTATGATGAGGAGGTTTTAGCGTGGCAGCTACCGCAAGTTCATTTGACGTTATGTAAGAAATAATAACATAAAATCACTCATAAGATCTTTATCCATTTGAGATAATTGGTTGTTTGATATGATATCATAGTTTGTCGCTCTCACCTAAAATGAAGTCTTGTGTGAAGGGACCTATTAGAAATAAAAATATATAATCATTCATATGACCATTACCCAATAGCATCAATTATTGAGATAATTTTTGTTTGACATTTTTATGACTCGTAATTGTTGAGGATTTGAGTTTTTATTGGGATTCTTATCACTAGCTAGTGATATTTGTTTCCGCTCAGTTTGTTTTGAGACAAATTATTTGCCTTTATTTGAGTTATGGAGGGAGTCTAGTAGTAACTCATCTTATCTTGGTACGTTCATGATTGTCGGGACTTAGCTTTTAACATTTAACTCTTTAAATTTTACTTTCATTCATTAAAATGGTAATTATGCCGCAAACTATTTAGCTCGTATTCTTTAACTTATTCTAATACTATTTAGGTGGAGGAGGTTACTCTAGATCTTGTTTTGTTTAATAAGAACAAAAATAAAATTGGGATCATTTTATAGGATGAAAAACAGAATTAACTCTTTTTGTAAGTTTTTACTTTTTTTATTATATACTTTTTTAATGCACTATCAAGTGAAAAAACTCTTTTTTATATATGAGATTGAGATAATTCATGATCAAATAAGATCATACATATATGGTTAAAAAAAACTATACAATTCTCACATGAAAAATCTAATGTAACTTTTTAAAAAAGTCATAAGATGTAATTATATTATTATTTTTTGTTATAAGAGGAAGGCGATGTAACTGTGGTTTAATCTCAACTATTCATAGCTGGATTAAAATTTTAAGAGTTACTTTTATCAATTTAAAAACGCGCCCACCAAACACACTCATGGAACATTACATTTGGTGTCAATATTTGGCTGATACGTACAGATGTTAATTAGACATAGATCCACTAAAAATAATGTTTGTTATTCATCAATGTTACCCATAACTGTTAGGGTATTTACCCACGAAAGGAGTAACTATCATGAAAATAAAAAGGCTTAATTGCACTTTTGGTCCCCTAACTATTGCCTTCCTGCGAAAATCGTCCCTAAACTTCAAAATTAGCAAAAAAGTCCTCCAACTATACATGTTGTTGCACTTTTGGTATGTCGTTTGCCTTCCGTGAGAAAACTAACATGAGAAGCTGATGTGGCTCCCTCACGCGTGTCTCACGTGACTTTCTTCAGAGAGCTTGATGATTGGACAAGTCACATGCTTCAAAGGGAGAGGCAAGGAATGAAAAACCCCTCTTTTAACGGTTCCATGGTGAAGAAGACGATGAAGGAGGGAGATGACTGTTGGAGCCTTTTAGAGTCACGTGACTTGTCCAGTCATCAAGCTCTCTGAAGAAAGTCACGTGAGACACGCGTGAGGGAGTCACATCAGCTTCTCACGTTAATTTTCTCACGGAAGGCAAACGACAGACCAAAAGTGCAACGACATGTATAGTTGGAGGACGTTTTTTGCTAATTTTAAAGTTTGGGGACATTTTTCGCAGGAAGGCAATAGTTGGGGGACCAAAAGTGCAATTAAGCCAAATAAAAATCACGAAAATAATATCTTTGAGCAGTTGGAATAATTAAAGTTTAATTGAAAAACATCAACTAGCTTTACAGTGCCGTAATTGAACTTCTCTATTCCAGTTTATTTGTATTTTAATTTGGAACATATATATGTTTTTTGAAGGTATGAAAAACACTATAAAGGGGGGGGGGGTTTGAATAGGGTTTTGAAGTTTAAAGCTTTCCCTCTAAGATTTTGGTAAATCTTTTCGGTATAAAAATCACAAGGTGCAAGAGATAAGGAATAGAGAAAAGCACACAAAGATTTTATCCTTGTTCACTTGATGAATCACTCAAGCTAATTCAGTCCACCCGTTAAAGTGATTTCTTCCTTCTTAGAATGAAGGCAATCCACTATTCAAAGATTGTTACAACTACACTAGCACACCTTGCTCACTGACTAACAAATCTAAGAACTAGCAACACCAAGACAACCTTATCTTAGTCTTCTCAAGAATACTTACCTCACTGGTCTCTCAAGGAACAACAAACAAACTTTGTAAAAGGTTTGGTTTACAAAGAGATGCTTCTAAAACAAGCAGTAGTAAACACTATAAGAACAATGAAGAAATATTGCTAAGGTATTCGCTTGTAGGTTTTTCACTTGTATAGCACAATAGTTTCTTAGTCAATTTCTTCTATCTTCAGCCTTTAAATACTCCAAGGTTTAGGGTTTGTATCCGTTGAAAGAATCCATCAGATGGAGGGCAATTCTGGATTTTCCAGAACCTATTGGGGCTGAACGGCGTAGGTAAGGCGGTCAGAATAGTACACTTGCTTTTGTACGAATGACAATGACATTGCCTTAGCCTAGTTGACTCTAGATCTTTGGCGACGCTTCATGTTGGAATTTGTGAAGCTACGTGATCAGAGTCAGAAGGAAGCTTGGATCCTCTGACCTTCAGAACTTCTGCTTCTGGATCGTTCACCTGAACTTCTGGTCTTCAGAACATGAAGTACTTCTGGTCGTGTGAGCCAGCTTACTCTTGGACTTCGGAACTTTCAAGTCTTCAGCTTCTGGACCGTTCCTCCGAACATCTGGTCCTCAGAGCTTCAGCGCTTGTGTCTTTCAGAGTCCACATCAGAGCTTTAATCTTCAGAACATCTAAAGCGTTTGCTACCGTTCAGAAGAACGTAGTGATTGCAGAAGCGTTACATTGGTTACTCTTGGTTCTTCAACTTCTGATATATATGGTCTTTGAGTCAGAGTCAGAGCCTGTTTGTCACAACTTAAAAGACAAACGTTAGAGTACCATAATTGTTCATACATAATAAGAAACTTGTTATCATCAAAACATAGATTTGTATCACCTGACCAAATCTTGGTCTTACATTTTTTTGGTACATGGAACATATATATGTTATTTTAAGATCTGTTGTTATCTTTTGCTACAACTTATTTAATTTTTAGTTTATTTAAATTTTTATTAGTTTTAAGTTAACAAATTTTAACTATTTGCATTTTTTTATTTTAAATTAACTTTTTTTTGGCTTAATATAATAAAATGTAGTTAAAAAATCATGAATTAATTTTTTTATATTAATTCTATTATAACACTCATACCCTTTTTAGTAATTATACAACTTAAAAGTGCTTTTCATTAATATTATCCAAACATGATTCATGATATCAAACTCTATTTGAGAATAAAAGTATCCAAACATAAATTACATTACAATCAACTCACTTTGATTTAAACTATGTTCTGCAAACTCACATTCATCCAAACTTTGTTTTGAAAAATGAAATCTAAACACACACTTAATGATATGCAAAACATGACCGAATTTTGAATAACTCATCTGCAAGGTTAATTGATCTTCTTAATTCATAAACCATCATCCTTGGAGGATTTGTTGATAAGAGCCTTATGGATATAAGGAATAACACCGCCACCGACAATCGTCCCTTTGATGAGCATATCGAGTTCTTCATCTCCATGAATCGCTAGTTGCATATGTCTAGGGGTAATTCTCTTCTTCTTTAGATCCTTGCTCTCATTACCAGCCAGCTCCAAAACCTCCGCCGTCAAATATTCAAGGATAGTAGCAGCGTACACCGCAGTCGTGGCCCAAACTCTTCCGCTGGCGGTGACCCTCGATTTCAGAAGACGATGAATTCGTCCAACAGGAAACTGCATCAAAACACATACATGGTGTATTTCATCAAGTTTTGAGGCAAAAACACCATAAATTTATATGAGATAGAGTAATTGTAAATCAAATGGATTCGGAAAAACCCTAATCAAAACGATGATGTATAGAGCGAGAGAGACCTGAAGACCAGCTCTGGAGGAGCTAGAAACGACTTTCTTCTTGTCCTTGTCTTTGGCGAAAGCGGGGGTCTTCCCTGTTATCAATCCCTTTGCTCTTTTCCATGATATTTTTGACCAATCAAACAACACGAAACACCGATGCAAAACAAACACAGTTTCAGTTTCAGAGGGGTTGATATAAGATGATATTTCAATCTTTCTTGAGTCATCATTCACCTAACATAAAAATGTAAAAGTGATTTTTCTAAAATAAAAGTTAAAACAAACACTCTAAAGTAGCTTTTTGAAGTAATCTGCCTTCATATTTAAAAAAAAATGATTTTTTGAAAAAACCTTGAACAAAAAAAATGAAAAAAGTGACTTTTATGTGTAGAAAATTGGGAAAAGTAAATTTTAATAAGAGAAATTCATATTTGTATTATTAATGCTTTGTATATTATTGATAGTGAAATTTAAAATTTTTCTTTTGTTCTTAATTATGCGGTACAAATTCATACCCTTGGTAAGTCATTTAAATTCTAAAACTAAAACTTTACATGATCATCGCGCGGTGTTAATAAACACCCTGCAGTGTTCTTCCGAGAAAAAAATATAAACTTTGTTGATGGAATAAGATTTCCTGTTTCCCGAGCCTTGTCAAATGAATTAAACTTTTCTTACAGTAGGTGTAAGATCAAGTTTTGATCTAGTAGTACAACTCTATGTTTTGATGATTACAAGTTAACCTTTTGATATGAACAATTGTGGTATTCTAACGTGTTTTTCTGAGTGTGCTATTTACAGGCTCTGACCTCAACTCAATCTCACACAAATCAGAAGCACTGTGTTAAAGAGCGACCCAAGCAACGCTTTCGCATTCACCATGTTCAGTATGAACAGTGGAAAAGCTTCAGAAGTTCTGAAGTTATACAAACTCTGATGTGGACTCAGTCACTAGAAGTTCTGAAGATCCAGAAAGTCTGATAACCAAGAAACACTGAAGGCTCAGATATTCTGATGGTGTAGAAGACTCTGAAGATCCAGAAGCTGATTAGTGAAGTTCTGATGTCCAGAAGCAAGATACTCTGAAGACCATGTTCTTCCCTCTGAGTTCAGAATCAGAAGAAACAATGGTCAGAGGATCTGGGCTTTCCCTCTGACTCTAATCAACCGGCTTCACAAGTTCCAATATGAAGCATTCCCCTGATCAGAAGTCTCCTAGGTTTAAAGGTCAAGTCGCTATCCAAGTACAAAAACAACTGTACCTTCCTGACGACCTACCTAACAGTCTCAGACATAGCAGAAGCTGGATTTTCCAGAACTGCCCTCCAACGGTAGCATTTTCCATGCATCGCTCAACCCTAATCCTTGGAGTATATATAGAGACTGAAGACTGAGAGAAGCAGCTAGAAGCATTCATATACGCGCAAGACATATTCAAATTCTTCTAAGCTTTCTTTCATCTGAAATTCATTGAGTTTACTATTAGCTTTTTAGAAGCAAATCTCTTGTAAACAATTCTTTGATAAACAGTTTGTTTAGTTCCTTTAGGAGATCAAGGTTGATCGGATCCTAGAGAAGACTAAGAGAGTGAATCTTAGTGTGAGCTAAGTCAGTGTAATTGTTAGTCACTTGTAGGTTTCAAGTGCAGTTGTAAATCTTACCTGATTAGTGGATTGCCTTCATTCTAAGAAGGAAGAAATCACCTTAACGGGTGGACTGGAGTAGCTTGAGTGATTCATCAAGTGAACCAGGATAAAATCCTTGTGTGCTTTTCTATCTCTTATCTTTAGCACTTAAGTTCTCGAAAGATTTGTCAAAATCTTTAAGGTGGAAGTTTTATACTGAAAACGTTATTCAAACCCCCCCCTTTCTACCGTTTTTCATACCTTCAATTGGTATCAGAGCGCAAGTTCTGATTACCACACCTAACAGTGTTCAGTGATCCGGGCCGGTGTGAAAAACAATGGCTGCCACCACCAGTGAAACTCAAAGAGATGGTTACAATGCAAAGCCTCCTATGTTCGACGGTCAAAGGTTCGAATATTGGAAAGATAGACTGGAAAGTTTCTTTCTGGGTTTCGATGCAGATCTCTGGGATATTATTGTGGATGGCTATGAGCGTCCAGTTGATGCAGATGGCAAGAAGATCCCAAGGTCAGAGATGACTACAGATCAAAAGAAGCTGTACTCACAACATCACAAAGCAAGAGCAATTCTTCTAAGTGCTATTTCCTATGAAGAGTACCAGAAGATTACAGATCGTGAGTTTGCAAAAGGCATTTTCGAATCTCTGAAGATGTCTCATGAAGGAAACAAGAAAGTCAAAGAATCAAAGGCATTGTCTTTGATCCAAAAGTATGAATCCTTCATCATGGAGCCAAATGAGTCCATTGAAGAAATGTTCTCCAGATTTCAGTTGCTTGTAGCTGGCATACGACCTCTCAACAAGAGCTACACAACAAAAGATCATGTCATAAGGGTCATCAGGTGTCTTCCTGAAAGTTGGATGCCTTTAGTGACTTCAATAGAGCTCACGAGAGATGTTGAGAATATGAGTTTTGAAGAACTCATCAGCATTTTGAAATGCCATGAGCTGAAGCGCTCAGAGATGCAAGATCTGAGGAAAAAGTCCATAGCCTTGAAATCTAAATCTGAAAAGGCTAAGGCTGAGAAGTCAAAAGCTCTTCAAGCTAAAGAAGAGGAATCTGAAGAAGCATCAGAAGATTCTGATGAAGATGAGCTGACTCTGATCTCCAAGAGACTCAACCGCATCTGGAAGCACAGGCAGAGCAAATACAAAGGCTCTGGAAAGGCAAAAGGAAAGTCTGAATCCTCAGGTCAGAAGAAGTCCTCACTTAAGGAAGTCACATGCTTTGAGTGCAAAGAATCAGGGCACTACAAAAGTGACTGTCCAAAGTTGAAGAAGGACAAGAAGCCAAAGAAGCACTTCAAGACAAAGAAGAGTCTGATGGTGACATTTGATGAATCAGAGTCAGAGGATGTTGACTCTGATGGTGAAGTCCAAGGACTCATGGCTATTGTCAAAGACAAGGAAGCAGAGTCAAAGGAAGCTGTTGACTCTGACTCAGAATCAGAAGGAGATCCTAACTCAGACGATGAAAATGAGGTATTCGCTTCTTTCTCTACCTCTGAACTGAAACATGTGTAAGATCAAGTTTTGATCTAGTAGTACAACTCTATGTTTTGATGATTACAAGTTAACCTTTTGATATGAACAATTGTGGTACTCTAACGTGTTTCTCTGAGTGTGCTATTTACAGGCTCTGACCTCAACTCAATCTCACACAAATCAGAAGCACTGTGTATAAAGAGTAACCCAAGCAACGCTTTCGCATTCACCATGTTCAGTATGAACAGTGGAAAAGCTTCAGAAGTTCTGAAGTTATACAAACTCTGATGAGGAATCAGTCACTAAAAGCTCTGAAGATCCAGAAGTTCTGATAACCAAGAAACACTGAAGGTTCAGATGTTCTGATGGTGTAGAAGACTCTGAAGTTGCAGAAGCTGAATAGTGGAAACTCTGAAGTCCAGAAGCAAGAAACTCTGAAGGCCATGTTCTTCCGTCTGAGTTCAGAATCAGAAGATACAATGGTCAGAGGATCTGTGCTTTCCCTCTGACTCTGATCAACCGGCTTCACAAGTTCCAATATGAAGTATTCCTCCGATCAGAAGTCTCCTAGGTTAAAAGGTCAAGTCGCTATTCAAGTACAAAAGCAAGTGTACCTTCCTGACGACCTACCTAACGTTCTCAGCCACAGCAGAAGCTGGATTTTCCAGAACTGCCCTCCAATGGTAGCATTTCCCATGCAACGCTCAACCCTAATCCTTGGAGTATATATAGAGGCTGAAGATTGAAAGAAGCGGCTAGAAAGAAAGAGAAGAAGTAATACACACGCGCTAGACATATTCAAAATATTCTAAGCTTTCTTTCATCTGAAATTCATTGAGTTTACAATTAGCTTTTTAGAAGCAAATCTCTTGTAAACAATTCTTTGATAAACAGTTTGTTTAGTTCCTTTAGGAGATCAAGGTTGATCGGATCCTAGAGAAGACTAAGAGAGTGAATCTTAGTGTGAGCTAAGTCAGTGTAATTGTTAGTCACTTGTAGGTTTCAAGTGCAGTTGTAACTCTTACCTGATTAGTGGATTGCCTTCATTCGAAGAAGGAAGAAATCACCTTAACGGGTGGACTGGAGTAGCTTGAGTGATTTATCAAGTGAACCAGGATAAAATCCTTGTGTGCTTTTCTATCTCTTATCTTTAGCACTTAAGTTCTCGAAAGATTTGTCTAAATCTTTAAGGTGGAAGTTTTGTTCTGAAAACGTTATTCAAACCCCCCCTTTCTACCGTTTTTCATACCTTCAATTGGTATCAGAGCGCAAGTTCTGATTACCACACCTAACAGTGTTCAGTGATCCGGGCCGGTGTGAAAACCAATGGCTGCCACCACCAGTGAAACTCAAAGAGATGGTTACAATGCAAAGCCTCCTATGTTCGACGGTCAAAGGTTCGAATATTGGAAAGATAGACTGGAAAGTTTCTTTCTGGGTTTCGATGCAGATCTCTGGGATATTATTGTGGATGGCTACGAGCGTCCAGTTGATGCAGATGGCAAGAAGATCCCAAGGTCAGAGATGACTGCAGATCAAAAGAAGCTGTACTCACAACATCACAAAGCAAGAGCAATTCTTCTAAGTACTATTTCCTATGAAGAGTACCAGAAGATTACAGATCGTGAGTTTGCTAAAGGCATTTTTGAATCTCTGAAGATGTCTCATGAAGGAAACAAGAAAGTCAAAGAATCAAAGGCATTGTCTTTGATCCAAAAGTATGAATCCTTCATCATGGAGCCAAATGAGTCCATTGAAGAAATGTTCTCCAGATTTCAATTGCTTGTAGCTGGCATACGACCTCTCAGCAAGAGCTACACAACAAAAGATCATGTCATAAGGGTCATCAGGTGTCTTCCTGAAAGTTGGATGCCTTTGGTGACTTCAATAGAGCTCACGAGAGACGTTGAGAATATGAGTTTAGAAGAACTCATCAGCATTTTGAAATGCCATGAGCTGAAGCGCTCAGAGATGCAAGATCTGAGGAAAAAGTCCATAGCCTTGAAATCCAAATCTGAAAAGGCTAAGGTTGAGAAGTCAAAGGCTCTTCAAGCTGAAGAAGAAGAATCTGAAGAAGCATCAGAAGATTCTGATGAAGATGAGCTGACTCTGATCTCCAAGAGACTCAACCGCATCTGGAAGCACAGGCAGAGCAAGTTCAAAGGCTCTGGAAAGGCAAGAGGAAAGTCTGAATCCTCAGGTCAGAAGAAGTCATCAATCAAGGAAGTCACTTGCTTTGAGTGCAAAGAATCAGGGCACTACAAAAGTGACTGTCCAAAATTGAAGAAGGACAAGAAGCCAAAGAAGCACTTCAAGACCAAGAAGAGTCTGATGGTGACATTTGATGAATTAGAGTCAGAGGATGTTGACTCTGATGGTGAAGTCCAAGGACTCATGGCCATTGTCAAAGACAAAGGAGCAGAGTCAAAGGAAGCTGTTGACTCTGACTCAGAATCAGAAGGAGATCCTAACTCAGACGATGAAAATGAGGTATTCGCTTCTTTCTCTACCTCTGAACTGAAACATGCTTTGTCTGATATCATGGATAAGTATAACTCTTTATTGTCTAAGCATAAAAAGTTGAAAAAGAACTTATCTGCTGTTTCCAAGACTCCTTCTGAACATGAGAAAATTATTTCTGATTTGAAAAATGAAAATCATGCTTTGGTAAATTCTAACTCTGTGCTTAAGAACCAGATTGCGAAGTTAGAAGAAATTGTTGCCTGTGATGCCTCTGATTGTAGAAATGAATCTAAGTATGAAAAGTCTTTTCAAAGATTCCTAGCTAAAAGCGTGGATAGAAGCCTAATGGCTTCAATGATCTATGGCGTAAGCAGAAATGGAATGCATGGCATTGGCTATTCTAAACCAATTAGAAATGAGCCCTCTGTGTCTAAAGCTAAATCTTTATATGAATGCTTTGTTCCCTCTGGTACCATATTGCCTGATCCTGTACCTGCTAAGGTTGCTAAAAACCCTCTTAAAAAGGGATCTTTCTCTATGACTAAATATCATGCAAATATTCCTTTAAAATATTATGTTGAGACACCCAAGGTGATCAGAACCTCTGGGGTAACTAACAAAAGAGGACCCAGAAAGTGGGTACCTAAGGACAAGATTATCTATGTTGCAGATATCCTTGATAGCTCCACTGAAACACCAATCATGGTATCTGGACAGTGGATGCTCGCGTCACATGACGGGAGAAAAGCGTATGTTCCGAGAGCTGAAACTTAAGCCTGGAGGCGAAGTTGGCTTCGGAGGAAATGAAAAGGGTAAAATTATTGGTACTGGTACTATTTGTGTAGATAGTAGTCCATGCATTGATAATGTTTTATTGGTAGACGGCTTAACACATAACTTATTGTCTATAAGTCAATTAGCTGACAAGGGTTATGATGTTATATTCAATCAAAAGTCCTGCCGGGCTGTAAGTCAGATCGATGGCTCTGTTCTGTTTAACAGCAAGAGGAAGAACAACACTTATAAGATCAGATTATCTGAGTTGGAGGCTCAGAATGTGAAGTGCCTTCTGTCTGTTAATGAAGAGCAGTGGGTATGGCATAGACGGTTAGGGCATGCCAGTATGAGAAAGATTTCTCAGCTGAGCAAGCTAAACCTTGTCAGGGGCTTACCCAATCTGAAGTTCGCTTCAGACGCTCTTTGTGAAGCATGTCAGAAAGGCAAATTCACAAAAGTCCCTTTCAAGGCAAAGAATGTTGTCTCAACCTCAAGGCCGTTGGAACTTCTGCATATCGACCTGTTTGGACCAGTGAAAACTGAGTCTATAGGTGGCAAGAGATATGGGATGGTTATCGTTGATGACTATAGCCGCTGGACATGGGTAAAGTTTCTAACCCGCAAGGATGAGTCTCATGCTGTGTTCTCTACCTTCATTGCTCAAGTGCAAAACGAGAAGGCTTGTAGGATTGTGCGTGTCAGAAGTGACCATGGTGGAGAGTTTGAGAATGACAAGTTTGAGAGTCTGTTTGATTCCTATGGAATTGCACATGATTTCTCTTGTCCCAGAACTCCTCAACAAAATGGTGTTGTTGAGAGGAAGAACAGAACTCTTCAGGAGATGGCTAGAACCATGCTCCAAGAAACTGGCATGGCTAAGCACTTTTGGGCAGAGGCAGTAAATACAGCATGTTACATTCAGAACAGAATCTCTGTGAGACCAATTCTGAATAAGACTCCCTATGAACTGTGGAAGAACATAAAACCCAACATTTCTTATTTTCATCCTTTTGGCTGTGTTTGTTATGTTCTCAATTCTAAGGATAGATTGCATAAATTTGATGCTAAGTCTTCTAAGTGTCTATTACTTGGTTACTCTGATAGATCTAAAGGTTTTAGATTTTATAATACTGATGCTAAGACTATTGAAGAATCTATTCATGTTAGATTTGATGATAAGCTTGACTCTGACCAGTCAAAGCTAGTTGAAAAGTTTGCAGATTTAAGCATTAATGTTTCTGACAAAGGCAAAGCTCCAGAGGAAGTTGAGCCAGAGGAAGATGAACCAGAGGAAGAAGCTGGTCCCTCTAACTCACAAACTCTGAAGAAGAGCAGAATCACTGCAGCTCACCCTAAGGAATTGATTCTGGGCAACAAAGACGAACCAGTCAGAACCAGATCTGCCTTCAGACCCTCTGAAGAGACCTTGCTGAGTCTGAAAGGATTGGTGTCCTTAATTGAACCCAAGTCCATAGATGAAGCTCTTCAGGACAAGGAGTGGATTCTGGCCATGGAAGAAGAATTGAATCAATTTTCCAAGAACGATGTTTGGAGCTTAGTGAAGAAGCCTGAGAATGTTCATGTTATTGGAACAAAATGGGTATTCAGAAACAAGCTGAATGAGAAAGGAGATGTAGTCAGAAACAAGGCAAGGCTAGTTGCTCAAGGCTACAGCCAGCAGGAAGGAATAGACTACACTGAAACATTTGCTCCAGTAGCAAGACTGGAGGCAATCAGACTATTGATCTCTATCTCAGTAAATCACAACATAGTTCTACTTCAGATGGACGTAAAGAGTGCCTTCCTAAATGGTTATATTTCAGAGGAAGTCTATGTTCATCAACCCCCAGGTTTTGAAGATGAGAAGAAACCAGACCATGTGTTCAAATTGAAGAAATCACTCTATGGTCTGAAACAAGCTCCCAGAGCATGGTATGAGAGACTCAGCTCATTCCTTCTAGAGAATGAGTTTGTAAGGGGTAAAGTAGATACAACTCTTTTTTGCAAGACTTATAAAGATGATATCTTAATTGTGCAAATTTATGTTGATGATATTATATTTGGTTCTGCTAATCAATCTCTATGCAAAGAATTTTCTGAGATGATGCAGGCTGAATTCGAGATGAGTATGATGGGAGAATTAAAGTACTTTCTGGGAATACAAGTTGATCAAACACCAGCAGGAACATATATCCATCAGAGCAAGTACACTAAAGAACTTCTGAAGAAGTTCAATATGCTGGAATCTACAGTGGCCAAGACTCCAATGCATCCTACATGCATTCTGGAGAAAGAAGATAAAAGTGGTAAAGTATGTCAGAAGCTCTATCGTGGCATGATAGGTTCACTTCTATACTTAACTGCATCTAGGCCAGACATATTATTTAGTGTTCACTTATGTGCTCGCTTCCAATCAGATCCAAGGGAAACCCACTTAACTGCTGTTAAGAGGATCCTAAGGTATCTGAAAGGCACCACTAACCTTGGCTTGATGTATAAGAAAACATCAGAGTATAAGCTTTCAGGTTATTGTGATGCTGATTATGCTGGAGACAGAACAGAGAGAAAAAGTACTTCTGGAAATTGTCAATTTCTGGGAAGCAATCTAGTCTCATGGGCAAGCAAGAGGCAATCAACCATTGCACTATCAACTGCAGAAGCAGAATATATCTCAGCAGCAATATGCAGCACTCAGATGCTCTGGATGAAACATCAGCTGGAGGATTATCAGATCCTTGAGAGCAATATCCCAATCTATTGTGATAACATTGCTGCAATCTCATTAAGTAAGAATCCTATCTTGCATTCAAGGGCAAAGCACATTGAGGTAAAGTATCACTTTATTAGAGATTATGTACAGAAGGGCGTACTTCTTCTGAAGTTTGTTGATACTGACCATCAATGGGCAGATATCTTTACAAAGCCCTTAGCAGAGGATAGATTTAATTTTATTCTGAAAAATCTAAACATGGACTTTTGTCCAGAGTGAAGATGGATCAGAACCTCTGACTATGATACTTCTTGATCAGAAGATGTCTAGTCCAGAAGGTAATTCAATCAGAGTGTGTGTACCCACTGGTACTGACTCTGACGCTGAGACAACAACATGTGTGTCAGAATTTCTGATGCATAGTTCCTTGTGCCCGTGTGACAGTCTGTTATGATTGCGTGTAGATATGCTTATCTCCTGTGTGTGATTTGTGTATTTTACTGCTACTATCTATCTTTAATTTTCAACCGTTGATCTTAAAGTGCTTTTGAATCAACAACGGTTATTTGATAAAACCCACTATACACACACGTTCTCTTCACTTCCGGTTTTCGCTCTCGCTCTCTCTGCTTTTCAAAACCGCCTTTTCTCGATTTCTCTCTCGATCTCTCTTCATCTTTCAACCTTCATCTTCTACCTCAAACCTTCAACCACTTCAAAATGGTGAGACAAACCAGAAGATCTACTGCAGATGCACCTCAGTTCCCTCACATGGTAGTTGGTCTAGCAACGGGTCAAAGGGGCTCTGAGAATCCGACACAAGAACAAGTTCAAGCTCAAGAGCAGATCGTTCCAATTGCAGAACGGGGCTGTGCCGTTCACTGCGTATTTGCTCCTGAGGAACTTCAAGTCCTGGCAGAATGGAGATTCGACCTCGACAACCTGGCTGCAAATGGGTATGATATTCGTCCTGAAGTCCAAGCTCAAGGTTGGGGAAATTACTTCAACCGACTTCGAGGACCGGTGTATGAGAAGCTGGTAAAGGAATTCTGGAAGCACGCCGACTGCGATGATACTTAGGTGGTTTCTCACATTCTTGGAAGAAAGATCATCATCACTGAGAAGTCATTCGTGAATCTGCTAGGTGCAGACACTGCTTATGGGTATCGGTTCCAATTCACAGAGTCGAAGCTGAAACCCAGCACCAAAGACAAAATCAACCAGGCCCTGTACACCACCTTCAAACCGGGCAAGACGAGTTACAAGGTGATGGACCTTCAACCCAAACTCAGGATCTGGCACAAGATCCTACTCAACTGTATAAACCAGAGACCGAAGGGCAATTCTCCAGACTACATCAACTTCAACCAGAAGGTGATGTTGTTCTTCATCCAAGATCAGGAGAAGATCTGCCTTCCCTACTTCCTGTTCTCCTACTTGAAGGAATGCATCCGGAAGTCTCGCACCACCGCCTCCATCAAGTCTGCGATCAAATATATCCCTTTTGGGAGGCTGCTCTCAGACTTTCTCATTGAAAGCAACCTGGTGCAAGATCTGGTTAATGCTGGATGTGTAGAGGATCTGAGCACAATTGTCAGTGATGTCTTCACTGCAAACTCTCTGAAGAAGATGGGTTTGGTCCAGAAGAAGATTGCTCCTGCTCGTGAAGACACATCCTCTGAGATCAGAAGCAGACGGATGCCTCTGAATGACTACCCACTGTGGACTCAGGCAGACAATCCTGAAGCCATCCGGTGCTATGTCGAAGACCTAAGGGCTCAAGGCTTCGAAATTGATCTTGATGATTTCTTCAGCAGACTGCCGCCAGCTCCAGAGTTTCCTTCTCCTCCCAAGAAGAAAGCTCAGAGGAAGATGGTTCTGGAAGAATCCTCTGAAGAATCTGATGTCCCTCTGGTCAAGAAGACGAAGAGAAAGCCTGATGATGGTGATGATAGTGATAGTGAGGATGGTCCTCCTAAGAAGAAGCAGAAGAAGGTCAGAATCGTGGTGAAGCCTACTCGGGTGGAACCAGCTGCTGAAGTAGTCAGAAGGACTGAACCTCCTGCCAGAGTGACTAGATCATCAGCACATTCAAGTAAGCCTGCACTTGCTTCTGATGATGATTTGAATTTATTTGATGCACTCCCTATTTCTGCTATGCTCAAACACTCCTCAAATCCCCTCACTCCTATTCCTGAATCCCAGCCAGCCGCACAAACCACCACTCCACCACATTCCCCAAGATCTTCCTTCTTTCAACCTTCCCCTACTGAAGCACCTCTCTGAATTTACTTCAGAACCAACCCTCTAGGTCAGAAGATCCAACCTCTCTCATTACCATTCCATACGACCCATTATCTTCTGAACCCATCATCCATGACCACCCCGAGCCAACCCAAACAGAACCACAACCCAGAACGTCTGATCACTCTGTTCCCAGAGCATCAGAACGTCCTGCTATCAGAACCACAGATACAGACTCTTCAAACAGCCTTTACACCTGTATCCTTTCCAATCAATGTTGCTGATTCTTCTCCCTCCAATAACTCTGAATCTAATAGAAAATTCATGGAGGTTAGAAAAAGAAAAGGTGTCTACCTTAGAGGAATATTACCTTACTTGTCCCAGCCCTAGGAGATATCCTGGCCCTAGACCTGAACGTCTAGTTGACCCAGATGAACCTATCTTGGCCAATCCCGTACAAGAGGCAGACCCTTTGGCTCAACTAGCTCACCCTGTCCCTGACCAACAAGAGCCCATTCAACCAGACCCTGAACCCGAACAATCAGTGTCTAACCAATCCTCGGTTAGATCACCTCACCCTCTGGTTGAAACTTCAGACCCTCACCGTGGAACCTCTGAACCCAATGCTCCCATGATTAACATTGGTTCTCCACAAGGTGCCTCTGAAGCTCATAGCAGCAATCACCAAGCCTCTCCTGAAACCAACCTCTCCATCATTCCCTATACTCACCTCCAACCCACATCTCTCTCTGAGTGCATCAATATTTTCTATCATGAAACCTCCTTGAGGCTCCGCAATGTGCACGGTCAGACTGACCTCAGTGAGAATGCTGAAAGTGTGGCTGATGAGTGGAATAATCTGAGCACTTGGCTAGTGGCTCAGTTTCCAATTATGATGCAGCTCCTGCATGCAGAGGGAAGTCAGAGGATTGAGGCTGCCAAGCAAAGGTTTGCTTAGAAGGGTGGCTCTTCATGAACTAGAACAGAGAAATAAGTTTCTTGAAGCTATTGAAGAAGCCAAGAGAAAGAAAGAACAAGCAGAAGAAGCTGCACGTCAGGCAGCAGCTCAAGCTGAACAAGCCAGACTAGAGGCAGAGCGACTTGAAGCTGAGGCTGAAGCCCTTAGATGCCAAGCACTTGCACCAGGTTGTGTTTACTCCTGCTGCTTCTGCTTCCAATCCAGATCCTCAAGCTGCTCAGAATGTTCCTTCCGGTTCTACTCAGCCAAGCTCATCCAGACTCGACATCATGGAACAGCGTCTTGACACTCATGAATCCATGCTGATTGAGATGAAGCACATGATGATGGAACTTCTGCGACGCACTGACAAACCTTAGTTTTAGGATCTCTTCTTTTTCCTTCTTTTTTCGTTACCTTTGTTTTATCTTCTTATTAAAACTCTGTTTCTTTTTATTTATTTATTCTTTTTTTTTTTCGTTTGTGATTATATATGCATATATATATATATTTGTGTCACATATGTTTGCAAAACTCGTTTTATTCATAATCTTTTTGTGTTTACATCATACTTTTCTTCCCTAAGAAGTCTAGAATGGAGGATCTCTCCTCATTCTTCTGCACTCCTGGCGCTGCTCTGACCTATCCTTCTCCAGACGATCCAGTACATGCTGGATGTTGCTGAGCCTGTTCTTCAGCTCATCCCTCTCCAGAATCTCTTCTGAAGTCTTGAGCTTCTCTTCCAAACTCTCTTTCTCTTCCAGCAGCTTGAGTTCAAGCCGGATGAGTTCTTGCACCTCCTCCACGAAGGCAAGAAATTCCTTCAGGTCTCTCTCCAACTCTGGACGCAGCTCCTCTTCCAGCAGTGTCCGTGTTAGCTCCGCGATGGTCGTTGTACCCTCTGGATGCCTAATGTTCAGGAACAAGTCCTCTTCAAAGGCCTTCTTCCTCAGCTCTTCTAGTGCTACGTTGTATGATGCCATTTTTCACTACAAATTGTTCACGGTGTGAAGCTTACCTTTCTCTCCAACGCTTTATATAGGCTTCACTTTCTCTCTGAAAGTTAATGCTCTTACAGTTTCTCGAGGTTAAGTTCTTGGTAACTGACCCTTCTATTTACTCCCTTGACCGGTGGTAAACGTTCTTCTCTTGCATTAACTCCTTTATTTATTTCGCCTACCTCTGATTCTTACATCGTTTTCATTTTCTTTAAACTTAGACCTTCTCTAAGGGGGAGTACCTTGTACTTCAAGCTAAGTTTTTAACACCCCAAGCTTTTTGCTTATGACAAAAAGGGGGAGTAAACCCAGTTTTTGATGTGTAAGATGTGTTAGTGTGATTTATTTTTCTTTTGGAGAATTTAAGAGTTCCACCTTCATGACCATAGATGTGTCACTGGGCAAATACAAGGAATACATTTCACTTCTTCTGAAGTGATTCTAAGTTGACTCTGATACCCAAGACTCTGATACCTTGTCCGTGACTCTGATTACTTATGCGCTCTGATTATTCGTTTTTCATCTATGTCATAAGTTTTTCACTCTGAACTCTTATATCATTTAGCTCAGAATCTAGACTTTACTAACGTTTTCATCAAGTATTAGATTCAGGGGAGCTAAGCTCAGAATCAAGCAGTGACTTGAATTCAGTATGAGCAAGATAAACTATTCACATCAGGATAAGTATTATTCTATATCTCTAAACTCTGAGTGAATTCAGTTTAATGTTTAAGAATTGTTCATCAAAAATCTTAGTTTTGTCATCATCAAAAAGGGGGAGATTGTAAGATCAAGTTTGATCTAGTAGTACAACTCTATGTTTTGATGATTACAAGTTAACCTTTTGATATGAACAATTGTGGTACTCTAACGTGTTTTCTGAGTGTGCTATTTACAGGCTCTGACCTCAACTCAATCTCACACAAATCAGAAGCACTGTGTATAAAGAGTAACCCAAGCAACGCTTCGCATTCACCATGTTCAGTATGAACAGTGGAAAAGCTTCAGAAGTTCTGAAGTTATACAAACTCTGATGAGGAATCAGTCACTAAAAGCTCTGAAGATCCAGAAGTTCTGATAACCAAGAAACACTGAAGGTTCAGATGTTCTGATGTGTAGAAGACTCTGAAGTTGCAGAAGCTGAATAGTGGAAACTCTGAAGTCCAGAAGCAAGAAACTCTGAAGGCCATGTTCTTCCGTCTGAGTTCAGAATCAGAAGATACAATGGTCAGAGGATCTGTGCTTTCCCTCTGACTCTGATCAACCGGCTTCACAAGTTCCAATATGAAGTATTCCTCCGATCAGAAGTCTCCTAGGTTAAAAGGTCAAGTCGCTATCCAAGTACAAAAGCAAGTGTACCTTCCTGACGACCTACCTAACGTTCTCAGCCACAGCAGAAGCTGGATTTTCCAGAACTGCCCTCCAACGGTAGCATTTCCCATGCAACGCTCAACCCTAATCCTTGGATATATATAGAGGCTGAAGATTGAAGAAGCGGCTAGAAAGAAAGAGAAGAATAATACACACGCGCAAGACATATTCAAAATATTCTAAGATTTCTTTCATCTGAAATTCATTGAGTTTACATTAGCTTTTTAGAAGCAAATCTCTTGTAAACATTCTTTGATAAACAGTTGTTTAGTTCCTTTAGGAGATCAAGGTTGATCGGATCCTAGAGAAGACTAAGAGAGTGAATCTTAGTGTGAGCTAAGTCAGTGTAATTGTTAGTCACTTGTAGGTTCAAGTGCAGTTGTAACTCTTACCTGATTAGTGGATTGCCTTCATTCGAAGAAGGAAGAAATCACCTTAACGGGTGGACTGGAGTAGCTTGAGTGATTTATCTAGTGAACCAGGATAAAATCCTTGTGTGCTTTTCTATCTCTTATCTTTTAGCACTTAAGTTCTCGAAAGATTTGTCTAAATCTTTAAGGTGGAAGTTTTGTTCTGAAAACGTTATTCAAACCCCCCTTTCTACCGTTTTTCATACCTTCAACATGCATTGTCTGATATCATGGATAAGTATAAC